>NC_137789.1:64548322-65148322 GCF_963383645.1 Muscardinus avellanarius | reverse complement strand
AAGCCACCCACTCCAGCCCAGGTTATTAGAGAGCTCTAAACTGCAGCAATGAGCTGGAGTCCCTCTGGTGAGGAAGGGGTAATCAAATTTTCAGTTGCTATCATAATTCTCTAAATTCTCCCTTGGAATCTTTACAAGGAGAGCTAGTCTTGCAAATATTTCTCTTTAGCAATATCCACTAAGTTCCAGGACGTACCATCATGTATGATTTAGAATGTTTAAGAAACAAGGAGAGTTCCCCCCCTTAATATTCGTCCTTCTGCTCAAAAATTTCTATTCAAGAAAAAAAAAATAAACATTAGCTGGGCATGGTGACCTACATTTGTGATCCCAGTACTTGGGAGGCTAAAACAAGATCACAGTTGTGCGGCCAGCCTCAGCTACTGAGTGAGGCCCTCTGCAACTTAGTGAGTCCCTGTTTCAAAAATAAAGAATAAAAAATAGGGCTGGGAGTGTAGATCAGAGATAGAACACCCCTGGTTTCAATCCCCAGATTTTCAATCTTTGGATTTCAAACCACAAAAAAAAGTTGTAAATTAAAGTAAAAAGAGAGGGCTTAGAAATTTTGAATAGTCTAAAATCATTCTTTTTTTTTGTGGGCCTGGGGATGGAACCCAGGGGCATATGACATCTGAGATACACCCCCTGCCCTATTTTTTATTCTTTATTTTGAAAACGGGTCTCACTGAGTTGCAGAGGGCCTCACTAAGTAGCTGAGGCTGTCTGCGAACTGCAATCCTAAAGTCTCAGCCTCCCGAATGCTGGGATTATAAGCGTGCACCACCAAGCCCAGCTTAAAAACATTCATTTTGAGTTGCACTAATTCCTACTATCCCAATAGACACATAGCCCGCTGTCAAGTATCATGGCTAACTCTTAAGATCTTTCTTGCTAGCTGGGCATGGTGGCGCATGCTTATAATCCTAGCATTTGGGAAGCTGAGACAGAAGGATGGCGGTTTGCAGACAGCCTCAGCTACTTAGTGAGGCCATTTGTAACTCAGGGAGACCCTGTTTCAAAACAAAGAATAAAAACTAGGGCTGGGTGTGTACTTCGGACGTTGAATGTCCCTGGGTTCCATCCTTAGTACCATGAAAACAAAAGAAAGAACTTCATTGCTGTTGCAAAAGGAAAAAATGGAATTTGATTAGAGTTATTATAGCAATTTTCTTCTTTGCTTTTTAACATAAATTATTTTAGATTCTTTTTTTTTTTTTTTTTTTGCGGGTCTGGGGATGGAATCCAGAGACATTCCACCTCCAAGCTATACCCCATGGCCTATTTTTTATTCTTTATTTTGAAACAGAGTCTCACTAAGTTGCAGAAGACCTCACTAAGTAGTGAGGCTGTCCACGAACCACGATCCTCTGGTCTCAGCCTCCTGAATGTTGGGATTATAAAAGTACACCACCATGCCCGGCCTGATTTTAAAATATTTTTACAGACAGTTGCAAAAGGTATAGAATGTTCTTATACCCTTCGCTCAGTTTCCCCTGGTATTAGTATTTTATGTTACCATGGCACATGCAAAACTAAGAAGCCAATGTCACTACATTATACTTAACTAAATTCCAAATTAGCCTTGATGTTACTAGTTTTCTTACTAACATTCCTTTAATGTTCCAGGATCCCACCTATGACGTCACATTGATTTCCATGACATTGACCACCTTGGAGAACACTGCGCAGGGACTTTCTAGAATGTTTCTCAATCTGTCTTTGTCTAAACAAACTAAAAATTCACTTTGAGACAAAAATGGTGGGGATTGGCCAAGTACAAGAGGAAGATGCTGGTCAGTAGTACCTGGTGGATCCCCCAAAGCCTAGGAGACCTAAAATTTAGCTAACAGTAAACAGAAGTTCAGTAAGCATGGTCCAGGAGTTAGAAGAGCACCTGGAAATTAAGCCAACACAGATAAAGACAGACAAGTGCTGCTTGCCAAAGATAAAAAGAGAAATATTGTTTTTCTAAAATAGATAGAGGTTATTTTCTCCCCACCAACAGTGTGTAAATTCAAAATGCCAAAGACATAAGAAAAATTAAATATAATCACAGAAGGTAAAAAAAAAATAAGAGTGGGTTTGATAGAACTCCTCAGACAACATCATCTCTCCTATGAGTCAGATGGCAATGCCCCCTTCACCACCGGGGTCCAGTGATGACACGGTAATAGAGGAGGGTGCTGCTGTAAGTGTGATCAGCAGCCCACTGCTCTCAGGGCCTCTGAAATAGGCTGAAAATTCATGCAACATGCAAATCCTTTCTTTAATTTTTATCAATTAGATATATTTATTCATTTTACATATAATAAGTCACTATTTTGGTTTTTTGTTTTTTAATTTTTTATTGGTGCATTATATTTATACATCACATTGGGGTAAAAAACTTGTGTGGACATACATGTACACATCACCCATTTAGCCCCTACCCAATTCCCACCCCATTCCCTCCCCATCCCTCCTTCCCTTCCTTGGCTTAGTGGTTGACTTCAATATGTTAAAGTACATTGTATGTTTTAGAGAATTTCCTTCTTCCTCCCTCCCATCTCTTCATTTAGGTTGTTTTGTTTGCTCCTCTATAGGATTTCCTTTTTCATCGAGAGGTCCTCCTATGTCCCATTTCTCCTTAGCTTTCACATATTAGGGAAAGCATCCAATTTTTTGTTTTTTTTGTGTGTGTGACTGATTTATCTCACTTAGCATAATGCCCTACAGTTCCATTCATTTCCCTGAAAATGATGCATGGTGAACTCGCCTCCGCTGCTGACAATATGGCACTACTGCCACACCCTCAGCCGTGAGGCTGGTGTATTTCTTTTCTGGTTTTGAGCTCCATTCTGAGTCCCTGGAAGGCGTGATGAGCTTGGCCACTGGGAGTTTTAGACGTTCTTTGCGCTGAAAGAACTGCTGAATTATACCTGAATGATCCGCAGCTGCTCACTTCAGCTCCTTGTTTACCTTTCCTCTCTGGAGCCTGGTACTGTGAGGGAAGATAGAGCTGGCGTGTCATCTGCTGCCGCAAGGAGGGCTGGTTTCTTTTCTCGTCTCTGGTTGTTTTTCTCGTCTTCTTTTTCTCTGTCCCTTGTATTTACAGTTTTTTATTTCTTTGCTGATAGTGTTTTCTGGCTATGAAAAGCGCTGATTTTGTGGCAATAGAGATTGAGTGTTAGCAGGACTAGTAAATGCTGCTTTTCTTGGTCCCTATCTTCCCAGAAGTCTAAGTCACTATTTGGTAAAAGGGGTACTATGGATTGAACCCAGGGGTGCTCTACCACTGAGCTATACCCCAGCTGGTTAATATATTATATATATATATATATATATATATATATATATATATATATATATATATTATGATACTAGGGTTGGAAAACAAGGCCGTTCTACTTCCAGGCTATGCCCAAGCTTTATTTTTAATTTTTTTTTTTGAAACATGGTTTCACTAAGTTGTGATGAGCCTCACTAAATAGCTGGGGTTGGCCTCGAACCTGTGAGCCTCCTGTCTCAGCCTCCTAAGTACAGGGATTACAAGCATGCACCACCACGCCCATATAATTTTTTTAAAATAAGTTCTCACTAAGTTGCCGAGGCTGGCCTTGAACCTATGAGTCTCCTGTCTCAGCCACCAAGCATTGGGATTTCATGTGTGTGCCATGATACCCAGCTATAAATCACTTTAAGGAACCTCTTTGGTGGTTTAAGACTGGCACACACAATAATCCCCGCTTACCTGCAGCTTCAACTTTTCTTTGTCTCCGTTAGTTACCCACGGGCAGCCACAGTCCAAAATTAGAGTGTAGCATAATAACATATGGAGAGAATGAGAGATCAGATTCACATCACTTTTATTATAGTTATAATTATTCTATTTTATTATTAATCATTGTTCATTTCTTTCCATGCCTAATATATAAATTAAACTGTATCCAAGGTATAGCAAAAACAGTAGATATGTGGTTCTGGCATTGTAACACTTAGTTACTCTCAGGCATCGGCTAAGAATCTTGAGCTGCATCTCCTATGGGTAAGGGTTAAATACCCACTGAAAGTTCTGCTTGGCCACCACACAGAACTGGGCAAAGCGGAGAACCACCACTGTGTACATGCATGATCAGCCAGTTGAATCTTGCAATTAGGTCATTTTCTGGAAGAACAATACCTTCTTGGCACATCTTTGGTGGCTTTTAAAATATTTTACTTTTTAAAATTTCCATTCACAGCAGTTTTTGCTTTTAAATTACAGAATACTAACAGCTTTGTTTCTTCTCTTAATTTTTAGTTTGGATTATTTGGTTCATCCTGCAAGTGGAGTGCTGCATGCTCACATAAATAGTATTTGGTGCTCACCGTTCATGTTTGCACTGTTATTTAATATCATTTGCCTGTAATGTTACAACAGAAATGCCTAATAGTTGTCAAAATCCCCTCCCTAACAAGGCAAATGTGCTTAGACAGTGACCCTTATTGGTTCCCATCTATATTGCTTTTTCCGCAAATAAAAAGTGCTTCAGAAAAGACCTGGGGGAGGAAGTAAGGTAGGCGGAGGGCAGTCTGGGGTGGCGGCTGTCAGAGTGAGTCTGAGCTACCACCTAAGGTGTCCCCATAATGGCAACTGAAATCAAAGGCAGAAAGAGGGGTGTGCACTAAGGGATCAAGACCATCTGCTACAGGTGCACGAAGCCCATTCATGATATCATTTTATCAAGCCAGATTTTCCTATATTAGCAGTTATTACATGTTTTCCCCTTTCTGGATGGTTTACCTGGATGGTTTCATTCTCACACTAAGGTAGCTAAAGGAAGCAATGTACAGAAGATAAGTGTCACATGACATTGTCTCCACACTTTTAAAATGATAGATCCTATCAGATAAGAAGTAATCCCAGCATTTGGGAGGCTGACACAGGAGGATTGCGGTTCACAGACAGCCTCAGCTACTTAGTGAGGCCCTCTTCAACTTAGTGAGACCCTGTTTCAAATTAAAAAATAAAAAAATAGGGCTGGGGGTGTATCTTGGAGGTAGAATAACCAGGGTTCCATCCCTAGTTCCGCAAAAAAAAAAAAAAAAATTCTAAACAGAATCCAAATATATGTGCATGTAATTATTTATAAATTATAAAGTGTTTCCACATTATTACATTCTATAAATACCATACTATATATGATAACTTTAATGGTATTTAAATAAATATCAACAGAAGTTCTAACTATGTTTTTCCAATCTCAATATATCATCTGAATCTTAAATGAGAAAATTAGGCTGTAATGCTTAACTCATGTTCAAAAAAAAAAAAAAACTTTTTTGTGCCTGGCTACTAAAGGCCACCAATAATTTAATTGTACATGAAGATCATTAATGCTATTAACCCTGTGAATATATCCTAATACTTTTATTCTTGGCAATAATATATTGATAAAGGAAGTATATCTTTATATTCATTATATTTACTATCTGCCCTGAAGTCAAGTCCATAACCTGCTAATCAGGATGGCAAAGACATTCCCCTCTTAATTTATGAATGCACTGGAAGTCCATTAATTACATCACTGTAATGCTGCTGCACGCATGCAGATAATTAAATAGTCCATTCAGTCCTCAGAAGGAAGCTTTAGCAATTCCAGACACATGCTGGAAATATTCCACAATACTCAAACCTGTAAGAACTGAAAACTTTCAGGATTTGATGAGGAAAACTTAGGTGAGCAGTAAGCATGTTCTAATCTTCACATAAAAACACATTTTATCTACTGACAAAGAATGCTAATTAGGCTCTTTTTGCAGAAAACATCAACCTGCTGATGAAGATTTTACAGAAAGGGAATCACATTTTGCTAATCATTTTTGACCAGCTCTCAGCAGCCCCTCAGCTCAAGATTCCTGAGTCTTTCTGTGGCTCATGTTGAGTTTTTCTGACTGCTGTGTACTCAGCAATTGTCTTCTTCTTCTTTGTGCTCATATTTAGCACTACCATCATCATTGCTTTTCCCCACGGCATCTCATTTTTAAAGGTAATTTAGGACATGTGCTATGTGTCACATTTATCTTTCTGCATCTTTAGCACTTCTTGGTTGTGCATAATAATGAATGCTTGCTCAATCTATGATGGACTTTGGCTAAATATAGTCACACAGATTACTTCACCTTGTTTTCAAACTCATAGTATGTGAGAGCAGATGGCAGGATTTTCCAACACTTAAATTCTATTATTTAAAAAAATTCACCAAGGTATGATATTAAATTATGAAATTACATGTGAGAAGATGACAATAAAGCAACAATTGTATGAATTTAAAGCAAATGTTTCTTGTTGTTAAGCAAGAGAATTTAATCTGGTATTATGAAATAAGGAGAAATACAAGGAAGAAAATGTTGGGAGTCCCTGGGACAGAATTCTGAGGTTGCTATGAAAGTACCCTTTAGCGGTGTCATCACTGTTATTCCATCCATCACAATGAGGTACACTGTGGTTCTTGCTTGACCATCATTCCTTTGAGGACAGGCCCACCTATGCACCTGCAAGAGTATTGGTTGCTCTTGATCTGAAGAACCAATAACAAGACAAATAAAAGCATGTCTATTATTTTTTTCCTGTGGAGTCTGCAAAACCCCTAGACATATCTTAGGAGTGAATATTATAGTGTTTAAAAGCAAGAAAGCTTTAGCTAAGCTACCTAGAGTGAATGTCAACCCCATGTTCAGTGACTTTGGAAAAGTTACTGAACTTCTTTGGGCCTCAGTTTTCTTTTCTATGAAATAGGGATAATAATCATACTTATTTTTGAAGGTTATTGTAAAGATTAAATTGTAGGTATATTTCTCAATGCTTATAAGAGTATCTGGTCTGTAAATATGATGTGAGTTTTTGTTAAAGTTCACAATGACTAAAATATCACTCCTCTCTTTAATACTTTATATATATAATATATATGTGTATAATTTTTTGCAATACTGGGAATGAAACCCAAGGGCACTCTACCTCCAAGCTACATCCCCAGTACTATTTTTTATTCTTTATTTTGAAACAGAATCTCACTGAGATTCAAAGGGCCTCACTAAGTAGCTGAGGCTGGCTTCAAACCCAGATCCTCCTGTCTCAGAAGACTTTATTTTTATATATACTTTTAAAAATACTTTTACTGATAAATTATTGTATCATAATGTAATTTGTAGTGACAGTGATATATTTGCACAGAGCACTTGGTGGGCTTTCCCCTGGCTCCCTCTCCACTCCCCCTCTCAAATACATGACGTTGAGATTAGCATTGGTATTTTCATATAAGCACATAATGCCAGTGGAAGTGCTTCCTTCATTAATTCTCCCTCTCTTCATAAAACTCAATGACCTTCCAATATTTTATTGCCTGTGATCTAGTCTCTGTTGTAGTCTAACTTCATTTCCTCTTTTCTGGCACACAGATTTCAGTTTCTACAATCCTTTGTATGATGTGAGGTCATGTAATTGACTTCTGGCCATGGCAGGTGCCCCATCGGGATGCACTTGTAGGCCTGGCTGATGGTCACCAACCATCCTGGTTTGCTAAAAATTGTCCCAGTTTCAGCACTGAAGGTATCACATCCTGGGGAAACCCTCATTCCTGGGCAAATGGGGTCCGTGAGTCACCCTAACCCTGGCCTATATAAACCTCTCATGATTCTTCCCTCCCTCTTCTACCGTCTGCTGATGGTCCAAGGTGACATTGGAAGTCACATGCTGAAGATAAGAGACACACCATCAGCATGGCCTCTGAATAAAGCAGAGTTATTGACTCTCTTCCTCCTGGTCTTTATGCAACAAAATAAGTTCTTATTCTGATAAACTATATGATTCCATTGCATTAGCTTAACAAGCAACTAAGTACCATGCTGGTCATTCTTCATCCCTGTTCCCTGAACAAAATAAGGATCCTTAAAATGCCCATTAATTCTGCTCATAATGTCCCTTATAAGATATCTGCATGGCTAACTTGTTCACTTTTGTCTATTCTTTAGCTTTTATTTTCTATGGCACTTATTTGAACAGTTTTTTCAAAATGCCAGCCCATCACCCACTCCTCCATCTTCTTTTGGCACAGGGTCTTCATCTTCTGACTTACATTGCACTATTTACTCTAATTTTTTTGTGTTTATTGTTTACTTTCTCCACTAGAACAACCAGGCCATCCATTCTATGAGGGTTAAGAACTTTGTTTTGATCAAGACATTAGGACATTGCCTAATACATAGTAAAAACTCAATATTTTCTGAATCAATAAATTACTGAAATTTATTTAATTTTCATAATTTGCCAAATTTACAGAGATAAAATGAAATTTGAGAATTTTACTCCTAAGGGGCAACACACTTGATAGAGCTTTAATATGATGATTATTTCTAACCATTTCCAGAATAATTGTATGGATTGTAGAAACTAGGAAGAACAACATTGCTATTCACTGTTTCGTGATACCCTTTATTCCTAGTTTATATCCAAATAAATATCTTGAAACAGGGAACCCAAAGTGACTATGTCTAAAATAAAATATTCAAGTCTGTGGGTGTCTTGGCACTTATAATCACCTCAATTACTGGCTAGACCTCCCTGTGCCTGACATCATGTCCCCTATCTTTTTGCTGCTGTGGCACTAAAGCTGTAGCAGTAGCTCACTATAAAGCCTCATCGATTTTGCCCTTCTATGCTTATACCAGTTCTCACATGTCTCAGTAATTCTGGGTGTTTCAAAGAGTGTTACAGTCCTATCCAATATTTACGGTCAAAAGTTATAAACTCTTACGCAAGTTGGAGACAGAGACTCTTTGAGCAAGAAGAAAGGACATGAGAGTCAATATGTTCTACTATTGTTTCATTATTCAAAACAAAAGCATATTGTTCATATTTGGTTTTCTGCTTAGAGCAAGTATTGTGTGCCAGCTTCTATGTCCATGATTACAATGCAGAGATCCACAGGTCGCAGTTTGTGTCTTCTTTTCATCTCATCAATAAACAAGCACAAGGGCATCAGTTGTTCTATGGGCATTCTTTTTGGTCCAAGTTTACAGCTAATCAGGATTTGAAGTTGGCAGGAATAGCATCCCTGAGTGATTGCTTTCAGAGCGTGAGGAGTTTTTGTATTCAAGGGAATGTTACCATGGAGAAAGTCCTCTATCCACTGATAGGATCAGTGTGATTCTGGAAGAGATTAAGCAACCCACTACCATGCAATTCCATTGTTTATTTATATACCTCTGAGAACCCGTTCAGAGCTGCTATTATCCCTGAAGGGTGCACATTCACAGATGCTGCCTAATGAGAGATAAGTTTTGAATAACTAGTTACAGAGGATCTGATCCAAAATCTTTTTTTCATAATATATTTTTATGATGTATTTTGAATTTATTTTCCTTTGTGCTTTTTCAATCAACCCCCAAATCAACTATTCATGTAAGAACTGGGCTAGGTGTCAGGATGATGTAGAGAACAAGTCTCCTCTGTGACCTCAAGTTGCTTCCAGGCCAGTGATGAGGGCAAAGATGAGTAAACAGGAGGATGTAATTCAGTGCTCTCCCAGAATGGAAAGCGCAGAATCTTAATGGAAGAGAGGTTGCCAGAGGATGTAAGTGAGGATGGTTGGGGAGGCAATAATGAGTATGGTGTTCCTGGAACTGCAGAGTTCCCTGTGCTGGCTTGTGGTTGGGGAGGAAGTCAGAAGATGTGACAGAGTGGGAAGAGGGCTTACCAGCCAGGATGCTGCCCACTCTACAAAGGAGTTCAAGTTTCATTACTGACATAAAGCAAGCCACTAAGGCCTATGAGCAAAGAAGCAACACTTTTTTTTTTGAGAGGAAAATGTTTTTCTTAAAGTTCTGGAGATTTCAGGGTTTCAGTTCATGTAAGGCCAAGTTACATCTGCAGAGCTCAGGACATGGTGGCGGGAGGCAGGGAGAGCAGGAGTGGAGGGATTTTGCTCTCAGATCATGGAGGCTGGAAGCAAAAGGTAATGAAACAATTAAATATGCCCTTTAGGAAGGTCAATGGCAAAGTATTTTGGATGCCTCTAATACAAAGAGATTCTTTTTTCCCCTCTTCTCCTTTCCTTGAGAAAATGCACTCTTCTTCAAAGAGGTAAAAGGATTTATAATTGATTTAAAATAAGCAAGAAAAAATAGGAAACTAAGAGATCTTTTTTGACCGGCTTTTCTTGAAGATGTCCCATGCAATAGTGGCCAACAGAGTAATTTAGTTGCTGGGACAATGGTGGAAAATGGGTGCTCTGCAAACTGTGTATGTGGACTGATGTTGCCTTTTAACACAACAGGGAACACTGGATGAGTTCAAGGAATCAGTTTAAGAGACTTTAACATTTGAATTATTCATAGGACAACTGAAAGGCATCCATTCTTTTTGTGTTGGCTTCATAGTCTTGATAAAAGTTCTCGGAGGAAATTTTAAAAATTATAGTTAAGGAGAAAAAACAAGTTCTTCATTTTAGAGTCTTTCAAATCTTTTGTCTGCAACCCATAGTAAGTATTATATTTACATCATTATACACAGATACACAAAAATAGAAATAAAAATTCACAGTAACCACTCTTATTATGTATAACACTAATATTTTATTATCTTTTAACACCATAGTACAGTTAATCATTGTGACGATAAAAGTTTAACTTAAGTACCAAAAAGTGCTTAGGGAGCATTTCATTCCTTAGAATAGAAGACTTTATATAGGAAAATATACTGGAAAAGACCTGAACTTTGCAATCAGAGACCCAGGTTTAATTATAGATTCGTGATTACTAACTATGCTACCTAAGGCAACATGCTTATCCCTCAGGGACAGGATAATGTTATTGGTTCTCACTAATTCAGTGTTTTCTCCATACCAAGCATTGTGCTAGTAAAATTTAGAATAAGCAATATAATTGTAATATTTGAGGACTGTTGTTTTGATGAAATAGGATGGACTATATACTAGCTCAGAAGTGAATTAACACAAAACATAGTTAATATGAAGTATTTATTAAACACCTATTAACCAGATTTTATTTTCTACTAAAAAGTTGTTTCAAACATTCCAAAAACAAAGATCTTACTCCTTCACCAATTTTTTTTTCCAACTACTAGAAGAGGACATAGGACCAATTCACCATTATAACATCACTACTAAAGACTTCAAAAAGACTCCCAAAGCTTGGAAATAAAATTAATCAATAAATGGGATTGCATCAAATTAAAAAGTTTCTGTGCAGCAAAGAAAGCTATCAAGAAACTAAAGAGAGAACCTATGGAATGGGAAAAATCTTTGCCAGCTATTCTTCTGGTAAAGAATTAACATCTAGAATATATATACATATATATATATATATATATATATATATATATATATATACATATATATATATATGTATATATATAATCTTTAAAAACCTAGCACTAAAAAATACATAGAACCCAATAAAAATGGGCAATGGATTTGAATAGACATTTTTCAAAAGAAATATATATGGCCAACTTCCGGGAAGATGGCGATGGAGAAAAGCGGGGATTAAGAGCCCCGCTAAAAACCAATCTCTATTACCACAAAATCAGTGCCTTTCATAACCAGAAAACACCATCACCAGAGAAACAAAAAAAATCACCAGTCCCAGAGAGGAGGGGGTCTCAGAATGGAGCTCAGAGCCACAGAGGAGATAATGCCGGCCTCACACCTGAGGACGCGGCAGCAACGCCTTACTGCCGGCGGCAGCAGCGACTCCACCGGATGGCTACGGCTACAGACCGACGCACTCAACAGCCCACCAGGCTCCAGAGAGAGGCGGCGAACAGCGAGCCGAGGTAAGCCGCTGCAGAACAGCCTGGTGGGATTCGGCAGATTTTTCGGCGCAGGGAGTATCTAAAGCTCCCAGTGGTTGGGCTCAGCACACGCTGCAGGGACTCAGAGCGGAGCTCAAAACCAGAGAAGAAATACGCCAGCCTCACGGCCGAGGGCATGGCAGTGGCGCCATATTGCCACCAGCGGCAGCAGCAGCGAATTCACTGAGTCCACTACAGCTCGATCTGCATACTCAACAACAGTGAGTCAAATTGCGGGCCCCAGAGGAGAAATCCCAGTACTGCACTCCAAGGGACTTGACCCAGTGGGGGAGTGGCGGTGGCAGAGATATCACACCATAGGAGAACGCCCAAACTGGCACCACCCCATAGTCTAAAGCAACCTCTATTGACTCCCTGGGTCTGAGACTCTGCGACACAACCCAGTAAAGGAGTAGTAGGGTCTGAGATACCACAGATTCGAGATACAGAGCACCTTAAGTGAAGTCGTAGTGACCCAAGGGAAGAACCCAGAGAAGGCACAAACTTCCAAAATCATGGGAAAGAGGAATAACAATGGAGCAATGAATGCCCACAACCCCACAACATCAGAACCCAATAAAACAGAAATTCAGAGATTTCTAGAAGATCAAATCAGGAAAATAACGGTAGAAATAATAGAGGTGTTTTGAAAAGAATTCAGAGAGAGCCAAAAAGAGATCAAGGATACAATTAATGAAGTAAAGGCCTTAATTCAAAGTACAAACAACCGATTACACCACATGGAGAATAGAATCTCGCTCTTAGAAGATGAGCAATCCAAAAATGAATGTATAGTTTCTAATCTATAGAAAAATATCCGACAGCAGAAATCTGACATTGAAGAAATATGGGTCCATTTTAAGAGAGCTAACCTAAGAATAATTGGAATAGAGGAGGGAAAAGAAGGTGAAACCAAATGGATCAACAATATCTTTAAGGAAGTAATAGCAGAAAATTTTCCAAACATAGAGCAAGAGGTTGATACACAGGTCCAGGAAACTTATAGAACTCCCTTTAGACAGGATCGGAGAAGAGGATCCCCACACCACATAATTGTCCAAATGACCAATGTGGAAGCCAAGCAGAGAATCTTAAAGGCAACTAAAACAAAGGGCCAAGTGACATTCAGAGGCAAACCAATTAGAATCACTCCGGACTTCCCAAACCAAGTCATGAGAGCCAGAAGGGCTTGGAGTAACATATTCCAAACTCTGAAAGAAAACAACTTCCAGCCAAAAATTTCCTACCCAGAAAAACTTTCTATCAAATTAGATGGAGAAATAAGAAGCTTCCATGACAAGCAGAGACTGAAGGAATTTATGTCTTCAAAACCAGCGCTAGAGAAAATACTCAAAGAGATTAACTACAAGGAAGAAATAGGTAACACACACCAGAACCAGAGAAACAAGATTTTCCATCCAACAGACAACTAAGATTAGTTATCTGTGGAGATTCATTATTTATGTTAGTCTTATACCTATCTCTAAATTGTATTGTTTGCTTTTATTGTTGCTATATTTTAGGATTTCTAGTTGGAATATTAATATACCTTCAGATATAGCATTTGGAAATATTTTATCCCATTCTATCAGTAACTTTTAACTCTGTTTACATTGTCTTTGGATATACAATATTTTATTTTTTCAGGGAGTTTGTATACTCTTCTGTTGCCTGTGCCATTGAAATCATATCCAAGAAATCACTGCCAATTTCAATGTTGTGAGGTATTATGACCCAGATTTTCTTCTAAAAGTTTATAGTCTTAAGATTTATATTTAGGTCTTTTATCTATTTTGAGTTAATATTTGTATATGGGATTAGGTAAGGGTCCAATTTTATTCTTTTCCATGTAATTATTATTTTTCAACAATATTTAGTTAAAAGATTATTATTTCCCCCACCAAATGTTCGTGGAAACCTTGTCAAAAATAACTTGACAATATAGGGAAGAATTTAGCTCTAGGCTTTTATTTAACTCCAATGGTTTATATATCTGCCTTTAGAACAGTACTACACTGTTTCAATTATTGTAGCTTTATATGGTTTGAAATCAGAAAATATATATCTTCTAGCTTTGTTCTTTTTTGAGATCGTTTTGAGTATCTAGAGTCCATATTCCATATTAGGATAGATTTTTTTTCTGAAAAATAAATATATAAATATATGACAGTTTCACCTAAAAACAAAGAAAAAATATTCTCTGCTAAGAAAGAAAGCAAAAAGAAATATTGAAATGTTATCTTTAAGTTATCAAAAGCTTGGTATCAGACAAATGAAACTGTTATGTGAGATTATCATTTTTAATTTTGGATATATTGCTATAATACTAGATGTCAACCACTAAGCCAAGCATGGGAAGGAGGTATGGGGAGGGAATGGGGTGGGGATCGGGTGGGGGCTGACTGGGCGATGTGTGCATGTATGTCTACAAAAGTTTTTTTGTATCCCACTATGATGTATGAATACAGTGCACCAATAAAAAATTTTAAGAAAGAAATATATATAGCCAATAAATATTCAGCATTATTAGTAATAAGGAAAATTCAAATCAAAATACAAGAGCCCATCTAACTCCCATTAGAATGGCAATCATTAAGAATACAAACAATAATAAACACTGGCAAGGAATAGTTGGCAAAAATTTTCTCCCATTCTATTGGCTCTCTGTTGAGGTTCTTGATAGTTTTCTTTGCTTTACAGAAGCTCTTCAGTTTAATGCAATCCCACATATTAATTCGCATTTTAATTTGTTGTGCCTTTGGGGTCTTGTTGAGAAAGTGTCTATCTGTGCCTATGTGTTGCAGTGTTGGACCTATGCCCTCTTCAAGGAGCTTCAAGTTCTCTGGTCTAATTTCCAAATCTTTGGTCCATCTTGAATTGACTCTTGTGCAAGGTGAGAAAGTGGGATTTATTTCCATTTTCTGCAAATGGTTAGCCAGCTTGACTAATATCATTTGTTGAAGAGGGTATCTTTTTTCCAATATATGATTTTGGCCCCTTGGTAAAAAATCAATTGGTTATAAATGTGCAAATTTGTTCCTGAGTCTTCTATTTGGCTCCATTGGTCTATGTATCTGTTTTTGTGCCAGTACCATGCTTTTTTAATTAATATGGCTTTGTAGGATAGCTTAAAGTCAGGTATTGTTATTCTTCCTGCATGGTTTTTGTTGCTGAGAACTACTTTGGCTATTCTTTTTTGTTGTTGTTCCAAATGAATTTAAGGACTGATTTTTCTATGTCTGTGAGGAATTACCTTAGTAATTTAATGGGATTACATTGAATCTGCAGATCACTTTTGGAAGTATGGCCATTTTGATGATATTTATTTTCCTGGTTACTATCCAAGAACATGGAAGATCATTCCATCTTATAAGATGTCCTTCAATTTCTATTTTCAATGTCTTAGAATTTTCTTTGTAGAGTTATTTTACCTTCTTGGTTGAGCTTATTCATATACAGAGAACTCAAGGAACTCAGTACTAAGAAGACAAAGAGCCCAATCAAAAAATGGGCATGTGAACTAGACACTTCCCAAAAGAAGAAATTCAAATGGCAAATAAATGTATGAAAAAATTCTCAACATCATTACCAACCAGAGAGATGCAAATCAAAACTACCCTGAGATTTTACCTAATCCAATTAGAATGGCAATCATTCAAAACATAAACAACAACAAATGTTGGTGAGGATATGGAGAAAAGGTAACTCTAATGTATTGTTGGTGGGATTGCAAATTAGTGCAATCACTTAGGAAAATAGTATGGAGGATCCTCAGAAGAATGGGGTCAGACCTACCATATGATCCAGCAATACCACTTCTAGGTATCTACCCAAAAGAATGGAAACCGAACTACCAAATTAATGCATGCATATCTATGTTCATAGCTGTACAATTCACCATTGATGAACTATATAGCCAGCTAAGATATCTATCAGCAGATGAATGGATTACAAAACTATGGGATATGTACACAATGGAATTTTACTCAGCCATAAAGAACAAAATTACATCATTTACAGGAAAATGTATGGAACTGGAGAACATTATACTAAGTGAAATTAGTCACAAAAAGTAAAAAATCACATACTCTCCCTAATATGTAGAAGCTAGAGAGAAAAGGGGTCATAGGAGAAACTCTAGACAAAGAAGTAGAAACTGTCGATTAGCAAATAAGGCAACCAAACTGAGGAGGTTGAGGGGGGAATGAGGGAAATCCCTAATGTACATGATGTACATTCACAAACATATCAAATCAATCACTAAGACAAACATGAGAAGGAGGGAGAGGGAGGTAATTGGGTGGGAATTGGGTAAAGGCTAATTGAGTGATGTGTGCATGTATGACTCTACCATCTTGTACCCCATTAAGACATATGACTATAATGCACTAATAAAAAATTTTTAATATGTGCAGGATAGGGAGTAATTGGGATACAAAGAAGACTTCAGATGATGAGGAAAAACCTCAGAGGATCTAGGGAGGAGAAATAAGGGTTGGGGTGGAGGAAAACTTAGGTTCATTAATAGAAATACTATCATAGACTATGTGTATACATGTGAATATATGCCAACATCAATCTAGGTTCTCTTTATTGAGAGGAGACAAATGGGGAGAAAGGAGGGCACCAAGAGCATATGCATATGTCATTGTCACCATGATTAACACTATGATGTGAGACTATAATGCACCAAAAATGCATGAAAATTTAAAAAATAAAAATAAATGCTTATGAGGATGTGAGGCAATACGTATAGCCGCTATGGAGATCAGTGTAGAGGTTCCTTAAAAGATTGGGGGTTGAGTCACCATATGACTCAGCCATACTACTTTTGGGGATCTTCCCAAAGCAATTGAAGTCAAGTTACTAGGGATACATGCATTACCATGTTTATAGCAGCACAATTCATGAGAGCCAAACTATGGAACCAGCCCTAAGTGTCTGTCAACAAACAAATGAATTATGAAATTATGGTACATACACACAATAGAATTCTACCCAGTCATAAAAGAAAACACAACCATGTCATTTGCTGGAAAATGAATGGAACTTGAGAATATGCTTAGTGAGATTAGCCAGTAACATAAAGTGAACAGGTATATGTTTCACTCATATGTGAAAGCTGAAATTGGGAAACAAAGAGGACTTCAGATAAATGAGGGAAGGCCTTAGTAGAATGGGGGAGGGGTTTCAGAGAGCGGTAGGGAGAAGAAAGGATATATGATGATGGAATCTATTCAAATAAGCTGTTTTTCATAACTAACATCTGTTTCAATGTAAATATTACCTATGGGGGAAGGATCAGGGGAGGGACCTATAAGAAAACACACTGCATGTGTATGTCTGTCACTCTGAACATCACTGTGATGTATAATTACAATGTGCCAATAAAAATGTATTCAAAAGTATACAAATATATATTAAGACACATATATACATAAGTGTGTTTAGAAATCATAAAAAACAAAATATCAATCATAGAAATGAAAACCCAGCAGCAATAAATATTACTCACATTTCCAAAGTACCCTCTGTGTTTTTCCTATCACATCTCCCTTCTTTCTCTGCCCAAAAAATCACTATCCTGAATTTTTATTCATCTCCCCCTTCCTTTGCCATTATTTTCCAGCATTTACACAAATCTTCAAAGTGAGTTTTTTTTTTATATCACTCAGATGTTACATATGTGGAATCCTTCCTGGTGTAATTTCTTCTGTGACTTTTTTTGCTCTCAGTGTTGAGTTCACAATATTTATTCCAAGAGGATGTGGCAACAAGACTCCCAACACTTTTACTTTTAAATATTGCACAGTTTACTTGTACATTCTCAGTTGATGACTGTGTGGTGATTTCATTTGTTTGTTTGCTTTTTTATTACACACAATGCTTCTATGAGCAATTTTCTATGTGTTTCCCATGCACATGCGGGTCAAATTCTACAGTTGCCAAATAAAATACTTGTAAAACAATTAAAATCCAATTTTAGAGAAGCAATGAATATGTTTTAAATATGAATATGCCTCATTCAATATTTGAGACATAGACTAAAATTTCTCTGGAATTAAATTTAAATAGTCAGCCCATATGTTTATTAACTAAATCTGGCAACCCTACAAAATTCTCATACTTAAGAGTAGAATTGTTAAACCATAGGGAATGCATAATTTCAACCCTTTGGGTGTTTTCCAAATGCTTTCTAAAATATCTGGAGCAATTTGCTACACACACCCTACCACCGGGAGATTATGAGTCTCACTGCTTCATATCCTTGCTGTTATGGACTGAATGGTGTAGCCCCAAATTCATACGTTGATGTACCAGCCCCCAACGTGACTGTATTTGGAGACACAGAGCCTTTTGGGAGGTAACTAAGGTTAAATGAGGTCATAAGGATGGGGCCCTAATCCAATAGATGTAATGTCTTTATTATGAGAAAAAAAGAGACAACAGAAACCACTCTTTCTAGATGTGCAGAGGAAGGCCAAGTAAAGACACAGTGGGAAATATTGTCTTCTGAAGCCAGAAGAGTAGGCCTTACTTGAAACTAAACTTGTTGGCAGCTTGATCTTGGATTTCCAGCACCCAGAACCATGAGAAAACAACCCCCCCCCCCGGTCTGTGGTTTATTGTTAATGACAGTCCTAACAGGCTATCAACTCACCAACATCTGGTTTACCAGACAATTCAATTTTTGTGAATATGGTCATAGAAAAAAATATGTTTTTTGATCTCATTGTGTGCCCTTCTGATTGCTAATGAGGTTGACCATCTTTACATTTTTATTCGCCATTATTTTTTCTCTTCTGAGATGTGCCTACCCATATTTTGTGTATTTTCTTTGGAATTATTCAGTTTTTGACTTACTAATTAGTAATTGTGCTTGGGTAATTGTGTTTCAAATATTTATTGTACTTTCTGACTTTTCCTCCAAAGTTCCTTATAATATCTTTTGATGAACAAACATTAATTTGGAAGAAACTGAATTTATTCATCTTTTTCTCTGTGGTTTTTGTTTATTTCTTCTGTTTAAGAAATCCTCTCCTAAATTGACATAAAAATATTTTCCTATCTATCCGTGTTTAAATTTTTTTCCTTTCAAATTTTTACCTTTAATCCATTATTAACTGATTTTTGTGTATGGTGGGAAGAAGGGATTTAATTTTATTTCTGTTTCATTATCTCAACATCACTTTCTGAACTAAGTACCCTTCCAGAAGTGTCTATCATGTCTGTTATGTTATAATTAAGTTTAAATATATGCTTGGATCTATGTCCAGGCTTTCCATTCTGTTCTATCAGTCAAACACTCCATTGTTTCCTACCTTAGATAGATTCTTAATAACTATTCACTTATATTAGATATGGAAACATGGTAAAGTAAGGCTTTTCCTCTTACGCGTAAGGAGTTTGAGCTCTTTGGTACCTTTTTTCTTCCATACAAATTTTAGAGTCATCTTGAAAATTTTTGTAAAGAACTCTGTAGGAATTTTGTTACCCATATGTAGATTAGTTTGGAAGAAATTTGACTATGTGTAATATTCATACCCATGAACACAATCTAAAATGTCATTTATTAAGATCTTTTAAAAATGCATTTAAATAACATTATTATGCAATTCTTCCATTTCTGTTGTTGAACAACTTTTCTTGGTTCTATTTCTAGGAGAGTCTGTCCTACTCCAATTCATATTTGTAAATGTAATAAAAAGTAGTTTATAAGCAATTGGTATAAGACAGAATGATGTCTACTTTGGAGTGAAGTCACATTGGCTCAGAGATCTTTTTTCCAGCAAATTTATGTTTTATGTCACCAAATAGCACCAAATGAACATGCTGGAGTTCCTGGAGATAAAACTCACAAAAGTGTTGAAGTCCTGCTTATAACAATGCCCCCTACCCTGATATTGGTTCCCACAGAGGTTTCTGCTTGAGGGTTTCTGGTTTAATAGATGGTGATTCTCTGTATTGACTTAACTATCTCTTTAATTTGGAGTAGTGATTTGACATATACGCTAACTCCTCAGACTAGTATAAATTGTCGTATTTTTCCAGTTTATTCAGCTTTTTACCTCTTTTGTTGTTGTTTTTGTAACAGTATTTTTTTAAGATGAACTTTTTTTTCTGCATTGTAGTCATACATCTTAATGGAGTACAAGATGCTGGAGGCATACATGTGCACATCACCCAATTAGCCCTTATTCAATTCCTGCCCCATTCCCTCCCCCTCCCTCTTTCTCATGTTTGGCTTAATGATTGACTTCGATATGTTTGTTACTGTACATAATGTACATTAGAGAATTTCCCTCTTCCCTCTCTCATCCCCTCAGGTCACCTTATTTGCTCATTTATAGTATCTCCTTCTTCGTCTAGAGTTCTTCCTATGACCCATTTTCTCCCTAGCATTTGCATATTAGGGAGAGCATCTGATTTCTTATTTTTTGTGACTGACTAATATCACTTAGCATAATGTTCTCCACTTCCATCCATTTCCCTATAAATGATGTAATTGTGTTTTTCTTTATGGCTGAGTAAAATTCTGTTGTGTACATATCCATTAGTTTTGTAATCCATTCTTCTGTTGATGGAAATCTTGGCTGGTACCATAGTTTGGCAATTGTGAATTGTGCAGCTATGAACATAGATACACTTGCATTAGTTTGGTATTTTGGGTTCCATTCTTTTGGGTAGATATCCAGAAGTGGTATTGCTGGATCATATGATAATTTCATTCCCATTCTTCTGAGGATCCTCCATAAAGTTTTCCAAAGTGGTTGCACTAATTTGCAGTTCCATCAACAATGTATTAGAGTTCCCACTTCTCCAAATCCTTGCCAGTATTTGTTGTTGCTGTTTGTGTTTTGAATAATTGCCATTCTAGTTGAAGTTAGGTGAAATATCAGGGAAGTTTTGATTTGTTGAACAGGCTTTTCTTCCCATATTTTTGGTCCCTTGTCAAAAATCAAATGGCTGCAAGTGTGTGGATTTGTTTCTGAGTCTTCTATTCTGCTTCATTGGTCTATGTATCTGTTTTTCTGCCAGTACCTTGCTGTTTTTATTACTATGGCTTTGTAGTATACTTTAAAGTCAAGTATTGTGATTCCTTCTGCATGTTTTTTTTTGTTGTTGTTGCTGAGAACTACTTTGACTATTCTGGGTTTTTTGTTGTTCCAAATGAATTTTAGGACTAATTTTTCTATGCCTGTAAGGAATGACCTTGGTAATTTAATGGCTATTGTGTTGAATCTGTAGGTCATTTTTGGAAGTATGGCAATTTTGGTATTTATTCTGTCTATCCATGAACATGGAAGATCTTTCTATCTTTTAAGATCTTCAATTTATTTTTTCAATATTTTATAATTTTCTTTGTAGAGCTTTTATCTTCTTGGTTAAGTTTACTCCTAAGAATTTCTGTGTGTGCAAGATATCTTGAGTGGAAATGTTTTCTGGATTTCCTTCTCAGTGGATTTATGGTTGGTGAACAAAATATTCCAATTTTTTAAAAATTGATTTTGTAGCCAGACACCAAGCTGAATTTGTTATCAGTTCTATAAGCCTGTTGGTTGACTTTGTTGGGTGTTCTAAGTATAGTATCATGTCATCTGCAAATATTGGAAGTTTGAGTTCTTCTTTTTCTATTTGTACTCCTTTGATTTCCTTTTCTTGCCTTATTGCTCTGGCTTTAGTCCCAAGTACTATATTGAAAAGAAGTGGTGATAATGGACATCCTTGTCTTGTTCCTGTTTTTAGGGGGAATTCTTGCAGTTTTTCCCCATTTAATATAATGTTGGCTGTGGTCCTATTGTATATTGCTTTTATGATGTTGAGGTATGTTCATTCTATTCTGATTCTCTACAGTGCTTTTAGCATAAATGGATGTTGGATTTTTCAGCGGCTATTAAACTGATCGTGTAATTTTTTTTCTTTGGTTCTATTTATGTGATGAATTACATGGGTTGATTTTCATATGTTGAACCAGATTTGCATCCCTGGAATGAACCCTACTTTGTCATGGTGTATGATTTTCTAGATGTGGTTTTGAATGCGTGTTGTCAGTATTTTGTTTAGCAGTTTTGTATCCAAGTTTATCAGTGATACAGGCCTGTAGTTTTCCTTCAGCCAACTAAACCAGAAAAAAGAGATAATCAACCCAAATTAGAAAGATAAGAGATGAAAAAGGAGATATAACCACCGACAGTGTAGAAATCTAAAGGATTATCAGAAACCACTTTGAAAAACTATACTCCAACAAAATGGAAAATCTGGAAGAAATTGATAACTTTCTAGATAAATACAGACTTCCTAAACTGATTCAAGAAGATATAGAAAATTTAAACCAACCAATAGTAATCATCGAAGAGATTGAAACAGCAATAAAAAGCCTACCATCAAAGAAAAGCCCAGGGCCAGATGGCTTCCCAATTGAATTTTTAAAGCCTTTATAGTAGAGTGAATCCTGATATTCCTGTCTATTTCATGAAATATAAAGAAACAGGACTCTCCCAAATATATTCTATGAAGCCAACATCACATTAATACCAAAACCAAATAAAGACAGCTCAAGGTAGGAAAACTACAGGCCTATATCATTGATGTAACATTTTTTAATTTTACTCTTTTATTGGTTTCATTGTAATTTTACATCATATTGAGATACAAAGTGTTAGAAAAATACATGCATACACTCTTGTTGCCCTCCCCACTAAGTCCCCCCTTATCCTGCAAGTCTTTGAGATTGGAATTGGCAGTTTTTTAATACATTCATAGCATTATTTTTGTTACTGCATTCTTTATTACTTCATCCCATCCCCGCTCCTCCCTTCCCTAATCACTCTCAGTCACTCCCCTGGAGTCTCTGTTCACCTCTCTGATGTTGCCCTTATTGCCAAATATCTCTCTAGCTTCCACATATAAGAGAGAACATTTATCTACTTGTTCTTTGGGACTGGGTGTACTTACTTAGCATAATATTCTTGAGTTCCATCCATCTTCCTGCAAGTGGTATAATTTTGTTCCTCTTTACTGCCGAGTAAAATTCCATTATGTGTATATACCAAATTTTTGTGATCCATTCATCTATTGATGGGTATCTAGGCTGGTTTCATAATTTAGCTATTGTAACTTGTGCTGCTATGAACATGAATATGTACATATGACTATAATATGTTCTGATTTCATTTCATTTGGGAAGATGCCCAAGAGTGCTATCACTAGATCATATAGACCTAAAGAAATCAGTTATAAAAGTCATATGAAAAAATAAAATACCTGGAATGGCAAAGTAATTCTCAGCAATAAGAACCAGGCTAGAGTCATCACAATACCTGACTTCACACTGTATTAAAAAGCAGTAGTAATAAAAACAGCTTGGCACTGGCACAAAACAGCCATATAGACCAATGGATCAGAATAGAAGACTCATAAATAAAGCCCCATATAAATAGCCAGTTGATCTTTGATAAAGGGGTCAAAGACTTACACTGGAGAAAGGACAGCCTTGTCAACAAAAGCTGCTGGGAGAACTGGCTATTCATATGCAGAAAAATGAAACTAAACCCTAACCTCTCACAATGCACAGAAGTCAACTCTAGATGTTCAAAGACCAGAAACTTTGAAACTGTTAGAAGAGGTTATAGAACTAACACTCTAACATATAGGTACAGATAGAAACTTCCTCAATAAGATCCCAAAGATTCAGGAAACTAAAACAGGAATTAATAAATGGGATAGCATTAAATTACAAAGCTTTTGACTTATTGTTAAGACATGATGACTCCCAAGCACCTTAAGTATATCACAGAGATTATTTTTTCTATGTTTAAGACATTTGTAAATCATTGGAATAATTCATGTCTTGAATATACCATAAAAGCTTCTGAGCCTAGAGTTTTGTTTGTTACTATTGTTGTTAAAGGAATTTTAAATATTATTTCAATTTTTTATTGGTGTATTGTAGTCATACATCTTAATGGGATGCAGGATGGTAGAGGCATACATGCACACATCACCCAGTTAGCCCTTACCCAATTCCTACTCCATTCCCTCCCACTCATTCCTTTTTAGGTCTCACTTACTGATTGTCTTTGATATGTTTGTGAATGTACAAGATGTACATTAGGGAATTTCTCTCCCTCCTCCTTCAGTTAGGTCATCTTATTTGCTCATCTATGGTTTCTCCTTCTTCATCTAGAGTTCATCCTATGAGATCATGCTATGACCCATTTTCTCCCTAGCTTCCACATATTAGGGAAAGTATCTGATTTCTTACTTTTTGTGACTAATTTCACTTAACATAATTTTCTCTAGTTCTATCCATTTTCTTGTGAATGTCATTATTTTGTTCTTCTTTGTGGCTGAAAAATTTCATTGTGTGCATATCCATTAGTTTTGTAATCCATCCATCTATTGATGGGACATCTTGGCTGGTTTCATAGTTTGACAATTGTGCATTATGCAGCTATGAACATAGATACACATGCATTAGTTGGTAGTTTGGTTTCCATTCTTTTGGGCAGATACCCAGAAGTTGTATTGCTGGATCATATGGTAAGTTCATTCCAATTCTTCTGGAGATACTCCATACTGTTTTCCAAAATGGTTTCACTAATTTACAATCCCACCAACAGTGTTTTAGAGTTCCCACATCACATTCTCACCAGCATTTGTTGTTGTTTATGTTTTGAATGATTGCCATTGTAGTTGGAGTTAAGTGAAATCTCAAGGTAGTTTTGATCTGCATCTCTCTGATTGCTAATGATGTTGAACATTTTTTCACACATTTATTGAATATTTTAATTTATTTTTTCATGAAGTATCTATTTGGTTCACTTGGCCATTTTTGATTGGGTTATTTGTTTTCTTAGTGCTGAGTTTCTTGAGTTCTCTGTATATTCTTGTTATTAGTCCTTTATTGGAGTAGTTGGCAAAAATCTTCTCACATTCTGTTGGCTCTCTGTTAAGTTCTTAATAGTTTCCTTTGCTATACAGCTCTTAAGTTTAATACAATCTCACATATCTACCTTCCTTTTAATTACTTGTGCCTTTGGGATCTTGTTGAGAAATGTTTACCTGTGCCTATGTGTTGAAGTTTTGGACCTATGCCCTCTTCAAGAAACTTCAAGTTCTTTGGTCCATTTTGAACCGACTCTTGCGCAGGGTGAGAAAGTGGTATTTATTTCCATTTTTCTGCATATGGTTAACCAATTTTGTCAACAACATTTATTGCAGAGGTTATCTTTTTTCAAGTGTATGTTTTTAGCACCTTTGTCAAAAACCAAATGGCTCTAAGTGTGCAGATTTGTTTCTGAGGCTTCTATTCTGCTCCATTGGTCTATATGTTTGTTTTTGTGCCAATACCATGCTGTTTTTATTACTATGGCTTTGTAACATAGTTCAAAAGCAAGTACTGTGATACCATTCTCAGCATGGTGCTTATTGCTAAGAACTACTTTGGCTATTCTGGGTTTTTTGCTGTTCCAAATGAATTTAAGGACTAATTTTTCTATGTCTGTAAGGAATGACCTTGGTAATTTAATGAGCATTGCATTCAATCAGTAGATCACTTTTGGAAGTATGGCCATTTTGGTGATATTTATTCTGCCTATCTAAGAGTATGGAAAACATTTTCATCTTTTAAGGTCTTCTTTGATTTCTTTTTTCAATGTCTTATAATTTTTTCTTGTAGAGGTCTTTCACCTCTTCGGTTAAGTTTATTCCTAAGTATTTTATTTTTTTGTGGGATATCCTGAGTAAAAGTGTTTTCTGGATTTCTTTTCCTATGGATTTATGGTTGGCATACAGGAAAGCTTCTGATTTTTTAAGATTGATTTTGTATCCAGACACTTTGCTGAATTTGTTGATCAGTTCTATAAGACTTTTGGTTAAGTTTGTTGGGTCCTTTAAGTACAGTATCATGTCATCTGAAAATAGGAATAGTTTTAGTTCTTCTTTTCCTATTTGTAATCCTTTGATTTCCTTCTCTTGCCTTATTCCTCTGGCTAGAGTCTCAAGCACTATATTGAAAATAAGTGGTGATAATGGATATCCTTGTTTTGTTCCTGTTTTTAGGGGAAATTCTTGCAGTTTCTCCCCATTGAATATGATGTTAGCTGTGGGCCTATTGTATATTGCCTTTAAGATGTGGAAGTATGTTCCTTCTATTCCAATTCTCTGAGGTGTTTAGCATAAATGGGTACTGGATTTTACCCAATGCTTTTTCACCATCTCTTGAAGTGATCATGTGATTTTTGTCTTTGTCTCTGTTTATATGATGAATTGTATGGATCATTTTTCATATGTTGAACCAGCCTTGCATTCCTGGAATAAGCCCAACTTGGTCATGGTGTATGATTTTCTTGATGTGGTTTTGAATATATGCTGCTCATATTTTGTTAAGCAGTTCTGCATCTAAGTTTTATTTCAAAATTTTACTGGCTATATGTCTCCTAGTTTCTCTATTCTAAAGAAATATTCCTAAAGGAAAATTATATCTAAAAAATATACATATAAAGTTCATTGAGCCTTTCAAAATTATTAGAATCAATTTGTTTTTAATGCCGTTTTCCTAACTGTGCCAGATCCATAAGTATGTAAGATTTGTCAATTCTAATGTTTTTCTTTTATACTGTTTCATATCACTGTAGATTTTTGTATTTTATCAATTTTTAAAGACTTAACTTTTTATTATGTTGTTCCTCTTGATATTATCTTCATTTTCTCATTATAGTGGATTTTAACCTCATTTCCTAAAAGCACTTAAAAGATATACCACATATAATGAGAAGCACTTGCCTATTCCCTACATATGAAAATAATGTTCAATTATAGATGAATATATTTTATAGTTATTTCAAAAGCTAAAGAAATTGTTAGAAGATTAAATGCGAATGCTTATAAGGTAAATTATTTACAATATAATAATCTTCCATAGAGTCTGTAATAATGTTGACAAACTTAAGTAAGTTCATAGAATAACTAAAAAATTTCCAGCCAGGCACAGTGGCTCATGCTTGTAATCCAAGCACTTGGGAGGCTGAAACAGGAGGATCACAGTTTTGTGGCCAGCCCCATTTACTTAGTGAGGCTCTCTGCAACTTAGTGAGACTCTGTTTTAAAATATAGAATAAAAAATCTGGCTGGGAGTGTAATTGGAGGTAGAATGCCCCTGCATTTAATTCCCAGCACTACACACACAAAACAGAAGTGATACAGAAAAAGATCACAGGAAATAACAAAGATGTAAATGAATACAGTTTTTCTCTTATTTTCAAGTCTTTTCAAAAGACAGTTATGGAAAACAAAAAGAAAATTTATTGTGATGTTAATAAAACAAATGAAAATAACCTGCAAAAGAGAATTGAAAGTATAGAGTTGAGAAGTTTTATATTATATATGAAATCATATGTTACTTAACTACTTGATTTTAAACTTTAATATATTTATACTATTAACCCAAAGAAAACATTATTTTTTAAAAAGAAGTAACTAATAAGCCAAAAATTTGATTAAATAGAATCATAAAAATAAAATCAAGAGGAAAAATATAAACCAGAAATGGATTAGATAAATTGAAGGCATATAGTAGACTTATAGAAATTATATCAGCAATCACACGGAATATAAATAGGCTTAAACACCAGCTCAGACAAAAACCAAACCCAACTATATAATATCTAAAGAAAACCTATGTTAAATATAAAAACATAAAAATAATATTAAAATGTTAAGAAAAGATATGTTAATGCCAACTACTGTAAAGTAAGCCATAGTAGCTACATTTTCTAATTATATTTCAGAACAACAAATAATAGAGTTAATTTCTCAATAGGACATAAGAACTCTAAATATCTATGTACTTTATATCTTAGCTTCAAGTACAGAAAGAACAGAAATAAAAAATAAAGCCACAACTATACTCATATTTCACTGTCACCCTTAGAACAAGTAAAGAGAGAAAAGATTTGAACTCAGGAAAACATGAATAGGCTATAAAAGGGTTTTTTCAGTCAATTTTTTTATTTTTATGTGGATCATATAAAAATGGCATACATTCAGACTGTGCTTGGTGTACTCTCCACCCCCAAATCACCTACCCCTCAACAATGAGTGTCCAGGTTGACCATGTTACACTCATACTTTTACACATATTCAGATGTAGCTCCTCCATTAATCAACCTCAGCCTTCTTCCTCTCCTACCCTTCCAATCTAGCTTTGCTGAGGTTTCCCCTCCATTATCTGGAGTCCCACTGGTCTTAATACTCCCTAGTTTGGGCATATTAGAGAAAACATATGTCCCTTCTCTTTCTGTGCTTGGCTGATCTCACTTAACATACAAAGGTTTAATTACAGTTTGGAATCCAGGATTTTGTAGGGAAAGGAAAATCGTCAATGGTGGGGTGGATATGAAAGCAATACAGATGAGTAGGATCAAAGAGTGAACACTCTCAAGCACTCTCAAGAATTTCAGAGGGCTCTGGAGCAAAAATGAAGGAGTCAACTAAGAATGAAAAGAGGCACAAAGTAGGGTGAGAATGAAGATTCAGGAGCTTTTACCTAGGCTACTTAGATCCACTGCAGGCACCACATAGTCCTGCAGATGGATGCCAGTACATTTTTTTGGCATCCCACTTCAGTTTCACCTCTAGATTTTATGTCATGTCTCTAATGAACTACCCCCACCCCCTTCTCTTCTCCTCAATGACTATTCTAAAATGTCAGGCTTCTGTTGAAGTCACTACTAGGCCTGTCTGGTCTGGGGCCTGTTTGCCTTCACAAATGTTTTTCCCTTCTCCTGCTATCTTCTGTATTTCAGGAGAATATCCTCTGCTACTGACTTTCCCAGGATGACTTCTGGCTGGTCCTTCCAATGCAAGGTACAAAGAGGGGATAGAAAGATGGGACAAGAGAAGGTTGGACATGTTTCATTCTTCCTTTCTGCTTCAGGAGCTGCAGCTCTTCTACAGCTCGGGTCTAGAGGGTGAGTCCCTGATGCTCTGAAAAAAAAAATTGGCCTCTGAATTGAGATTGATTTTATCCTTATAAGGGTGCACCTTCTACCCAGAACTTCAGGCCATTAGGCTTCAGATGCACTATCTTCTCCATCCCTCTGTCCCAGAAATGGCAATGGTTTCTCACTGATACTAACTTCTGTGTAAGTGCCCATTTTTTTCTGGTTTATTTGCTTAACTTTTTGATCACCTGTCGAACCAATTACCCACATTAAAACTTCTCTATACCAAATATTCATATGTTTTCTGTTAATCTCTCCTGTTTGAAACTAACCATCCAACTCTGTGAGAGCTTAACACCTGCCTCCCTTGATACTAGTCTGTTCATGTATTTATCCTGTACATTATTTTAGCTCTGTGCTATTTTTCTCCTAACACCTTCCTTTTGACCACGTTTCCCTCTAGCTTCTACTGTCTTTCTTTCCTGGAGACACTTCTACAAAATTTGCACCTACAGATCCATCATCCCAGTTAGTTATAAAATTACTTAAATTCTATTCTATTCTCACTACACAAATAGAATCTCTCTCTGGTTGTCTTTAATTACAATTCATTCTCTTCTGTAGGCTTTTCAATCCTTAGGGTGGAAGTTCCTCTCTTCTTCTGTTTCCTCACTCATCTCCTTTCTTTGGTCTATTTTTGTCCCTGGACAATCTTTGCATGCTTATGGCTTTAATTATAACCTGAATGCTCATGACTTCTAAATTTATAGCTAGCTCAAATATCTTTCCTGTTCCAGGTCTCTTGTCCAATGTCAATGTCTTCTATTCAACATGTTCAATAAGGGATTTATCTTACAAGTATATTACAACTTAAACTAAACATCTCATATGATTTCCTATATTGCTCCCATATCAACCCTTTCCTTCCACTAACATAGTATGGACCCTATCATTTTTCCTTTATAGGAGAACAACTCAAACTTCTTGGTGATCTCCTCGTTTCAAATTTTGCTTATTTCCAATCATACATACAATTTGCCACCAAAGAACATTTTATAGTTCACAATTTTAACTATGTTATCATTGTCTTAGTTCTAAATGTTCCAATGGTTCTTCATCATACCAAATGATGAGGTCAAAATGTCTTATAAATTCCTTGATATCAAAGCCTATGATTACCTGTTTGGCCTCATCTCCTACCACTGCTCATCCTAGAATGCCTTATGTCACCATGAAGGACCCTCTTCCTGGAATACTCCCTCCATATCCTGGTTTCCTACTTAAAGGGTGTTATTAATTCACTAATATCCTTTCAAAAACTCTCTAAGCTGTAGGCTTTTTAAGATTCTGCCGGCCAGTATTAAGTGTTCTTTCTCCTATGTTCCTGTTTGCACTTTGAGATTCCTAATCCTATGGGCTAAAAGAATTCAGTATAAAAAATGTAATGAATCAGAGCATGCCTTCACAGCAATAAGTTTATGTAAGGATTCCCAAAGTAGAAGGGGTTGGAGAGGAAAGAAACTTCAGATGAAAAGAATTTTAGATACCAGTCAATTCCTGCACCACTGAGTCTAAGTTTTGGAGAGGATTAGAAAGAGTGGAAGGTGGCAGGTGATAACACAATGTTCAGATTGTTGTAGGCACTAAGAATGGAGAAACTCAGAGCCTCCCTTATTGAGTAGATTCTCAGGGAATTAGCACACAATGGGAGAAAACTGACTCTATGCTGTACCTTAGCCTCTCAGGGTGGAACAGAAATATGATGACATTGTGAGCCTGAGAGCTGCAAGCACACAGGATCCTATGTAGCCCCACAGTGTATTTTCAGGCTCTGCAAGTCTAGAAAAACTGATTTCTGTACACCAACTAAAGGTACAGAAGTGGCAAAAAAAGAAAAGAAAAAAAAAAGACTAAACCCCCACCAGAATAGGAGTCATCACACAGTGGAACCAGGATATGTATGGTGACTCCAAATGAAAAAGGAAAAAAGTATACAATCTTACCTTCATCTCTAATTCCAAAGGCAAATGGTAACTGATAAGCACCATACAGGTCCTGCCAGATAATAGTGAGTCTACAGGAGGCCTAAGGAAAGCTGTGTCCACTGCCTAGAATATCCTGGAAGAAACACTCCCATCCTATATCTGGGTAGTATCTTTTGATTATCTCTGTAACTGCTGTATCTATCTTATAGTTATGAGACGAGCCAATTTGAGATCTAAGTTCGCACTAGGAGGAGACAGAAAGAAAAGATGAAAAAAATCGAGGTTCTTCATAATGTTGTGGAGTTTTCTTATCAACTCTGAAGCCAGCTCAACAGTTAGGTGAGATGATATTTTTCTTCATTATCTAAATCACTCTGAGTCAAGGTTTTTTGTTTGTTTCTTTCTTAAAGCCAAAAGCATATTAATTATATAATTTTTTTGAGAATGCCTTAAGAAATCTAAAACCTGCCTTCTCCACACCCCTTTTCTAGCTATATGTGCTGAGGTAGCTCCACAGAACCTCAGGTGCATGACAGAAAGGCAGGCCAAGGTGGAGGACATCAGACACTTTACATAAAATCCTTGGGTTGAGGATAACACAGAGAGCAGATTTTATGTGAACAGGGGTCAAAAATAAAGTTCAGTCCACACTGCTAATTTTCATGGTATAAGGGCAGCATAGCATTCAGCACATGAAGGGGACATATACAAATGTTCTCTTAGGAAAATATTAAAAGAGAGAGATAAAACATTTATACCACTTTGTGGTATCTATTCAAAAGAATGGAAACCAGACTATCAGACTAACGCATGTGTATCTAAGTATTTAATCAGTTTAACAATTTAAAATAACTACTACCAGTGCCATAGAGGTAGCATCAAACAAGATACCCAGTTGGCACAGTTTCATGGTCTCTGCTCCATACACTAGAGGCTTAAAAGACTGAAAAGAAATCAAGTGGTGGGAGTTACACATGACTGTAAGGGAACAAGGATAAAGAGAAGGCAGGAGGAGCAGTTGAAGGAGGGAAGGAAGTTAAAGTTGAAGAACCCAGGGCGGGAGTGCACTGTAGCTCCATCTGGCCATAAAGTCTGGTTACCTGAAGGTAGAATGGGTGACAGTCTGTAAGGGAGAACAGACACAATATGAACAAATAAGTGGCCAAGATAGCCAACCAAAAGAGCTATTTCAGATTTGCCTTGGAAGAAAAGTTACTTAACTTCCATACGCCTCAATTCCCTCTTGTAAAAGGGAATGACAATGGTGCTTATCTTTCAGAGGTTTTTTAAGGACGAGTTAAACTAATGCATGCAGGATATCTAATGAAAGGGTTGGACCGTAATCCCAAAAGACACGATCCTGAGTACCAGATCCCCAGTATTAAATTTCAAGAAATCAAAATCCCTAAAATCCAGACTCTCCTGCGATCGCCTGTTCGTCCATTTTCATTAGTAGCCTCTCTGCTCTTATCAGCGTTGTCCCTCTTGCATGCCACCCCTCATCCTTCAAGTAATCAGCTGTCACTCCTTCAGAACTCACCCAGAGCCTGAGCGCTTCTCATCCCTTCAGCCTTCAGTGAATTCCACCGTCCCTTATCTGGATCTTGCAGTAGTCAGTCCCCTGGCTGGTATTTCTGCCTCCATCTTTGCCCATCTGCAATCTAATTCTCACACACCTGCAGGAAGGACCCAGTTAAAATTTCAGTTAGGTCCTGCCATTCTTCTACTGCAAATACTGAAATTTCTTTCCTTCTTGCTCTGAGTAATTAGGGCTTTTCTAATCCTCTACCTAACGCAGTTTTGTTTGTGTGACCTTTCTATTTATCTTTATTCCTTTTGCCTTAGAAATGCCTACCCCACTGGTTAATATCCTTTGTTTCCTGTGCTCACTTGTTTAATTTTTGTCTCCCCCTCTGAGGTGTAAACTCCATGAAAGCTGTACCGTGGCTCTGTGTTTTACCAGCGTGTTTCCCAGGGCCTGGCGCCTTCCAGGACAGTTCTTTGTATACAGAGAACTTAGCTAATAGATGTCGGGTGGATCTTTTAAAACATTAACAGCGATAAGTATCTTTCTAGAAAAATATGCATACACAAGTTTCAGGAAATAAAAAGAAAAATACTGTTAAAATAGAAATAGCTGGGTGTGGTGGCATACGCTTGCAATCTCAGTGCCTGAGAGGCTGAAACGGGAGGCTCGGGGTTCGTGAACAGCCTCAGCTAATTAGTGCGGCCCTTTCAAAAAACAGGTCAGTGAGACCCTGTTTCAAAATAAAGAATAAAAAATAGGGCTGCTGGTATAACTCAGAGGTAGAATGCCTCTGTGTTCCATCCCCAGTACTCCAAAAAAACAAAACAAAACATAGAACTCAGAGTCCAGTGAAGAGGGAGGTCATAAGGTTAACATCCTTTGTGTGTGTGGTGCTGGGGTTTCTGGAAACCCTTCTAAGTCCGGGCTACACTCCCAGACACCTACTTTTTATATTTTTATTTGGAAACAGGGTCTCTTACGCCAGCGAGACTGGCTTCAAACTTGCGTGTACCTCCTGTCCCCGCCTCCCAAGCCCAAGGATTATAAGCGTGCGCCACCATGCCTGGCATCTCAGGGGCATCTTTAAAGATATCCCAGTACCATCTTTAGGACCCTCTGACCTTCACATTGCAGACCTGCATTGGCTAAGCATCTCTGTGATTTCATCAATGTGATTCCATCAATTAGGTCTCCAGCCTGCATGCAGCTGTGCCTTCCTTGTCACTCCAGGAGATGAGATTTGTAAGGTACCAACAGGCCCTATGACTGACACGCTAGCTGACAGCCTCAATCTCTTATTATCCAAAAAAATCTCTTATTATCCTTTCATAAGATGCGAATACAACTTACTAGTAAGTGACCAGCATCTGTGCTATAGCACAGCTTCTCCCTTGCTATTTTACAAGTGTCTACATGTATTGCACCTGCCACACACTCATACCCATCAGGACATGGCTGTGGGTTCCCACCAGAGAAATTATCTGCAATTGATGTGTTATCTTGTATTCCTCAGAAAATCCTCAAGCCAAAGTTGGCTGTCAGAGGAATGTGTCCCAGGAATAGGCACCCTCCTATTAAAATTTCAGCTAGGTCCTGCCATTTTTCTACTCCAAATACTGAAATTTCTTTTGGTACTCCTGCCTTGGTATTCCTGCCATGCTCTGTCTTTGGCTGAGCAGCCCACAGGAAGCCTGACCTCAGTAAATCCCAAACAATAGATTTTTCCAAGAACACAGGTGGCCTTTAGAAGCTGAGAGCCAGCGAGGAAATTAGAACATCAGTCCAACAACCGCAAGGAAGTGAATTTTGCCAACGACCTGAGTGAGCTGGGAAGTGAGTTCTTCCCCAGAGACTCCAGATAAGAATCCACGCCTGTCAACATCCTGATTTTAGCCCGGTGAGGTCCTGAGTAGAGGAACCAGTCAAGCCTGTCTAGACTTCTGACCTATAGGAAACAAAAACGAATAATAATAATTTTAAGTTGTTTTGAGCAGCAAGATTTGGGGTAACCTGCTGCAATAGCAATAGAAAACTAATACACATTCCCTGTCACTGGAAGTCTGTGGGGCACTTTCTCCAGGTCTTCTCCACACCCCCTGTTTAGACTCACAACCAACAATCCAACCCGTCATTCCGTAACACTGACCCTGCCTTATCATTACTCTCCATATCACATATTGCTTTCAAACAGTCCATATAATTTACTGATTTTTTGTTTGTTTGTCGCCTGTTTCCTTCCACAAGGATAAGGATTTTCATCCATTGTGTTCACCTCTAGGCCTCAGTCAGTGCCTGGAACATAATGAAGTGATTTTTAAAATTGAATGATGAAATACTAATTTAGATTGTAGTAGTATGCAACAAAACGGATGGGTCAAGAAGCCTAAGAATGAAAGATAGTAAAGCTACAAAACATGGTATTAACAGTCCTGATCTATTGTCTTCCCACCTAAGGATTTATGGGGTCACTAAGCATCTGAATGGTGGCATGTCTGGTGTGCATGGTAACAGAGTGGTTATTATTTTGTTCAATGACACCTAGCTCATTGATTGCCAAGGATTTAGATAGGTCTTTACTTCCTTATTACTCCTTGGATATCCTGAAGCCAACTGCTTTGTCCAAGAAAGCTAAGAAGCCCTGACTTTGACATTATATAGTTTATAAACCACATTGATACCCTGAACACATTATTCAAGTGAGCTCATTCACTTGAGGCACAGGGATGTATCTTCGAGTTAGAGAAAAACTGAGGCTTAGAAAGACTTTTCTCAAAGTCATGCAGCTAGTAAGAAGCAGAACCGGCTCGCATACCTGTGGTTTCCAACATTGAGTCCTGGTTTCCTCACAGTGTGACATTCTCTCTCTTGGCTTGGTTAGTTTCAAAACTGACAGAAGGGAGACACGTGGAAACAACAGAGAGCTGCTTTAAGAGAGATAACTGTGGGAGAGTGAGAAGACTTGGAGAAAAGAAAAAAATCAGGCCAAAGCAAATTTAGGAAGAGTATCCAACAAGCGTTATTTCTTAACATGCCTGAAAAGAGACTGCAGGCATTCAGTGTGTATACAGTCACTTGGGATTGACCCGTGTATTTCATCAACTTGGATGAGATCCTGAAGATACGCTAATGGAAACCATGGCTTCAGATGATCTTTCCTCAATTTTCTGAAAACAAAATAAAGAGAGAATGATCTGTAGTCAGAGAATTTTAAATTTTCAGCACTCCAGCTCATTGAGACTTCTAGACAAGAGGATCAGTAAAGATTTCAAGCCTTCCGCAGGCTTATTGCTACCTAGTTTTGCTTTTGGTAGTTGCCTCTAGTAATGTGGAGGGCACACACACACACACACACACACACACACACACACACACACACACCTGGTATATCAAGGGTAAATTTTAAATCCAATACTCGACCATTGTACAAAATTTTTAAAATAGATAAAAATAGGAAGAATAAAAAAAATACCCCAAATTCCTCTCCCCAGAGGCATTGACTGATAATATTTTAGTATGCCACTCTCCAATTTATTTTTGTAGTTTTCTTACACATTATCAACAAAATGATATAAATAAAATTGACATACTTTTAAGTCACCCTCCCCAAATCTATCCTCAGAGCCAGAAACTTTTTAAAATGTGACATATATCCATCACATGGAAGTTTGATATCTTATGTATATATGTGCATGTCCTATCTAAAACTCATGTTGAAATTTAATTGCCATCATGATATTAAGAAGTGGGACCTAGCTGAGGGTGACGGCACAAGCTTGTAATCCCAGTACTTAAGAGGCTGAGACAGTGGGATCTCAGGTTCACAACCAGCCTCGGCTCCTTAATGAGGCCCTCAGCAACTTAGTGAGACCTTTATTCATTAATTTGAAAAAAAAAAAAGAATGAAAACTATTGCTGGGGGGTATAGCTCAAAGGTAGAATGCCCCTGGGTTCAATCCCTAGAATCACAAAAACAAAGTGGGACCTATAAGTGGTTATTGAGTCCCATTTCTTAATATCACAAATGAATTAATGTGGTTGTTATGGGAGTAGATCAACTATTGTAGGAGTGACTTTATTATAAAGTGTCATCTCCTACCTCTCTTATTATGTGTTAATACCCTCTGTCATACCATGAGGCCACACGAAGGCCCTAACCAGATGCCGGTGCCAAGCTCTTACATTTAACAGCCTCCATACCTGAAATAATTTTTAAATAAATTATTATGGTATTACAGAATACCAGAATGGCACCAATAAATGGATTTAGGCAATAGATATATCTGCTATTGTACCTTTATGCTTTAAATTTTTATGTAAATTTTATCATCACTGTCTAAACATCACTTCAATTTTTCATTCAACTTATTAGGTATAAATATCAAATGTCTCCTTCATAAATCCTAGCTAGACTATAATTTACTTTTTCCTTTTAAATAACATTTGGTTCTTTTCAATGTTTTAAGAGGAAACATTCTTCTAGTCACAAGATACTATAATGAATATTCTTAAAATATGACTTGCTAGAAAGTACTTACAAGACCTTCTCTGGACAATATTTTTGGAAGAGAAATTGATGGATCCTAAGGTATGAACAATTTTCACATCACTTGCTTTTGCCAAATTACATTCCTTAGCCAGGCGTGGTGGTGCATGCTTGTAATCCCCGTGTTTGGGAGGCGGAGACAGGAGGATCGTGCAAGTTTAAGACACCCTGTTTCCAAATAAAGAAATATAAAAAAAAATAGGTATGGGAGTGTAGCCCGGAGGTCGAAGGGCTTCCAGGAACCCCAATACCACCAAAACAACAACAACAACAAAAAAAAAAAAACAAATACACTCCTTATGTTTGTACCAATTGACATTACCACCAAAATATATGAGAGTTCTTTTTCTCACATGACTGTCAGTATTTCATGTGTGTATGTGTGTGTGTATACAAATTTATATATATAGCTATACACATATATCTGGACATGAATTTATTTTATATATATCAAATATCTTTTTCAAGTATTTTATGTTTTATATTTGGTTATAGATAAATTCATCAATCTTTTCCTCTAAGACTTCAGGAAGGAAACAGTTCAAACAATGCTATATATATATATATATATATATATATATATATATATTTATCAATACAAATCTCAGTAACATGTTTGGGAAAGGGAAGGGAGTGGGGTGGGATTCAAAGGAAAACACACCAAGTCGTGTGTGCAAGTCTATCACTCTGAACCTCATTATGTTGTATAATTATAATACACCAATAAAGCATGCTAAAGATGAAAAATTAATCCTTTCCTTTCTTGACATTAGTCACTTTGTTGAATCTTCAGTGCTGACCATCACAGAGTCTCCCTCTACCCTTCTACACTCTACTGACCCTGAAGATCCAACTCCACAGAACGCATCAACGGGGCTCCTTTGCTATCTGGCTTCTAATTGGGTTTGGCCAAGAGGTGGCGTCCACTGGAGATCAAGGAACAGGTAGAGAGGAAACTCTAGATATTTGTGTTCATGATTTATTCCCTGCCTTTTGCAAGTCTGAGAATAGTTGCATTCCTCTAAGGCTCCTGTTGAGCGGTCCTGGTTCATAAGCTCCAGGTCTTACATAATTCCTGTGTCCACTTCCTTCCCTCCATGCCATTCAAGCTTAGGAGATATTACATAATGACTCTTTGCTATTGTCAGCCCCAGAATGCTTCATCATCCCATATTAGTTTCCCTTAATTGTCCCCACAACTCTATAAATAGTTGGATAATTAAACTCTCTCAGTTATCACTTGTAAATAACCACCTGTTTCCTGCTCTTACCCTGATCAATATAGTCATAAACATATTCCCTCATATAGTCTTCAAATAATTTTCAGTGTTTATAATTTGGCTATGTATATGGTATGAGCTCAGGAACTAACTTCATTTTTTTCCCAAATGGGAAGCCATGAGTGCAACACAGTTTATTGAATACTCTAGTCTTTGCTAATTGGCCTATAATAACACCACCTCAAGTATACACCAAGGTAGCACATATACATGAGTCTGTTTCTGAGTAATTCATTTATTTCCAGAAAGGTAAGACATTCGATCTCTTTTATAATTGTTAATAGTATGTATTTCATAGTGCTGTTGTAAAGATTTGATCAGTATAAAGCACATAGTAAGAGCTAAAATTTTTTATTTATTATTGCTATCTTTTATATTTGTAGATAATTTCATACATACTGCATTATTTTAATGACTATGGCTTCATAATTAATGCGATATCTGCTAGGATAAATCCATTTTCTCATTTTAGCATCAAAATTTTCTAAAATATTTAAAATATTTTTTCTTTTAAACAAGCATATTCTCATGTCATTAAAATTGTTTTTAAACATAATTTTAATTTTAAAAATTGCATAATATTCCACTATATATATATATGTACATCTACTTTCCTAACTTTTGAACTTATAAAATTTCAGATTTTCACTATTATCAATAATTTGATGGCATTTTTAGATAAATATGTCTTCATTTCATATTATTACTATACATTTGAGCTCTCAAAGTAGTATTTCTGAGACAAATGGGTAGAACTCAGGGATCTAGGAATATTGAAAAGCAGATGTATTTTACATATTTGAAACGACAAACTGCAAAATTAAATACCTACAAGGCTAGCAGCTTCTGGATATAATATGTGGTATGACAAATGGATCCTATGGTTATGTGCTCACTTCTGTATCTCTTTAGCTCTATAAGTCAGAGGCAATTATATGTGGAATTTTTTTGTCAGCAGGTGGGTAGGCTGTGGTGCTAAGTAGAGAAAAGGCAAATCCATATCCAAATTGTGATTCAATCCTAGTAAGGAGAAATTGCTGACCTTTTTAGGGTTGAAAGTATCTGAAGTCAGTAGTTACCACCAAATGATTGACTAGTCTCCTTGGAGATATTAATGAGTACCAGGTCTTTGTGACTGAATAATTAGACATTGGAAGCAGCTGTAGTACATCAGTCTTAGTGAGTGTCCATTTGCTCAGATTGCCATAACAAAAGACCACAGACTAGGTGAGTTAAACAACAGAAATTTATTTTCTCACAGCTTTGTAGGCTGGAAAGTCCAAGATTAAGGTATCAAGGTTCTTCCCAATTTGGCTCCTGGTTGAGGGCTCTGTTACTGGAATATCAATTGTTGGCTTCTTGTTACTGCTTTTCTTCAGTGTGTGTGTATATATGTATATATATGTTAAGAGGGGAGAGAGAAAGAAGGATAGAGATAGAGATTTTTTATAAGTCTAACCCTAATTACCTAATCTAACCCTAAATATTTCCTGAAGTCCCCAGTTTTAAATACCACTACATTAGAGGTTAGTGTTTCAATATATAAACTTTGAGGAGATAGACATTCAGTCTAAAACAGTGAGAAAAAAGAATCCTTGTTGGTGGGTGACTTGATCAACATTTTCACTGCCATAATCCAAAACAACTGGCCACATGATTTAGAGTAAGGCAGACTTATTTGCTCTCAATTTTTTGGAAATTTCAGAGTTTCAGTGTATGTCAGGCTAGATCTACGGAGCTTAGGCTATGTCAGAGGGAAACAGAGAGAAAGGAAGAAAGCAAGGATGAATGCAGAGAGACAGAGAGAGACAGAGAGACAGAGAGAGAGAGAGAGAGAGAGAGAGAGAGGATCTTATATAATTCCCGTGGCCACACCTCCAGGGATCCCGCCTAGCAAGCAAGCCTGGCATCCAACATTGCTGCCTTATTTCCATGAGAGGTAGGGGGACAGTCTAAATCTACTATCTATTATAGTAAGGCTACATAAAGCCTCCATTTACTCTAGCTACACTATTCATGAGCCCACTGCATAAACACTGAAATAGCCAAGTGTTGGGGCCCACTCGGCTAGACTGGGATGGGGTGATGGCTCAAGATGGCGCCTAGGCATGTTGACAAGTCACGAGGCTCACAAGGCTGGCCGTGCCCTGAGCCTGCGCAGTGAGCACTATCAGGCGCCCTACGGATGATCAGTGACGCAGCGCCTCATGCTACCACCAGCCCGCCTATGAGAGGGTTAGAAATGTGCATGCCCTAGCTGTGGGTAGCTTGGGGTTGCTGGAGTGATGAGGGAGGGGTTATGAGACTGATATATATTTGCCTGCTGTGCAAAGTAAGAGGAAGCATTAAAGAGGAAGCATCATCAACAGACTCGGCGTTCATGTGTTTCTTCCCTAGGCTCTGCAGGACGGAGCCTTAGGGACGGGACAAGTGGTGCCGAAACCCAGGAATGCCGTAGGGACGGGACAAGTGGTGGCCCATACGGGGAACGCCATGGGGTAAGTTCACAGGTAAGCGACGAAGGGACAGCGCTGTGTAGGTTCGCAGGATTTAGCGACGAAGTAGAAAGCTCGCAGATTGCGACGAAGCAAGACTTATCATGGGGTCTAAGGTTATGAAAGTCAAAGAGGCTCTCTGTAAGATTCTTTTTAATGAAGGAGTGAAAGAAATGGGCAGCTTAAAGCAGGCATAATGATGGTAAATCAAAGAGTGGACCTATTACAAGAACAGGTCGACATCTTGGGACAGATGGCCATGGTACTATGTATTCAAAAATTGTCTGGATTATGCATAACCTCTCTGCAGTATCAGAATTTTTCCCGTGCAGGCAATCTACCCCGACAGATAGGCAGAATGCTTCTGGGAAATTGGAGCCATAAATTTGAACAGACTATGACAGAACCTCGAGCGTCCATTGTCGTGATCAAATCTACCCGCATGAAGATTGCCTCAGTACAACAATGGATGGACCTGATACAGGGGACAGTAGGCTTCTTAAGAGATTGGGGTGGCGTGGCATTCTGGGCATTTTTTGCTGGTGGTAGTATGCTGTGTCCTGGTTGGATATATCAGGCGTATTCGACAACAAACTGTGCAACAACAGCACATGCTGGTGCAAGCTCTGGCTGCCCTTGAAGCTGGCTCATCTCCTCACGTATGGCTCAATATGCTGGATCGGTAGTCAAAGACAGGTATGATCGTCGCCGGGATCATATCAACCTAAGACAGGGGAGTAATCATGCTATTGCTTTCCCGATGACGGGTAAGAATGATCCTTGAGGTTTGACAACCTAAGACAGGCACGGTCCCAAGCCATAATTTTAATAAAACAAAAAGGGGGAGATGTCGGGGCCCACTCGGCTAGACCGGGATGGGACGATGGCTCAAGTGGCACCTAGGCATGTTGCCAAGTCACGAGGCTCACGAGGCTGGCGGTGCCCTGAGCCTGCGCAGTGAGCCCTATCAGGCGCCCTACGGATGATCAGTGATGCAGCACCTCGTGCTACCACCAGCCCGCCTATGAGAGGGTTAGAAATGTGCATGCCCTAGCTGTGGGAAGCTTGGGGTTGGTGGAGTGATGAGGGAGGGGTTATGAGACTGATATATATTTGCCTGCTGTGCGCATTAAGAGGAAGCATTAAAGAGGAAGCATCATCAACAGACTCGGCGTTCGTGTGTTTCTTCCCTAGGCTCTGCAGGACAGAGCCTTAGGGATGGGACAGCAAAGGTCAAAGAATGGACTGTCATTTACAGTCCACCTGAAGCTTGTGTCTCTTCTGCAATGGATGCTCTGTGGTAGATGTCAACCTATGATATAAAGATCCTTACATACATGCACACATCACTCACTGAGCCCTTTTCCAACTCCTACCCAATTCCCTCCCCCTCCGTCCTTCTCATGTTTGGCTTAGTGATTGGCTTTGATATGCTTGTGAATGTACATCATGTACATTAGAGAATTTACCCCCCCACACACTCCATCATTCTCAGTTAGGTCACTTTATTTGCTCATCTATGTTTTTTCTTTCTTTGTCTAGAGTTCCTCCTATGACCCTTTTTCTCCCTAGCTTCCCTATATCAGTGAGAGCATCCACTTTCTTACTTTTTGTGACTGACTAATCTCACTTAGCATAATGTTCTCCAGTTTCATCCATTTTCTTGCAAATATATTTTGTTCTTCTTTATGACTGAGTAAAATTCCATTGTGTACATATCCCATAGTTTTGTAATCCATTCACCAAGATAGGCATCTTGGCTGGTTCCATAATTTGGCAATTGTGAATTGTGCAGCTATGAACACAGATACACATGCATGAGCTTGGTATTTTGGTTTCCATTCTTTGGGGTAGATTCCCAGAAGTGATATTACTGGATCATATGGAAGGTTCATTCTCATTATTCTGAGGATCCTCCATACTGTTTTCCAAAGTGGTTGCACTAATTTGCAATCCCACAACCAATATATTAGAGTTCTCATTTCTCCACATCCTCGCCAGCATTTGTTGTTGTTTATGTTTTTAATGATTGCCATTCTCATTGGAGTTAGGTGAAATCTCAGGGGAGTTTTGAGCTTTGATTTGCATCTCTCTGATTGCTAATGATGTTGAACACTTTTCACACATTTATTGACTTTTTAATTTCTTCTTTTGTAAAGTGTCTAGTTAGTTCACTTATGCATTTTTAATTGGATTATTTGTTTTCTTAGTGGTGAATTTCTTAGGTTGTTTGTATATTCTAGATATTAGTTCTCTATGGTAGGAAGAGTCAGCAAAAATCTTCTCTCATTCTTTTGGTTCTCTGTTGAGGTTCTTGATAGTTTCCTTTGCTGTTCAGAAACTCTTTAGTGTCATGCAATCCCACTTATTGATCCTTCTTTTAATTTCTTGTGCTTTTGGGGTCTTGTTGAGAAAGTTCTTACCTGTTCCTATGTGTTGCAGTGTTGGACCTATGCCCTCCTCAAGGAGCTGCAATGTTTCAGATCTGATTTCCAGGTCTTTGATCCATCTTGAATTGGCTTTTGTGCAGGCTGAGAAAGTGGGCTTATTTCCATTTTTCTCCATATGTTTAACCATTTCTGCCAACACCAGGAAAAACAAACTTTAAACCTCCAAATACTATCCAGCAAGTTCCATATTTTTGTTTAGGATGCATATATATATATATATATATATATATATATATATATATATATACATATACATTTCAAATCCCTCAGTTCTCATACTTTTCCTTTTATGATTTTTCATTCACAAAAGAAATTTCTGTTCTCAATTCATGTACTTTATGCCTTGAAGTTACATTTTCTTTTTCCAACTTAACACAGGACATATAGGTACTATCATCATCATTATTTAAAATTTTGAAGCCCCATGCTATAGCATTTTCTAAATTTAAGCCCAGTAGTTTGAAGTCAAGGTAAAACTACTATGCGCTATCTCTGGAATAATTTCTGATTGCAGTTGATGGTGTAAAGAACTCTCAGTATTACAGTATATGTCTCCAACTTTAGAATGCTGATGGGTGCTTGGATGACATAATAAGAAATCTATTTGTAGTGATGACCACCATGAAGCAAAAAATACATGTGGGCATAGAATCAATAAGAAAGGATAAACCAGATGTGGTGGCACATGCTTGTAATCCCAGCATTTGGGAGGCTTCGACGGGAGGATCGCAGTTCGCAGACAGCCTCAGCTACTTAGTGAGGACCTTCACAACTCAGTGAGACCCTGTTTCAAAATAAAGAATAAAAAATTGGGCAGGGGGTGTAGTTCAGAGGTCAAATGCCTGTGGGTTCCATCCCCAGACCTGCAAAAAAAAAAAAAAAAAAAAAAAAGGATAAAGGATACTCTCATAAAGAAGAAGGACCAACTGGTTAATTGTGATAAAGTCAAATCAAATGGACAAAGTTAATGAGTAACTTTAGAGAGACAGCTATTTTATCATTTAAAAAGAAAAATTTTCTTTATTTTCTTATAACTTTTTATGAGATTATGCAGTATTTAGGGTCAGATACTCAGAAAGACTATGATAAATATTGTGGTATTTTAAAAGTATAGTTAAGCTATTGGGCTTATCTCAAGTGAAAAATTAGGTGATTTGTTCCATTAGACCCAAGAGATTACAAAACCTAATTATTCCATTGCTTTCTCTGGCATAATCTCTGTGTCTCTTGTTTTAAGATGTTAATTCTCTAAGGATGCTATTAGTACCTCACTTCTGCACTGTTTGTCCTACACTGGAAATAGTACAGGTGTTATGAATGTCACTGTATTTCCAAAGCACAAATCTCCATTAATCATTTATGTTTATGGTTTACCAAGAACTAATGTCACTAAGTGGTAATAAGATATTATTAGAATAATGTAATAGGATATGGAGAATTCTCTAAGAACAGTGTGTACTTTCTTGCCTCTGTGCCTTAGTGTGTGCATGTGTGCTGTCTGTATTGCCCAAGAGTTGCTCGCTCTCTCTCTCTCTCTCTCTCTCCCTCCCTCCCTCTCTCTCCCTCCCTCCCTCTCTCCTTTCCTTTCTCCCTCCTATTTAATTTTAATTTCTGCTTGAATTCAAAGCTCAGCCCAAACATCAACTCTGTGAAGCCTTCTCTGTTCCTCGCACCCTTTGGTTATACAAATATTTTAATACTTATCAAATATCAAATTCTGACTGTATTTCTTCCTAGTTGTGTCCATTTCTTGCCTGTCTAACTTATTACATGTTAAATTCTTAGAATAGATCCTTCTCATCTCAATTTTCCCAGTGCCCAGAATGATACTTGACATAGTACTCAATTAATGTCTGCAATATATGTTGTTCTTTTCTGAAGAGTCTCTTCGATTCAAACAGTTCCTTCATCAGTACCTGTCATATAAGCACCTGCTTGCAAATGTTTGTGGAATCAAAGTTCCCTTATATGCAAGACAAATATTTGATGATTATTCTAACTTCCTTAACATTCTCCAAATATGACTATGAGAATAGTAGATACTTCTTGCCATCATCCATACAGTGTGTGTGTGTGTGTGTGTGTGTGTGTGTGTGTGTGTGTGTGTATTTTTTTAGGTAATAGGGATGGAACCCAGGGGCATTGTACCTCCAAGCTATACCCCAGCCCTATTTTTTAGTCTTTTTTTAATTTTTGAAACAGGGTCTCACTGAGTTGCCAAGGGCCTCATTAAGTAGCTGAGGCTGTCCGTGAACTGCGAACTGCAAACTGCGAACCTTTGGTCTCAGCCTCCTGAAAGCTAGGATTACAAGAGTGCACCACCACACCCGGCTGTAACAGCAATTAGGAGAGAGTACCTAGCTTTAAGATTCTTCAGTAAAAGCCAATAAAATAAAGCCGCTATACATCTATACTAGAATTGGACGATTAAATAAATGGACAGCAGGAGGTGTGTGACCAAAACACCCAAGAAGCACAACTTCAAGGAAGAAAGGTTTACTTGGACTCATGGTTTCAGAGATCGGCTGACTGGCTGGCTCTGAGGCAAGGTGTGGCAGAGGAAAAGCCATTCTCACCTTACTCCATCTCGGAAGCAGAGACAGAGAGGGAGGGAGAAACAGAGAGAGGAGAGAGACTGAGAGAGAGGAGAGAGACTGGGAGAGACAGAGAGAGAGAGAGAGAGAGGAGAAAGACAGAGAGAGAGAGACTGAGGGAGGGAAAGAGAGAGGAGAAAGACAGAGAGAGACTGAGAGAGGGAAGGAGAGGGATGGAGAAACAGAGAGAGAGGAGAGAGACTGAGAGAGAGGAGAGAGACTGAGAGAGAGGAGAGAGACTGGGAGAGAGAGGAGAAAGACAGAGAGAGGAGAGAGAGAGAGAGAGAGAGAGAGAGAGAGAGAGAGAGAGAGAGAGAGAGAGAGAGAGAGAGAGAGGCAGAGAGAGACAGAGAGAGACAGAGAGAGGAAAGATACACACACACAGAGAGAAAAGGAGGCCAGGAGTAGATGCAGTCCCCAATGCCATGATCCCAACAATCTACCTCCTCCAGTCATGTCCCATCTCTGAATCTGGCTGCATGCCTAACGTGTCATGAGTTTCTCTGGGGGACATTCTATTTTCAAACCACAACAAGGTGACAGCCAGGCTTCTCATTGTTAAGAGTGAAAGGTTACAGAGGAGCAAGGGGAAAAAGCTAGAATAACCTGGATAATAATAAATTAGACTTTGAGACATCAGTATGAACTCATATTTACCTTAATATAAATACAAATGAATATGTAGATTTATTTGTAGATTTGTGTTAGCACAATGGTTAGTATGCATGTATGTATTTCATTGCTTTGTCACCTGAGAGAGACTAGAATCAATTAACACTCCAGCAGCTATGAGCATACCCACTGCCCAAATCTTGGTTTCTAATGCCACTTCCCAATACAAGGAGCTATGACTCCTTGAAGTAATAGCTGATCATAAAACCAAGAAAGTACTAAAAAACAGTAACTATGACACATACAAAAAACCCACAGTGATGTTATTATATGTAAAAGGAGTATACAAGCCAAATGAAGAAAACTCTCCCAATGAACAAAGATGAAACAATTTGAGAAACCAAACCAATAAGATAGTATTATAATATATTCAAGTGTAAAAAATAACTATGAGTCTAAACTGATATAAATAAATGATCAGCCGGGCGTGCTGACGCACGCTTGTAATCCCCGCACTTGGGCACTTGGGAGGTGGAGACAGGAGGATCGCGCAAGTTCATAGTCAGCCTCGCTGGCTTAAAAGACCCTGTTTCCAAATAAATAAAAAATATAAAATAGGTCTGGAAGTGTAGCCCGGAGGTATAAGGGCTTCCAGGAACCCCAGTACCACCAAAATAAATAAATAAATAAATAAATAAATAAATAAATAAATAAATAAATACTCAACAAATGAGAAAGAGATGACCCTCTCTATAGAAGAATTGCAACAATTTATGTAGCTACCACCCCAAGATGTTGGAGAATAGTTCCTCATACTTTAAGTGTGGATTGTACATGGTGACTACCTTCCAGAGAGCACAAAGAGAAAAGGTAAGAAAAAAGCAGCTTTACAGCTACTTGACAAGAGCAACTTGACAAGTACTATCTCCCTCAAGTGATTAAGAACAATGTCAGCACTGAAAGTCATGATGAAAGGGTGCTGTGATGAGAATGGTACTTTACCTCTGACACCTTATGCCTCAGAACTCTGGTCTAATCATAAGAAAAAATCAGAACAATCACAATAGAGGTAAATTCCATAAAATACCTTACCAATGGTCCTCAATAATAAGTCTGAGAAACTGTCACAACCTAGAGGAACCAAAAAAGACATGATGTTTAGTAATGTGATTTCATAGGTAGAATCCTGCAACTGAAAAAGGGTAGTATGTTAAAAACTATGGAAATAAGAATAAATTATTGACGCAAGTACTTTTGTCTGACCACAAACCCAAAAGCAACAGAGACAATTAACTGAAACTTTTGGAACTAGAAACTAAAATTCATCCATCTTCATTTTAAGTAGATTTTCAAAGATATTTTATCATGGCAACAGAAAGCTGATTAACACATACTATGCACACATGTATCAAAACAAAACACGTAAATACGTAAAATTATGTATCAGTCAAAGCAAATTTTTTGTAATACTAAATATTGAACCTAGGGGCATCCTACCTTCAAGCTATACACCCAGACCTATTTTTTATTCTTTATTTTGAAATAGGGTCTCACTGAGTTGCGGAGGGCCTCACTAAGTAGCTGAGGCTGGCCATGAACCGCAATCCTCCTATCTCAGCCTCCCAAGTACTGGAATTACAAGCATGTGACACCACGCCTGGCTAATAAAAGAAAACTTTAAAAATTAGTTATTAAGATTCTGATTAGTGAGAAAAAAATCAAACAGGATGTAACTATCACTTCTTTTGTGGGGGGAGTACTGGATTTTCAGCCCAGGGGTATTCTACTTCCAAGCTGCACCCCAACTCTTTTTATTTTTTATTTTTAAAAAGTGTTTTTCTAAGGGTCTTACTGAGTCACTGAAGCTAGCCTCAAACTTGTGATCCTCCTGTTTAAGCATCTCAAGTACTAAGATCATAGGCCTGTGTCACGATAACAGGATAACAGGTTCAAGGCCAGCCTTAGCAGTTTAGTGAGACCCTCAGAAACTTGGCCAGACTCTGTTTCAAAATAAAATATTAAAAGGGATGGGGTGTAGCTTGAAGGTAGAATGTTTCTTGGTTAAATCCCCAGTGCCATAAGAGGAGAAGAAGAGGAAGAAGAAGAAGGAGGAGGAGGAGGAGACAAAAAGAGGAGGAAGAGGGGGAAGGCAGCAGTAGCATAGTCTTCAACAGCCAGGTCCTTAGGGTTATCTCCTTTATCAAGAACATCTCTACCATAAAACTTATTATCCTGTGTAAATAGAAAAATGAAGTGTTTCTATAAATTAATTTATTAAAATCCATTTTAAACTTCACTTTCCCATGTAAATAAAACATACATAAATACCATTTTTAAGCATTTTTTTATTAAAAATAACTTGTTAGGCCCTCTGGTCCCGATTTTTCCCTTCAGGACCACCACAAACATGTTTAATCTCTCTTTAACATAATGGTTCTTTAAATATTTAGAAATAGATTTCATGCCCCCAACTTACTACTTGTTTTTCTCCATGGTGATAATGTAGAATTTGCTTATTAAAATAAATTGCAACCAAGATAGTCATTTGCAAATATTAAAAGGACATGCTTTTCATTTCTCTTTGTGTAAAACACTCTCCCTGGCAACCATTTGTCAGTATTGCCTCAGAAGGGGGAAATAGAATGCTGTTTTGGTAATGAAAAGGGGTACAACTACAGAAAGAAGTTGGAGGTCACCATCTTCTTATTCTTGTGAGTTGCCAGGAGAAGGGTACTGAAGGGGGAAGCAAATAGGTGACCTGTGAGGCAAATATATTCCCACCTTGCCTTTCTGTGTCCCAGAATGGCCTAAAGTAGGCAAGCATTTTAGGTAGAAGGAAGCAAATAGAAAGGGAACGCCCCTAATTTAGCTGGCATAGTAAAGTGGCAGTGCAGGAGGGAGCTTGGAGCTTGGCCACACTCAAATCCTATACGGGAAGAAGCATCCTAGGTTGACCTGCTGACTTTCCAGCCCAGAGTCTGCATGGCCATGGGCTGTCAACAATGGAAAAAATGATTTTACATGAGACAGTACATGATAAACAATCCAAGCTGGGACCAAAGCTGAATGGCAGCAAAATCTCAAGACTTGGGGCCTCATCATCAAAGGGGGAGCCCAAGCCCAGATGAACAATGATCATTGGTGCAAGAGTTGCGCTCAGTGGCCAAACATCAGCACCACAGGTAACCAGGCAGTGACACTGCTTAGAGACAAGAAGAGCTGGAGGCTGGCCATGGTGGTACAGGCCTATAACCTCAACAACTTGGAAGGCTAAGGCAGGAGGACCACAAGTTACTTTCAGCAATGTATTGTAGCTCAGTGAGGGAGTGCCCTAGGTTCAATCCCAGTATCTAAATAGGCTAGATGATGGTTAAAACAGTTGCCATGTATTTAATGCTTAGTATATTCCAAATCTTGTTCCAAGAACAGCCCCCATGAGGCAGCTAATCCTATTAATGATCTCATTTTTCTAGATGAAGAAACTGGATTGGGAGAGGTTAAGAAATAGAGCCTCTTGATGTGAGTGGCAGGCTTGTCTTTCCAGATTGTGATCTGTAGTAAAGTGCTGTCATCCCACGATTATTCAGAAATATTCATTTCTTCCTCTTAACCTTCAATAGGTAGAAGATAGCCTTTCTTGACTTTGGCTTTGTGGTTATCCAGGTCACTGTGAACAATGAGGGTGATGGACATGATATAGCCAAAGACTACAAAAGGGCTCTATTTTCTTGTGTGTGTGTGTGTGTGTGTGTGTGTGTGTGTGTGTGTGTGGTACTGGGGATGGAACCCAGGGGCATTCTGCCTCTGAGCTACACCCTCAGCCCAATTTTTTTAATTTTTATTGGTGCATTATATTTATACATCATATTGGGGTAAAAACTTGTGTGTACAGACATGTACACATCACTGATTTAACCCCTACCCCATTCCCTCCCCGTCCCTTCCTCCCTTGCTCGGCTTAGTGGTTGACTTCGATATGTTTAAGTACATTGTTTTTTAGAGATTTTCCTCTTTCCCCCCTCCTTTCTCCTCCTTTAGGTTGTCTTATTTGCTCCTCCATAGGATTTCCTTTTTCATCTAGAGTTCCTCCTATGACCCATTTCTCCCTAACTCTCACATATTAGGGAAAGCATCTGATTTCTTATTTTTTGTGACTGACTAATCTCACTTGTCATAATGTCCTCCAGTTCCATCCATTTCCCTGAAAAGGATGTAATTGAGTTTTTTTGATGGCTGAGTAAAATTCCATTGTGTACATATTCCACAGATTTGTAATCCATTCATCTGTTGATGGCCATCTTCCCCGCCCAATTTTTTATTCATTATTTTGAAACAGGGTCTCACTGAGTTTCAAAGGGCCTCACTAAATAGCTGAGGCTAGACATGAACCAAGATCCTCCTGTCTCAGCCTCCCAAGTGCTGGAATTATAAGCATGCGTGAGGTTCAGAGTAGCACATACATAAATACACAAAGCATTTGTTGTGTTTCCTTCCAGTTCCTCTCTGCCCCTGCCCCATAGTCTTTACATGGATACAAGTAACTTTATATTCCAAATGTGTGTGTTCCAAGTGTATGAACAAAGTTTTTTTTTAAATAATTTCCATCATCAGATCTTTCCTTACTTCTCCCAACCTCTCTCGCTGGATCCTCTTTTCCGTTTTACTAGTATCTCCCCTAATTTATGGATGGGGAACAAAAGTGCTTCTTTACCTGTGTTTACTTTCTAAGCCTCTGCCATTGCCACAAGGACACTGAGTTGTCCAAAGAGACGAGAGACCTGAAGACCTGAGCTGCCTGGCTGACAGGAAGACCTACAGCCTGACGGTGAAAAACTTTCTCTGCCAGTACTTCTGCCTAGAGAAGTGATTAAGAAACTGAGCAAAGAAGGAAATTTAACACATCTGAGCCACATACCAGCAAATCTTACCAAATGCATAATCAAGAAACCACCACAAGAAAAAAAAATTAATGTCAGAAACTAGCCTGTATCTGAGAAAACACTTGAAGCACCAGTCAGAATCAATGCACACCCACTGGGCAAATTCAGTGCCAAGAACACTTGGTTCTCACAGATAACAATTTTCATCAAAGATGAATTCATTCTCCAAATTATAACATGCACACAAAAAATGGTCCACCTATGTCAGAGTGAAGAAAAATTTTTTTAAAAAACCTGCTGGTTTAAACTTAAAGAAAATTAGTACCTATATATAAAGTCACAAAAGTAACTATATCTAGAATGTTGCAAAACATTTTTAAAACAGAAACAGATGAAAACGAGTCATTAAAGAAACCATAAAATTTTCTTAAATAACCAAAAGCATGTCTAGAAATGAAAAATTAAATCATTTGAAATGTGAAACTCAATGGATGCATTAGACTATCAAAGAAACACAGTAGAAGAGAGAATTAGTGAACTAGACTATTGATAAAGAAAATTTATGCCATGCAGCCTAGTGAGAAAAATAGATTTGAGACATCTGTTGAGATAAGGAGGAAATAAAAAAGAATAAAATTATATAAGATGAGAATATTAAAAGAGACAATGAAGCTGGGAGTGGTGGCACATGCCTTTAATCCTAGTACATGAGAGGCAAAGACAGGAAGATAATAGGTTCGAACATAGCCTCTGAAATTTAGTGAGACCCTGTTTTAAAATAAAAAATATAATGGGACTAAGGGTATAACTCAGAGAGAAAGAAAGAAAGAGCGAAAGAATATGACTGATAAGTTTTCAGAACTTATAAATCCTCAGTTTAAAGAAAAATACTTTATTTACTTAAGATAAATAAAAGTAAATTTATGCCTGAGAAAATAAGAAAATATGGAACACTGATAACAATAAACAAATTGTGGAAAAATTGCCCATAGATGAAAGCTAGATCACCAGCAAAGAATTCCCTGTGCTCTCTTTCTCCATGACAACTAAAGAAACTGAAAATGAGGGGCTTTTAATCAAACTGCTGAGAGAAAAGACCTGCCATTTTGAATTTTTAAAGTAGCTAAACTAAGCGGAGTTTGGTGACGCATGCTTGCTTGTAATCCCAGCATTTGGGAGGCTGAGACCTGAAAATTGCAGTTCGTGGACAGCCTCAGCTACTTAGTGAGGCCCTTTGCAACTCAGTGAGACCTGGTTTCAATATAAAGAATAAAAAATGGGGCTGGGGGTGTAGCTCGGAGGTAGTACTGCAAAACAAACAAAAAGAATTGCCAGTACTGCAAAACAAACAAAAAGAATTAGAGCAAAAATACATTTTTAGGTAATTTTTATTATATAATTTTTTAAATTTTATTTTGTGTGTGGTACTGTGGATTGAACGCAGGGACATTCTACCTCCAAGCGAGCTACACTCCCAGCCCTATTTTATTCCATATTTTAAAACAGGGTCTTACTAAGCTGCAGAAGACCTCACAAGTTGCTGAGGCTGGCTGTGAACCAGCTATTCTCCTGTCTCACCCTTCCAAGAACTGGGATTACATGTGCCACCATGCCCAGCTAAGGTAAACATTTTTTTTTCAAATACTAATGTATAAACTTTAAATTTTAAATATTTAAATACTAATTTTAAATACTAAATTTTAAATACTAAATTTTTGATTTTAATTTTAATACTAATTTTTAAATACTAAATTTTTAAATACTAATGTATAAACTTTAGGGATGGAACATGGAAGGAAGGAGGAAGATGTGAGAAGGAGTAAATGAAAGAATTAGAAAACGCATGCATAGCCGGGCGTGGTGGCGCACGCTTGTAATCCCCGCGCTTGGGAGGCGGAGACAGGAGGATCGCGCAGGTTCGAAGCCAGTCGCGCAGTCGCGCTGGCGTAAGAGACCCTGTTTCAAAAATATAAAATTGGTCTGGGAGTGTAGCCCGGAGGTAGAAGGGCTTCCAGGAACCCCAGTGCCACCAAAAAAAAAAAAAAAAGAAGAAAGAAAGAAAACGCATGCATAAATCTAAATAAATATTCACTGTAAAAACAAGAGCAAAGACTAATTTGGAGTGAGGGGATTTAAAAAGGCAAAACTAAAATAGTTCACAGCCATGGCATGGATGATAGGAGATAGGAAGAACACTGATTTTTCAAGTGTTCTCAAGTTGCTCCTATAGTTCAGGATGAAGTCAGACTTATTGATTAGTAGTCAGTAGTTCTTTAGAGTAAATCAATCAATTAGTTCTTCAGAGTTACACAGGAGTGAATGTAAAGATAATTACTAAGCAAATAAGAAAAGAACCATTACCGTTGATCAGTGTAGAAACAATGCTTTGTGCTGCCCAAGTTCGCTGCTAGAACACAGGGGGCTCTAGCGCATGCACACAAGAGGGACAGGCCACCGTGTGCACCGTATCATTCACATCCATCAACCGCAGAATAAATTAAAGTGAATTCACTACACGAGCATGGGTAATTCTAGAAAAAAAGTGAGTCCAGAAACAAGTGTCAGAACAATAGGCAAAAATTTTAACAGTTATATAACAAACAGGAAAGACCTTTGTTAATAAATGTATATATGAATATATACACACACATATATATATATATATATACATGCATATATATTTGCATAGACAGAGTATAAAACCATGCACAGGAAGGATTCATCCTTACATTAATTAAGGTGGTGATTACCTCTGTGGAGAGTAGGAGGAAGAGGGGGAACAGGAATGTGGGCGAAATAACTTCAGTTCTGTCTATGACACTTTATTCCTTTGAAAGAGTGAGTTAGAACAAATATGTCAAAATATTGACATTTTATATATATATATATATATATATATATATATATATATATATATATGTGATTGGTAGACAGATATAGGTCTTATTTCCTGTACTTTTCCACACATTAAAAGTTATTTATTTGAAAATATTTTTAAAATGTCAGATAATTTGTAAGTATATAAAGTAAAACATTCATCTTCTCTCATTTACCTGACAATTTTATCTTTCCATATTTCTTTTGCTTGTACAAAAAAGTATACATCTACATGTTTTCAATTGTACTGTATGATATGTGTTATTCTGCAACTTGCTTTTTGAGTCATTGTATTACAGATAATTTCTTCCAAGTCAGTACACATAGATCTACTCCATCCTTCGTATTTTTCCAGAGTAGAAATGTGTCCTAATTTTATACACTGATTCCTCCGTGGACGAGCATTGGGGTTTCTAGGAGTGCTTGTTTTGCTTTTTGATGTTTGCAGTACTGGGGACCCAACCCAGAGCTTTACACGTGTTAGGCACTTGCTCCACCACTGAGCCATATCCCAGCCCTAGTGGTTTGTGTGTGTGTGTTTAGGGAGAAATGTCACTAAAACAATTCTGTAATAAAAAACTTGCATATTTATCCTATACACTGCTCTTTATTTCTGTCAGATCAAATCCCAGAAGTGAGGTTTCTGGGTCAAAGAATATCTAATGACTATTACCAAATTGGTTGTAATAATACTTGTAATGTTTTATAGTCCTACCAATTGTGCATGAAAATGTCAGTTCCATACATCCTGGCTAGCCCTAGATGTTATCAATCTTCCTCATCATTAGCATTCTAAATTAATAGGATTTTTTTTCATTTACCTCACAACCTCTAATGTTGAGCATCTTTGTTGTTTGTTTGTTTGTTTGTTTGTTTGTTTGTATCATGGGAATTCTACTTCTGAGCTATCTATATCCCCAGTCCTATTTCTTATTTTATTTTTAAATTTTAAACAGGGTCTTGAAGTTGCTGAGGCTGGCCACTCATCTGTGATCCTCCTGTTTCAGCTTCCCAAGTACCAGGATAATAGATTTACACCACCAATCCCAGCATCTTTTCTGTGTTTATGGGGTATTGATGTTTCTTCCATAAGAATTGTGTCTTAGTATTTTTTTCTTATTAAATATAGTTGGATATAAGACAGGTGTGTTGGCTTACGCTTGGGAGGCTGAGACAGGAGAATTGTAGATTTGAAGCTAGCCTCAGCTACTTAGTGGGGGGTGTAGGGCTGGGGGTGTAGTTGGATATAAGACAGGTGTGTTGGCTTAAGCTTGTGAGGCTGAGACAGGAGGATTGTAGATTTGAAGCTAGCTTCAGCTATTTAGTGAGGCCCTCCGAAAATTAGTGAGACTCTGTTTCAAAATCAAGAATAAAAAAGTAGGGCTGGGGGTGTAGCTCAGAGGCAGAAAGCCACTGGGTTCAATCCTAAGTACCTCAAAAAAACTTTTATATCTTCTATGAAACTTGCTCATTTGTTCAGTAAACATCTATGGAGCAGATAACAGGTGCTGGGACTGAGATGCTGAATGGACAATGATATTCAGGTGCAGGCTGTACCTTCAAGGAGCTAGCAGCCCTGCAGAGCGATACGTGTAAGCTGAGTGTCGTTTCAGGCACTGCAAGTATCTGTCTAAACAGAGCATGAGGAGCTGCTTTTGGAGACCCAGGGAGGTCTGGGAAATCTTAATGCACTTGTGATGCCTCTGCTATTGCTCCTACAAGTAAGTAGGGATTTGCTGGTTTCCACAGCAGGATCTGTGCAAGACAAAAAGGCAAGGTGAGTAGAGGAAAGAGTGCTTATAAAGCCTCACAGATATAGAAAGGGCAGATTCGTGTTCAGGAATGAAGGTGCTGGGTATAGGAAACCAATACAAGTGGTTGCTGCTTCTGAAGGAGAATGAGAACAAGCAACTTGAACAGCTTATGGAACAGCTAATGCCCACCTGGAGACCTTGTGTGGACAGTTCCATAAGTCTGTGGAATGTGGAAGAATGGTCCTGAGTTAGAAATCTAGATTTAAGAGTGGTCAACATACGGGAGCTATTTGTCCCAGCCATGTTGAACTGCACCGGCTCTCTGGCATGGTCTGTCAGCAAAGTAAATGGTCTCCAACTGCTAATTTTGAAAGCTTCTTGCCTGGGTTATTTGTTTTTAATGCCCCTCCCCATGCTTTAAGTAATCACCTCTTGACGTTGTCAAGTAGCTCCTAATATACTCCCTTTCTCCCCTCTTCCCTTTTGTAAAGCTCTGTATATGAAAATTGGCTAACCAAAAAATGTTTATTATCTAGTTTTACATATCTCACGGGGAAGGGTTGGGAATCTTTTGTGCTAAAATACTGAGATGTAAACCTAGTATCTTTTAAGAAGTCTGTGAGGAAGTTTACCAAGTCCTCTATGTGTGTATGTCCATATTACTCTGATCTTCATTATAATGTGTGATTACAATGCATTGATAAAAATATTTTTCCGTATTTTAATTTATTTATAAGTGGAACATATTGAAAATGGTGTACATTTTTTTAATTGGTACACTGTATTCATACATCATAGTGGGATACATACTTTTGTAGACATACATGCACACATCGCCCAGTCAGCCCCCACCCGATCCCCACCCCATTCTCTCCCCATCCCTCCCTCCCATGCTTGGCTTAGTGGTTGACATCTAGTATTATAGCAATTTATCCAAAATTAAAAATGATAATCTCACATAACAGTTTCATTTGTCTGATACCAAGCTTTTGATGACTTAAAGATAACATTTCAATATTTCTTTTTACTTTCTTTCTTACCAGAGAATATTTCTTTTCTATTTTTTTTAGGTGAAACTATCATATATTTATATATTTATTTTTCAGAAAAAAACTCTATCCTAATATGGAATATGGACTCTAGATACCCAAAACGATCTTGAAAAAGAACAAAGCTAGAAGATATATATTTTCTGATTTCAAACCATATAAAGCTACAATAATTGAAACAGTGTAGTACTGTTCTAAAGGCAGATATATAAACCATTGGAGTTAAATAAAAGCCTAGAGCTAAATTCTTCCCTATATTGTCAAGTTATTTTTGACAAGGTTTCCACAAACATTTGGTGGGGGAAATAATAATCTTTTAACTAAATATTGTAGAAAAATAATAATTACATGGAAAAGAATAAAATTGGACCCTTACCTAATCCCATATACAAATATTAACTCAAAATAGATAAAAGACCTAAATATAAATCTTAAGACTATAAACTTTTAGAAGAAAAGTTTATAGCTGGGTCATAAAACCTCACAACATTGAAATTGGCAGTGATTTCTTGGATATGATTTCAATGGCACAGGCAACAGAAGAGTATACAAACTCCCTGAAAAAATAAAATATTGTATATCCAAAGACAATGTAAACAGAGTTAAAAGTTACTGATAGAATGGGATAAAATATTTCCAAATGCTATATCTGAAGGTATATTAATATTCCAACTAGAAATCCTAAAAATTGACAACAATAAAGGCAAACAATACCATTTAGAGATAGGTAAAAGACTAACATAAATAATGAATCTCCACAGATAACCAATCTTAGTTGTCTGTTGGATGGAAACTCTTGTTTCTCTGGTTCTGGTGTGTGTTACCTATTTCTTCTTTGTAGTTAATCTCTGAGTATTTTCTCTAGCGCTGGTTATGAAGACATAAATTCCTTCAGTTTCTGTTTGTCATGGAAGCTTCTTATTTCTCCATCTAATTTGATAGAAAGTTTTTCTGGGTAGGAAATTTTTAGCTGGAAGTTGTTTTCTTTCAGAGTTTGGAATATGTTACTCCAAGCCCTTCTGGCTCTCATGACTTGTTTTGGGAAGTCTGGAGTGATTCTAATTGGTTTGCCTCTGAATGTCACTTGGCCCTTTGTTTTAGTTGCCTTTAAGATTCTCTGCTTGGCTTCCACATTGGTCATTTTGACAATTATGTGGCGTGGGGATCCTCTTCTCCGATCCTGTCTAAAGGGAGTTCTATAAGTTTTCTGTACCTGTGTATCAACCTCTTGCTCTATGTTTGGAAAATTTTCTGCTATTACTTCCCTGAAGAGATTGTTGATCCCTTTGGTTTCACTTTCTTTTCCCTCCTCTATTCCAATTATTCTTAGGTTAGCTCTCTTAAAATGGGCCCATATTTCTTCAATATCGGATTCCTGCTGTCGGATATTTTTTCCTAGATTAGAAACTATGTGTTCATTTTTGGAATGATCATCTTCTAAGAGCGAGATTCTGTTCTCCATGTGGTCTAATCGGTTGTTTGTGCTTTGAATTGAGGCCTTTACTTCATTAATTGCATCCTTTATCTCTTTTTGGTTCTCTCTGAGTTCTTTTCGAAGCACCTCTATTATTTCTACAGTTATTTTCCTGATTTGATCTTCTAGAAATCTCTGATTTTCTGTTTTATTGGGTTCTGATGTTGTGGGGTTGTGGGCATTCATTGCTCCAGTGTTATTCCTCTTTCCCATGATTTCGGAAGTTTGTGCCTTCTCTGGGTTCTTCCCTTGGGTCACTATGACTTCACTTAAGGTGTTCTGGATCTCGAGTCAGTAGTATCTCAGACCCCACTACTCCTTTACTGGGTTGTATCACAGAGTCTCCGACCCAGAGAGTCGATAGAGGCTGCTTCAGACTGTGGGGGGTGCCAGGTTGCACGTTCTCCTATGGTGTGATATCTCTGCCACTGCCACTCCCCCACTGGGTCAAGTCCCAGGGAGTACAGTACTGGGATTTCTCCTCTGTGGCCCGCAATTTGACTTACTGTTCTTGAGTACGCAGATGTAGCTGTACTGGTCTCGGTGAATTCGCTGCTGCTGCCGCCGGTGACAATATGGTGCTGCTATTACGCCCTTGGCCGTGAGGCTGACTTATTTCTTCTTGGTTTTGAGTTCCACTCTGAATCCCTGCAGCGTGTGCTGAGCTCAGCCACTGGGAGCTTTAGATTTTACCTGCGCCGAGAAATCCCGCCTGGCTGTTCTGCAGCGGCTCACATCGGCTTGCTGTAGCCGTCCGATGAACTCGCCACTGCCGCCGGCAGTATGGGGCTGCTGCCGCGTCCTCGGGCGTGAGGCCGGTGTATCTCCTCTGTGGCTCTGAGCTCTGTTCTCAGTCCACTTCCTCTCTGGAGCCTGGTGATTTTGTTTCTCTGGTGATGGTGTTTTCTGGCTATGAAAGGCGCTGATTTTGTGGTAATGGAGATTGGTTGTTAGTGGGGCTCTTAAGCCCTGCTTTCTGGTGTACATTTAGATTGTGCTTCTTGCCCTCTCCCCCGCCCATTTTCCTTCACCCCTCCCAATAAAGAGTGTTAACTATGTTATATTTATACTATTACACATATTCAGATGTAGTTCCTCCATTGAACAACCTCAGCTTTCTTCCTCTCCTACCCTTCCATTCTAGCTCTGCTGAGATTTCCCCTCCATCATCTGGAGTCCCTCTGGTATTACCACTACTTCCTAGCTTGGGCATATTAGAGAAAACATGTTCCTTCTCTTTCTGTGCTTGACTAATCTCACTTAACATAATGTTCTCTAGTACCTTCCATCTTCTTGCAAATGCTATTATTTTATTCTTCTTTATAGCTGAATAGAATTCCATTGTGTGTATTTCCCAAAATTTTGCAATCCATTCATCTATTGATGGAGATCTAGGTTGGTTCCATATTTTGGCTATTACAAACTGTGCTGCTATGAACATGGGTATGCATATGTTAACGTAGTTCTCTGATTTCAACCCCTTTGGAAAGATACCCAGGAGTAGTATAGCTGGATCAAATGGTGAATCTATTCCCAGTTTTCTAAGGAATCTCCACACTGATCTCCATAGTAGCTAAACTACTTTGCACTCCCACCAACAGTGTAAAAGAGTACCTCTTTTCCCACATCTTTGCCAGCATTTGTTGTTTTTTGATATATATGCTTACCACTCTGATTGAGGTTAGATGAAATCTCAGCATAGTTTTGATTTGCATCTCCCTGATGACTAGTGATATTTAACATCTTTTCGTGTATCTATTGTCCCTTTGTATCTCTTCTTTTGTGAAGTGTCTATTCAGTTCAGTTGCCCATTTCTTGATTGGATTGTTTGTTTTGCTAGTGTAGAGTCTTTTGGGCTCTTTGTATATTCTGGATATTAGCCCCCTATCAGAGCGGTGACTGGTAAAGATCTTCTCCCATTCTGTAGGCTTCCTCTTTAGGTTCTTGATGGTTTCCTTTGATGAGAAGAAACTTTTTAGTTTGATGAGATACCACTTATTAATTCTTGCTTTAATTTCCTGTGCTTTGAAAGTCTTATTGAGAAAGTTACTGCCTGTGCCTATATATTGGAGTGTTGATCCTATGCCTTTCTCTAATAACTTCACAGTCTCTGGTCTAATTTCTAAGTCTTTGATCCATCTTGAGTTGATTCCTGTGCATGGTGAGAAGAAAGGATTCAGATTCAACTTTCTACAAATGGATAGCCAGTTCTCCCAGTACCATTTATTGAAAAGGCTGTCTTTTTTCCAGCGTATGAGTTTGTCCCCTTTTTCAAAGATCAATTGACTGTAGATGTTTGTGTTTGTTTCTGTATCTTCTATTCTGTTCTACTGGTCCTTTTGTTGTGCCAATACCATGCTGTTTTTACTACTATTACTCTATAGTATAATTTGAAGTCCAGGATTGTAATGCCCCCTGCCTGGTTCTTGTTGCTGAGAATTTATTTGGCTATTATGGGTCTTTTCTTTCTCCATACAAAATTCATAACTGATTTTTCCAGGTCTATGAGAAATGTTGTTGGCATTTTAATGGGGATTGCATTGAATCTATAGATCACTTTTGGCAGAATGGCCATTTTGATGATATTGATTCTGCCTATCAATGAGCAAGGGAGATCTTTCCATCTTCCAAGGTCTTCTTCAATTTCTTTCTTTAATGTTTTGTAGTTTTCTCTGTAGAGGTCTTTTACATCTTTGGTTAGGTTTATTCCTAGGTATTTTATTGGTTTAGAGGCTATAATAAATGGAATGGTTTTCTTTATTTCTTTCATTGTGGATTCATTGTTGGCATAAAGAAAAGCAACTGATTTCTTTAGGTTGATTTTGTATCCTGCAACTTTGCTGAACTGGTTAATCAGCTCCAGAAGTCTTTTGGTTGAGTTCATTGAATCTTCTAGATAAAGAATCATATCATCTGCAAATAAGGATAGTTTTTTTTTTTTTTTTTTTTGGTGGTACTGGGGTTCCTGGAAGCCCTTCTACCTCCGGGCTACGCTCCCAGACCTATTTTATATTTTTGAGACAGGGTCTCTTACGCCAGCGCGGCTGGCTTTGAACCTGCGTAATCCTCCTGTCTCTGCCTCCCAAGCACAGGGATTACAAGCGTGCGCCACCATGCCCGGCATAAGGATAGTTTTAATTCCTCTCTTCCTATTTTAATTCCTTTGATTTCCTTCTCTTGTCTTATTGCTGTGGCAAGAGTCTCAAGGACTATATTGAAAAGGAGTGGTGATAATGGGCATCCTTGTCTTGTCCCTGATTTTAAAGGGAATTCTAATAAAAATATTTTTAAAAAAGAAGCTTGTGAAGTTTATATCATGATTCTGGTATGTTTTTCAGGATAGGAGTTAAATGCTTGAGTTCTTGATCAATTAAATATTGCTATGTTTTTAGACTCAGTTCACAGAAGCCGGGTGTGGTGGTACATGCTTGTAATCCCCGCATTTGGGAGGCTGAGACTGGAGGATCACGGTTCGCGGACAGCCTCCGCTACTTAGGCCCTCTGCAACTCAGTGAGACCCAGTTTCAAAATAAAGAATAAAAAATAGGACAGGAGGTGTAGCTTGGAGTTCTAATGCCCCTGGGTTCCATTCCCAGACCTGCAAAAAAAAAAGTTCACAGAAAAGCTTTTAACCACAAAATTTACATTTGTAATTTAGAGATGCTCTAAGATGACTCTGGTAGCTATGCTGTGATAAAAGTGTAGAAGGTGCCCTATTTAAGAAGACCCACCACTGACTTCTAGATAAAATGATATCTAGATATTTTGAAATCACATCATTACCCTGAGTTGTTCTGGATTATGAATTCTAATATAATCTTCTATTTTCATTTGGTAGTATAGGTTGCATTTTATTCTATACTCTCAAAACAAGATATGCATGTGGATGAAAAACCAAACAGAAGGGTATGCAATGAAGAGTCTGCTTCTCTAGCTTTCAAATCCACTGGTTTGAACTTCTGAAGCAACCCTTTAAAAAATGTCAACATTTGAACCGGGCGTGATGGCGCATGCTTGTAATCCCCACACTTGAGAGGCAGAGACAGAAGGATAGCACAGGTTCGAAGTCAGCCTCGCTGGCTTAAGAGACCCTGTTTCCAAATTATATATGTGTCTGGGAGTGTAGCCCAGAGGTAGAAGGGTTTCCAGGAACCCCAGTACCACCACCAAAAAAAAAAAAAGTCACATTTGGGAGGCTGAGGCAAGAGAATCACAGTTCACGGCCAGCCTCAGCTACTTAGTGAGGTCTCTGCAATTTAGTGAGAACCTGTTTCAAAATAAAGAATTAAAAATAGGGCTGGGGGCATACCTCGGAAGTAGAATGTCCCTGGGTTCCATCCCAATTACCTCAAAAAAGTCTGCCTCTAGTTTCTTTGGGGTACTTCACAATCTTATAACTTGCTAATTAATGTTCAATACTTTTTGATGTTTTGTGGTCGTATAGCTTTTTAAATAGCATCTACTAACTTACTACTGTAATAGAAGAGGGTATAACTCATGTACAACTCCTCACTTCATTTTCCTTGTTTAACTCCCTATGTTGTTTTTATCACTATTCATACTTCTTTTACTAGACACTTGCAATTTTAAACAAGTTAGTTAAATCTCCACCATCTTGCCCAACAACCATAGGCAGTCCTTCTTGACCTCTACTGTAAAAAAAAAAAATTAGCTTTCTCTTTATCTCTTCATCTCTAGCCCCATCTATTATTATAAAGATAGACAGACTCTAATCCTTTATTATATTACAGTTAGGCCCCTGACTTTTCTGTGGCTTAATTTTTTTAATTTAATGAACAATTCAAAGTTTATATAATGGTGAATATGTAAATTTTGCTTCCTGCAGATCCTATGTCAGTTGCTATTCCACTCAAAGCAAATGTTCCTACAACCAGGTTCAAACAAAGTCTCTCTTTCTCTGCTTCATCACACATCTTTACTGTATTCTCAAGTTTTTCAAAACACTCATTCCATTGAGTTGATTGGATCCCCTGCCATTGCTAGACCTGCAGTAACATTGAAGGTCAAAAACCTTGACTACTTGCTCCAGTCTGAATTGGTTCACTTTGGCCTCATTAAAAATATCATTTGGAAATTGTTTAACTATTGCTCTTCTGGTTTGACACTTCTATATTCTGAAATTTATCTAGTCTTTTTTCTTTGTTTCATTGGGACATTTCCTTAAGCAATTGGTTCACTTTGGCCTCATTAAAACTATCATTTGGAAATTGTTTAACTATTGCTCTTCTGGTTTGGCACTTCTGTATTCTGAAATTTATCTAGTCTTTTTTCTTTGTTTCATTGGGACATTTCCTTAAGCAACTGTTTAAAAAAATTATAGCATCATAAAGACAGACAAATCAACCAAAGATACCGAATAGAGATCCCAGAAATAGATCCCCACATATACATGTAAAGAATAAAGTTGGATCCTTATATTATATACAAAAATTAACTCAGAATGAATCAAAGACTAAAATGTTAAGAGCTAAAACTATAAAAAAAAACCTTCATGGCATTGAATTTAGCAATGATTTCTTGGATAAGACACCAGTACAAAAGCAATAGAAGAAAAAAAGATAAATTTTGCTTCATTTAAATCAGAAAATTTAGTGAGCCAAAGGATACTATCAAGAAATTGAAATGCATTGGTTTGGTTTCCATTCTTTTGGGTAGATACACAGACATGGTATTGCTGGATCATATGGTAGGTTCATTCTCATTTCTTCTGAGGATGCTCATTACTGGTTTCCAGAGTGATTGCACTAATTTGCAATCCCACCAACAATGTATTAGAATTCCCACTTCTCCATTTCCTTGAAAGGACTTGTGGTTTGTGTTTTGAATGATTGTCATTCTAGTTGGGGTTATGTTAAAATCTCAGGGTAGTTTTAATTTGTATCTCTCTGCTAATGATGTTGAACATTTTCTCATACTTTTATTGGCCATTTGAAGTTTTTCTTTTGTAAAGTGTCTATTTAGTTCACTTGCCCATTTTTGGATTGGGTTATTTGTTTTCTTAGTGCTAAGTTTCTTGAGTTTTCTGGATATTCTAGATATTAGTCCTCTACTGGAGTTGTAGGTAGCAAAAATTTTCTCCCATTCTGTTAGCTCTCTGTTGAGGTTCTTGATAGTTTCCTTTGCTGTACAGAAGCTCCTTAATTTAATACAATCCATGTATTGATCCACCTTTTAGTTTTCTGTGCCTTTGAGGTCTTGTTGATAAAGTTTTTACCTGTGCCTATGTGTTGCAGTGTTGGAACTATGCCCTCTTCAAGGAGCCTCAAAGTCTCTAGTCTAATTTCCAAGTCTTTGATCCATCATGATTGACTCTTGTGCAAGGTGAGAAAGTGGGGCTTATTTTCATTTTTCTGCATATGTTTAACCAGTTTTGCCAACACCATTTATTGAAGAGACTATCTTTTTTCCAATGTATGTTTTGGCCCTTTGTCAAAAATCAATTGGCTGAAGTGTGTGGATTTGTTTTTGAGTCTTCTATTCTGCTCCATTTGTCTATGTATCTGTTTTTGTGCCAGGACCATGCTGTTTTTATTACTATGGTTTTGTAGTATAGTTTAAAGTCAGGTATTGTGATTCCTTCTGCAAGTTTTTTTTTTTTATTGCTGAGAACTACTTCGGCTATTCTGGGCTTTTAGTTGTTCCAAATGAATTTAAGAAGTAATTTTTCTTTGTCTGCAAGGAATGACCTTGGTAAATTAATGGGTATTGCATTGAATCTGTACATCACTTTTGGGAGTATGGCCATTTTGATGATATTTATTTTATCTACGAACATGGAAGATCTTTCCATCTTCTAAGGTCTTCTTCAATTTCTTTTTTCTAATGCATGTGTATCTATGTTCATAACTGTACAATTCACAATTGCTAAACTATGAAACCAACCAAGATGTCAATCAACAGATGAATGGATTAAACAGGAATATGTACACAGTAGAATTTTACTCTGTCATAATGAAGAACAAAATTATGTCATTTGCAGGGAAATGGATAAAACTGGAAAATATTATGCTGAGATTAGTCAGTCACAAAAAATAAGAAATCAGTTGGGAGAAAATGGGTCATAGAAGGAACTCTAGCAAAGAAACATAGATGAACAAGTAAGGTGACCTAATTGAAGAGAATGGATGGGGGAAGAAAGAAAATCCCTAATGTTCACGATGTACATATCAAACATATCAAAGTAAATCACTAAGTTAAACATGAGAAGGAGGGAGGGGAAAGAAATGGGGTGGGCATTGGGTAAGGGCTAATTGGGTGATGTGTAATTGTATGCCTCCATTATTTTGTACTCCATTAAGATGCCCGACTGCAATGCACCAATAAAAATTTGAAAAAAAAAGAAATTGAAAATGTAACCATAGAAGGAGAGAAAATATTCAAAAATTGCACATCTGATAAAGGATAATACAGTAATGTATAAAGAACTCCTACAATTTAACAACAGAAAAACAAACAAAGTTTTAAAAGAGAGGGGAAAAAAGACTTCAATACACATTTTTTCAAAGAAGTTAAATAGCCAAAAATATGTTAATAGTTAACATATCATTAATCATTAGGAAAATACAGATCAAAATTACATCAGACTGACTACTATAAGAAACAAAACAAACAGTGTTGGTGAGGATACAAAGAAATTGGAACCCCTGTGATTTGCTGCAGGGAATGTAAAATAACATAGCTATTGTAGAAAGCAGATTGATTTTCCTAAAAAATTAAATATAAATTACTATATGATCCTTAAGTTCCACTTCTGGGTATATGCCTAAAAGAATTTAAAGCAAGAACTGGAGTAGGCATTTGTACACCGAGGTTCATAGAAGTACTGTTTATAATAGCCAGCAGATAGAAGCAATCCAAATGTCTCTTGATGGATAAATACATAAAAAAGTAATATATAATTACAAGGAAATACTGTGTAGTCATAAAAAACACTGAAATTGTTACACATGTTAATATGAATAGACCTTTAAAAATACCAATTGGATAAGCCAAACACAGAAAATCAAATATTGTCTGATTCCATGCATACCAGGTACCTAAACTAGTCAGATCCATAGAGACAAAAAGTAGAATTATAGGTTATCAGAGGTGGGAGAAGGAGTAATGAGTAGCTATTGTTTAATGGATATGGAGTTTCTGTTTGTGTTGACAAAATGTTCTGGAAATGACAGTGGTGATGGTTGCACGAGGAATGTTCTTAATTCCACAATTTTAAAGCTAATTATGGTAAATTTTATGCTACATATATTTTACCACAATAAAATGATAAGAATATGGAAAAATAATGATGTTAAGACAGTGTGTGTGTGTGTGTGTGTGTGTGTTTTACTGGGAATTAAACCCAGGGACAAAATGCTGGGAACATAGCTTAGGGGTTGGGAGTTTGCCTAGCATTCCAGAAATCCAGGGTTTGATTCCCAGTATAGAATGGGGGGGAGGGGACCTCAGTAACAAAAAGCCTCGTTTGTAACCATAGTGCTTTGTCTATAACAAGTAATTACAAACACTACTAATAATTATCATTTTTCTGGGCGTGGTGGCGCAGCACGCTTGTAATCCCCGCACTTGGGAGACGGAAACAGGATCGCGCAGGTTCGAAGCCAGCCACGCTGGCTCAAGAGACCCTGTTTCAAAAATAAAAAATAAAAAGTATAAACCCTGGGACATTTTACCTCTGAGCTACATCCCAACACATTATTATTATTATTATTATTATTTTAAAATAGGGACTTCCTAGGCGGCCGAGAATCTTGCTAAGTTGATGAGGCTAGTCTTGTGCCTGTGATCCTTCTGTCTCAGCCTCCCAAGGTACTGGGATTACAGGTGTGTGCCACTATAACAAACTAAGACATATTTCTACTAAGACATATTTTTAGAAGAATAAATAAGAAGAAAATATTTTGAGTTCTTGCAAGTCTAAAAAATCTATTTTTCCTTCAGACTTTATAGATAGTTTAGCCAAGTATAGAATTCTACACTGAAAATAGTTCAACATCTGAAGATTTTGTCTTGAAAAATCTGGAGACAGCCTAATTGATACTCTTCATTTCTCTTAAAAGCCTGAAGAAATTGGACATAGTTTCTTAAGGTAAAATATATCTCCCAAGGACCTGAAAAATTTAAGATGGCCTTTTATATTTTCAGCAAATTATAATGCTTCAAACTGAGCTTAAAGATATTTGATTTACTAAGAAATCTAAAGATTGGTTTCTTATTTTAAAATAATTCTTCATAAACTTCACATCTCTGCAACTAATTAGCAATGCATATTGAATTAAGCTAGGATCTTCCAATAAGCAGTTTGCATCTTCTATGAGCATTTATTTTCATGCCATGTTGTAATAGAACTAGTGAAAGTCTTGCCTCTTAATATAGTGCATTATAGATCCTAATATAAAAAATAGTACAGAAATCATTAAATTAATCATTAACTGTAAAGACAAAAGCACTCTTGGGACTGGTTTTATCAGGAGTGAGTGCTCAATATCTTCTGATATTAGAATTTTAATTAAAAGTGATATGTGTTTCGATTTTTCATTTCCTTCCCTTAAATGAGAAGCCTGCCAAGCCTAAAGGCTTAAATACAAAGTAGAAATAATTAAAACATATAATAAAAGTTAGACTTTTGACTGAACTGTTTTTCCCTGTATGTCCTTATTCTAAGTTCATGTTCAGTAACGAGGGATATAAACCTTTTAGGTTGTCCTCAAAATATTCCATATACACAATAGATAACTAAGGCATAGATAGCCTGCTTTAAACAGTATTGCTTTTTGTTATTACTGTTATTTAAACAGCATTACTTTATGGTTAGCAGAGAAAGAGAATCCTCATTTCTGTACCAAGAAAGTCAATGATGGATGTCCTCCAAAGGATATCAAGAGATACAAACAATACTAATGATTATTACTGGTTTCTTAATTCACTTAACAATTTTGTGGCTGATTTCTGAATTTGTGTTACATTACTTTTGCTCCTTAAAGCCAGGCAAGATTTGGGGCCCAGTTACCTTTGTATCCATCGGCACAGCAGCACAGGCAACCATGAGGTGCTATTTTCCTCTCTTCTCATCCAGGAACCCAGGTCTCCACAGGGAGGCCACATCTCTGCCATTCCCTTGCTAGTCTTTAGGGCTCAAAGCAAAATGCGTGCTTTTGTTTTGCAGCATTCTATTGGATTTTATGCCTACTGGATTGAGTTTAACTTGATATAATGCTATTACTTCTTTCCAGTAGTCAATGTTGTTTTATGCATTTAGTAAACAGCTAAATTGCATTATTTTGTTTTATGAAATTTCAGCCTGCTTCTGAAATCCAGCAGCACTGAGACTAGAAAAAGAAGGAAAGGACAAATCACCATTGAATGAGCCTATAGTATAGACTTCACTGCATTCATTACTGTTGTTTTCTTTGTAAATACTGCTCTTGTCTGAAGACTCAACTTCATCTTAATTCTTCATAGACAGTTGTAAGCCACATGGCATATTGCACTAAGTCTATTTCTGATAATAATATATTGATTAAAGAAAATAATTTTTTTATTTGTTTGTTGGTACTGGGGATTGAACCCAGGAGCATGCTTCCTCCAAGATACACCCACAGCCCTTTTTATTTTTTATTTTGAAATAGGGTCTTGCTAAGCTGTTGAGGTTGGCTAGAATTTGGCAATCCTCCTGTTTTAGACTCCCAAGTACTAGGATTATAGACATGGGCCAACACACCCAGTTACAGGTGTTATTTTTAATATATTGTATACATGTGATACTTCTGTCTTATAAATTCTATTTTACATATTCAATTTCACTTAATCCTCAAGTTCTATGAGAAGGGAATTATTAATATTATTTTTTTTCAGTACTGGGGATGGAACCTAGAAGCATTCTACCTCTGATTTACACCCCCAGCCCTATTTTTAGTCTTTTATTTTGAAACAGGGTCTCACTGAGTTGCAAAGGACCTCACTAAGTAGCTGAGGCTGTCCACGCACCCAGATTCTCCTGTCTCAGCCTCCCAAATGCAGGGATTACAAGCATGCGCCACCTTGCCGGGTTAACAGGGAATTATTAATCCTATTTTATTTTATTTTGGCACTGAGGATTGAACCCAGGGGCATTTTACCTCCAACCTACACCCCCAGCCATTTTTATATTTTTATTTTGAAATAGGGTCTCGCTTAAATTGCTGAGGCTGGCCTAGAACCTGAGATCTCCTGTCTCAGCCTCCTAAATACTGGGATTACAGGTATGAGCCACTGCACTGGCTAATAGTCCTATTTTGTATGAGAGAAAACAGAATCTCATCAAGGTAAAGGGATTTCTTTTGATCACACAATTCTTGATTGTCAAGGCAAGTACATTAGCACAGCCTTTTGAATCCAAGTCCCAGCTTTTGCAAAAACCTAGTAACCACTCTGGTTGCTTTCCACAGATTGCAATAGGAGAATATGAAAAAGAGAGGTACAGTGCACATGACTTTTGGCTCAAGTGTTTCAGTATGTCTTATTTCAGAGTGAGAAAAATGGTCCGTAGCTTGACAAACCAGGTCTTCCACAGTCTCCGGCCATTGTTAACCTGTTTCCATATGTCTCTCAGTTTCTTAGTTGTGTCTTTATTGTAATGAGACTGAACAACTTCTTTTCTAAGAAATGTTAGAAGTTTATTTTTTTAATTTTTTGGTGGTACTGGGCTTCCTGGAAGCCCTTCTACCTCCGGGCTACACTCCCAGACCTATTTTATATATTCTTATTTGGAAACAGGGTCTCTTAAGCCAGCGAGGCTGGTTTTGAACCTGCGTGATCCTCCTGTCTCCGCCTCCCAAGCACGGGGATTACAAGTGTGTGCCACCACGCCCAGCAGAAATGTTGGAAGTTTAAATTGCTATCATAACTTGTGTTGTCAATTATATTTCAACCAGTTCTCCACTGTGAGTGAGCTACTTAGAGGACACAAATGGAAATAACACATTTGAGTGCCTTCTGACTGATATTTACATATACCTGTGTGTGTGTGTGTGTGTGTGTGTGTGTGTGTGTGTTACTGAGGATTGAATCCAGGGACATTCTACCTCCGAGCTACATTTCTATCCCTATTTTATTTTTATTTGGAAATTAATACAAGTAAAATAAAATATAAAATAAAAGTAAAATTTAAAAAAAAAGTCTTGTTAAGTTGCTGAGAGTCTTGCTAAATTGCTGAGGCTGGTCTCAGCCTCCCAAGTACTAGGACTAAAGATATGAGCCACTATTCCTGGCTTACATATACCACTTTAATTAACCCGTAAAACGTTATTTCAAAATAAGTATATCTTCTTTCTTTTTATAAACTAGGAGCCTGGGGCTTAGAGAAGCTAAATAAATTGATCACTCTCACAGCAATGTTTTGAGCTTATGTTGACCTCAAGGGATGGTTGTAATTTCAAAGCTAGTGATTTTAAGCATTTTCTCTACCAATTTTCTGTCAAGATGTTAGGAGAAACAGAAGACATTGAGATTCTCTATAAAAAGGAATTATGATATTAATACCTGTATTACAAAAATATTATAATATATAAAAGAAACTATTCCAGATGTGGCTATTTTCTAGAACAAATCCATAGCAGATAATGTGTTATGTAGTTCAAGAGTGAACAATAATTCTTCCACCTATAGAGGTCAAGGAAGGTGTGATGGTTAGTCTGAATTGTCAACTTGACTGAATTATGAAACACTTAAGATAATGCCACCTGGGTGTGTTGATGAGAAGATTGGTATGTGTCGTGGTAGACTGGAGAGGAAATCCCACCCTGAATGTAGGCAGCACTGTTCTAAAGGCACAGGACACGATGAAAGGAAGTAGGAAGCAGCTGGGAAGCAAAGGTGTACCTCCTATGGGACACTTTTTTCATTATTATTATTATTGTTGTTATTATTATTATTATTATTATTATTATTTATTGCCTGAGATAAGAGCCTTCAGACCTTTCTTTTTGAACTGGATTTCCTTTCCATTTTGGACTGAGACTCCATTATTAGTTGTTCCTATTCTGAGAGTACAGCTTTTGGACCACTCAACCAGCTGCTGGCTCCTCCGGCTCTCTGTGTACAGGTGGCCACTTGGTACTACACCACTTTGGACTGAGCTGATTTGATAAATCCCCTTTAAGATACACATATCCTGTGAGTTCTGCTACTCTAGAGAGCCCTGACTAATATGGAAGCCTTTAGGGAACAAGTGGAACTTAGGTGGGACTTTTCAGAATTCTGATTAAGGGAAAGGAAAGAAAGGGTATTTCAAGAACACATGGTGCTACTGAAAGTGTGAAACTGAGGAGCCAGGATGTGGCACATGCCTGTAATCCTAGTACTTGGGAGGTAAAGAGAGGAGGATTGCAGATTCTGGCCCAGCCTTGGCAACTTAATGAGAGCCTCTGCAACTTAGCAAGACCATGTTTCAAAATGAAAATAAAAAGGCTAGTGATGTAGTGTGGGTTCAATTCCCAGTACCAAACAAGCAAAAAAACCCAACAAAACTAAAAAGAAACTATAAAACTAATGGAAGTATAAATTTCTACAAGTCTCCACATCTGGAATAGAAATATAGGAATATGTGGTGGTGAATGAGGGTGAAAACATAGAGTAGAGGCAAATTGTGAACATTTTTAATCTCAGTCTAACAGGTTGGAGATTTATCCAACAGGCAGCGGGGAATCTTACTTAAACTCAGCTGTTATGTTCTTGAATCACTCATTTGTGTTTGGGCGCAATGAAATGGTAAAGAGTTTCTACAGGAGAGAACTGTCAATATAAGGCAAAGTATTAGATTGTGTGTGTGTGTGTGTGTGTGTGTGTGTGTGTGTGTGTGCATGCGCGCGCATGCACATGCATATACATGCACGTGTGTAAGTCCAGGTTAGGAGACATTATGAAAGAAAGGTCAAGATTTAGTAAATAACTAAGTTAGGTGGGAGCAGAGGATAAGTTGAGATGGCTGCCAAGGATTTAATGTTGAGCAATGGAAATGAGTATAGTGATCAAGAGAAAAAAACCTGTGTTGGATGAATTAATTTGAGGTGATGGCATCATATCACAGTGGAAGGACTCAGTAGACAGTTGGAAATGTAACACTAATTGCAATTAAAAAGGGCTAGAAAATATGGCTTTGGAGGTCATCTGCACATAGATGAGAGAGCTGGAGACTGTGATGGTCACCAAGAGAGAAAGAGGCAGGGGCTTGAGAAAAGTGGGGGTGGGCAGCACTGATCTGGATTTCTTAATTTTATCATTTCCATGCAACTTTCCAGGGCATAACCCAACTTGTGATAGAATTGATTGCATATTTTTGAGCTACTAAAACTGAAACTCTAGCTGTGATAGATATAAAATTTGTTCATAAAGTGTGATCGTGTGAAGAAAACGGAAGGAATGTCAAGTAAGAAAACTGAAAATGGCTAAATCCACAAATTTCTTAGGGGAAAAAAATGCAGTACTTGTACAGAAATAATTTCCTCTGAAGTTGTAAAATAAATTTTTACTTAGACATAACACATTAGAATTTTAATTCTTTATATCATAAAATTTATAGTATGTAGCAATAAGTATCCCTGCACTTAATGTTTATTACCTGATATAACTATATATTTTGAACATAAAATGCCCCACAATATATTATATAATGCACCTTATTATTTAAAGAAACAAGAAAAATATCACATTTCTTAGCTGTTCTTTACAATATCTTTCAAATATTTCAAATATTGACAAATATTATCAGGAAAAAGGTTATAATAAATAGTTTCTTTTCTTGAGAATGAGAAAAATAATTTTTGTTATAAGCAAATTACTTTCTTTAGGTATTTTGTTTTGTTTTTCTTTGTTTTTAAAAGGGGCTTACCATATTTAATACCTGGAGAATTATAGTAATTTATTATAACTTTTCATATTGTGAAGGTAGATGTCTTAAAATTAGAAGGTTTAGAGGGTTAGTGTGTAGCTCAATGGTAGAATGTATGGTTGGCATGTACAAGACCCTTGGATCAATATCCAGCATTCCCCTAAATTAGAAGATTTAGTTATTTTTAGTCTTTTATTTTATCACACTTATTTTATATGCTGAATATACTTAATGTTACATTCATATCCAAATATCCATTGCCATTCTTGTGTATGTCCTTTTCCTCTTTATTCACTCTAGTAGTACAATTTTAATGTTCCTCTTCCCATTTTCTTCTTCTTTGTTTGTATTCCTCTTTTCTAACTCTTTCTAATCTGTCCACATTCTTCTGGCAATGAAGTACACACAGTCGACTGTAATTTTCCAGGTCAAATCTTAACAGAGTCATTTAAATGTCAACAGCCACATTTTTCAAATGGAGATGCCTGGAGTATTTTATAGTTCTGCAAGCCAAACAATAATATTGTCTACAGGCATTCAAATCTCATGCTTGAGGGAATAAACTGGAGAGTTTGTAAAGAGACAGAAAGTGTTTCTTTCTTTCTCAGCACTGGCTATTTAACTAATTCAATTTACCCATTCTGATTTTTTTTGTTAATTTTTCTTTTGCATTAGCTTTTCCAGTTCTATATCCATTGGTAATTTTCACAGGCAATATAGAAAATTATAGAATCCAACAACCTGTATTGAAAGTCCTGTGCCTGAGAATTCTCTTGAGAGTATAGATTTTGTTGTTGTTGTTGTTTGTTTTGTGCAGTACTGGGGATACACCCCCAGCCCTATTTTTATTCTTTATTTGAAACAGAGTCTCACTGAGTTGCAAAGGGCTGAGGCTGCCGGCAATCATCCCATCTCAGCCTCCCAAATGCTGGAATGACAAACATGTGCTTCCATGCCCAACTTGAGCTTGTAGTTCCTAACAGGTGAAATTTATTTTGTGTATTTCACAGAAATATATTCTTTTCCAGAAAATATTTTCATGGTAACCTACAGGATTTCCCTCAAATTTTCAAATGAATTTTGTGCAAATCGTTGAACTTTAAAGGTAGCTTATAGAGATACAAGTGTTGTGAAATATTTCAATTTAAAACAATTTATAATAGAGAATATGATGGGGATTACACTATTTTTTTGTGTCCACTGTTTTTGAATGTAGTTATCATGACTATTGCACCCACTAACTTTTTAAACAACTCAAAGAATGGCACACTCTTCCTTGTGGGTACTACAGTATTTGAACCCACCTGGCAAAAGTGAAGCACATTCCTAGCTATCATGTTAAAGTCTAGTTTTGGAGGTAAAAATAAGTAGTGAGTGAGGAATAAGAGAAATCTTCTATTCTTCTTCTCCTTCAGATTGAACCCAGTGACTTTGTACCTCTGAGCTATCCTCCTAAACCTATTTTTTGAAACAGAATCTTGCTAAATTGTTGATGATCTTATTAAATTATTGAGATTGAACTCGAACCTGTTAACCTCCTATCTCAGTTTCCCAAATACTGGGATTACAAGTATGTGCCACCATTCCCAGCTAGAAACCTTCTATTTTAAAAGTGAGATTTAGAGCCCAGTGCCATGATGCACGATTGTAAAACCAATAGGAAGGAGAGGAGACTGAGGCAGGAGAATCCCAGGTTCCTGGCCAAACTTAGCCACTTTAGTGAGGCCCTCCACTGCTTAGTAAGACCCTGTTTCCAAATAAAAATTAAAATAGGAGTTGGGGTGTAGCTCAGAGGTAGAATGTCCCTGGGTTCAAAACCCAATCTCACACACACACACACACACACACACACACACACACACACACAGAGTGAGATTTCATCTCTTGATCCAGTTGGCATTAACCCAGCAATGATGTTTTCATTTGCAGCTCTTCTCTGGGTCAGTCTCTGATCCACTCCCTTTCCCATATGGTCAGAAGGAATATGATAGGATGAGGCAGGGCTGACCAAAATTTCAAAAAGATTTGCTTGTTTAATGAAACAAAAGGCTCTGTCAACACGCTGCCTTGTGAACCGATTGACTGCCGGGGCAATTTGGGGACTTCTGGGATGGTAAGAGCAGAGGGTAAAATAATAATTTTTTTGTGTGTGCTAACCAGTCTCATTTCACAGGCTAACTTTCCACATTTGATTCTTCTCTTCCATATCTGATTATCTGTATTGTACAAGCAATGTGATTCAATCAAATATGAAATATGACAAATGCTGAACTCTGGCTGGTCTTGTGTAGCTACACATAGAGCAAAAGAGAAACAGGGGGTAAAAATAGTGATGTACAGATCCTGTTTTTAAATTTTTTCATTTCTGTATTATAAGTTCCAGTCAAAACACTTATTCTTGTATTTTAAAATAACTGCCTATATTTTTGAATCAGATCTTTATTTTCTTTTATTGAGGACTGAATTATTAAACAGAACCAGACATCTACAATGTACACTGACAATATTTTACTTCAAATAATATGCATAATATATGACAATAACATATATGAAATAAAATATTAAATAGGCATGCCACAATGAGTGTCTATATTAAATTCTATAAACTGACAATGCTAATAGTAATTATGAAACCTAAAAGGTGGCATTATTGAACAAAATCATGCTTTCATCTCCACAGAATATTATTGGTAAAATATGCTTAGATTTGAGTTTGTATGCCTTATTATCGTGTTTGTCAATTTTACTCATTATTCACATCTATTCATTGTTACTGCTAAATGCTCTTCAACATTTACGGTATTAAGTTCTTGATCTAATTTTTAGTGACTATGCAATGCTAGAAAAGCTGATTTTTACGTTTGCTCAATAATATGTTTTTTTTAGAGAAAACATTAAAACCTAATTTTAGTAGTGGGAAATGCTAACTGGCAGACTAGAGATCCTAGAAGTGATCAATATTTCTACTTGATCCTGCAAAGAAGGGCTGAAGGCATGAGTAGTAACAAATGCATGGAGGACCAAGGAGTGTGGCAGCATCACTTTCTCATTGTTAGAATTAATAGCCCATTTGGAAGTAGGTTTCTGTTGAAAGTATTGTCAGCTCAGGCTTTATTCTCAGAAAGGAACAAAGGCACTATTAGAGTATCTGCCACAATTTAAACCCAATTGCTTTGTTGAGTCCTGTGTCTGCATGGAAATTTCTCAGAAAAGACTGTGGGTAACTAATTTAATCTCGCTTGTCGTGGCTCTGATCTTGGCTTTTCACACACAGAGTCCTTGCATGGCTAGAAGGGACATATTATACCATTAAGTGCACTTTTTGTTTATAATGATGTGACGTCTGGGGCTGAGAATAATGCCCTTGCATTTGCAGAACAGCTCTTTCACTTGTGACCACTTGCACATCTTCACTGTTGGGGATTTTTCCATTCCCTTCTTGTCCTAAGCACAAATAGTGCTTTAAGTGGGGTTTTTCTAAGAGCTCCAGAAGCTTTCTGATCCACTGTGCTGATGGGATGTTCACAATGTGGAGATGTTTAGTACTCCGGGGGAGGGCGTCATGATCCATGTAGGCACCCCCGCTATGTAAACCTGAAAAAAAAACCATGCTAGCCCCACCTTGTTAGATCCAGTTTGCAGACAAGAGCCACACAGACAGCTCACCAGCCACTGGATCTGCATCTACCTTCTTATTAGCAAGTAAAGGGCAGGAGTCCTACCTCCATTTCCCTTCGCACTAGCAGCAAAATTTTTTTAAGGCAGATCATGTTTATCATTTTCCACATTTATCTTAACTAGATTTCAATTCTAAAAGTTAGAGTGAAATGGCCCGGCATGGTGGCGCACGCTTGTAATCCCTGTGCTTGGGAGGCAGAGACAGGAGGATCACACAGGTTCAAAGCCAGCCACGCTGGCTTAAGAGACCCTGTTTCCAAATTTAAAGAAATATAAAATAGGTCTGGGAGTGTAGCCCCGAGGTAGAGGGTTTCCAGCAACCCCAATACAACCAAAAAAAAAAAAAAATAGAGTGAAACAAGCAGAAAGATATTAACCACAGGGGGTTAAGTAGGGGGAATAGAGCCTAGAAGTCTAAGAACATGTTGCTTTTGTTAAACTCTAATTCTGCCACTTAACAGTAAGATCTTGAGTTAGTAATTTAGGTGATTTGTAGTCCAGTTAGCACTGTGTGTGTGTGTGTGTGTGTGTGTGTGTGTGTGTGTGTTATTGGGGATTAAACTCAAGGGCATTTTGTCTCTGAGCTACACCCCCATACATATTTCATTTTGTTAATTTTGAAGCAGAGTCTCACTAAGTTAAGGAGGGTCTTGCTAAGTTGTTGAGGCTGGTAGTAAATCTGTGTTCCTTCAGTCTCATCCTCCAAAGTACTAGGATTACAGGCATACACCTGGTTAGCCCCATTTTTAACTTAATTATCACAGAATCTACCTTCAAGAGCTATCATAAGAATTAATATAAAGTACCTATAACCAATACATAAAACAATTAGCCCAATGTCTGAAATGTTATTTGGATTTGGTAAAAATCTACTTGTTACTCACACAGCACAAATACATAAGAGAAATGAGACTCAAATTTAATTAGGAATCAAATTCTTGCTCCATCATGCCCTAATAATTTTTTTATCCCAAGTGGTATATCTTAAAATTCCCAGTTCACTGGCCCTCAAAATTCTTCACCCTAAACTTTGTCAGTCCTAGAAACAAGTCAGGCTGCTTAGAGACCAATGATCCAGGCCTAAGAGTACTTATATTCACTCTATTACATGAAAGAAAAAATGCTGTGTTCAAGCATCTGGCATTTTTCAAAAAGTTCATGCTCAGAAGAAGAACCGTTAAAAAAAAAATACAAATATAGTCAGTCTAGAGCTTATCTCTCGCTTCAAGTCTTCAAAGGACAGCCAAATCTGTCTCAAACAAATCCAAAAGAATCAATGAGATAGTACTTATCTCCTCAATGAAGAACTCACAGACGGCTCATTTATTTTTCAAGCTTTCCCTGCAACGTGTAAGTGTAGGATTTCAGTGGCTGTTAAGTATCTGAATTGCTTAGAATTGCTCAAGTTTTCCTGCTTTTTATTTAGAAAAAGATAAGAATGCACATTAGGTCTAATAATATGATAAATTCTAATTACCTGATGGTGGTATGACAGTATACACCAGAGTAGCATTTGCCTTTGTTTTCTAAAATAAAAAGGGCATAGTCACAATCTATAATTTTGTTAATGATTAAAGAAGTAAAGTAGTATGCTCATGTCCTGATGTTTAAGGAATATTAATATCTATCCATCCTTTGGTGCAACCGGGTTATTCTGTATAAAACAAACCCTGTCTCCCAACTCAGAGATAACTACTTTAGCTGGTTAATATATTTCCTTCCAGCATGCACATATATACATTTATACACACCATATTTACATATATGCCTGTGTATTTGTCCCTTTAATAGAATTTGCATTACTTTTGTTTTTATTTACTTAACACATTTGTTTAGTGGTATTGGGGATTGAACCCAAGGGCATTATACTTCTGAGCTATACCCTCATCCCTATTTTAGTTTGGAATAAGGCCTCACTAAGTTGTCAAGGACCTTCTTAAGTTGCTAAGGCTAGCCACAAACCTATGATCTCTTTCTTCAGACCCCAAAATTTGTAAATTATTTTCCTTACACTTTAACATTAAAAAACATGTTCATCCTTCAGATTTTACTACTCTATTCTAACCTATATAGACATTCTCTACATGTTAACTAATAGCATGTAAAACATGATAAAGTATAGCCACTAGTAATATTCAGATCACACTAAATGTTTATCAAATACTACATTTGACAAGAACAAAAACTCATATTGTACTTTGTATTGGGGATATAAATATATATTCCTATAGACCAACAACATGATGTATAAGGAAACACATTTTTCATTTTAAACTGTATCTGCCTATATGCATAAGGGTATTTCAGGTTAATCTTGTATTACAGTTATTTATCTTACGAAGCTTTATAAGGGAAGCATTTTGATGTACTAAATAGATATTTCTCCTCTTTATTGTAATGTGATTTTGTCATATTGCAATATAAATCTAAGAAATCAAAATATAAGCAAAATAAACATTTTTATAAATCTCAATAAAGGTTAAAAAAAGAGTTAAGGAGTGATATGAAAACAAGTCTGATTTTTCAGCTTCATCATTTTAATTTTTGCTTTGGAGAAAAGATGAAGAAAATCCAAATTGCATATACTAAAAAGGTACAGCCACATGATAATGAACACAGGTCTCTCAGCTGCCATTTGGAATTCAAGCTGCACATATGGAGAACACTGTCATTCCAATCTGTATACAATGGGTTGTTCTCTACAGACCACATGAGCCATGAGTAATTTAGTAAGAAAATTAGATTTTTTTCCTAGTCATTTTGCCTTACCATGCCTCAGGCTTGATGGATACCTTAGACCTCACCCCTGAACTCCTAGAAATGGAGAAAGCAGCACTATATTTTACCCAAGACAGAATTTTATTTATTTATTTATTTATATATTGTGGGTCTGGGAATTAGAGCCAGGGGCATCTGACCTCCAAGCTACACCCCCTGCCCTTTTTTTTATTCTCTATTTTGAAAGAGGGTCTCACTGGGTTGCAGAGGGCCTAAGTAGCTAAGGCTGTCTGTGAACTGCGATCCTCTGGTCTCAGCCTCCAGAATGCTGGGATTACAAGCGTGCGCCACCACACCAGGTTAAAATTTACTCTTGATATATAATGATCACCCAGTAGTAGGCCACGACTCAGATTTCTTGAATCTAATGTAAATTTAAGGTAAAAATTTGTGAACAAACAATTGTAAAATATTTAACTACTAAGGGGATTTTCACCATCCCTAAATTTAGAAAAGGTCATCATCCCATTTAAATTTAGGCATGCCCCAAATAATTCTAAGACCATTTTATAATCTTAAATTATTTTATGAATCTGTTCAATTAACATAGTGAGTATCTGGAAAAAAAACCGCAGAAAATAAATATTTATGGGAAGGAATCAATAAGTATCTCTCTGAAATCGCGTGTGCCCTTAGGTTAGGCCTAAGAAATGTAAATGAGAAAGGAATATGAAATTATCGTTGAAGGAATTTATAATATAAAATTGTAAGAAGTACGTATATGCTATAAGAAGCAAATATATGCTTCTTAAAAGGTGATATGTTTTTGTTTTTTTTTAATTTTATTTATTTATTTATTTATTTATTGCGAGTCTGGGGATGGAACTCAGAGGCATTTGACGACCTCCGAGCTACATCCCTGCCCTTTTTTTTTTTTTTTTTTTTGTGGTACTGGGGTTCCTGGAAACCCTTCTACTTCCAGGCTACACTCCCAGACCTTTTATATTTTTATTTGGAAACAGGGTGTCCGAAGCCAGTGCAGCTGGCTTCGAACCTGCGAGATCCTCCTGTCTCCGCCTCCCAAGCGTGGGGATTACAAGCGTGGGCCACTACACCTGGCCCCTGCCCTTTTTTTTTTATTTTTTATTTTGAAACCGGGTCTCACTGAATTGCAAAGGGCCTCACTAAGTAGCTAGGGCTGTCCACGAACCCAGATCCTCAGGTCTCAGCCTCCTGAATGCTGGGATTACAAGTGTGCGCCACCACACCCGGCTAGGTGAAACTTTTTTTTAAGAGAGATGAGACATGATATGGTTGACAAAGGGGAGAGGTTACAGGACAGGCCGACTTTGAAGTGTGGGCCTGGAATGGCTGCAATGATTTGCACCTGCAGCCTGGAAAGGAACCTCCCAGAAGCGAAGGGATGCGCACGCAGATGTGCAGACGGCTCTTTGGTAGGGAATAGAAAGCCAGGGTTCTGGACGCTTTGTGAAAAGGGGAATGATGTCTTCAGGGCGTATTTGTGGAAGTCATCTGCAGAGTTTTAGGTAGACCTTAGGGAGAAGAATAAGACCAGAGGCCAGCAAATGGACCCAGCGAGGATTGTGAGAAAGGTCTACAATCTGGTGTTCTCCTTGAGTAGCCACTAGAAAAGTGGAGGGATAAGACAGGCTCTTGTTAGAGGTTGACAGCGTCAGAGGGCCAGTTTCCGTACTAAGCATCCCACCGGACATATAGTACCTCAAAACACCACTTAACACAAGGGTAGGTATATAGGGAAGCCAGCAAGTCAGGTGTAGAAAATTGAGAGGATGGTGCATCCTGGCGCACATCACAGCTAAAATAAAAGCAAGGACCACATAGGATAGAGTTTAAACTAAGTGCATTTGAATCTTCAATCACCCTCTTTCTTGATCTAAAGAATTCTGGGGTCTCAGAATTTAGTATGTTGTCATGGCCCCAATGCCTTTTGAAAGGCTGTTTTAAGCGACTGTGTTTTCCTGAAAGTCCTGTGTCTTGGACTGTGCGGGCTATTTCCACCTGGCAAGGAGCCCTCGGATTAGAGACCTGTAGTGCCCAGCTCTGTGTTCAAAGTGCATTGTCTTTACTGCTTCCTGAAAGTGGAGATGGGTCTGGTGTCCACCCTACAGCCTCCCTAAGGAAGAACTTGGTATAGTTTTCCTTCTGGTAAGTAGATGGCCAAAGAAAACAAGCCGGACTATGAATAGCGCCCCCCTGGGAAGCGAGAGTTAAGGCTGCCACAGACCCAGCCTTACCCTCAAACCTAGGAGAGCCAGGTTACTGGGGCTAGTGATGGCTCCGAAGTGGAGCCTGGGTTGCCAGGAGAGAAGTCAGCTCTTATCTGCGTCTCCCGTTATCCTCGCATCTCCTTTTCTGAGAAATTACTCCTGGCCCCATCACTCCGGAGCCATTTACCCTCGCTCGGGTTCCCCGGGGTCCAGCGGGGAGCCCCGAGTCCGGGTCTCTTAGGGCTGGGAGGGCGGAGAGCCCCTAGGCAGCGGGACTGCCGGGGAGTCCCGAGGACCGCGGGCGCGTCTCGGCCGGGCGTCGGGGCTGCGGACCTGCCGCGGGGTGGGCGCCTGGAGCCCAGCAGGTGGGTGCAGAGCCGCGGGCCGTGGGGCGCTGGGTGTCGCCCTCCCGCCGAGGTGTGGGCGGCGCCCCGGCCGCGCCCGGGCTCGGGGCGCTGTCCCGCCAGGAGCGCACCACCCAGCGGCTGTGCACCTCCAAGCCACCTCCATCCCCACCCCGGCCGCAGCCGCCCCGAGGGCGAGGGCGAGGGGCGCGGCGATCGCGGCTCCTCCCGCGGGTGCGCGGAGCGGGGGGCGGAGCGCCGGGCTGGGTGGCCGCGGGCGAGCCTGGTGCGCGGCCCGGAGCCTGGGCGGCGAGCGGCCCCCAGCCAGCCTCCCCCTCGGCGCAGGCACAGACACACGCCCACCAGGCCCCCGCCGCCTGCGCCCCCGCCGGCCGCCAGCCCCCAGAGCCGCGACTCGGGCTGGCTGGGCGGCTGCCGGCTCCCGGGCGCCCGGCGCAGCCCGCCCGGCTCTTCCTCCGGGCTCCAGCCCTCTCAGGTCTGGGCGGCGGCGGCGGCGGCAGGGGGATGGGGACCCCGCGCGGGGAAGGGGCGAAGATCGATGAAGATGGTTGTTCTTTTTAAGGATGCCTTAGCTTCCTCCCGCCGCCTCTCCGTTGAGCCTTCCTACTAGAGACTGAACCAGAGCCAGGGATGTAAAGACGGGGGAAGCCGCCGGGAGCTCCAGCCAGCCGGGGAGACCCTCCTCTCTTGGAGGGGAGGGGGATTTCCAGCGACAGATCATTGGCGCAGGGCACCGTCGCGGGGAGAGGAGCCCCGGAAGGAGCGGGGAATCCCACAGCCCTTTGTGGCGCCCGAGCCGGTCGGTGCCGCCTGCTGCGCGGGGTCTGTGGGAGCTGGGTAAGTGATGGGGCATTGCTGCTCCACCGAGGGGTCTGTAAGAATGAATCATCGCTGCAGCCTAGCCAGATTCGAGTTGCTGGAGGAATTGGAAACTGCCATATGGCGTCCAGTGGACTAACACACGAGGCTGACTTAGCCCTGCCGGGGTTATTAAGGTAGGGCTCCTTCCCGGTGGGTAAGGCACAAGGAAGTGTGAGCCCCTGGAAAGCCTCCTGGGAGCCTGGCGGAGAAGGGATGGGGAATGTTATTTCTAGGAGAGGAGCTCTTGGTGCCTTCTGTTCGTTTGTTGGTAAATGCCACACTCACATGCACACACTTGTGGGACCGGAATTGAGGAGTGTGGTGTTTCTTAGAACACAGGGATATATATGCACGCATTTTATTTCTCAAGCCTTGTGCGGTCTCTGTTTAGGATGGTGAGAGAGAGAGAGAGAGAGAGAGAGAGAGAGAGAGAGAGAGAGAGAGAGAGAGAGAGAGAGAGAGAGAGGAGAGACAGGTCGCTAAGGAAAGCTGCAGGGCTGTTTCCAATACATCCTGCTAGGGGACTTGGGAATACAGTTGCCCTGAATGGCACCAAAAGACACCAATGCGTTGCCTCACCATTTGCTCCCAGGGCTGAAGGACCCTTTTCCAAGAGAGTATGCTACCATCCATTTTCTCAAATCCTGAGCAGTTATGTGTATTCATTCATAAAAAAAATTGTAAGTGTGCAATATGCACAAACATACCATTTATGCAACATGTATGACTGCACAGGTGTCTTAAATAATACTAAATACCAGATTACACTGAAAAAATGGAGTACGTGCATATGTACACTGGATTCACTTCCTGCAGGTTCAACTCAACATTCATTCTAGTTATGCAATAATGTCAATATTTTAAACAGCCTTTCTCATTTCTATTTTTGCATTGATTGATTTTTGGATTTTTGGGAATCCGGTTTTGTTAAGCCCAGGTCAAAAGAAAAGTATTCATTTTAGTCTTAATGTTTTCATATGTATAGCCTCGTGTAGGGCAGAGGTCTTTTGGTTTATTTGCCAATGAACATCAATCAAGATTTCTGTTCAGTATCTAAAGTGTTATCTGTCAGTGCTGAATAACTTTCAGGAAAGAGTGTAACATAAAGTTTTTGTATTATGTATTTCACTCTGGTGTGTGTGTGTGTGTGTGTAAATACTAAGTTACCCAAAGCTTGTAATAAATTAAGCCTATAGACATCTAGACTAGAAAATTCTTGCTCTGGAGTTAACCAAAACGTCAACATTTCACTAATTTGGCACATTGAATGCGCATATGCATTTAATTGCTACTTAAAGTGTTCTTAATGTAGGATGCGAATAAAGCACTTACTTGTGTGGCTGCACAGACTTCCTGAGCATACGGAAAGGTCCACATATAAACAACTTTTCCCCATTGAATGAAAAGCATCCCTGCCACCTAAAAGAGTTAATATGCTCATATGAAACAAATCCTGAAACTCCTCCCTTGTCGGATTGCATTGGGTTCAGACCCATTGTTTATCACAGACAGGATCCCCTCTAAGGGCCTCTTCTCCCTCCTCTAGCACAGGGCAGACTTTTGGAGAAAGGAATGAACCACCTGGCAGTTCTCTTTGCTTTCTTCCTCCCATCAGCTTCCCCTCTCCCTCCCCACATTCGTGTTCCCAAACACTTCCAATACAGGAGCCCAGCACACTGACTTCAGAAAATACTACCTGCCACATCTAGATGTCTCACCCTCCCATCTTTCTTTCCAGTGCCTCTCTTCTCTTTTTCTAAAGGGAATTAATTGATGCATCGTTTGCAACTATTTCCAAATTCACTTTTCTCTAAATCCCACAAACTTTTCAAACATAACTTGTTACTGAGGAGGTGAGTAGAAATGATTACGCTACCCAATGCTTTCTGTTTGGCTTTAAAACCTTCGTTGTTGATGCTACCAGTCAAGTGTGCGCATCAGCATGGCCTTCTGATTTTCAGTATGGTGATAAAATCGAGTCTGCTAGAAACAAATGAAGTGGCAGGAAGGTCACATTTCTTGGCAACTTAAAAGCATAGCTGACCAGGTTTTTTGAATACCTGCCTGCATATTTATAAATATATACATCTGTGCAGCTGACTGAAAAATTTTTTCTTAAATGTAGACATGGCATTCTGAAATGGTACTCTAGAGAGACCACTATACATTTATACACATTATAAAAATAGATCGAATTGCTAATAAGCCCTAGGAATTCTTTAAGATATATTTCATCCTTCCTAAAACCATTTTTTTTTCTTGAGAAGGAAGTAATTTAGTTTTTTGATATTTGCTCTCTCTTAGATACTACCTAAGGGAAATTCTTAAAGATGATAGAAAACTTATTCATGTGCATTTAAGGTAAATATATAAGTTTAAGAGATTCTGTTCATTTCAGAACATAATATTACTTGAGCTTTTATATTCATCAAGTGGAATTTGTACACAAGCACAATACCTGCTATTTTCACAAGAGCTTGAGAAGAGAGTACAAATGTGTTATATGTAAGACTTTTCAAGTTCAGAGTACTTCTTTAAGGTGAGACTTTATGGTCTTGTTACTCCCAAAGTGATAAACTTTATAGAGCAGAACAGTCTTAAATTTTTAGTCACATACTACAAGTATCTTCATAGTTGAGTTCTATAGCCCAGTCTTTTTTTTTTTTTTTTGGTGGTACTGGGGTTCCTGGAAGCCCTTCTACCTCCGGTATACACTCCCACGGGCTACACTCCCAGACCTATTTTTTAACATTTTTATGTGGAAACAGAGTCTCTTAAGCCAGCGAGATCCTCCTGTCTCCACCTCCCAAGCGCGGGGATTACAAGCGTGCGCCACCAAGCCAGGCTATAGCCCAGTCTTTTTTATTGCTCATTCCCTCCCTGTACTTCTTAGATGTATTTCTCCCTAGCTCTTTACTGCAAATGCAATTTGTAAGGCAGAACAGCAAGTGTGTAAGACCAGGGGCCCCTCGGTCCAGGTAACTCAAACCCTCCCTGTTTCCAGAGACGGGGCTGTGCTTATTTTAATTGTCTGATTTAATGTCATGGAGTCACTCACTTATTACTTATTAAGTGTATATCAAGAAAAGAGTGCTTGACTAGCATGTAACCAGTGCAAAACCTGTAGGGGACAGCCTCCGCCATCAAGAATTTTTTTTTTTTTTTTAGTGTAGAGAGTAAAAAAAAAAAAAAAACCTTGAATTACTAATTGAAGAATCACAGCTATAGTTTAAAATGAGAGATCGCTTGCGAACAGAAACACATTTAACAATTTAATACCTAATAAGTTAATTAAGACAAATTCATTAAGAGGATCATGAAAATTTGCCTCAGGTTATGCATATGGGAATTGTTGGGAAACATCAACAACATTGTACAGATGTATTAAAATCCTATATTTTAGATTTAAGATAAACTAGAATAGTATCATAATGTTTGTATTATTTATTTACTTAAAGTAATTATTATAGCCAGGCCTTACTAGAGCTAGTTACTGTTTTTAAGCATTTTACAAATACTCTTATTTTCATTCTGACAATCTTATGAGGAAGCTGTCACTAATAGCTTTTATTATATAAACATGGGAACTAATATGCAGAGACTTTGTGTAACTTCTTCAGAGTCACATAGGAAGTAAATGGTGAAGTCCAGATTGAAGCCAGGTGTTCTGGCTGTACTTGAACCACTGTGATATTAGAAGGGTTAAGAATAAAAAAATAGGCTGGGAGTGTAGCTCAGAGGTAGAATGCTCCTGGGTTCCATCCCAAGTACTGCAAAAAAAAAAAAAAAAAAAAAAAAAAAAAAAAAAAAGTGATCCCAGGTAGAAGAAAAGATGCCTGTTCGTAAATTTTTTTAGAGCTGTATCTTTCCACTAAGGATGACATAGTTACTATTACTGGTGAAAGACCACAAGCAAGAACTATTTTTTAAGTAGAAGAAAATCCCCAAGTTTTCAACGTGAACTTGAAATAAGAAGGTATTTTAGTTAGAGGCTGATTTTTTAAATGTGGATGGGATTTCATCAGAATACGAACATCAGAAAGTACTGTCCTTACAGTGACCACACAGAAAGTTGACTGATGGATATGGATGATCTGATTGGTTAATATCTAATGATAGCTTATTTTCATGTCCAGATTTTTAAAAAATTCTGTGAATTGTTTTGAATAAAATATAGCATCACAAGTATTTTCAGAATCATATATTCATTTATGTGGGTTGGTTTGTTTGGTGACACTGGGGGTTGAGCCCCGGAGCATCCTTCCTCTAAGCTATACCTCCAGGCACTTTTTATTTTTTGTTTGTTTTGGATCAGTATCTCTCGAGGTTACTGAAAGTCTTGCTACATTGCTGAGGCTGTCCTTGAACCTATGATCCTCCTGTCTCAGTCTTCCATTTACTACAATTACAGGCATCTACCACCATCCCAGGCTTCATGTTTTAAAAGAACATTATTAAATTTAGAATAAAATTTTCTTTTACTCATGTTCCCTTTTTTAATTTGGAAAATGTAATCTCAATTTTGTAATGGAAGTTAAAATATAGTCACCTAACAGATTTACCTTCTAGTATGTTTTAGAATACATTTACTTTATTACATGTCAAATAACTATAATACAATCATTAAAGCATAAATCAAATCATACTTTGATATTTTAATCAAAGAAAACTTTATATAATATTTGTATCAAAGTTCCTTCTAAATTGCCCCTGCGTCTGTTCAAGTGAAAAATACCATCTGGAATAAACTTGAAAGACAGTTAAAAATTGTCTGCAGGATGCTATAGAATCGAATATTTAGATACATCTTCAGGATTGACATTTTTACTTTTCACACAGGTATTAGATCTCATAGACTAAGTAACATTGTATAGTTTCCTTTGTTCAAATATTTCCTCATTAAAAAAAAAGCCAGTGTTTTCAGTGATGTTTAGGTCCTCAGACCAATCTACCAAAGCCCTTTAAATCAGTACTATGCCTGAAGTAAAATGAGTACTTAAAAACCAACCATTATGTCTAGCAATATTTCTGGGGAATCACTGGCTTTAAATACTGTTTATTGACTCCCTCTCCCAGGCTCTTTGGGGGAGACATGAGGATGCAGTACTGCTTAGGCCCACAAGGAGGAGAGAAAATGGAGAGAGTTACACACAACTAATTGGCATGAGACAAAATGAGGAAAGCTTTAGAAGATTGGTATACACAGAACTTTGAATAATTGATTCAGAATTCTATCCTGAGAGCCAGGAACTGCATATTCCCTTAGAATTCTCATTTGGCATTTCATCTTAAAGGTATATTCTGAGCTTCTCCTCTATACCAAACCCTACACACTAGTTCGTGGGGGCATAAATATGAATAAGATGTCAGGCAGTCACAACACATAGGTGCAGGCAAATAAATTCTGACCAAAAAAAAAACACAACCCCATAAATGTTATTGGTGAGCTTGTATGGTAATTTAACTGAGTAGTTACATAAAAAAAAGGATCTCAAGAGTAAGACAATATAGGTGTTTTGAGTTCCTGTATATATTTAGAGCCATAACTCTGTGTTCAGGCGGATCCAAAGCCCCCTTCTTATAAGCAGTGTTTTGGAATGTTCCTTTTGCATTCCTGAAATGATATTTAAGGTTATATAACCTATGTACACACATAATATTATAAAAATCACTGTAAATTTCTTATGTCTGATAGAGAAATAAATATAATAAAAGTAGCTTTAGAGAAAGGAGTAGGTAAATCAACATACTTATGCTCAGGTATAATTACACTAGAAGTATTAAAACATGCTGGCTTCTAAAAATGCATTAGGTTTGGGTAAGAAGATAATTTGGGATAAAATAAAAATAACTTTAGATAAGATTATATTCTATTGAATATTGGTGACATTTTTGTATATTTGGTACTTTTGAAATGAAATAAATATATTCATTGAGTGTGACAGCTACAGTTTGCAAACAGATGTGGGTGTGCTGTAGTAGTGAATCAATTAACATGAGAAGCATTATAACAGATGACATAATTTTCCAAAGTGGTGAACAAATCTTGGTGAAGTTCCAAATATGGTAGTTACATTCCTAGAAAATTTCTATATAAAAATATGTTGTGTATTATAGGGTTAGGATCTAGTGAGTTTTGATAGGCTGGTGTCTAATGGGAGGGATAAAGGTTATGGAAGATGAAGAGTTTCTGCATTTATGGCAGGGTTTTCTGCATCCTGGACCTTGGCCTTCAAATACTCTATAGCCTTAAGACACTCACCCAGAAGGGACCATTTTAATCCCATTCAGCAGCATGGATTATGGCTATATCCTCCCATTGAAAGATGCCAATCCAATTCTAATGTCTGACTGTCTAATTTGAAAAAGAAGTATTCTCTAAGCTTTGAGTAAGAAGGTAAGTTTAGTGGTCAACTAAGTGGCAAACAAAATAAACAGCCATCAAATCAAATCAGGCAGACTGCTAAACATTCAAGATATCCTAATAGTAGGCACAATATATAACACTGGCTGATAAACATGATCTGATCATAACTGTCAAAGTTTCATTTTCTACGTAGGAGTGTCAGACAAGACTTCACAGAAGAAGTGACATCTAAGCTCAATTTTTAAAGATGAGTAAGCGTTCTTCATGCAGAGAAGAAGGCAGATGGAGCGCATTCTAGGCTGAGGGAACAGCATTTGCAAACCAGAGTCATAGCAAGGGCTGGGTGGGGATTGGGACTCAGCACTGCAATTGTAGAAAGTGATGAATCCAAAGTGGAAGAAGATTGAGGACTGGATTCAGAGGTGTCGTATGCCATTCTAAATCATTGGGATCTTATCTTACTAGGCAGATAGTTGGGGGTGGACTGCAATTTCTAAAGAAGTGACCCAGTTTACTTCATTGTGGGAGACAATCTGAGCTAGCATGATGAGAGTGGACTCTGAGAGGAGAAAATATTGGTAACCGGGAGACTAATTAGGAGTCTGCTGTGAAATATAAATAAGATGAGGTCCATAACTTACCTAAGTAGAGATAGTGAAGGAGAGGAGGAGAGGTGGATTCCTGATGGCAAACATGTGCAATCTCAGAGTGTCCTGGTGTTCCAGCTCACAGCATAGGCCATAATAGTGAACCTTCATCTCCTTCTCTTCTTGAGTGCCGTTGTATTAGTTGAGCTTTGATACTAGAGCTCCATATTTCAGTGGTGAATAGTGTAGAATTTGTCTTTCATTTACATGAGAGTCCCGGGTGTGTGTTCAGTGCAGTGATTTGGGAATCCAGATTCTTTCTACCTACATTAGGATCTGGGAGTTTTCTGCATCCAGCTGGAAGTTGTGAGCACTAATGAATATAGATAAGGCACCCCTGAGAAATGACACACTTCTCTTCCATTCTCATTCTGTTGGTTAGACAGGTACATGCTCATCTGTATGCAATGAGGACTAGAGTATGTAACTCCTGGCTAGGTGGCCACTACCAGTAGCATTTCTGTTTCATGGAAGAAGATACACAATTTTGTAAAATAGCTATTTCTACTATATTGGCGTTTCTGGATATGTGTAGGAAAACTTTGACCCCAGCTGAAAAACTATCTCACCTAGTTACTGCATCCATCTCAAAGTGCAATAATGCTAAATCCTGCCCCCTACATTAAGTTTTCTCTAGAAAGGGTCCATCATAGTCCAGAAAGCTTTGGACTAAAAGCAGGTTACTGACCGCTCAATGTAAATTCATGGATAAGGTTTGGAATAACTGCAATCAAAACTTCCATTTGGAAAAAGGAAGAGTGTATAGTCATTGATGTATAACATGGAATAAATGCTAGTAGATACTGTTAAAAAAAAAAATCCCAGCCAGGCATGGTGGCGCATGCTTATAATCCCAGCATTCAGGAGGCTGAGCCCGAAAGATCGGTTTCGCGGCCAGCCTCAGCTACTTAGTGAGGCCCTCGGCAACTTAGTGAGAACCTGTTTCAAAATAAAGAATAAAAATTAGTGCAGTAGCTCAGAGGTTGAATGCCCTTGGGTTCCATCTCCAGACCAAAAAAAAAAAAAAAAAAAAAAAATCCCTGCCCTGACAGCGGGGGAAATTCCATTGTTAGACCCTGGATTTTCTATCTTGGAAGAGCCTTGTTCCTTGCTCTCTGCAGTGCTGGCCACACTCTATGGTGGCCGTTGCTCATTGTTCATCAGCATCCATGGCCACATCCAAAATAGGTGTTGGGAAACGTGTCACTTTTGTAGCCTACTTCTTTATGGTCCATAGGATGGATACTTCAAGGGTTTTTTTTATTTTTTAATTAATTAATTTATTTTTGTGGCACTGAGGATGGAACCCAGGGGCATTCTACCTCTGAGCTACAACCCCAGCCCTATATTTTAGTGTTTATTTATTTATTTATTTTATTCTTCATTTTGAAACAGGGTCTCACTGAGTTGCAGAGGGCCTCACTAAGTAGCTGAGGCTGTCCGTGAACTGCGATCCTCTGATCTCAGCCTCCCGAATGCTGGGATTACAAGTGTGCAACACCATGCCCGGCTTTCAAGTTTGTTGTATAGTAACTATTTTTTCTTATTCTTTTTTTTTTTTTGCAGTTTAGCTCTTGATTTCTTTTCTAATACAATTACCTCAAAATCATCATAGGTTACTTATTTATTTGCTTTCTGTTAGTTATACTACTTACTAGCTACAAGGTAAGTTATTTCCTATAAATACTTTTTTTGTGTGTGGTACCGGGGATGGGAACTAGGGGCCATTGTATCTCTGAGCTACACTACTATTTTTATTTAGTATTTTTATTTTTGAAACAGGGTCTCACTGAGTTGTGAAGGGCCTCGCTAAATAGCTCAGGCTGTCCGCGATCTGTGATATTCTGGTCTCTGCCTCCAGAATGCTGGGATAACAAGCGTGTGCCACCACGCCCAGCCTCTATAAATACTACTTAACTCATGTCTCAGCCACCCATATCTCAAGTGGTTACTTGGGAGTCATTTGAAAAATAGGCTTTGGTGGTTAAGTAGCTTAACAAATTATTAATTGTGACAAGGATGTCACTTTGTTTAGCTGGGAAGTCATAATAGGCATCTGTTCCTCGAAGCCTTTTTCCATGTAATTTCTCCCTTTATAGTCCTTGGAGCCATGGGCTGTTGGGCTGTTCCAGCTTTGTAAGGTCTTACATTTCTAGATTTTGACTGTTCCCTTTTGTGTCTGTTCTCAAACTAGCAGTTCTTAAATTTATCAATTACTTTGTAATACTTTGCTACAGATAGCAAGGATGAACCATCCTACATTAACAGTCTGAACATTTCCAGCCACTTTTTGTGGAACTGTAGATCTTAAATGAATGCAGTTTTCCTAGGGTGTGACAAGGTCCTGGGCCTCCAGACTTCTGTACTTATTTCCTTGCTGCTGGCCAGTGCCACATATTTAGAGTTTTGTAAAGACAGCATCTCCATTCAAAGTATCAATTTAAGAAAAAGTTAGGAAAATGCTAGCTGTTGTGACTAACACCAGAATGTTAGCAATCTGATATAAACTATATATTTCTCATCAACAAAACAAACAGAAAAAAAAAAATATATATATATATTTATATAGTTACAAAATATATGCAACAAACAAACTATAGGTGTGTGTATACATATATACATAGAGGGGAGGAGGGGGAGAGAAGAGAGAAAATGAATACAGAAAAGGCACCACCACTTTTTAAGCATCTTGGCTCAGATGTGACACCGCTTCTGCTTATATCCCACTGATAGCACTAGTTCAGTAGGTCCACATAGATGCAGTTGGGCTGGGAAGTGGAATCCTAGCTCAACAGAACTTCTTGGCGATATTTCTTTCTAATGAAGGTGAAACTTAGATTTAGGGAGACAGCCATCCCTGCTTCTATCATCTTCCTTTAAAATAAATTATGGGGGAAGAGGGGCATGAATTAAATTCACTCACTGGTTAACCCATGCTTTGGAGGGTGGCTTCCCACCTCACTCTTGTCTTCTCTTTGGCTGTCTGCCCAGACCTCTGGGGCATCTTCCTCTGGGACATATCTTCTTTCATTCTCTAAAGCAACACGATTATGAGGCTCTTGTATACAGCAGACTCTGGCTGAGTGCTTTGGGATGAGGGATGGCAATTATAGCTCAGACAAGAAATTAATTCCGATTAAATGTAGGATGCCACTGCTACTAGGATAGATTCACCATCTCTCACCACAAGTTTCCCCACTGGCTCCCTCTCACTGGGGCCCAGATAACCAGTCATTTGCTATGTCCCTCTTCTTCTAGACACTTCCATATCTTCATCCAGAAATCTCAAGGTGACCTTTCTCAAGATACCAGTGAATGTCTCCAAAGATCAGAAGTAGTTTGTTATATAGAAACGCAGAACTTTTTTTTTTTTTTTTTTGGTCTTTGACTTCCATAACAGCACTTGCCTGTAATAGCCAAATATCCCATTATGATTTGTTTACAAAGCTACTTTATTATTTTTTTACAAAAAAAAATTACAAAAAAGTAATTATTACTCTTTCTCATAGTCTTAACTGTTTCGAATTAACAACTTTTTATAGACAAACTCTTAGCTAATATATTTATTAAGCATGTTTTCGGATGTAAAGCACTTGACTAGATCACAAAGTTAAACAGGCTTAGTCCTGACCTCCTGGAGCTTATGTCTACCTGAAAGCAAACACAGAGCCCACAGGTTCCCTCCAGTGCTGGGCTCTTATATCTCAGTCATGGGGTGCTTACTTCTTTTCTTGTACTTAGTTAATTTGGCACTTTGATTTTAAGTCTGATCATGTAATTCATCTGCTTAAATTTGTTAAATTATTTCTCACGGTTTTTCTTTTTATCCCCCTTCTCTCTCTCCTTCCCTTCTTCTCTCTCCCATTTCTCTTTCTTTCTCTTTCCTTCTTTCTTCTTTCTTTCTTTCTTTCTTTCTTTCTTTCTTTCTTTCTTTCTTTCTTTCTTTCTTCTCTCCTCCATCCCTTTCTTCTTTTGAAGAGTCACCAAGCCAAAGCCCTGCATTACTTCTCATGTAATCTTTACATTCTTCTAGACAAGGATTAGGATCTTCCTAGAATCTGGGAGGCACTAGAATCTGTTAAGTGGAAGCCCAGGGTCTATCACTGCTTTGAATGGAAGTTCCTGGTGGATAGAAATACAGTAAGATAAAACATGTTGCTTCCAAAAGAATTTTTCTCTGATCCTTATTAAGAACAGAACTTATTTCTTATTTAAGAACAGAACTCAACCTCATAGCTTCACAGGAGAGTTTCGAATGGAATCTAATGTGATGATGGAAATGTTCTATATCTGTGCTCTCCAATCCAGTGCCCACTAGTCACATGAGCTGTTGAATACTTGTGACTTGTAACATGGAGAAACTGAATTTTAAATTTATTCAAAGTTAATTTAAATTGAGATAGCAACATGTGGTTAGTGACTACTGTACTAAATAGTGAAAACATAGACTATTAGCATGAACTAATTTATGAAGCCCTGAGATTCAAAAGCAGTATGGTTTAAATTCCAGAAATAGCCATTTACAACCAATACTGGATTCTGATTGACCATGTGTAAACATGGTAAACAGCAGTCTGGTGCTCAGTGCCTGCCTGGCTCTAATGAGTATCTCTCAGGTATTTCTTACCAAATGGATTTGAATACACTCTCTTGTCTTACCCAGATGAATTGTTCTTTTTGTTGATGGCATTTCTTTGTGTAAGATTTAAAAACTGTAAGGTATTATACAAGTGTAGAGCATTAGCTTTGTAAGTGCCTATGTAATATGACCTAAATGTGTGCTCATAGCCACCTCTCAAACAGGACTTTTCTTTCATGCCCTCTCCTCTTCCTTCTTCTCCTTCCTCTATTCTCATTTCCTTTTTAGTCTCTAAAATGACACAAACTCACCACTGTGTCTTTTAACAAGTTCCTTTTTTTTTGCGTATCAGTTTCTTTGAGCTTATTTACAAAAGCTGTTTTATCAGTCAATTCAGTAATAAAAAAATGGGACAACCACAAAATAAAACAGACCAAAGAAAGAAAGAAAAAAGCAGCTCAAACCATTCTCTCTTTCCCTCTTCCCTTGGCTACCAATTAATATATTTTGGAGATGTATCAGATACGATAGTTTCAATATTAATTACATGAGGAAGAATGTGTGGTGCAGTATTGACCTAGATTTCCCCTATGTGTCATCTAGATAGTATTGGAGTTGCTTTTGATCTTTTGAAAGTGCCCATTTGTCTGAATGTGTGTGTGTGTGTGTGTGTGTGTGTGTGTGTGTGTGTGTTACTGGGGATGGAACCCAGGGGCATTCTACCTCTGAGCTACACCCCAGCCCTGTTTTTTATTAATTTTGAAACAGGGTGTCAATTAGTAGCTGAGGCTGGTCGAGAATTGTAATCCTCCTGTTTTAGCCTCCCGAATGCTGAGATTACAAGCGTGTGCCACCACGCCTGGCTTGAATCTTTAATTTTTTGTACTACCCCTCACACATAATAAACTTTCCAATGAGGCAATCCTGGAAGAGGAATATGTGGTTTAAAGGGGAAATTCTGAACTATGAAAGTAAAGTGAGATATATACACACATACACACACACACACACACACACACACACACACACACACACACATATAATATATGTTTTTGGAGTCTAGGGATGGGACCCAGGGGCATTTTAACTTCTGAGCCATATTTTTATTCTTTATTTTGAAACAGGGTTTCACTGAATTGCAGAGGGCCTCACTAAGTAGCTGAGGCTGTCCGCAAACCGCGATCCTCTGGTTTCAGCCTCCCAAATGCTAGGATTACAAGCGTGGGCCACCACACCCAGCTGTAAAGTAACATTTTAAAAAGAGATAGTCTTATCATGATTTTTTTTCTCCCTAGTCTGAATAGCTCAGAACAAATGGGTCTGGGGCTTTCATGATAAATATCCCCAGTTCATAAAATCATGATTATTAGTCAGACTATCATTAAATATTAATTTACCTTTGAGATAAATGTCACTTTAAATTTGGAATCCTGGCTTTTTCTAAACCTAAGGAGAGCATTTTTATAGGCTTTATAGAAAGAGTGCACACAGGAAGCTTAGACACTATTAAAAAGCTATTTCTTAAATTTGGTTTCTAGTTTGATTCACACCTAGTGAAATACTTGGTTCCCAGCAAAACAAACATAGTTTGTAATCATGTGTATGCCACTAAAGTAGATCATCATAGTAAAAGTGTTTGCCATTTAAAAAAATTCTAGGAAGCTCTTTTCTTGTGGGCCTTTTATAACATTTGGAATACAGTGCTAAATAGGTAGTAATTGCTCAATAAATGTTTGTTGAATTGATTAAGTTAATAAAACCTCAAAAAGTTTTTAAAATTTCAAATGGTGGCTAAGGTAATAATTCCCATAAGTGAAGATTATATTTCACAAAGGTTCACAAATTAAAATATCTACATTATTTGCTGGAATTTTATATTAGTCTCTCTTCCTTTGCAACATTTTAAAATTGAATGAAAACTTCAACTATGTGCTGCTACTTGAATAAATATTTAAGTCTATAATGTTATCTGTTCCTACATAATATATGCTAAAAGCACACATTCAGAAACTCCTGTAATGATCTGTACAGTAGTCACGTGAGCTTCTTAAGAGCAACTGAGGCACCTATTTTCTCTCCTCTGCACTTAATATGTAGTGGTGGCCACGTAACAAACTGTTTTTGAAGGAAAAGAGGAAGGGAGAAAGGATAGAGAATCAAAATCAGCATTTTTCTTTATATTCTATACCCTTTTCCTATTCTGACCATTATCAGAAAACTAGAAATTATAAACATATATTGTAGCTGGGAATCATCAATATTATAGTTGAATTCATCAACGTTTGTGGGTTTAGTCCAGGAGCTTTGGCTATCAGCCCTATTGATGAATAGACACCGGAAGAGTCTTTCAATTCACTGATATTTTTAGCCCAGTGAGAGTGGACCCCTTTCAAAAACTGTGACTTTTTTTAAAACTAGTGATTGAACTCAGAGGCATTCTACCTCTGAGCTACACCTCCAGCCCTATTTTTTATTCTTTACTTTTTTTGAGACAGAATCTCACTAAATTGTGGAGGGCCTCACTAAGTAGCTGAGGCTGGCTGTGAACCTGCGATCCTCCTGTCTTAGCCTCCCAAGTACTGGGATTACAAATACACACCATCATGGTCAGCAATTGTGAATTTTTTAACATTAAAGATTTTTGGTGCATTATAGTCTCATGTCATGATGTAAATCATGTTGACAGTGACATACATGCACACAGCACTTGGTGGGCCCCCATCTCCTCATTTCTCCTCTTCCCAATCCAGAGTCCTGAGGTTGACATTGGCATATTCACATATGTACACGTAGTCGGTGGAAGTATTTTCATTGATAAACCTCAGTTGTCCTTTCTTGCTCCACTGAGGTTTCTCCTCCATTACTTGGAGTTCCTCTAGTATCCCAATTATTCCCTGATTTGCACATATTAGAGAAAACATATGACCCTTCACTTTCTGTGATAGGCTAATCTCACTTAACATAATGTTTTCCAGGTCTTTCTTTTTTCTTGCAAATGACATAATTTAAGTGTCTACAGCAGGCATAGTAGCACACGTCTGTAATCCTAGCAACTTGGGGAGTTGAGGCAGAAATATTGCAAGTTCAATGCCATGCCTAGGCAACTTAGTAAGCTCCTACCTCAAAATAAAAAATAAAATGGTCTGGGAAAGTAGCTCATGGTAAAGTGTTCCTGGGTTTAACCCCTAGTACAGGAAAATAAAAGAAGAGTCTCTTGTGGCCAGTCAACCTTGAATACTAGAATTAGTTGGATTATTTCTGAAAAACCTATACTAAAAACTGTTTAATGAAAAAATTAAGAACTGCAAAACAGTTGCCAATCTTACCATATCTACCCATAAGAAAACTGTAACATGTAATGAATTTTATTCATGCCAGTTACAGCAAGAGGTACATTTAACAATATAGGAATTATTTGGAGTTTTCCTCTATATCATGGTAGGAGGATTGCTCAGCATATACCCTATATTTTCCATTTATTTATTGTTCTGAGGTATTTAGAATCCTACCATTCAAGGTAAAATCTAATGTTTTATAAGTTAGAAACATGGACTTTGGATGAAGCTAATGGTAGACTGAAATCTTGGAGGTAACATGTACTGATTGTGTTATGTTGGGCAAGAAACTTGCCTTCTCAGGCTCAGTTTATCTAAAACTAAAATATACTAATACCCATACCAAGGTGGGTTGAGAAATAATGATAAATTAAATTAGATTAAATGGAATTAAGTGGAATGAGCACAGTGGCAGCATAGAATAATCACTCAATATTTGCTAGATGATGGAATTGATAATTATTAACAAAGTTCACACACTCAAAAAATGAGATCATCACTTTGGCTCTCCTTCAGACGCAACACCAAGAATATCTCTACCTTCTAGGAAATGTAAATCTTCCTTATGGACATTCTAATCTTAAACTGAAATAAAATTCAAATTGTAAATCTGATTCTCATTGCAGTAGCTTATTTTACACTGACATGCTCTTTTCTTGCATTGTGTAGTCCTGATTACACAAGGTTTGCACAGGTGAAAAGGAGTGCTTTAATTATTATATCTAAGTCTAATAATCACATCTTGTCTTAAAGAAAAAAGTGAAAAAATGACATTAAAGAATAATTGAAAATAGGAAAAAATGTTTCATAATTTTACGACTTTTAACCACATTACTGCTTTAAGTGGGAGCCATATAGTTTTGTTTATTTCTGAATGTTTTTCTCTTGGTTCAAAGTAACATTCCCTATTATACTGTTGCAACCAAATTTTTTTCCACACTGTTTTTCAAATTATTTATTTCAAGACTGTGTCATCTGGTACAAATCACATGAACTCAGGGCTTCAGTCAATCCATCTGTGGTCCCTAATTTTCACATTTTTATTTTAGAAACTGTTGATGGAAATTGACAAGTTCATTTTCCTCATCAAATGCTTTGATGATATCTTATCAAATTGTGCTAAATTGTACCATTGGCAGTAAATTTAACATCCCAAGATTTTTAGATGCTAGTAGGTCATCTCATCAGTCTGACTTAGATTCGTGCCATTAATTATTTATTATTGTTGTAGATCCTTAGCTTTTTGCACAACAGAGACACATGATAGGTTAAGAGAGGAGGCAGGGGCAGGGGGAAGAATATTTATACAGTGTCATACACAGATGGATGCTTAAAAATGCTGCTTAATGATCCTCACTGATGATACGTGTGGATGGAAAACATTGTTCACAAAAGATACAGAGATTCAGGTGTCTACAGTTGAAGAAATCTCTTTTTTTTCTCCTAATATTAAACAGGGAATAAAACCAAGCACTTCTTTGTGACCATTTCAGATTTTTAAATTAGTTCTTTTAATACTATTGATTTGTTACAAGCATTTTTCACTCTACAATTTAGAACACATCAGTTGAAAAATATAACAAATATATTTTTTCTTCTTACCAAATAGAAATAAAGAAGGAAAGAAAGAAAGGAAAAGTATCTATGGGTGTGGCTATTCTGAGTTTCATAAAAGAATTTTGGCAGGGTCTGCTTCAAGACTGAAGAGATAGTGTCTTAGTCCTTTGGGGCTGCTATCATAGAGTGATTTTTAAGCAGCAGAAATTTATTACTCATAGTTCTGGAGGCTGAGAAGTGCAAGATCCGGAGCCTGAAAAAGGTTGATTTCTCGTTGATGGTGTCTTCTTACTGTATCTTCGCATGGTAGAAGCAGCAAAGCAGATCTCTGGGGCTTCTTTTATTTATGACATTAATTCTATTTGTAACGGCTTGGCTCTAGTGGCCTAATCACCTCTCAGTGTGTCTCACCTCCTAATACCTTTCTAATATGTCAGAAGATTTCAACATATTAATTTTGAGAGTACATAAATATGCAGACCATAAGACCACTTGTGAGTTCTAGTAAGAATACATTGGAAAAGATTTCTGCCTTACCCTTTAAGTGATTTCCCCATTCCACATACTTGTCTGCTTAGATTTCCATTATTATAGGCTTATTTAAATCTTCACATGGCAATGCATTATATTATTTAGAAAGATAAAAGATCACTGTTGAAGGGTATAATTTAATGTTATCTTTTGAAGAAATATCAGACTAACTTTGATACTTATTTTACTTTTTTATTCTCTTATTGATAATTTTGTGATTTACTTTTCCTTGTTCTTTTATTGGCTTTATTTTCTTACTGTTTTATTTACTTATTGGATTTATGGGCCCAAATGTCTTTCCTATGCATAGGTAAAATTTGAGAAATAGAAAATAAGTTTTATAAGGTTTTAAACGTAAGAAATTGATCAGAATAACCTTTTTCCCATTCTTCATCTGTCTAGTTTAAAATGTAGATGAGTAGTATTCACACATAACTCTCATAGGCTCTCAGTGATAGAGGAAAAAAAAACAAACCTCTGGGGCCATCTTGTCAACCTGCAACCAGGCAAGAATTTCTCCTATGCAAACCTAAATATGCATAAATATACATAACTATGCAGACCATAAGGCCACTTGTGAGTTCTAGTAAGAATACATTGGGGTGGTCACTTGGGGTTTACTTGAATTCTGCCAGGAAGTGGGCCCTGTAGTTTCTTGAGGTAGCATGCTCTCTTGTTGGTCAATAATAGACAAGAAAGTCTCATTTATAAATTGTTCTCTATCTAGTTTCAAAAAACCAAGCTCTTATTTTGAACCAAGGTCTTGTTATAATTGGCAAAAGTTTCAGCAGAATTCCAAATAAATTGGAAACTACCATAATAAACTATTATTAACATCAGCCAAAACATCTGACTAAAAGAAGACAGAAGCAAAACGAAACACAAAGGATAACTCATGCCTTGAAAATCCCTATTCACTCACCCATTCCTTCTTTCTGAGGCCCCAAAACAGTTTTGAGTACCTGCATCATGTTTCATACTACCAGGTGTCAAAAAGAAAATATGGTAAGAAGTGTTTGTCACTTTTAAGTAAAAAAGTGGTGTTTAAAGCTCCTGGGGCACCTTCCCCTTCCATTGTAGCTTCTATCACAGTTGTAGTTGCCTACATACTTGTTTGTAGAAATTCTGTTAGCTCTATTACAGTGTAGGCTCCATGGCGTGAGAGACAATGTTTTAAGTAGAATAGGGCCTCACAAGTATTTGCTGAATGGATAAATAAAAGAATTATAACTGATTAGCGATGATACAAGAAACACATTATAATCCATAAAACAAACTACTACCTCAGGGAAGGCAGGGGAGATTAATAACATGGAGAACATATTTATTCTCGACCTAAAATAATGAGAAAGGGAAAGGAGCATTTCATTCATGAAAATCATATTGGATTTGGGAAGTGGCCGAAATAGGAGATAGCTGGAATGAAAAGAAAATGATTTTTAAATAATAAATACAGCATATAAATCTGAGTGTATTCTTTTCCATTCAACTCATTGTATATCACTTGGGATATGATGATGAATAATATCAGATATGATCCCTGCCCTCAAGGAACTTGAAAAAGTTTAATATTAACTTCTCGTGTCCCACTGTCCTATCTAGAATTCAAAACTTTGGATTTAGTAGGTTAATCAAATAATTCAAGTAATCAAGACAGTGTATATGAAATGTGATGCTGTGACAATTGAAAGATGAAAGGCACTTGGTTCTAGAAATTCTTAAAACAGGAGGATTATTTTATAGTCAGAGGATAGACAGAGCTAAGACACGATCCTTGAGTTGATATCTGAGGGTGAATATAGGAAAGAAGAGATGTGTGAGCGCCACATGATAGAGTTAAAAAAAAAAAAAACAACAGCACAGTAAAAGAAATGATAGAAGATTCTAGAGCCTAGAGAGAGACAGAGGACAGTGGTGTCCCTGATAGAAACACAGACATAGCTGAATTCAGATGCTGCCATCTTTGTATTGTATTGTGTCTTCATCCTGAACACCTGCAAGCCTTGGAAGCATCTTTTCCAAGAAGAGGCCCTAAGCTACTGGTGTCTGGGCCTCTAGTGTACAGAAGCAGCTGGAGGGGTACCGAGTGGAAGGAGGCAGCTGTCATAAAAACGAGTGCCGGGGGAGCAGAGGTAAGGAAAGTTACTGTGAAGCACACCTGTCTTTCCAAGAGCCCAGTTGTGTTATTTCCTGACTGCAGCCATTACCCTTTGCTGAGAGGAACAATATGTAGGAGATAACACAGCACAGCTGGGTGTCATTCAAATCCATATTTTGACATAAGGGTAGACAAAGAAATAAAGGCTGTTTGAAACTTCAACTAGAAGTTGAAAAGCAAAGAATAATGAGTTAGGGTGTGATGGTAAGAGACTTATCTAGACATCAACACGTCTGGGTTCTAGTTGAAGCTCGGCAATGACCAGGTAACATCATCTCAGTCATGTGGCCTCACTGATCTGGGTTTGAAAGGTTATAAATAAGGAAATTGTACGAGCTCATATCTGAGCTCTCTTCTGATATGTCCTGTGATTGTAGTCTCATAACATTGACATAGGTAAAGCATGGCATAATATTTATGTCATAGATACTAATCCTCAGTATTTGAGCTTTTAAGAGAGCCATATTACCTACTATGCATTAAATTACAGATAAATAGAAACAGGAATGTTATTTGGAAATATATCTTCATTTTAATTAATTTTATTTAAAAAATTTTTAGTGGTTCTGAGGGCAAAGCCCAGGTCAGACCCCTCTGTTTGGCATTGAACAGAGCCTGGCTGGGAAATATCCCTTGTATATAAATTATACTCCTGCACATTTTTGGACTTTTTTTTTTACATGATCTGAAAGGTAATTATTAGGAAAAAACTAAGAAAATGTACAAATGTGATTTTTACAAAACTTTTGTGAGTATATCTTGATTTGGTTTCATGGGGGCTAAACATTCAGTATGCCAAACATTCAAATGGAATGTTAAATTTAAGTTAGTCGCCCAAACAACAGATTGTGTCATCCACGTAAGAAAACAGGAGCAACTGAGGCTTGTGGTGTATTGACAGAGTGGCCCATTGTTTGCCATTCCTTTTAGTGGTACCAAGAGTTCTATTGGTTGCCTTCTATATTTTTATCATCACCTTTCATCTTTATTCCCTTCACACTATTGTGACTCTGGGAAGACTTTTGACAAAGGGAGCATTTAAAGGAACACACCTTGGGCCCCAGTACAAAGAGCACTTTTACCGTTGTAATAAAAAATCCACTAACTGAATGGCTGGATGCTTGTATAAAAGTGTGTGTGTGTGTGTGTGTGTGTGTGTGTGTGTGTGTGTGTGTGTGTGCATATTTTGAAACAAATTGAAATTTTCCAGCCATGACTGTAGATTGTAGTTTATAAAAAGTCCAAGATGCTTTGCTTTATAACTCAGCATTATAGTTTTAGTCAGAGTAGAAAAGCATTGTTGTCAGCCATTCTTATAAAAGGCCATTTTTCTAAAGGCAAACCTCGTGTTTTATTTTCTAATTATAGTGAGTATATATGTGTGTATATATATATTTAAATTGTCTAATTCTTTAAATAATTCTGCATTCTGATGAAATGGTGTTTAAATAAAATAGTTTATTTATAACTTTGGAGATATCTATGATATTGAAAGATGCTCATATTACATATCCCATTTCTTACCTGTCTTTCTCTCCTTCTTACTGCAACACAGTGCTGCTTCCTTTGACCACTGAAAGCAGAGCTTTTAGAATTTCATTTGAGCGGATCTAAAAACAGCATCGGTTATATCACGGATAAAGGTCCTGTATTTTTTCTTAACTGAGGAGTAAAGACTTGTGCTAAATTTGAAGAACATATTGACATTAGTAGCTTTTGACTACAGAAAAGAAATGCCACCTCTTTTGAGGACAGGAGCAGCATTTCAGTTATTACTAGAACTTTCGTAGCCAGCATGAAATACATGAAGACTTCTGCTAAGTTCTAAAGCAACCCAGGTTTGTTTTAATTTCTTAGAGCAGCTTAAAGTTCTCTGGACCTTCCTTTAAAATAGTTTTATCTACATACTAAGTTTGATTTGCTTTCAACCTGTTATAGCTTTTGTTGTTTTCATTAGTAAGCTTTGGAGGTGCTTTTTAAATTGCAATAGGTAATGAAATTTAAAAATCATCTAATTACCTTTTAGTCTAACAGTTAAGATGCTTTTCATTCCAGAAATTTGTGGCCTCTGAAACAGAATGTCTGCTATAGGAATTTATTGTTTAAACTCACAGATGAAAATTTAAGAAATTCTATAGAGCTGTATACATGAAGTGATATCCACTTAAAGGTCTCCGAGCCATGTGTTTGCAAATGTCTGCTGAGCATGGAGTAGCAACACAAAAAATGAAATGTTAAACATAATCACTGAGACCTTTCAAAAAATGTGCTTTTTATTTTCACAGGCTGGCACATGTGACATACCCTGCCTGGCTACACCAAGGAAGTGTCAAGCATATGACATAATGCTAGTATTTTTGAGACTACAGTATAAAAAACAACCCCCCCTCCCAAACCTGCATCCTCAAGCTGTAATTACGATGCCATGCTCAGAAAGTTGTGTTTTGTCAGGTTTGGCCCTGAACGTGTGGCAGCATAATTCCACGCTGCTGCTAGGAGCAGGGTGCAGCTGTGCAAAACTCGAGTGTTTGTTGTTGTTTATTGTTTAAGGAGTCACTTTTTTTCTCCAACAGACTAATGAAGGGATGTTTAGTACAGTTGTACTGGCCTACTAATTTGTAGAAAGCTTGACTTTCAGTCAATCTAGTGAGGTGAAATAAATCCACCTCACTGAGAAATCTCACTGAGATTTCCCTTGACAGAAATCCATGTCACGGGGTTGTTAGCTGACCATTTATATATATAAATTCTACTTGGTTTTATAACATGTATACAGTTTAAGCACTGTGATTATATTTTATATTACACTGATATACTAAATTGAATTACATGATTAATTCTTATGGGGTAAAATGATTAGGATAGACATAATTTTTCTTATAAAATTTTATGTGAGAAAACATAGCATTGCATCCACTGTCATTACTAAAATTAAAGACATAAATTTTGCAAACATTCTAGAGTGGTAGGACACAGTACCTCACTTGGAAGGAACTCACAGTTGCATTGTTGGAAACAAAATTAATATGGCAGAAAAAGAACATGGACTAAAAGCAAAAAGTTAAAGTATAAAATAATCAACTCAATACTAAATAAAAGAAATGAAACTTGTATGATGTTCTGAAGGTGATCTGCTCTGAGCCATGATAAACAGTAAAGGTCTCTTGAAGTGAAATACATAGGTTACATTTTGTTAAGAAATTACATATGAAAAAATGTTTTCATTGACTGTGAGGTAGGATCAGTTTATTTCTAAAGTTAAGGAGGGTGATTGGAGGGGGTAGAATAGTAAAAGCCAGAGAATCACAGTGGGAGGAAAAATTCACCACGTGTAGGGGATCAAAGGATTACAGGTACAGAAAGGCTATGGTCATTAATGGGTGAGGAAACTAACCCAATCAGAAAAGCGAGGAAGACACAGAAGTTAAAGCCCAACTGGATGCATGTGTCCTGAGCCTCATACACCCTCCCATGAAAACCAACTTGAGCTCCCACCTGTCATATCCCCAGCTACTGAGGTGAGGCTGAGGTGGGAGTATCACTTGAGCCCAGGAGTTCAAGAGTTCAGCCTGGGCAGCAGAGTGAGCCTGTGAAAGTCATTGGCAGGACTGGGATATAGCTCAATGGTAGACCTTGTGCTTAGCATATGCAGGGATCTGGATTCAATCCCCAGCATGACAACTTTAAAAGCAGCTTGGTTGAGATGGCTTTCTTTTCTTCTGGAAGGAGACATGATCTTTGCAGCTCATGAGGCTTTTGAATTGAGAGGATTTAGAAAATATGATGAGGTATATACAAGTTTGAAAATATGTAATTTTGTTTTGTGGTTGGTTAAGAGGTTGTGAGGTTGGGAAGAGAGGGAAAGGCATGAAGAAACGGGAAATGAGAGGGGACCATAGAGGAAGAGCAGGGAGAGAGAACCAGAAAGTGGCAGAAAGGCTCAGTGATTTCAAAAGCATGGCTGGTTGGGGTTTAGGCTCTGCAGTTTCCTTGAATTCTTGGCTGATGCTGAAAGCTTGGCTAACTCTCCGTGCACAATTCACAGCTCAGCTCTTCCCCAATAGCTCATGCCTTTGAGGCTACGCTCTTTATCAGGTAATATGTAGAACATTCTGCGAGGGAGAATTAAAAAAAAAAAAACTTTACTACACCAACAAATAATCAGAGCAGGTCATCTTTATACCTTGAGAAAATCAAATCAACAGACCATTCTCTCACCCTGTGTTTCTCTATTTCTTCTTTGAAGAAATGGCATTGAATTTCAGTCTCTTTTATTTTGGGATTTGTAATCAACACTGGACTTCTTATAATAATAGAAAGTTCTTGATCAGTAAAGAAGATATTTTGAAACTCAAGTCTTATGACCTCTCTTTACTTGAAACATATGCCCTACTAAAAAAGGAAAATTCACACATCATATGCATGAAATGACTTAAGACAAATGGTCCCTACTGGTGACCCTGACATGGCATTTGCTTTTAGTGATGACTTTTATAAGGTAGGAAGTCACACTATGCCCTGGACCACAAACATAAGCTATTTGTATCACACTGAAGTTAACTCTCTTTCTGGAAAAACTCATATCTGATATTATAATCAATTTAAAAATTTTATCTTTTTCACATAATTATAGGACTATAGGTTCATTTAGATCCCAATTCAGAATGGATTAGCTTTACTATTTATTATTCATGTGGACTAGTTTAATAATCTCTGGATTGCTGAGCTATCTATATACTTACAGCAAAGATATTTAATGGAAATCAAACACTCACCACTTGAAATGCCTTATCTCTAACATTTTTAGCTGTTTTTTCCTGATCTTGATATTCCTGCCTAATATTTAATATATTTATAGTTCATTGGTACTTGAGTACAAAATTAGATATGAGCACCAATGGCATGGACATGTATGCTAGGTGGTGCCTGTTCTGTGTGGATGCAGTGCTTGGCCAAGAAAAGGTGGGCTCATAATTCCAGGACTTGTAGCTATTCAATCTACTTGGGAAGACAAAAGCTAAGCAGAAGGAAACAATCTAAAAGCTAGAATGTACTTAACTGATATGAATATAGCTTCTATTTTTGTTTTCTTTCAGTGGCTAGAAACTAAAATTCAGGGAGGAATATGAATAATATTCTTATCTATCTATATTTACTTCTCTGTAGGAAGTGCTTTGCAGAAAGTATCTCATTTAATTGTCATAATACTGTCTGAAGCAGATACTATCGTTTTGTAGGTTAGGAAATTGAAGTTGAAGGGTTCAAGTTATACACCCAATCGTCATAGCTCCTCTTTATTTTTGTAAAAATAAGCATTTTTGTCATCTGCAAGGGATGTGTGTGCATCTATGTATATATGCCTAAAATATTCCTGTAGCCATGTAGCTGAATAAACTCCCAATTCAAATGTACTTACTGGCCATATGTAAAATACTTCATATATAGTCCATCTATATTTTTCATAAACTTAACATATTCATTTAAGAGGATACTTGCCCTCCAGATGGAGAAATAAATTTAACTTTCAGGATGGAGAAACCAGAGGCATGCAAAAATTGGTGTTCATCTTAAAAGAGAGTGCTAATTATAAGGGCCTTTTAAATATAAAAGTTCTTCTACTTAGTATAAGCCATTGGCTTATGAAATATGTTTTTATATTTTGTAAAATGTAAAATATTTTTTTACATTTTTTAATTTCCATATTTATTTTATTTTATTGGGCTATATATTGATTAGGTGAATACTACTGTAAGTGGAAAGTATAACAGTCAAAATAACTTAAGCAAGATCTTAGCAAACAATGAGAGGAGTTTTTGGAATTAAAAAAAGCTGTGCTTGCTTGAAACTCTGTGATTTCCTGCAATTTTAGAGGCAGATAACTATGGACATTCTTGTGGCTACAGGTCAGAATAAGAGATCAACAGAGGGACTATTTACAAAATTAGTACTCAGTAGAATAGAATTGTGAAGCAAAAGAAGACAAACACACACATACATATTCTGACCTACTCTGTACATACATGCATAGCAAGTAAACATAGATGCAATTTAGGCACGTGATCCCAGTAACACCATTTATGCACTTTTTTAAAGATTTTTCTCCCCCCTCCTCCTCTTCTTCCTCCTCTTCATCTTCTTTTCTTGGTTCTGGGAATTGAACCCAGGGGTGTTCTGCCTCTGAAATACACCCCCAGCCTCGTTCTATTATATTTTAAATTTTGAAACGGTGTCTTACTATATTGCAGAAGGCCTCACTAAGTTGCTGAGGCTGGCCTCGAACCTGCAATTTTTCTGTCTCAACCTCCCAAGTACTGGGATTACAGGTGTGCCCTACTACTCCTGGCTCTTATTATTGTTTGCTTATGTATTTTATCTTTCTTTATATATCTTATACATTTTCTGATGATACACAGATTTTGGCAAAATGTCTTATGGAAAATACTTAGAGAATTGGTTTATTATTTAACATATATGAAACTCCTACAATGTATAAGTACTATGCTCAGTGATAGGGAGATAATAATAGAGAAAAAGGTCTTTGAGCTCAGGAGCTCCCAGTGTACTGTGGGGAAAGTATCATGTAGCTAAATATAAGGGGCATTTACAGAGAATTTCATGGCCCCAGAGGGGATATCTCCTAGAAGACTTTCTGGAGAAGGTGATGTCTGGCCTCACTCTTGAAGTGTGAGTCTCAAACAAAAGGAATTGGAAAAGCAGGTGGCCCTTCCAGGACACAGCATGGATAGGAGAGGCGCTTCAAACAGTGGTGTAGGCAGTATGGAGTTGTTGAACTATGAAAGGCCCCCTTAGCTAAAGTTTTACTTTTCTTTAATTTTAGTTACTAGTGACCAAAGAAGTCTGGAAATATTAAATGGAAAATTCCAGAAATAAGTAATTCATACATTTTTTTTAAAAAAATCTTTTATTACAGTATCACCATTATAATTTTTCCATTTTATCAGTAGTTAATGGTGATTTCTTATCAAACCAAATTTATAAATTAAACTTTATCATAGTTAAAGTATGTATAGGGAAGAGCACAGTATGCATAGGGTTTGAGATTCCTCTCAGTTACAGGCATCAATGGATCCCCAGTGATGGCTGGTGCATCCCCTGTGGATAGGGGGGAATTACTGTATAAAGAGAGGTGAGGGTAGAGAGGTAGGCCTAACCAGAATCTCAAGTGCTGACAGGAATTTACACTTTAAGGGATCATGGGTCTCTGCATGGTTTAAAAAGAGTGGCAATGTCAAATATGTATCTTGGTAGATCTTTCTAGTAGCTGTGTAGAAAATGGTTTTTATTTTTTTTAAATAGTTCAATAACATTTTATTTATTATTATTATTTTTTGTGGTACTGGGAATTAAACCCAGGGGCATTCTACCTCTCAGCTACACCCCCAGCCCTCTTTTTTATTCTTTATTTTGAAACAGGGTCTTACTGAGTTGCAAAGGGCCTAAGTAGCTGAGGATGGCCGTGAAACTGCAATCCTCCTGTCTCTACTCAATCTCAAGTACTGAGATTACTAGTATGCGCCACCACGCCCAGCTTAGAAAATGGGTTTTAGATGGACCAAACCATCTAAGTGTGGGATTCAGGTAAAGAGGCTCTTGTAGACATGCTGGCAAGAGATGCTGAGGTTATTAAACCAGTATTTTAGTGATGTGGACTGAATAATGGTGGGGGACTGAGGGATTGTTTAGGAGACAGAGAATTAACTAGTAAATGAATTAATAAGGTTGGTGAATGAATCAGGACTTGTCAGCATTTGAGGTTGAGGGACTGATTATACATGGCTAGGGACAGCCATAATTCAGAGACAGAAAATGAACAAGAACTGACTGGACAGGTTGGAGGTGGAATCGGCTTTGTTGTGACTTAGCTTGCCAGAGTTTAGCAGCCGGTGGTTATTTTAGTTTGCAGATTGAGAAGGAGGTCCCTGGTGACATATTCTGGAGTTGTCAACTTACAGCTATAGTCAACTGAATACTCAGCCTCTTCCCTGTAACGAGTTGTATTGTTTTTTCCCCCTGCTATATCCTCCAGCAATAATTGATAGCTCCAAAAATATGCAGTCATTAATGTTAGACTTCCTGGTTATCACAACAGAATGACCTCACAGAGTAGAAAGTTCCCCAGGTGAACTGCTAGTAACCAAATGGTCATTTCTTTCTTCCAGTTCTTTGTGGAAATGCCCACTCCAGAGGGGTATTGTGTCGGCTGACCTCTTGTTTTAAGGACCCTGGCTTCGTGGCTTTGTCCTATTCAACATGGCAGAAAAGGCTCCCCCAGGCTTAAACAGGAAGACTTCAAGGTCGACACTTTCTCTTCCTCCGGAACCCGTGGACATTATCCGGAGCAAAACCTGTTCTCGGAGAGTGAAGATCAACGTGGGGGGCCTCAACCACGAAGTCTTGTGGAGGACGCTGGACAGGCTGCCCAGGACAAGGCTGGGCAAGCTTCGAGACTGCAACACGCACGAGAGCCTCCTGGAGGTGTGCGACGACTACAATCTCAGCGAGAACGAGTATTTCTTCGACCGACATCCTGGAGCCTTCACTTCCATCTTAAATTTCTACCGGACGGGGAAGCTGCATATGATGGAAGAGATGTGTGCACTCTCTTTCGGCCAAGAACTCGATTACTGGGGGATTGATGAGATCTACCTAGAGTCCTGCTGCCAGGCCAGATATCACCAAAAGAAAGAACAGATGAACGAAGAGCTGAGGCGAGAGGCGGAGACCATGCGGGAGCGAGAGGGAGAAGAGTTTGATAATACATGCTGCCCAGAGAAAAGGAAGAAGCTTTGGGACTTGCTGGAGAAGCCCAACTCTTCCGTGGCTGCAAAGGTATGTAAAGATGACGTCCTGTGATGTTGCTTGATGTTGAATGGCATTACATGCGTGGTCAGGAAAGGTGGTACCTACCTCCCCAAAATGTCATTTTCTTCTCTGTTTCAGTAGAGCAAATGGTGGCTGCACCAACTATGAAAAATCCTTTTCAAAATATCATTTAGTCAGAGCAAGTGATTCTTCTTGTATGATGCCATAAAATGCTAGTACAAATATTATATCTAGGAAATGGCATGGGCAAGAGAATATAGAAAAGAGTTTTGGTTTTGCTGGTGCCATACGGTGTTGGTGTCTTGGAGGTTGGGGAGAAGCCCTAACTCAGACCCATCAGACACAGAGTCTTGCACAAGACCTGGATCTGGGCTTCACCTTGAACAAAGGAAAGGTGCTGTTGTTGGAAGCAGAGCAGGTGCCTTTTGGCCTGGTTCTATGGAAGTACAGGAAAGAGAGGAGAGTGTGGCTGTGTGTGGCTCAGAGGGCTGAGGGCACTGCATGTGCCAGGAGAGCATTGTCTTAGCCACGGAAGGAATGAGTCAGTGTCCAGAGGACATCCATCTACCTCTCCTCGTGGGATCTACTTTAACTATAGCGTTTCTGACTGTTGGTGCATAATCTTTTTACAGTTGAGGTATTACCCTATCTCAGAGTTCATAAAAATGTGTGCTTCAGAGGAAGACAAATTTGTATTTTCCACTGTTTCTGCATATATCTTAAATCTCAGAGTAAGATTTTTGTCACAAATCTCAGTGTTTAATTCAAGTGCATGATTCTGTTTATCTAATTTTATCTAGAGCTTTCAGAGTTGGTGCGAGCTGATTTTCATCTCATATATTTAGTTCTGTATTGCAGTATAAATGATAAGTAAAAAATCAAAAGTCATCTTTAGCTGCAGGCGCCTAGTGTCAACATTTCATACAGGGTGGATGAAGTGGATTATTAGAATGGAGACGGGGAGAGTATATAATTGTGTGAATTCCTTTGATTACTTTATCTTCTTTCGTATAAATATTAATAGATATAAAAATACAGTAGAACATCTTAGCCTTTTGACCAAGAATTAAGATTCTACGTGATAATCTACAACAAAAATGACATAAACAATCAGCTTATGCAGATGACCGTAAAACTGCTTCTTGTATTGTTTGACTTTGTTTTTTATTGCATTCCAAAGGCATTTTACTTTCTGGACAGGACATGCACTAAAATAAAATGTCTTTCACTTGTATGTAATGAAGAATTCATATTTTGTGGCCAATGGAAGGTTTTAACTAGTTTTTTTACAGTTATAAATTCTCACTTTACTTTTACTTTATCTATATGGAAGAAAATAGATATGCCACATTTGTGGGTTTGGGTTGATAAAAGCTATTACTTTTTCCTCCGTCAAGTGCTCATTTACATATCTGAGTTACTACTAAAAATATGAAGTGTATTTTGAAAGCAAATGAGATAGACTCTAGGTTTAAGCGAGTATTGTGAGTTTTAAATTAACTTTTTTCAAGACTTTAGACAACTGAGAAATAAGTCATTGTTTGATCAAAAGCTCCAAAAGGATTTACCCACTATGCAAAACAAGCAGCTAAATCAAAGAAATTTGAAAGCTTAATGTGATTTATTTGTTCATAGCACTAATAACATATATCTAAAGTTAAGTGCCATTGTAGAAAATGTTTCAAATACACATGTATTTTTTATCAAGATTTTTAGTAAGGTTAGAATAACTTCAGTAACTTGATTTCCTAGATACAAGAGTACATTTAATCTCTACATTTGGTAGAAGCAGCCATCCTTTAATTTCTAAGAAGGTGATGTTGACAATTACAATATACTATTGGGTCCCCTGTGCCTTAAGTTTTGTTTTATGTACAGATAAGATATCTACCTAAAGACAATATCCAGAAACTAAGGATGCTGGTTTTGGAAATTTTTATGTAGTTACAAATGTTAAATTTTCTCCACATTGTTAATGAAAACTAAGTGACTCTTTTCTTCTTTAAGTAAACTCTTTACTAAATTTTCATAAAGGCTTTGTGTTTGTTTGTTTAATTTCTACATTATTCTCGGGTCAAATGGTTGGAAATTATTTAAATTTGAATTATATTGTAGCATTCTCTAGTCCTATAACTTGTTATTTTTCTGGAGTCATTCTTGGCCAGGGGAGTGCTAATGCAAGAATGTGAGAACAGTGTTTTCATAACTTAGGAACAAATAGTTTTATTACAGCTGCAGTGGAATGATGCTCCAGCCCTCAGACACACTTTACATTATGGGTACATTGGGCTTCCACATAGCAAGAAGCTCTTGTGTAGGAATGCTCAAAATGTCTGTGTTCTCTTCCTCACTGGCCCAGCATGTCAAATATCTTTGGGGGAGATAATCTGTTTACATTGCTTCTTCAATTTATGGCTTATTCAGTTTGGTCATACAGTTGGACATATGTTCTAGGTGTGCTACACCCATTAAAATAGATGGTTAGGGAGATCCTCCCTTCTCCCTAGAATTAAAAAAGATATTTTTTTATCTTAAGCAGAGATTTAATATCACTGAAAAGGTTTGTCTTTATCTTTTGGTTACCTATATAATTAACCTATAGTATTTCTGTAACAAAGTATAAAAGTTCTAAGATTATTGCCAAGTCCTTAGAACAAGAGGAAGAACTGGATGTTTTCTATCAGATGTTTCACAATAGGTCAAAATATCTACTCACTGATAGAGAATCAATATTTAATAATAAGATATAATTAGCGTTTGGCTCATGCCATGTGTATCCACTATGACAAACGAAATGGTTGCAAGGCCTGTCCTGCAGTACTCTGTCTTCAGGTATGACCCTGAAAATAACAATTTAGCGTTTAGAGAATAGGCTCCCTTGTGTCACATAAGGAATTACTTCTACTAATTAAACTTTCCTATGTATTAATAACTGGAGGTGAAAGCCAACATAGGGCATAAGAATGTGATATATTTGAGATATATGAATTTAATAAATTAACATTTGTGTACATATACAGATGACCATGAAGAGAGGACAGGATGAACAGAAATGGTTCTTTCTTAGTTCTTAGGGGTATGGTGTAATCTGGTAGTGAGACAAAAGTTTTTGTCTATAGAATGGATTTGGTCTTTTTTTGTGTGGGGTACTGGTAGATGGAACCCAGGAGTATTGTACCTCTGAGCTATGCCCTATATTCTAGTCTTTTTTATTGTTGAAACAGGGTCTCACTGAGTTGCAGAGGGCCTCGCTAACTAGCTAAGGCTGTCTGAGATCCACAGTCCTCCAGTCTCTGCTTTCCCCAGTGCTGGGATTGCAAGCATATGCCACCATGCCTGGCTGGGTCTTCTTTCAATCCCCTCTGTGCATCTTGATGACTCTATATGCTCTAATATAGAAATAACATACACCTTTTCAATTTGAAGCTGTGATGTGTGGCTCAGTCACATGGGCCCCGGGAATGGCAGGGCTGGCTGGCTGGGTTACGACGACTAGGATTACTGGCTCTGGTATCCTTGCACAGGAATGTACAAGGCTGGGGATGGCTTAACTGGCTGCCAGTTTCCTGGGAAGGGATTTGGAATTAGACTTGATCCTGTACCTCACCCAGACGGGGGCAATTTAGTCAGTCTCCAAATTGGAAACTGTTTTCTCTCTTTCCTTGGCCTCTTTTCAAAAGAACTGCAGTAGCTATTCACCTCTAAATATTGCATGCAGCAACTTCAGTCTTAGAGGTGTTTAAAAGCCTGGAAGGGAAATGGGTCCTGTAGCATGCAGTATTTTCAAGCTCCGGATGCAAGGACAGTCAGCAAGTCCCACAGTCCATCTGAAAGTTGAAAAAAACTAGACTCAGCATTACCACACAGGGCCATCACTCTGGACAGCTGAAGATGGTCAAGAACTAAGAAAACCAGCCAAGTCTTGGGCAAACCCAGAGAGGCATGGCTGAGCCATGCCTGAGAGCACAGGTGGATGGGCATATAGGACAGTGCCACACAGAAGGAGACTGATGTTGCAGGTCAGGTGGGGCAGTGAGACTGCAGACAGCCCTTACCTGCTTAGAACAGCAGAAGGCAAAATCTGCAGAAATATGTTCTTGTCCATGGGAACCAAATAGTGAGAGCCATCCAGCAGCTCTGTTGGGCAAGATACAGGGACCTGCTTCCCCCTCCTCAGTCTTGCCATTTATCCATAGCTACCAATTTCTCTTACAGTTTTTCCAATTTTTTCTCCTCCTTTTCCTTCTCTTCCTCCTTTCTTCTTCTTCTTCTTCTTCTTCTTCTTCTTCTTCTTCTTCTTCTTCTTCTTCTTCTTCTCTCTCTCTCTCTCTCTCTCTCTCTCTCTCTCTCTCTCTGTGTCTCTCTCTCTGTCTCTCTCTCTGTCTCTCTCTGTCTCTATCTCTGTCTGTTGGTCTCATCTTTAAGAAACGGTTCTTTTTTCCTGAATGGCTCCTCTTCTTTCTTCTCCACCCCACTTCCCCACTTCTCCTTCATCTTCTCCTTCTCCTCCTCTTCCTTCTCTTTCTTCTCTACTTCCTCCATTTTGTGATCTCAGGAAATGACGCTGTTTTCACTTCAAGGAAAGAAGGGAATTATTGACTAGAAAAAAATCTCTCTCAATTTGTTTTCATTACTAGCCCCCTAAAGAGGAAAAAAAAAAAGTCAGATTTCCATTCTCCCTAGAGTAACTAAATACTAAAGAATAAAATGGAATAAGAGTTTTCTAAGTAAAGTAGTGCTCAGAGGACTGCGAATGATTTTAATAGCCAAGGGTTTCATCCCTCCCCACTAGAACCATTGTCTCTCCCTGGGGACCTTGTTGCTTCCCTGGGAACTACAGCACAAGGAGCCCACGCTGGGTCCTGCCCCTGGCTCATCCCCTCCACGCAGCCACATGCTGTCATCCTTGGCATGGCACAGCACAGCACCTAAGGCATTATCTGGAAGAGTCAGGAAGACCTTAGTCATCCTCAGATTAAGGGGGAGCTGGTAGTGGCAGATGTCTAGAGTCCGTGCCTGGAACTCTTGCTCCCTGGAGAGTTAGGGACCAAAGTTAGGAGCTACCCACTCTGGGACTGCCCTACTGATAACTCCTACTTGAGAACCACTCCTTCTTCCCTCTAAATTGAGAGTGTCAGCCTTTCGAGCCACCGAAATGGGAAGGAGAAAATAAATCCAAATGAAGCCAAAACTCCTGTGCGCTCATCAAAGAGAAAGAAAGCATGGCACTCTCATTCTTTTTATAGTATATGGATCAATTATTCTAATGCCTTGAATGAAAAAAAGAAAGGCATTGGAGCAGAACCAAAAATGATTTGCTCTGAGTTCAAGAACAGAACTTTGACGTGCTGTGCTTGTGGATATATATATGGTGTAGCGGGCAACTCCAGCTACCCAACTCTTCCTTTAACTTTCTGGGGCATTCCTTCCTTTGTGATAAAACAACAACAAAAATAATGACAATAGCCATTAAAATCATAAATGGGCCCCAAAATGCATCAATATAGTGTGAGCACATGTAGAAAACTGCCTACATCCAGGTATTTCTGTGTTTCAGGCTGGTCTCTAGTTCTTATCTGTGATTGGCAGTGGGCTAATTAGCATGCCAGCCAAACAGTTTAGCTACTGATTGTTTGCTGGTTTCCTTTCCTTTCTTTTCCTCTCTACATCCAGGCTGAACAGATTACACTGTTGGTGCTCTTCTTGTAACATAGCTCTAGAATTCAGAGGTGCTAACTGAAGATGGAGTTTTAAAGTACTTAGCCAGCCAGTAGAGATTGAGCTTGGATATTTGTTTTATCCTTTTTAAAAACGGATCATTCATGAAAAGAGGTAAAAAACACAGAAGAAATTAGGCATAAAAAATCAAACAGAGAAAAAAATGGGTTTTTGATTTAAAAGACTCACATGTTCTATTTAAGCGTTCGGGCTTGTGTTTCTAGATCTGTGCTTCTCCGTTTCCCTGGAAAGGCACCGCTAGGCTCACTAGGCCACTGTTGGCCTGGATGAGAGGGCGAGAAGTCGGGAGGAAGCCACAGAAAGCCCACACCTCATGTCCTCCGACCCAGCGTGCCACCCTTAGGCTCTGGTTTTATGGTGATAGCATTGACTTTTGTCTAATTACTGATAGCTGTTCCCTCCACTCTCACAAGGGTGCCTATTTGCCCAATAAAATGTATGATCACCTTGCATGTAAATCATTTTTTTTTTTTTTTTTGCAATATTGCTGGGGGTAGAACCAAGGGCATTGCACAGGCTGAGCAAGTGCTCTAACATTGAGCTACCGCACCCCCAGGCCTGAATTTTCTTTAAAAAGCTACAAAAGAAATTTTCAAGAATCATGCTCTTTTTATTTCTTCGTTGTTTTTGTTTTGTTTTGTTTTGTTATGCCTGAAGAGAGTCAGTCTTAATTTTCAAACAGTTTTTACATCTCTTTTGAAAAATAATTGGTTTCCTTTGATATGAAGAGAAGGCATTCAGATTTCCTTCAACCTCGATTTTTAAACATTGATAAGTCATTATCATTTTCAAAGTAAAGAAAAAAAAGCCAAAGAGCTTTTTCTAAGTTTCTTAATGTTATCAGAAACCAGAATACATTGGAAGTATTTAAATATTCTGGCTTTGAAAACCCATGTATACACGTTTCATTATTTTAAGTGAGAGACTTTGTAAAGTGAACGATCTGCTATTTTAGGTAAGCATAAGTATTATGAAGGAATGGTCACAATATTTAACACTTTCCACTTTGGAAGACTCTAGAAGGGTTTAAATAATGGTGTGTGTGTGTGTGTGTGTGTGTGTGTGTGTGTGCATGTGGATGTTCTTCTGGGCTTTATTTCCCATTTAAAAAGGAAGAAGAAAAACAAAAATTTCCAAATGCTAAGAGTTTATAAGAAAATTCCCATAGTGCAAAATCCCCATGACCTCAGATAGCTTCCCCATTTTGTTTTGTATTAAGCCAGTATGTTTTCTAGTGGAATATCGAAAAGTTCATCTAATAGTTGAATAAAACTGCTTTGATTCTTCAAGAAGATACTAGTCATTGTCTTATCCATAGTTGTTTATGTTGCTACTATTTAGCTTTATTCGCAGCATATTAGAGATAATGCTTTTCATCACTCTTAAGGATTGATATATTAATATATATGATATATATTGATATGTTGATATTCACAGTACTGATTAGCTTTGTGGTAGGGGGTAGACATGACAGTTACTTGTATTGGAATTAAACATGAGAAGATGCTATTGTGAGGTCATGATACTTTCTTTTTGATTAGCTACTTTTATATTTTCAGAAATATTTGGCATATGGCATGAAATGAAATAATCTCTTCCCAGAGCCTGTAAATATGTCATAGAATACTGAATACATCTTTATGGAACATTACATATTATGTACAGATATTTAATATTTTGTTGAATGTTAAATATTATGTAATTAGAATCAAGAATAAAAAGCATTGGGTACCTCATTTATTTATTTATTTATTTATTTATTTATTTATTTATTTATTTATTTTGCAGGTCTGGGGATGGAATCCAGAGGCATTTGACCTCCGAGCTACTGCCCTTGCCCAATTTTTTTATTCTTTTTATTTTGAAACAGGGTCTCACTGAATTGCAAAGGGCCTCACTAAGTAGCTGAGGCTGTCCGCGAACCGCGATCCTCTGAACTCAGCCTCCCAAATGCTGGGATCACAAGCGTGCGCCACCACGCCCAGCTTTTTATTTTTAACTCTATACATCTACCTCGTTTTATAAAAGATGCAGACCACTAGAAAAAACATCACTAGTTATTCAAATAAAATAACAACAAAAAAAGCCAAGCGTGGTGGTGCATGCACGATAGTAACCCCAGCCTTCAGGAGGCTGAGATCAAAGGATTGCGGTTCGCAGACAGCCTCAGTTACTTAGCGAGACCCTTAGTAACTCAGTGAGACACGATTTCAAAAATAAAAAATAAAAAATTAGAGCTGTGGGTGTCTCTCAGAGGTAGAATGCCTCTGAGTTCCATCCCCAGTACCAATAAATAAATAAATAAATAAATAAATAAATAAATAATCCAAAGCAAAAATTTACCACAATAACACTAGGGAATACTTCATTTTCTGAAAAATGTCTTAAGTAATTTTATCTAAAAGTGACAATATTACAAATTATAGAGATAGAAACTCTTAAAAGTTGTGTTCATTAATAAACTTTACCTCTTTGACCCTAGTGAACACTCTTAACTAATCCAAAGTTAGAGCCGTTCTTAATGTAAATATGCACTCTGTATACCCATTGAATTACCCATTCTGACAAAGAAATATGTTTTCAAAATAATTAGCACAGTTTATTCTAAAAGAATTACTTGAGTAAAAACTGAATCAAAATTTCATTTTGATCAACCATAGCTACATAGAGAGAAAATAGCTGCTAAAGTATTATACTTTATGAAGTAACCACAGATTAAAGTAGATTTTGTTTTTGTTTAGGGCACTGATGATTTTATTCTATATGGGGATATCTCTAGGTTCCATGACATTCAATAATCTGTAATGTGTTATGGCATATTTCTGAATTATGTATAATATAAACTTGGTCTCCAAAGCTATTGGCTTTGATAGTGAGTGAGCTTAGCTGGCCAGTCAGCACTAGAAGCTTACACAACTTATTTTTTTCTCCTCAGTGATGCATATATTTACTTATTAAATGTTACTGTGTGTTTAATAGGGGTGCTTATGTGGATAGTAGAAATAAAGCTCTCAGGACATATCTCTAATTAAAAATGTCCTAGCTAGATATGCTAAAAGGTGATAGGAGCTTTTTAAGGTACATTCACCCTGAAAATTATTCTTGCTCACCAATAGCCACGATTCAGACTATTTGTCTGTTTGCAGATATGGGTGTCCTCAGACCATGACATCAAGCGTGGTCTGCATAGCTCCTGGGCATTAAAGGCAAGGCATACTTTCTGTGTCCATTAGCCACATCCAACCCCCGCCCTTTCTCTCTCTTTGCTTGTATCTTCTCGAATTTAGTCCATGATGGCTTTATAGTTTAAAAATCAGATCTTTAAAAGACTTAAAGAAACTGAGACTCCTTTGTGATTTCTATGCCAGCCTTAACCCAGACACAGCCAGTATGGAATAAAGCAGCTATACACAGACCAAAGAGGAACAGAGAATGTATTAATTGGCACAGAGATAGGTTATGGGAAAGTGGACCAGGAATATGTTGGCTTTCATTCCTAATTTTTTTCCAGGAGGCCATAAACACTAACATCAGAACTATGCTTTGCACCTATTTGTTATTTTTTTTTTTTTTACTTTGTCTGTATCTAAGTTTGAGCTAACTGCTTAGCTAATGTATAAAATAAATGGAGGGTTTTTTTTCCCCTTAAGTCACCCTTTAATGTCTTTAAACAAAGAAACAATTTAAAAAAACCCTCCTCTGGATATTACTAAAGACAGGTACCTAATGTAGAGAGATCCAACTGATATTTGTAGTCAAATTTCTGTGCCTGTGATGGGCAAACCAGGTAGCAGTAGACCTCCTCCAGTGGTACCTGAACTAAGTGTGTGTGTGTGTGATAAGGAGAGATACATGTTACTCATATACACTGCCACCTCTCCAGAACAAGTTATAAACAACAGTTGTAGAAAATTGCAAGGAATTTTCACATGCAATTTAGTGTAGATGCAAGCTTGTCATCCAAAAAAGATAGCCTCTCATTTAGTGTATAAACTTTTGTAATAATCTGACTGGGCATGAAAATCCATGGGAAGTGCTCTCATGGTCCAAGAATAGAAGCAAAAAGTATTTTCATTTGCCTCCTAGGATTTTGTGTCAGGACACTAGAGGTCATTGCCACCCTGGACCTCAAGATTGAACTTAGCAGTCATTGAGTCACTCCTGATATAACTTCAGGTGTCGAATTCCACTTTAAATAGCTGCCTCAAGCCTACACCACAGCCGTGCCAAGGGCAGCCAAGGAATTCCAGCTCAGCTCTAGATGGGTTGTTTAGGGGCACTGTCCTTCATTGTTCTGAACCTCAGGATATTTGCACACGAAAAAAGAATTCCTGGTCTTCAAGTCATTGAACTCTAATCGATATAAAACCTAGAGTACTATTTTGGATTTGAACTACAATTGTCTTCTCTGGCGTCATCAAAATGAAGTCCTCAACCAAATGTATTCTTCAAATTCAATTATTAGTTTACATCTTAGAGTTACATTTTAGCTATCTAATCTGTTCATTGGTGTCAGAGTATGTAGTTTCAGCCAGAGTTTGGTTGAATTGAAAAGAATATAATCAGTGCTAGTATCTATGATGTACAGCTACAGATTTGAGCTGTGCTAAATTAGGTGTGTTTCACTTGTACAATGGAGATTTTCACTTTGGGACACTAGCAGAAGACTTACGTAATGTCCTGAAGGTGAGCAACCCGTTCCATTTCAGAGGAGTTTTTCATTTAGAGGCAAGAAAACATTGGTAGACAATCTTGTTTTGTTTAAAGGTGATAATTTGCTATACTACAGATGGAATGAACTACATATGCAATGAAAGAAAATATACACTATTAGGCTAGAATCTAGAGTAACACAAATTTTCCACTTCATGTTTGCTATGTAAAAAGATGCTAACACATTTTATTACATTTTAAAAAGAATTCTGCAGGCGTGAAAATTATTGCATTATACAAGTAATTTCATTATGAGTAATATTAAAATTGAAGCAAAAATCTGTTTTAAGCACTGGTTTTATTTTCTCAATCTCTAGCTCATGAGCCATTATAAATATTTTATACCATGTGGGATATTTACAACTTACTAATCATGCACACTTTTTTTTCTTTTCTAAGTTTTATGTGCAGATGAGCACAAGGTAGCTTAAACGATAGCAGACTGTTTCACTGGCATACTTTAACCATATACTAGGTGTATTTATGGGCATACAGGAAGAAATGCTATTACAATGAAAATAATTGGGGAGGAGTCTGAGCTTACCTGTCTTTTTATTTTTTGTGGGTCTGGGGATCTAACTCAAGGGCATTCAACCTCTGAGCTATCCCCCCTGCCCTATTTTTTTATTCTTTATTTTTAAACAGGGTCTCACTGAGTTGTAGAGGGCCTCGCTAAGTAGCTGAGGCTGTCCGTGAACTGCGATTCTCCAGCCTCAGCCTCCCGAATGCTGGGATTACAAGCGTGCGCCACCACGCCTGGCTCTGAGCTTACCTGTCTTTGTTGAGATATTTGGGAGAGGCCAAGGCCTTCATAAACTTCTCTCTTCTGCTGTGCTTTGATGTATATCTCAAAACAAGTGAGCTGGGAAGTAGAACAACAGGCTTCTGTTGCTTATGGGCCATTCTGACCTCTCTGGGATGGGATGACCTCTTGGTGGACTTTTTAGTGTAAAGGAAGTTGTCCAGGGCATTATATTGTCACCAGAGAGTACCTGGAAAATACCCGAATGTCTTTCTCATTGCAGCTTAGTCCAAATACAGACTATCTTTATTGTTTTCTCAAGCTTTTATTTTCTCTTTGTCTGAGGAAGTTCAGCTCATCTTTGGCTCTTTCTCATTTTATATCTATTACTTAACTTTTTTACCTGCGTTTCAGACTTCCCAGGAAAATGCAGAAGACCATTTCTCCCTGACCCACCCCCATATGCAGCCCTTCTTATCGAGGACCTGGTTATACTTTATTGAGAAACTACTGATTCTCCTTTAATGTTTTTGGTTCCCATTGGACTTCATACTTGTGCTTAGCCTGTTCCTAAATATTTTGGTGAGCTGATGCCTTGTGAAATTTCAGTGAAATGGGATATAGTGAAAATTCTAAATTAGAGACTCTAGATAACCTTCCCAATTCCGGATTTCATTTTGTCTTTAACAAGCATATGTTATTCTTCGTCCTAAGGCATCAGAGACCGAGACTAGGTATAGACCTTTCTCTCCTGGATTCTGAAATCTGTATCTAAATTGTTCTCTTCCTCTCCCTTTGAAAGAAGCAGATTCTTCACCTGCCCTGTGCCCTCCCTTCATGCATGAACTCATCGGGCCAGGTAAACTGGGTTTTGTTTCTACTCCTGCAGAGCTGCCATGATCCCCAGAGCCTTCTGTTTTGAGCAGCAGTTTAACTCCAGGCAAAGAGACTGTGGTTAGTCAGTACCTGATATAGTAACAGATGCTTGTCACAAAGCCGTGTTAGCTTCCACGAGGGCTAGACAGAACTCCCCGATGCTCATCAGAGCGTCCCCGCGGCACCTCCTCTGTCTTCTTACTCCGAGGCCAGTTCCTCTCTCACAGTACTGCTTCCCCTCACCTGGGGACAATGAACCTTGTTCCCTGCAGTACAGGGTCATGAAGTGAAGATAACACTCTCTACTTCCCTTGATAATCAGAATAACCTTTCTGAAAGTGCAGGAGGGAGGGAACTGATAGTGAGCATCTGCTGTGTCATGCAATGTCTGCACAGAGCTTGGGGTCTTTCATGTTGACTCTTTATAGTAGGGGTAGGCAGGCTTTTTCTGTAAAGAACCAGATTGCCAATATTCTTGGCTTTGTGGGCCCCAAGATCTCTGTTGCAAATACACAACTCTGCCTGTGTTGTGAGCCAATGGCCACAGGCAATAGGTAAGCAGATGGGCAGAATGGGTTCCAGTAAAACTTGACAAGCTGGCTGGTTTGGCCCCCAGGCCATATTTGTTGACTGCTATTTGCCGGCTGCTACAGTGTCATCACTGTGAGAATATGTCCTTAATCCCATTATACAAATTAAAGAGCATCCCACCATAAGTGGTATATTATCATTCCTATCCAGGCTACACAGAGCCTGTTTTTTCCACAGTATTTCTTCCTATCCAGTTGTACTTTTCATTCCTTTCTCATCATTGTCGGGTATTCCTGTCAATCCTGATATTTACTAAAGACACTGGTCTGTGACTTAAAAATCATCTTACTACTACCAAGACTTGCTAGCCCATGGGACAGCCACCAATCATAAATCCTACCCTAAGTATTTCACATCTAAAATTGTGTTAGCACATGGACGAAACTGCTCTACATCTGAAATCCTGAACTCAGATTACAACACTGAGCCTTCCATGCCTCATAGTCGATATCCGGTCCCTACTACAGGCTCTTTTGCATTACCCCATTCATTTTCTACATGGTTGGGACCACTGGAAATGCTGCTGTGCTCTAGGCTTTGGAACCTCATACCTAGACTATTGCAATAAGTCATTAACTTGTCTTTCTCATGCCATTACTCCCCATTCTTACCTATTCTCCAGTTAGGCAACAGAATTATCTTTTTCTGCAGGTCTCTGATGTATCACTCCTGAGCTCAAAACCTTGGTGATTTCTTATCACCTGTAGTCTAGTTCAAACTCCTTGGCATTGCTTTTAAGATCCCTACCACCTTCCTATCCAGCTGTCTGCCTTACTTCGCCTTAAATTCAGTGCTGTGGTTATCCCAGACAATTGACCCCTCCAGAAGACAGTGCTCTTGTCTGACAGTTAGGTACCACATGCAAGAGGCAGTACTTCCACAAGGCTAAATCTATGAAGCTTTTTTCTGCAGAGGGTACCTTGATACTAGCTGCAGTCACACGTGCACATGCCTGGACACTTGGCCCATTCACACCTCTGTGGTCATCAGTGCTTCCTTGACCTAAAGAAGTGTGTATGTGTGTGCGTGTATGTGTGCATGTGTGTGTGTGTTGTGTGTTGTTGATGATTGAACATGGGGACATTCTACCTTTGAGCTTTATTATTTTATTTCTATTTTTATTTTGAAACAGGGTCTTGCTAAGTTTCTGATGTTAGCTTGGAACCTGCTATCCTCCTGTCTCAGTCTCCCGAGTACTAGGATTATCAGCATGAGCTACCACACCTGGCATAGCATGCTTTTACCACTTCTCTGTCCTTGTGTCTCAGCACATGTGTCCCTCTCCTGGCTCTTCATTTTTCCCTAATTTTATTCTCATGCTTGTAACCTAGAGAGTCTATCCATGCTCTCCCCATCTTAGCTAGGTTGTAACACTTGAGGTATCAGACTATGCTTCTTTTTTATCTTTATAGCAGCTTTATTCTTTTTTTTGCATTTTTTTCTTTTTAAGTTTTGATTGGTGCAATGTAGTCATACATCTTTTTTTTTTTTTGGTGATACTGGGGTTCCTGGAAACCCTTCTACCTCCGGGCTATAATCTCAGACCTATTTTATACTTTTATTTTTTTTATTTGGAAACAGAGTCTTTTAAGCCAGTGCGGCTGGCTTTGAATCTGTGTGCTCCTCCTCTCTCCACCTCCCAAGCGCGGGGATTACAAGTTTGCGCCACCATGCCCGGCTCGTAGTCATACATCTTAATGGGATAAAAGATGGTGGAGGCATACATGCACGCATCACCTAATTAGTCCTTACCCAATTCCCACCCCAATCCCTCCCCCTCCCTCCTTCCCACACTTGGTTTAGTGATTGACATTGATATGTTTGTTTAAGTATATCATGTGCTTTAGAGAGTTTCCCTCGTTCCCCACTCCCATCCCCTCAGTTAGGTTGCCTTATTTGCTCATCTATAGGATCTCCTTCTCTTAAAATCTGTTCTTGACACCTAGCATAGTTCCCAACACAAAGAAGATACTTTTTGTGACCGAATGACACTGAAGGAGAGAACTAACAAGACAATGTGTTTTCTAGTATTTCCATTTCTCTGTGAGGATTAAACAGTATAGCTAGGGGTAGAATGGCTAATCCCAATGGTTAGACCTGAATGTTGCTAAGTTTGTTATTGATGCTTTAAGAAAGCTGCATATCTTATTGGTTTAAATGGATTTATGTTTTTAAAACAGGCCTGAGAGCCACAGGTGTGAGTTTTACATTTTCACATTGTATGAATTCTCCATCTAGAATAGCAGTGTAGGGTGTTCTTTATGCCACAGAGCTTATGCAAAGAAAGAGTCAGGTGCTGCTGAGAAACAGGCTCTAAGACGCTTTGCTTTGCTGTGGTTGCTCATTTGTGTTCTGGACTGTAGATTCTAACCTTGTCATAGGCAAAATTGGGTGGCAGGAGAGGTTGGCCTGACCCCAGAGATGGGCAGCTTTTCCATGACCTTGAAGGGTGGGTAGATCATTTCTTTCAGCCATCCATCCTTTGGAGGACCTTGGATCCAGGTGAGGTTTGTGAAGTAGGTTCACTGTGCACTGGTAAGACAGAAAATCCACACACATACACACGTTATATGGAGCAATGTATTACTTATACATAGGCAGCCAAAGACAATGGAAGTCCAGGGATCAGAGTGAGTTGTTCAGGGAGACTCTATTGTCCCCTAAGACTCCGACCCGCAGGGGCTTAGAGAATGACACAGACACCTCTTCAGCTGAAACATGAATTCTTCTTTAATGGATCCTTAACATGTCTCAATATGTCTCCTAAAATGTCTGACAATGCGTACAACAAGCACAATATATATCAGCATCATAATCCCTCCCTCTATTCCCTACCAACCCCAAGCTTTCCACAGCTAGGGCATGAACATTTCTGACTCTCTCATAGGCAGGCTGGTGGTAGCACGAGGTGCTGCGTCACTGATCATTCTGCAGGCACGTAGCATGGCACACTGCGCATGCTCAAGGAGACGTCCATCTTGTGAGTCTCATGACTTGGCTGCAAGCCTAGGCACCATCTTGAGTCCACACTGGCAACAAGCCTGGGTGCTATCTCGGTCCAGCCGAGTGGGCCCCGACATCTCCCCCTTTTTGTTTTATTAAAATAAGGCTCGGGATCGTGCCTGTCTTAGGTTGTCAACCCTCAAGGATCATTCTTACCCGTCATTGGGAGAACAGTAGCATGATTGTTTCCCTGTCTTAGGTTGATATGATCCCGGGGACGATCTTACCTGCCAATGACTACCGATCCAGCATATAGAGCCAAACCTGAGGAGATGAGCCAACATCAAGGGCTGCCATAGCTTGCACCAATATGCGCGGTTGTTGCAGTGTTTGTTGTCGAGTTCGCCTGATATATCCAATCAGGAAACAGCATGCTACCACCAGCAAGAATGCCCAGAATGCCATGCCACCCCAATCTTTTAAAAAACCCAATGTTCCATGTATAAAGTCCATCCATTGTTTTACTGTGGCAACTTCTACGCGGGTAGAATTAATTGCAACGATGGACGTTCGAAGCTCAATCATGGTGTGTTCAAATTCATGGCTCCAAGTCCCTAGAAGCATCTTGCTTAATTGACGAGACAAATTGCCTGCATGGGAGAAATTTTGATACTGCACATACGTTATACATAATCCAGATAATTTATGAATACATGGTACCTTCGCCATTTGCCCTAGAATGTCAACCTGTTCTTGTAACAGGTCTACTCTTTGATTTACCATTAATATGCCAGCTTTAAGTTGTCCATTTATTTGAGCTTGCTGAGCCATGGCAGTAGCCACATGTGAAGATAGGGCATTCATAGTGGCTGCAGTATTTATAGATGTCGCCAAAGCGGCAGCAGCTGTAACTGCCGCAGCCACAGAGGCCACAATTACAGCAATAAGGGCAGAAATTCCAAAATCTCTCTTTTCGCATTTCAGCAAAACTGGAAGGGAATTCACATCCACTCTTACTGGCCAAGGGACTGCTATAGGCAGTCGCATTACTACTGCCCAAGGGTGCATAGAAGCATTCCAGCAGAAAGTTAGAAAACAGGTATCAATAAAACAACCTAGACTATCATTAACCAAGGAACTATTAGAAACAAGCCAAAAAAATGGAGTAGTTACACAAACAGGAGTGGGTCCAAACGGGAATCTTGGTCTCATTGAACAATTTACTTTGACGCTATCCTCAAAAGTATTGGAAAAATTTTGAGAATAGCTGCAATTTTTTACAGTTCCCCCTAAAATCATAGACATAGCTGTTATATCAGTACAGCCTCCTGCTATCCCACAGAGAATCCAAATATTAAAGGGATTGGGCAGCTTATACTGTATAGGATTTTGATATGTATAATTATATCCTGCCCAAGTATGATTGCGCATAGTAGATATGCCTGGAGAAAAACTTAAATCATAGCCTGAAGAGGCCCAGACTACCTTGGAGTCTTGGCAATCAGTCCATTTAAATGGCCAGCTACGTGGGCTATAACATTTTGGAGCCCACCGCGGCTGCAAAGGAGCTGTTTTATTTTCGGGATGTCCATATCTAGAAAATGCTAAAGGAGCATATCCTTCTAAAACAGCAACATTTCCTATGGGACTGGAATCATTAAATGGCTGAAATTTTCCCATAGTCTGATTATATAACTGCACACATGGATTAGGACTATCTTAGGTATCATTTAAAATTTCATTAGCATAAAAACATAAACTGCCACTTAAAGTTATATTGAAAAATGCATAAGGCCTAATTTCTTCATCAAAGGGAATCCAGGGCAAATTTAAGGAACTATTGGTCATAAAGAACCGAGGAAAAATGGTGGCAGTGGTGGATACAGGTAAAGGGAGAGGGAAGGCAGAAATAATTCCCCAAAGATCTTTTTCACTCATTCCAATGTGAAACATTACCAACAGAGTTAGCAATATCCATTTGTCGCTTGGCATCTTCCATTGGTTCCTGTACATGGCGCACCAATCTTTCAGGAACCCAAATCGGCGAGTCTTTGTCCTGTGGGAAAACATACACCGACCCTCAAGCCCACGTTAGCACTGGATCCAGACCATTCCATGCCCCTGTAAGGATATCTTTCCACATTGCTTGCCCTGCATAGTGCTCATGAGGCCTGTAATGTCTTTCTGCTGCCGTCCGTCCATTGGCATCCAGCGTTAAAAAATTTAGAATAAATAATATAAGATTTAGTTTATCTTTTGGTGTGCTCCATTGAGCCCCTATTCCCCCTTTTTGTTTTATTAAAGCAGACTTAATAGTGGCATGGGCTCGTTCTACTATGCCTTGGCCCTGTGGATTATATGGTAATCCATGGTTTAAGTGTATAGCCATTTGGGCACCAAAATGAGAAAATCTCTGAGAAACATAAGCAGGTCCATTATCAGTTTTAATTTGGTGAGGGATGCCCCAGGCAGCAAAAGCCTGCAGACAATGGGAAATTACATGTTGGGCCTTTTCTCCAGTATGAGCAGAGGCAAAGATAACTCCGGAACATGTACAGGCTGGATACTATGGCAACAATTTTTTTTTTTCCAGCTGAATCTGGTCAAGGCTAACCTCGAGTTTCTTCAGCCTATCAGACTTTCCCTTCTCAGTAAGATATGGCGGTGGACTAGGAGAGGGAGGGGGAGGAACAGAAGGTCCAGGATGTTTCTTTTTTCTGTTATAAGACACTTGGAATCTGCGCCAAGATTCTAACAAAGCTTCTTCCTCCTTATCTCTTTCTGGTGGAACAGGCCATATCTCTTGTTCCTCCTCGGAGGAATCGGAGGAGTCACTTTCAGAGGACTCCTCGTCCCTGTGAGAGTCTGCCTGTTGACCTTGCCCTGAAATCTCTTCTTTTGCTTCCTCTAAAGCATTAGAGCCTTCAGCCAGAACTTGATGATACCTCCCTGTTTTATCTGTCAGGCATGATTTAATTAAACTCCAAACAGCCAATGTCCCAGGTGGGAGAGCCCCTTCGGCATCGGCCTTAAGAAGATCCTGACCAAGACGTTTCCACTGAGGAGTGTTAACATTCCTTCCTCTAAAAACCACGGAGCTACCACTTTAACTGTGCTAAGAAAATTTTCTATAGTGGCTGCTTTCACTTTCACTCCTCCCTTAGACAGAATGTTACAAAGAGCCTCTTTGACCTTCATGGTAGCAACCTTAGACCCCATGATAAGTTTTACTTCGTCGCAAATCCCTGCGAACCTATCGACGCAAATCCCTGCGAACCTTTACAGCGCTGTCCCTCGCTTATCCGCGAGCCTTATCTTATTTTGTCGCTTACCTGCGAACTTTTTGCCACGTTGTTTCTCCCGGGTTTCGGCGCCACTTATCGTCCCCTAAGACTCCGACCCGCAGGGGCTTAGAGAACGACACAGACACCTCTTCAGCTGAAACATGAATTCTTCTTTAATGGATCCTTAATATGCCTCAATATGTCTCCTAATATGTCTGACAATGCGTACAACAAGCACAATATATATCAGCATCATAATCCCTCCCTCTATTCCCTACCAACCCCAAGCTTCCCACGGCTAGGGCATGCACATTTCTGACTCTCTCATAGGCAGGCTGGTGGTAGCACGAGGTGCTGCATCACTGATCATTCTGCAGGCACGTAGCATGGCACACTGCGCATGCTCAAGGAGACGTCCATCTTGTGAGTCTCATGACTTGGCTGCAAGCCTAGGCACCATCTTGAGTCCACGCTGGCAACAAGCCTGGGTGCCATCTCGGTCCAGCCGAGTGGGCCCCGACAAGACTCCATGCCCAGGGTACATGAAGTCTTGTCTACATGGGTCCCACTTGTCCATCGGCGGCATCTGAGGGACCCTGATGAGCAGCCCGCCCTAGATTTCCTATCCCAAGGCCATGTGAATCAGCAACTCTGAAAGACTTCCTGTCTCCAGGGGCTCTGGGACAGTCTCCATCTCAGAATGGTGCCTTCCCAAGCACTTCTTCAGTAATTGCCAAGAACCACAAGTGAGAAAGAGGGGACTCTGAATTGATCCAAAGCCACCAAGGGAATTGCGTTGTGAGGTCACCTCCATAGTCAGAAATCACAAAGACAATAAATCTATGGTTTGAAACAAGACCAGTGTGGTGTCTTTTTGTGGGGATTTTTAGAATCTGAAAAAATATATTCTTTTTTTGTATGTGGTACTAGGACTAGAACCCAGGGGCATTCTACCTCCAAGCTACACCCACAGCCCTACTTTTTGGTCTTTTTTTTTTAAACAGGGTTTCACTAAGTTGAGGAGGGCCTCACTAAGTAGTTGAGGCTGGCCACAAATTTTTGATCCTCCTGTCTCAGCCTCCTAAGTACTGGGATTACAAGCCTCTGCCACCACTTCCAGCTGAAAAAGTATATTCTTATTGGAATAATATGAAACAGGATGATCAGGAATACTTATTTTTACTAAAATAAAAAAGGTAGAAAATCATAATGTTATCCATTAGGGGCACTGACTTATTGTAATACAAAAATATTTTTTGAAACATCTAGTTTGAGTTATTTATAAAAATTAGGCATTCCTTTTTATCTTAGGAAATCCTTGCTATTGGCATGCCACATGGGGATCAAATATGTTCAAATATTATTCTGATGTTTCAGGCAGTACTTAAGGGATTTTCTAATTTAGTTTTGCAGAAAGAGCCTTAGTTAATGTCTTAACATTCTCAGTCACTTAGGGGGTGATTTTTTACTTGCTACAACTTAATAATTCATTGAATTATTATTTAAAGAGTTACTTTGTATATTAAAACATTTAAGCCTTAAATATGTTTTCTAGAAATTTAACTAATTAGTTTATTTATGTATAGTACTGTAGATTGAACCCAGAGACATTCTACCTCCAAGCTACACCCCTAGCCCTTTTGTTATTTTCTGTTTTGAAACAGGGTCTCACTGGGTTTCTGGGAGTCTCTGCTGTGTTGTTGAAACTGCCAATAACCTAAAATCCTCATGTTTCAGCCTCTGAAGTACTGGGATTATAGGAATGTGTCACCATGCCTGGCTTTCTTGTAGGAATTTTAATGAGATGGCTGCTAAGAGGAAAATTGTTTTATTTTATTAAATCCTTTGACACTATCATATCTGTTTTCAGGTTTTTAGTAGTATCATACTGTAATTTATATCTTTCAAAATTCGGATACAAAAGATAAAATTGTCAGCTAAAGTATATTTCCAGTTCTGTGTTAATTATTTATGCACTGGCCAGAGGAAAAAATAGTCTTTGAAGAAATCACAAAAATTTAATGGGAGAAAAAATTGATAGATGTAAATGACCATAAGCAGAAATCAGACTAGACTTTTTTATACAAGCACAAATTCGAGTAGACTTCCGTTTCTTTTGTATGCTATTTAGAATTTCAGAGAAAGGATCTAATTATGTGAATTTTAAGAGGAAGAAAAAGCTTTGTGAACAAGAGGAAGTCAAGTAGGAGGAAGAGAATAATGTTTGGAGAAGAGGGAGCGAGATGAAGGTGCCGGCTGCATGCATAGATACCAGAAATGGAAATATCGTGAAATACTGGTCCTGTTATTTCTGCCCTTCAGTAACATTCAGTGGTAGGAAGTGTATTCTCTGTGTTGGGATCAAGAATGCTAGATATAAAGAATGAAAGATAAGAAAAGTAGTCTAACCCCTCAAGTGTCACAACCTAGCTAAGGAGATGAACAGGAAATAATAATTGACAGGGAAAAGCTGTCATGGAAATTGCCAGGGAGGGGCCAAGGAGGGCCCTGTGCTACCCTGACCTGCACCCACTCAGAGTCTGCACTCATGCAGCAGGTCATTGGTAGAAGGATTTGGCCTTGTATGTGTAAGTAGCTTGTGGGAAACTACAAGGAAGCAGCAGGCTCAGGAGCAGGATACATTTGGAATAGAAGCCAGACTCTGCCCCTTAGCCAAAGTGATGACTTTGCCGGTCGGCTGAATAGTTAAAAGCCTAAGTATCTAGTACAGTTATTGTGAGGAGTAAATGAGAATCCTTGAATTGTACTCCCAGAACATGCTACATTACCATTACTGCTCAAAATAATCACTAAAAAGAAAACTTTCCCCATAAACATTTAGTATTCTTCTGTTGCAATTTTAGTAATTTTATTAGAGTACGAAGGACAGTGTCTGTGTGTAGGTAATAAATTACTTGTGTCTTATTTTAGAACTAAACCCCTTTAAGAGTAGCTAATTGAATTGATGTTTATTGACTTTTCTAGATTTTTATGAAAATGATATTTTAGATAAATGGAACCTGAATACAAGTTATAATTTCAATCTCACAAGGCTTTTTTTTTGGTAAATGGACCCTATTAATGGGAAAAATGAAAATAAAAAGAATGAACTGACCATTTTGAAGTGTGACTACATGGAGCATTTGTATTCAGATATTCTGTCCTCCCAATGGTTGTCATCATGTTAACCACCAATATTAATATGACTGCCCAGAAGTTGAGCCACTGTAAATAGTTCTACTCTCATTCACACACAGTGCCTTTGCTTTGAGAGAGGGAGGAGATCATTCCATCACTTTGCTTTTTCCCCATTTGGGCTCACTGGCTCATATTTCTTATCTAAGTATCTGTTGGTAGAGTATGAAATTGAATACAAACCATTGACCTTCTAAAGCCCTGTCTTTATGGTGCATCAACAATGATATGTTTTATTGCAAATAATTATTTGGTTGAGGAAAAATTGAATTTAATGTAAACACAGCCTCAGACATAAAATTGTACAGAACCTCAAAAGCTCTTGAGTTTATTCAAAAATGTTATAAAAGCTAGAATATATTAGAACACTAGAAAATGTCAGTTTTTTGCTTATTTTTTCATGAAGAAACACATTTTATGAACTTAACACTGAGATAGGTATTTGGCATAGCATTTGTTTCTTGATGTGTAAGTGTATTTAAATAAAAATTCTCTTGCATTCAAAATGTCAGATTTTTAAATTTAGATTAACATGTAATAAATCATCTTCTTGATTATAATCATGTATTACCAGTTCTCATTTCCCTGAATGATTTAGAGCAGCTTACAGAAATGTAGAACATGACAAGATAAAAAATGACTGAAACGATTGTGGGTAGATACATAGATTGGATAAACAAAACAAAAGGTAGGAAAGATAGAAAGACTAGAGAGAGAGATGGATACAGAGATGGAAAATACGTGTAGCAAGGTAAGGAGAAAACTGGGAAGACTGGCATATACAAACTCATGACACAGGTGCCTCCTTTATTTGGGGAAAGACGGTAGACTCTCAATATTCTTACTGCTAAAACAAACAGGGAAATATAAAGTACAAAATTTCATAAAATCCTGACTTTCAGATAAGACTTATGGTCCCTCCTTAAGCTGGGTCCTTTGGAAAAAGAGGGGATATATGTGTGTGTGTGTGTGTGTGTGTGTGTGTATTTTTTTTTTGTGTGTGTGTGTGTGGTACTGGGGTTCCTGGAAACCCTTCTACCTCTGGGCTACACTCCCAGACCTATTTTTTATATATTTTAATTTGGAAACTGGGTCTCTTAAGCCAGCTCGGCTGGCTTCGAACCTACGCGATCCTCCTGTCTCCACCTCCCAAGCGCGGGGATTACAAGCGTGTGCCACCACGCCCGGCAGAGAGGGGGTATTATGTCAGCTCTACAGATGATCATTTATTGAACGGTTATTACTGAGTTTCTGGTGCTGTGCAGGCCCTGGGAATCTATCTTAGTTCTGTCCATCTGAGTAGAAAGAACTCACCACCATTTTGGAGACAACAGATAACAAATAAATATATGTGTAGTTGGCATCCATGAGTTCCACATTTGTGGATTCAACCAACTTCTACTGATGAGAAATGTTTGGAAAAAATACATCTGACTACACATGTACAAGCTTTCTTCCCCCTTGCCATAATTTCCTAAACAATACAGAAAAACGACTATTACATTGTGTTTTCATTGTATTAAGTATTACCAGTAATGTTGAGGTGACTTGGGAAACTTTTGAGAATGTGTATAGGTTATATGCAGATCCACCGGCATTTTTATGAGACTTGTTATTCAGAATTGAGCATCTGTGGATTTTGGTGTCTGCCTTGGGTACTGGAACTAGCCCTTCCCAAGGATACTTAGGGACACTTGTATAACACAGTAACAGAAGATCCAATGATGTTAGTTAATAAAGCAAGGAACAAGTACAGGGCCTGCCTGGGAGCTGGAAGTTCCATTGTAAGTAGGCTTTCTAGGGAAGGTTTCACTGAAAAGGTCATAGTTAAGCAAACTTTGATGGCATGACGTGACTGTGGAAAGGAGGGGTCCCAGGCAGGGGAGAGAGTTTGACTGGTCACAGGTTCTCAATCAGGAGTGACCCTGTCCTTCAGGAAACATTCAGCAATGACAGGAGAAGTTTTAGGTTCCCAATTTCGGGAAGGTGTATGTTCTGTCATCTGCTGTGTGCAGGGCAGGATGCTGCTAAACATCCCGTGGTGCTCAGGAGAGCCCCTCAGGACAGATAGCTGTCTTGGCCAGACTGTCAGAAGTGCAGAGGTTGAGATGCCCTGCTGTCCTGTGAGGAGGCTGCCAGAGTGCGGGCCTGGGGAGTGGGGAAGAGACCACCTGGGAGACCTCAAAAGAACCCAGATCCTCTGGGGCCTCCTGACCCCTTATCAGGGCTTTGGCCTTTTTTCCATCATGGGCAAGTCTGGTCACAGGTAATCTGATTCTTACTGTAACACTCTCTCTTCTCCTGTGTTGAAATTTGATGTTAGCCAAAGGGAAAAAGGTGAAGCTGGACACTACTGTGATCATTGTAGAGAGAGACTGAAGCACATTAAGTGATAAAATAACAGGATGAATGAGTTCACTTATTCAATGAAGAATGATTCAGAATATTTACACTTTATATCTTTCATCTTCAAACTGGTATCTCTGGGCACATTGTCCTAACCTTTCTTTTTTAATTGTGAGAAAAAGGCTACCTATCAAAAATAGGTTTCAGCAGTTACAGCAATAGAATACCTCAAAAACCCCAACACACCTCTTTCATAGATATAAACCAGCTAAGAAATGCCAGCGGTGGTAGATTCTTCTTTAGCAATCCTTCTAATTGATTAACCTTGTCCAGTTTCCTTAAAAAGGAGGACTTAGAAAAAGTAAAAAAAAAAGCCTCACACAAACCCAGGCATCTTTTTTAGAGGCATCTAAAGAGGATTGATTTTTTAAAAAGTTATAGGACACAAGTTCAAATCCCCAAATGGCAAATCTAGCACAGATGAACAGGAGGGACTCCTAGACAGTGGGGGCCAGGGGCACTGCCACCTTGATTTGGTTGATGTCTAGAACAGGCTCAGAGCTAATGCCAGAGTTACCGCAGGAAGGCCTCTTCCCTCTTCAGCTCCCCTTGAAACCAGTTAATATAAATGAAGGATATAGTCCTTTTTGTTGCTCCTTGAATATGTAACAGAAAACATTTTTTCTTACCTTTTTCTATTTCCTTAACTATAAATAGCAGTCATGATTTACAGGAAGGGAACAATATTGTTAAAATTTTAGACAGGAACATGGACTGTCCTTCAGGAAAGCCATACCAAATATCATTGTACTTGTGATTCGCTGAGAAAGTATAATAATGTTGCTTTTTACTTCATGAAAAGTCATGGCCTTATACATTTATAATGTTTAAAATCATGAAAAACACTTTGGTTTTTACTTGGTGGTATTATGCTGTTGGCAAAAACTACCATCTGGAGCCCAGATTTGGAACTGTTGAAAGTTGAAAAAACAAAAACAGAAGACTTTTCCCCTTTCTCTATTTCTCTTTCTCTTGGCTCCCTGCTCTGGATTATTACACGGAGTCTGCAGTGCTGAGGAGGGGTCCCTGGAGCCTCACCTTACAAATCATGGCTCTGGCCTTAGTCTGCAGCAACGTGCCCACTCTCGTGCCTGGTGGTCAGTGTCTCTCACTTGGGGCTCATGGTCCCTGTCTCCTCTGGTCCTGCTGAGAATCCAGGGGGTCAACTGGCTTAGCACTGCATCTGGCTCAATGAGCACTCAATAAAGTGGTTTCGTGATGTCATTACTATTAATTTCGGTCCATGGCTAAGTGGCAGAATGTAGGCAAGAGGTACAAACATCTTTGTAAACAACTCCCCACTAACATGGAGAAAAAATGATGAGAAATCCCTTAATATTATTTATAATATACCAGTCAATATTTAAGTTTTCCTATAAGTAATCATCATTCATTTATTAATCTAGTTCTTCTCAACTGAATTTTCTGTGGATATATATTAATTTCCCCAGTAAGATATTAAACTCTATGAGGACTAAAGCCCCTGTTGTATTTGTCCCTTTTTCTCTACTATCAGATCAGTGGTACAGCGTGGTGCAAAAGCAGTAAATGCTCAGGTTTTGACTGTTTTTGTTAAAGACATAAATAACCAATGGTTAAAAGGAAAAATAAATTAAGATTTTATATATAAATAATTATGATAAAATATTATATGTAGTACATAATATATGTCAGCAACAAATATATATTACATAAAATAGCACAGTTCTAACAGTTCTACTAGGTATTTCTAAGTAGGTTTGGAAAACACCTTATATTAACCAAATGATGGCAGCTGACATTTGTTCAAATTTGTCATCTGATTTTTTAAATCTGTATTTTCAAAAGAGAAAGAAAATTGGCAGTTTAAAAAGCAATCATTTGAAATATTTGAAAGGGTATGACATTTCTATTTAGTCTGATCTTTTTTCCAACAGTTAATTGCTATTTATTATGTTCTAACATAGAATAGACTCTTACTAACCCTTGAGATTCCTGAAAGGTGACATACTAAAGTTTGTCCATGTGAAGCAGAAAAATGTCCACATTATCAGATGCCTTAGGCTCACCAGAAGAAACTCCTACATCGCCATCCCTTAATTCTCTGCATTCTGAGAGCAGAAGAGAAAAATGCACACCAAATGAATTATTTTCAACTATGTGGGGCTGGCTACCAAGGTGGGACCCATGGCTGTGTTTCAACTTTAATTTGCAAGAACCACTGACCTAGTATGTACTTTAAAATATTAAAAATAGGAGCCGGGCGTAGTGGTGCATGCTTGTAATCCACATACTTGGGAGGGTAAGACAGTAGGATCACAGGTTTGCAGCTAGTCTCAGCTACTTAATGAGGCCCTTTGCAACTTAGTGAAACCCAGTTTCAAAATAAAGAATGAAAAATAGAGCTGGGGTGTAGTTCGGAAACAGAATGCCCCTGGGTTCAATCCCCAGTACAGCAAAAAAAAAAAAAGCAAAGAAAATTATTCATTAAATAATTTACTTCCTTCATTTTATATACCTAAGAAATAAAATGGAGACAAGATTATAGGAAAAAATGGGTAACTATGCTGCTCATTCAACAGGAAACACAACAATGAAAGGATAGCCATCCAAGGAAACTCACAACAGATATTAAAATACATCATTGCATTGACTTTCCTTGTGGCCACAGTCTTAGCATTTGACTTTTCAAGACAATTCTGATTTCACTTAGGTCATTCTAAAACCCTGTATACCTCATCCTCAAAGAACAGAAGGCAAACCAAAGCAGGCATTTGGCTAAGGAAGATGTATGATATGACCATTTAACCAGCTCAGTCTCTCCAGTATAACAGAGAACCAGATTTACTACAAACACACACACAGCAGGGATATTAAGATCTCTGGAGCCCGGCATGGTGACACACACCTGCAATCCCAGTACTTGGGGGATCACAGGTTAAGCAGCCTCAGCAACATAGTAAAACTCTAAGCAATTTAGCAAGACCCTGTTTCAAATTAAAAAGGCCCAGAGTACAGATCAGAGATAGAACACCACTGGGTTCAATCCCCAGTACCAAATCAACAATAACAACAAAAAATAAACCTCTGAAATGTTTTACCTTACTTGGCATTCCTTTGTTTCAGTATATCAGCACTTAAATGTTGGTTGAACCCTTCCCTTGCAGAATGTTTTTTGAGTAGTTATTAAAATAAAATTGGGTAAGGGCTAATTGAGTGATGTGTGCATGTATGTCTCTATGATCTTATACTCCATTAAGATGTATGACTACAATTCACCAATAAAAATAATAGAATAAAAAAGCATGAAAGGTTCCATTAGTAGCCACTTTTTTATTGCTGAGGTTTTAGATGGAGTTCCAGGTGGTCATTAAATTAGGATTTCTCTGTTGTCTTCATAAGGAGGAAGATAATTGAACTAGATTATCAAAGAGACAATAAAATTTATCCATTGAAACAGTTTTTGAAACAAACATGTTGAGCTTTTGTAATTTTTGCACTTAATCACAGAGGGGGGGGAACCCTAATAGAAAAGAACTGAGCAAATTGAGGCGCACGATATGATAATGCAGTCGGATGGGATGCCTGGGAGTGTGAATCGTCTACCATCACATTCTCCACGTTATCTTATCTCAGTCGCGCAATAAGCTGGAGTTGAGTGTTCTCATTCTGACTTTGGAGGATGAAAAACTACAGCTCAGAGAGGTTAAGTAACAAAAAACCAGGGGCATTTCCCAACTCCACGTTCTGGTTTGAGTAATTCCTTCACCCGAACTGTCCAGACAGTATAAATAATCCTTGGGAAAAGAAAGCAAACTGCCATCAACCATCCAACCACATCATATTTATTAAAAGGCTCCTCAATTCCTAGGACCAGGCTCACTTCCAGTAGTCATTTATTTCATTTGCTGGTTGTCAGGAAATACCACCCTTAAGCTCTGCAGCGTAGGTAACATACATTATTCCCTCAAAGGTTGTTAGGTACTCACCACCCTGGTGTGAGCATCCTCAGTTCTTTATGAGAATATGATCTATGGAAAGCAAGATAAAATCCTAAATTTTCTACTTGACTAAGTACTACAGTTAATGCTGTCAAGAAAGAAACAATATGTACAGACCAGAGAGTGAAAAAATAACAAATCTTGATGTCATAACCTTGAAAACACTCTATCAAAGCAGGACTGCTTTTGCAGCCTGCTTTCTTGATTGACACGGCTTTTCACACCAACAGTCCATGGGGCAATGGACATGGCCAGCTGCAGATGGAAAGCTTCTTGAAGACAGGGATTATACCTTGTAGCTCACCGTTTCCACCTCCTAATACATGGACAGAAATGGTGGGTTTTCTGTCAGTGGTCGCTAAGATGAAGGATATATTTGTTACATGTAAATACACACTAGTACAAAGATTGAAGTTATCAACTTCATTATAGGATAGAACTTCATTTTTAAGTCGCTTTCTGTTAGTCAACATCTGATTACATGAAGAAAAGTAGGATCGAATGTTCCTTTTCATTGGGCATGTATACACAAGATAGAGACAGAGTTCACTTTATTAAAGTGATTCATTGAAAATCCAAAGGAGGATTAAGTTTAAACATCTATCCACATTTGAGGAAGAGGTTGGTGTCATGCTCCACTTGTGCTGTTTCCATGCAACACAGTTACTGAAAATCCATTTTTCCTGACCTATGGACTAGAACAGAACTGACTTGGCCACATCTTTCAAATGTTGTCTTATATGTAAATTTTCACAATGCCACACTTTTTTTTGTGTGTGGTACTGGGATAGAATCCAGGGGCATTGAATCTCTGAGCTACACTCCCAGCCCTATTTTTTTTAGCCATTTTTTTTTTCTTGAGGAAAGGACATATATTTATTTATTTTTTTAACAATTTTTTATTGAACATAAGTAGTATATATTTATACTATATTTGGTGCCCTCTCCCCCCCGCCCCCCCCCCACCAATGGTTGTCCAGGTTAACCATGTCTTATTCATAATTTTACACATGTTCAGGTGTAGAACCTCATTAATCCAGATTGGCCTTTCTCCTCTCCTATCTTTCCATTAAAACTTAGCTAGTATTTCCCCTCTAATATCTGGGGTCCTACTGGTATCCTTTGTGTTTTCTAGTTTGGGCATATTAGAGGAAACATGTGTATCTTCTCCTTCTGTGCTTGGCTGATCTCACTTAACATAATGTTCTCCAGGGCTTTCCATCTTCTTGCAAATGATATAATTTTGTTCTTCTTTATGGCTGAATAGAATTCCATTGTGTGTATTTCCCACAGTTTTGCTATCCATTCATCTGTTGATGGTGATCTGGGTTGGTTCCATATTTTGGCTATTACAAATTGTGCTGCTATGAACATAGGTATGCATATGTTGCTGTAGTTCTCTGAATTCAACCCCTTTGGAAAGATACCTAGGAGTGGTATAGCTGGATCATATGGTGGATCTATTCCCAACTTTCTCAGGAATCTCCACACAGATCTCCATAGTGGTCGAACTAGTTTGCATTCCCACCAACAGTGTAAAAGAGTTCCTCTTTCCCCACATCCTCGCCAGCATTTGTTGTTGTTTGATTTCTTTATGCTTGCTACTCTGACTGGGTTTAGATGGAATCTCAGTGTAGTTTTGATTTGCATCTCCCTGATGGCCAGTGATGAAGAACATCTTTTCATGTATCTATTAGCCCTTTGTATCTCTTCTTTTGTGAAGTGTCTATTTAGTTCATTTGCCCATTTCTTGATTGGGTTGTTTGTTTTGCTAGTGTAGAGCCTTTTGAGCTCTTTGTATACTCTGGATATTAGCCCCCTATCAGAATGGTGGCTGGTAAAGATCCTTTCCCATTCTGTAGGCTTCCTCTTTAGGTTATTGACAATTTCCTTTGATGAGAAGAAACTTTTTAGTTTGATGTTATCCCACTTGTTTATTCTTGCTTTAATTTCCTGAGCTTTGGAGGTTTTGTTGAGAAAGTTACTGCCTGTGCCAATATGTTGTAGTGTTGAACCTATGTTCTCCTCTACTAACTTCACCGTCTCAGGTGTAATTTCTAAGTCTTTAATCCATCTTGAGTTGATTCCTGTGTTAGGTGAGATATAGGGGTTTAGATTCATCTTTTTACAAATGGTTAGCCAGTTCTCCCAGCACCACTTGTTGAAAAGGCTGTCTTTTCTCCAGCGTATGTGTTTGGCCCCTTTGTCAAAGATTGACTAAAGATGTGTGGGTTTGTTTCTGTATCTTCTATTCTAATCCACTGGTCAGTATATCTGTTTTTGTGCCAGTACCATGCTGTTTTTACTACTATTGCTCTATAGTATAGTTTGAAGTCTGGGATTGTAATGCCTCCTGCGTGTTTCTTGTTATTGAGAATTGCTTTGGCTATTCTAGGTCTTTTCTTTCTCCATATGAAATTCATGATTGATTTTTCTAGGTCTCTGAAGAATGTCACTGGTATTTTAATGGGAATTGCATTGAACCTATAGATCAGTTTTGGCAGAATGGCCATTTTGAAACAGGGTCTCACTGAGTTGCGAAGGGCCTTGCTCAGTAGCTGAAGCTGTCTGCGAATCACGATCCTCCAGTCTCAGTCTCCCAAATGCTGGGATTACAAGGGTGCACCACCACACCTGGCCAATAATGCCACACTTTTGAGTTAGAGACTTAAATTTCTAGTTTTCTTCCAGTCTAAGATTCCCGAAACTCCCTGGGTTTCTTTGTCCTGAGACTTTTAAATATCATTCATATATTTACTTGGACCCAGGACTAATGATAAAGCCAACAATTACTGTATGCCTTACCAGGCACTGTTCTAAGCTTTAATAAGTTAACTTTTTCAGTCTTCACAATCAGCCTAAAATATTGTTTTTCTATTGTACAAAGGGAAGAACACAGGCAAACAAGTTAATACACATTTCCTGAGTTGTGTAGTTGGTAAGTGGTTGAACTTGGGATTCAGTGGATTAAATTTCTGCACATTCTGTTCTACTCAGAGGGTACTGTACAGAAATCTCAAAAAAAAAAAAAAAAACACATGGTCAAGGAGAAGCCACTCAGTGCTGGGAAGGAAGGAGAGCTAAACTGAACAGTTGGCCGAGCATGGTGGCACATGCTTGTAATCCCAGCATTCAGGAGGCAGAGACCGGAGGATCACAGTTCATGGACAGCCTCAGCTAGGTAGTGAGGCCCTTCACAACTCAGTGAGACCCTGTTTCAAAAATAAAAAAAATAAAAAAATAGGACTGGGGGTGTAGCTCAGAGGTAAAATGCCCCTGGGTTCCATCCCCAGCACTGTAAATAAGTAAATAAGTAAGTAAATACATACATACATACATACATACATACATACATAAACTGAATGAATGGTTGCCTAGGATCAGCACCATCATTTTATTTCTTACAGGTCAAAACGATGCTAGGTGATTCCTGACAGGTGAGTGTAGGTTGCTACATCCCTAGCGCCTATGGAATGGATGATGGGAAATAAATGCATTACTTTGACTCACTGAGAAGGTTTATTTATAATTTGGAGCTCTGTGTCTCTTGTCGGCTTCAAGTCAAAGATTGTGGATCTGGGAGAAACTTTTTTTATTGGTGGATTGTGCATTGTAATTACACATCTTGATGAAGTTCAGAGTGTTAGAGGCATACATGGGCCCCGCCTTACTCCTCTATCCCCCTCTCCCTCCCCATACACAAAACTAAGATTGGCATTGATAATTTTGCATATGTACATTATGCCCATTGAAGTGTTTCCTTCATTGAATCTCTCTCCTCCCACTCGCCTCCCTGCCTTAGGTGCTCTCTATCACTCCACTGGGATTTCTCCTCCTATTGAGTCCCTATTTTATTTCACTTTCCCCCTAGCTTCCACATATGGGAGAAACACATCTGATCCTTCGTATTTTATGACTGAATAATCTCACTCAGGATAATATTTTTCTCTCTCTTTACACACACACACACACACACACACACACACACACACACACGGCTCTTCGAATACAATTTCCTTTAGTTCAATATTTAAGTTAGAAAAGTGGTTCTCAATAGGAGTGATGTCCAGTGATGTCCCTCTCTCATGGCTATGCAGGGTGGTCTCAGTGATTGCAGCACTTTTTGACATTTGGTAGGTGTAGGCTGGGATCAATCACCCCTTGTGGGGCATGCAGTCCAGCCCATAAGGAATTGAGAAAGTGGAAAAACTTTGTCCAGTTATCTGAACCCAGAACCCAATTCTTTGAGGTATTTTTAAACCCAGTTTTAATAAACACTGAATTTTTCAGGAACACAACTGAAGGTTAAAAATCTAAGATCTAAAGATGGCTGTGCTTTATTTTGCTCTGAATTTTATAGGTGTTTCAACATTTCTGAAAATCACACATGAGTTGCAACACTGCTCATGGGATTGGAGGCACTAATAACATATATTTTCAGACACAGGATGCTGCTGTCATGGTGATTATTCAACTAAGGAAAGGCATGCGACTACTTTAGTCTCTTTGTCCAATCTGAGCATTTATATCATGGACATTCAGGTTACTTTATTATAAATGATTTTTCTTTCACCTGTCTTATTTTACAGTTAAGTTCTTATAATATTTTTAAATGTATGTGCAGTTAAGTCAAATTATCCATCGATTTCATTTCAGTATAGTAAATGAGGTCATACAAAGTGAAGCTCTTTCTTTCTTTCTTTCTTTCTTTCTTTCTTTCTTTCTTTCTTTCTTTCTTTCTTTCTTTCTTTCTTTCTTCCTTTCTTTCTTTCTTTCTTTCTTATACCAGGGTTTGAACCCAGGGACATTCTACCTCTGAGCTACACCCCAGCCCTTATTTTTGATTTTGAAACAGTGTCTTGCTAGGTGGCTGAGAGTCTTGAGAAAGTATTGAGGCTGATCTTAAACCTGTGCTTCTCCTATCTCAGCTGCCCAAATTGAAAGGAGAACTGCCTAAAATGAAGCTTTTCAAAGGAGGTGTTGCTATTCGTAGAACAGAGAATCCCTGGTTTAAGTCGCGTTTGGAACCATAAACTCTCAGAGTCATTAATTTTACCCTGCAAGATTTTGTGGCAATTTTAACTATATGTAATTTTATCACCTCATAGTTAATTTCTTTTTTAAGTATCATATGGGACAATTAAGATACATATGTATACCATCTACCTGCTTTGTAATTTGGTTAAATTATACCAAAGCAGAGGCAATGCAGGAATGCAGGCATCTTCCTGACATGGTTCTCCCCATTTCCCTGCTGCTTGTATGCTTTTTTAAAAAATTTATTTAAACTGTTCTCTGAAAGAACATTGGAACCAGAAAGGAACTAATACCATTGAGCAAAAGGGCAAAGTTACTTCTTTTAAAAGAAAAGCTCATTTTCACCATGGTAACCAGCATATCATATGCCATATATGCCACATGGCCCGTGAAATATGAATGCTTTCAGAAATAAATTTCTATCAGAACATAATGAGCATTCATGTTAGCTTAGCAAGGACTGGAATAAGGTGACGCCCTGGGTTGATCTGGGTCAGATCATTCCTGTGATAGCTTGTAGCCTTTTACTTGCAATTTGCAAGAGATAGCACTACCAGTTCATTTTTTAAAAATGCTTAATGAAAGAGAACTATATGCTCTGACTACAAGATAAATGCATTCTATCGGGTCCTAGAAACGACACGTTTCCTTTTTCTCTAAGTGTCAAGACCAAGGAAAAATCCTGGGATTCATTCATTCAATCTTTATTGTATTTCTCAGGCTGTGTATTTGTAGTACTCAATGCTAAAACAAAACAAAAGTTAGAAATCTCAGCTAAGGGTTTAACTATGGTAGGTGAAACACTTGGTTATGATTTAAACTTATATTTGACAAAGGTAATAAAGTAAGGAAAGAGGAAAGCCTTGTATACGGTACTCTGCTTTGCATTGGGGGAGAAGTACACATGGAAGCTGTTGAAGTCTCACTGAGCTTTAACTCTCTTCGGCCCTTTTGCTTGGAAACATCTTTTGTTTAGTCAGCTCTTTTTAGTTAACATGTTTGAAAATCTCTCATAACTGTAGTACTTCCTGGGACACTATGTATCCAGTTGCTCTAGTTTCTTAGGCATTCAGAGGTTGAGGAGGTCCCTAAGACTTTGCACCGCTTCAGACCCCATGACAAATAAGCACAGATTTCTATAGCCAAACAATGATCTCTGCTTTTCAGGACATCCAAGGGCACAGTAATGCTTTGGGAACTAAAAATTGTATTTTAAGGCCGGGCGTGGTGGCACACGCTTGTAATCCCCACGCTTGGGAGGCGGAGACAGGAGGATCAAGCAGGTTCAAAGCCAGCTGTGCTGGCTTAAGAGACCCTGTTTCCAAATAAAAATATAAAATAGGTCTGGGAGTGTAGCTTGGAGGTAGAAGGGCTTCCAGGAACTCCAGTACCACCAAAAAAATTATTTTAATGAATATATACTGATCTTTAAATATAGTGTATAAGTAAATATAATCTATAAGTAAGTATAAACTATAAGTAAGTATAACATATAAGTAAATGTTTATAAATATATAAATCAACCTAATATTCCTTGGTAGTCCAGGACTGATCTGGAAGTACATAGAACAAGGACACTTCCTCCAGAAGGAATAGAAAAAAATATGTTAGCAATTATGGGAGCGAAAATTATATATTCTAGTAAGCCTGATGACACTGTCATGGAACCCCATTGTGTATTTAGTTATGAGAGAAAAGTTAGGAGTTATATTCCTAGTTCTTAATCCCATTCCTTTACCCGTTCTCAACTTCTTTGTTCACGTAGATGTAATTTCTCAAGATTTTAAGGAGAGGATATATGGATATTAGACCAGAAAACCATTACATTGAAGATCATACTCATGTCTCATTCAACTTTGGATTTCTAGTAGGTAGTTGGTGGAGTTTAGTGGATACTCAGTAAATGTTTGGTGAATTAAAATTATTTTGGTTATTATTTTATGTAAAGTTTTTCATATAATGTTAGCCTTTTGAATTTTAAGTTTAGTGTCACTAAGAATAATCTTATAAAAGTTTATATAACTAAGAACTAGATAGTCTCTTGAAATGAATATTTAGCTACATAAAGTATACACCCAAAACTTAAAACATAAGAAATTTACATTTTGGCTTGGAAAATTCATATTATTACTGAATTATGCTATGTCCATCTGCTCAAGTATTGGATATATTTAGGCTCTAGTGAGACAAAATGAAAGATTCAATGGATTATTCATCTGCCTCATGCTCCAATACATAGAAACCTTTTAATTTGTAAATTTTACCCAAAAGTCTGTCTTTGTTTTTTTATATATATATTTTTTTATTTGGAAACAGGGTCTCCTAAGCCAGCGCGCGCAGCTGGCTTCGAACTTGTGCGATCCTCCTGTCTCTGCCTCCCAAGCGCGGGGATTACAAGCGTGAGCCACCACGCCTGGCTGTCTTTGTTTTATGATAAGAAGATTATGAAATCCATACTTGGGTTAAGCGTGACTTTGTAATTTTTCTCTTCATCCTAAAAGAGGGAAATTGAAGTTAAATATAATAGACTGAGTGCTTGCCCTTGTGCTAGATTTGAGAATGAATTTTCTTTTTCTTAATCTGATATTTGAAACAACACATTCTGACATAACTGAATGTTGTAGAGAGTAGCCCAAAGCACTAAAGACTTGGTTAACAAAAGAAAAGTGATCCAAGGGGAATGTAATTATTAATTTAAATATGTGTGTGTGTGTGTGTGTGTGTGTGTGTGTGTCTGTCTGTCTGTCTGTCTTTGTGTCTGTCTGTCTGTGAGTATAAGTGGTTCATATCTAGATGCAGAGTCTGCTTAAAATTGTAGTCATTAGGGCAGTTCACAAATATTTCTGGCATGTAAGGTATAACCATGTAACTTGCATTTGTTCAATGAGATGTGAATATTGTAGCTGGTGACACTTCTTAGTAGACCCTTTTTTTTTCTTTTTTCTTTTTATGGCAGTACTGGGGATTGGATTGAACCCAGGGGCAGTCTGCCTCCTAGCTACACCCCCAGCCCTATTTTTTTATTATTTCAAAACAGGGTCTCACTGACTTGCAAAGGGCCTCACTAAGTAGCTGAGGCTGGCCAAGAACCTGCAATCCTCCTGTCACAGCCTCCCAAGTACTGGGATTACAAGCATGTGTCACAACACCCGACCTCAGTATGTACCTATTTCATGTCTTGGCAAATATGGAAGTGTACATTGAGATGGATATTCTATCAGCCATGGTTTCTCAGCAATTACACTGAAAGGACACCTGATGGTCTATATTTATGCAGTGAGAATAAGGCTTTTGTGTATTAAGCTTCTGAGATTTAGACTTTTTGTTTTAGCAGCATAACTTAATTTAACCTAACACACCTCTGCATAACCTAAACTTTTAATACAGATAATTTTTGTCTTCTTTCCTAAAGGGAAATGCAGGTTTATCTGCCATAAGTATTTGTAAGATAATATGAGGGATTACAATAAATAGATTTTTTTTCTTTTGAACCACTTGGAAATGTATAGATTTTGACTTTAGGCTTCTTTTGTGATTTTCAGAAAAGAAGATGACATTTAGTGAAAAGAAATTTGCTTCGATAAAGTGGAATATTTCACATACTTGAGAGTTGGTAGTTGTAATCTAAATTAGAAAATAACGACTACTATGTTTAATATTCATGGTTGTTTGTAGACATTTTATAACATTTGTATAGTATTTACACTTAGGATGATGTACTGATCCCTATTTGTATGGAAAGAAGCACTTTAATGTGCAAAGAAAATTGTAAAAGAAATATGACTATACAAAGAGTTTCATTAAATTATTTATGTCCTTCAGGTATTCTGTATTTTGTTTTGAGAACTATATACACACTATTTTAAAATATGTTTTGTCTTCTATTTGGCAGCTGTGTGGGATTCAGGGTCTAAAGGGAAAGATTTTTAAACAAAATCAATGGCAGAAAAGACAGACTTTTAAGGAACGTGTCACTACTAAGGGGGATATTAGGGAAACTAGTGTAACCATTTTTCTCTCATTTCTTTCTTAATTCCTGGGAAACTCTAGAGAAACAGTTTAGAACACATGGGAGATAAGGTTGTTGCTCTGACAACGTTTTGTCTTGTGACCTTTCAGGTAGCAGAGTTGGACAATTGGGGTCAGGGACCCCTTGAGGGCCTGGGTGAATTTCCAGTAACCCCTTTCTGATCTGGAAGCATAATCTGCTGCCATAGCTGAATTGATTTTGAGGTTATCAATTGTTAAGACCATTGTGAGGGCATCTGAAATTATTGGATCTGCTGGGTTATGGTTAATTTCATAAATATTGAATGAGCTGGAGTCTGCCAAATGTCTTTGCTCTGCTTATTGGGCTCGTAGGAAGCATAAATACGACTGTTATTTTTTTTTTAAGATCAAAGAAAAAGGAAACTTCTTTGTAGAATGTCAGTTAATATGAACCTTCAGCAAATTTCAGTGAGAATTGTTTTGCTTGCCTCTACTCAGCAATGATTAATTGATCAATATATTGTGCTAGACACTGTAGGAGATAGAAATATGAGTAAAACTAGCCCCAATTTCAAGGAATTTAGAGTCTGAGGAAATTATAACCTAGCTATATACCTCATCTGGATATTGCATATGACTCAGCTCCACTGATATTTATGATGGCCTTTAAAGAATTTGAAAGTGGAAATACGAAGATAAAATGAGCTTCTTATTATTAAGAATTTAAGGTGCTTACAAAATTTAAAAAGTTTAATTCTGCTGCAAGAAATAAAGCAATTTGCCCTTCCCCCAAATCCCCGATGCCTACCATCATTCAGATGCATGCCCACCTCAATCTTGGGTCCAAATCACTGGGAATGTATTTTACAAACCAAATATAATCAGGCAGGATAATGTTTAAATTGCTTTGGCTTGTGATGTATCGTCTTGGAGAATATGGCTGAGAGGTAGGTTAGGAATGAGAAGGGACATCTTAGTTATATTTTGATAGTTATGGAAATAAGGCATTAGAATGTTCATTTTGGTGGCTGTAGTCTAAGTTTTTCTTTGGGAAGTAAGCAACCTTCCTTAGGAGAGCTGTATGAATTTCAGCAAGCTGTATGTTCTTGACAAAACAGTGCTTTATTTATTTATTTATTTGTTTGTTTGTTTATTATTTTTACCCAAGAGCCACTGACTCAGCTTTGCAACACGGTTAGCACAAGAGTACAGATGCCCTCCACCCCTGTTATGCTTCTTACTGATGAAAGAGGGGCTTGAGGCCAATTTGTTTACTCTTTTAAAATGAAACAATTTAAAACATTTGAATGGCTTTTGAATATTTTGCACATTAGAAGCACTAAGAAGAGTGAAGTTTCCTCTGGGTACTTATATCAGTTAGAAGTGGCAGGTGACACACACCTGGATGGCAGTGGAGACAGAAAGACTGAAAAGCTGGTACCAGAACAAAATGCTCGGGGCTTGGATCCATTTAATACCAGGGAATTGTTGCTCCGTAGTTCAGTGGCCCTCAGAGTGCTGCTGTTTTTTAGAACCTCTGATCCTACCACTCACTGGGATAGGATCGGCACCTCCTATTGAGCATTAACTCTGAATTTCTGCTTCCCACTTACTGTAGCTTCTCCCTTTTACAGTACAAGAGAAGTGGCCCCGCCATGTATTCTGGCAGCATCCTGATTCCAGCCCATTCCTCATGCTGTTGTAATTGCTTGTTTAATGGTCGCAAGCAGGGATTGGTGAACTACAGCTCATGGACCAAATCTGGCTCCTACCAATGTGTTATTGGAGCACAGCCATGTCTGTTTCAGTGGCCTTTCTTACACTGTATTGCAAGAACTGAGCAGTTGAGACAAACTGAATCTCCCACAAAACCCAAAATACTTATTAGCTGAACTTTTCTAGAGTAAGGACGCCGGTTCCTGGTCATAAGAACAAGCACTCTATCTACCATGTTCACCAAATTTCCAATATTTATCCTGGTGTTTATACAAAGTAGATATCCCATATGTTTTGCAGAAATTAACTAAAAACAAACACAATAAATAAATACAAAAAACTGTCCAAAGAAAAATTAAGATAATGGTTCAGCCTCCACCATGTGCTCAGCAACATTCGAGATGCTGTCCATACTCACCTGATCCTTAGAACAACTCTTATCAAGAAGGTGTTACTCGACTCGATTTGCAGTAGAGAAACTGAAGGCAAGGGCGAGTCAGTGATTTTCTTACATGTTGCAAAGCTGGTAAAATTGGCTTAACTTGCAGTTTGAACTCAGATTTCTCTTGTAGGTCAGGGACTGTATAACCTACCATGACAGCGAAGACCAGCACTGGCATCGAATGCAAGGTCTAAATCCCGCCTTTTCCCACTTTCTACTTTTATGACCTTATACAAAAACACATTAAAATGTTCTATGCCTAATTTTTCACATATATAAGAAGCTCTTTTACCTCTCTGGTCTTTGTGTCCACATATGATATATGAGATGGTTTTAGTGTTTCACCAGGATGCTATAAAGTTTAAGTGAGATATGACATAAAATACTTTGAAGTGCTTGGCACATAGGAAGTATTAAAGACGTGTTCTGGCTTTATATGTTTGATATGACTGCCTCAAGATTCCTGCTAATAAAAAATATGAACGGAACTGGAGCTCATTATTTTAAGTGAAATAAACCAGATATAAAAAGACAAACACCAAATATTCTTCCTCATTTGTGGAAACTAAAAATGATTTCATGGAAGAACAGATCGGAATAGTAGTCACTAGAGACTAGGAAGGGTAGAAGATGCAGAAAGAATTTAGAGAAGGGGCTCCCAAACACAGAAAGGGTGAATTAGTTCTAACTTTCTATAGCCTAGTAGGGTAACTGTTACTTATAACAATCTATGATATATTTCAAATAACCAGAAAAGAAGGGTATAAAAATTCTCAATGTCTAGAATAGATTATATGTGAGGAGATGAAAGTGTTTAGTATCCCGATGTGTTCACTGCACAGTGTACTTATGTATTTAATTGCCATAATTTACCCCATAAAGATGTACAGATATGTCTCAATGAAAAAATAAATTTAAGCCAGGTGTGTTGGCACAGGCTTGTAATCCCAGCATTCGGGAGGCTGAGACAGGATTGCGGTTCACAGACAGCCTCAGCTACTACTTAGTGAGTCCCTTTGCAACTCAGTGAGACCCTGTTTCAAAATAAAGAATAAAAAACAGGGCTGGGGGGGGGGTTCGCTCAGAGGTAGAATGCCCCTGGGTTCCATCTCCAGTACTGCAAAAAAAGAAAAAAGAATTTTAAAGACTCTTGCTAATAGCTTCAGAATTTTCAGGAAATTCTTTTTTGTTTGTAACTCACATTTTACCTCATTTCAAAAATGATTTTCAGTAGTATTTTGCCTTGTGTTCATTATGGTAAAGGTAAGGCAATAGTTATAGCTGTTTTAAAAGAAGTACAAAGTATTATACCTTCTTTTCTGTGTTGGACTAAAGACATTATCTATCATTGCTATGGGTATGAACTGTCTACTTTTTGGAATTTTCCAAATGTCATGTGCATGATGTCAAAATTAATTCCTGAATCAGTCCTAAGGCTCTTCTGCTTCTGCTTCGGCCCCAACTCTGCAGGAGCACTCTGAGATAGCCCACTTCTTCCCTTTCCCATTGCCTGAGCTGGTATGTTTCCCTTTCTCCAAATGACAACATTAAGCCACTACATAAAGAAACGCAGAAGTGCAGACTCTAAATGTCGTTTTGGGGGTTTGAGTGTTTTGTTGTTGTTTTGGTTAAAATGGGAACATGTCATCAGGGAACATTAGAAAATTTTATTAATAAAAAATTATAAGCAGGGCGTGGTGGCTTATTCTTGTAATCCCAGCATTTGGGAGACTGAGATGTGAGGATCTGGGTTCATGGACAGCTACTTAGGTTCTTTGCAACTCAGGAGACCCTGTTTTAAAATAAAGAATAAAAAATAATGCTGGGGATATAGCTTGGAGGTAGAATGCCCCTGGGTTCCATCCCAGTACCGCCCCCCCAAAATAAAGGATATATGGCCACTCAGGGTAAATGTCCTCGGCCACTCAATTTAGAAATTGGCTTTGCAATATCACTTCAAATCTGTCTCAATTCTGTTAACCCGACAGAGAAATAGAATATTTTTTCAAATCATTCTCAATAGAATTAGCTTTAAAAAAAAGAATTAACTTTATTGGGTAGATGAATAGAGTTCTACCCTTCATGATATAGTTAAGATAGTTTGTTCTGGCCCCATATAGAAATATAAAGTTGTTGTGGATCTAGGATTCTGGAATCCATCCCTATCTTTTTCAATCAGTAGACAACTGCCCAAAAAACTCTAAGAAAGAAAGAAAGAAAGAAAGAAAGAAAGAAAGAAAGAAAGAAAGAATTCTGTGTTTTGGTCTTATAGTTCGATTACTACCTGTAAAGAAAGAGTATCAGCAAATTTGCTAAATATCCTTTATGTATTTTAGTTGGAAAGTTAAGAGCACTTCACTTAATGTTCTCTCAATCATAATTCTAACACTAGTAGGAGTTGATGGATGTGAATTTTGCCGTTAATGTCAGTTACATTGGCATTATATTTGCTGGTAAGAGAGTATGCTTAATCAGCATTTCCTTACAACTTCAGCAATTACATTGTTAAGATGTATTCCAGTGGAGAATGTGGGAAATGGTGTCATTATACCTCTATCTATTAGCATTTTGCTTCTTGTCACTTAGAGAGGGAAATTATGAGCCTTCAGAGTTTAGAAAAGGAGACAAGCTAATAGGCAAAGAACATTCACTAAGCAGTGATATAGGAAGTTCTGGCTAGGAATTTTATTAGCTTATTTTTAGTGGTGATGCATACACCTCTAAAACCTGTATAGATTGGAAAATCAAACCCTTTTGTGTGGCATTGAAGATTAAATTTTTCATTGGCTGCTGGCTAGGCATTTGACACCTTATAACTTGGTTGATGGTTTAACTTCACTGTTAAATGTTTAAAGGGCAAATATTCTGGCAAAGTGAGTCATCACTGTGTTACTGGAGATACCGCTGTTGCCCTAATGGGGTAAATCCTAACTCTCAAAATAGGCACTGAGTTTGTATACCTGAGTGGCTTGAAAAGGACGTTTCAGTGCAAAACACGCTAACACAAAGGCGGTCTGTTGAGAACATCACCAAGGCAGTGCTTCAACAAGCCTAAATGATGTTGGCAGGAAACTAATGAGGACAAGAAGACAGAAACTGAAGCTCCAGAGAGAGGCACACATTTACACATCCATTAGAACTTGCCTAAGTCATCAGAATGCAACTCCAGTTGGGTCAACGATCGAGTGGCTGAAGGCTGACTCTTCTAAACATGCTCTCTCCAACAGTCTGTGAAAAGTTGGTTATCATTTCTGAAAAGCAAAGTGCTCTCTTCAGCTTAGAGGCTTGGTCCTTGGTACTGATAACTGATACTAGGTAGCCCCAGTCATTTTTAAAATCTCTTCAGAGAGCTGGAACTGGAGCATTTACTTCTCAGTATATCAAAATCAGCTACTAAGTGGCCTGTTATGATTGTGCTGGGCTAAATCCACGGAAGTGGTTTGAATTCTGCTTTCACTTTTCTCCTTCCTTTGGGTTGCATAGTATAATAAGTAGAAATTTCCCACAGATATTCACTAACGAGTCATGATTTGAATTTTTACTATCCTACTGAATTGTAATCAAAGGAGTACTGTGCATTTTGAATTATTTTAACTTCTGTCAGTCCTATCAATATTTGTTCTCAAGATTTACAAAACTTCTCTGTGAGACATGAAATAAATCATGCTACCTCATTCTGTGGGTGAGTTCTAGTTATTGTTTGCAAACTACCCCCAAATGCAGCGGCTGTAGTAACAACCATTTTACAATGGCTTACGATGTTATAGGTTGTGAATTCTAACAGGGTATACATACCTTGGCAGTTCTTCAAGTTGACTTTCAACCAAGGTCAACTGGTGGATTTCTGCTGGTAACTGGATGGTTTTTGCTTAGAAGCCACCCACTTTTGTGGTAGTAGCTGGAAAGGTAGGCTTATGCAGGCTGCTCTCCCTTTCCGAGAGTCTCCAAGTCTTTCTATATCATCTCCCCAGTAAGACAACTTGACTTCTCATTTTCAGAATAAGCTTTCCAAGAGGACTAGGTTCAGAGAAACAAAGCTTCTACTGTCTCAGAAGTCCCAGAATACCCTGGAGCCCACCTGGAACCAAGGAAAGGAGACATTGACATTGCCTCTTTCTGTGTGTGTGTGAGTGTGTGTGTGTGTGTGTGTGTGTGTGTGTGTGTGTGTACACATATGTATTTAAGGTACTGGAGGTTGAACACTCTACCTCTGAGCTATACTCCAGCCCTATTTTTTATTCTTTATTTTGAAGCAAGGTCTCAATAAGTTGTGGAGGGCCTCAGTAAGTAGCTGAGGAAAAAATCCTGAGATCCTCCTATCTCAGCCTCCTAAGTACTGGGCTTACAAGTGTGTGCCCTCACCCTGGGAACATTGCCTCTTTAGATGGAAGATGTGTTAGAGAGCTCAAGGTCATCTTTAATCTGCTGTGATGGTCAATCAACTTAGTTTCTTCTGAGGCTGAGCATTTTCAAAGAAAATAAAAAGGCAACAAGCTAGTCACTGAACGTCTAGCCACATCTTTTTTAAGCCATGTGGCAGCAGGCAACTAATAAGGACTAAGTCATAAACTGAAGCTTCACAGATACCATAGTTTAGTCATCTCCTATAAACCTGACATATATTTCATCCTTCCCTTTCTCCCTACAACCACTAAAATTATCATATTGAGTTTTACCTTTCAAATGTAGACTCTGCTGTTTCTGTCTTTTCTGCATTCTCTCCTCTTTGGCCAAAACCATTTTACTAAAGCACGTGTATTATTGCATCACTTATCACAAATAGCTCTAAATGATTGATAAACATAGTCCTACAGCCTTAGCCTGGAACTCAAGGCCCTCAATTACTTGGTCCCAGTCTTATTTTTATACAGAACATTCACCATGCCTTTCCAAATCTCCTGCATTCCCCTATCATTGTTTCATCGTGCACTGACCATGCTATTTTCCAAATCAGCATGCCTTTGCATGACTTCAGAAGTTCTGTTCTCCTTGAATACTATGCCTTCTCCCCTCATTGGCCTATGTGAAAAACGAATGTCTCAGTCATCGTTCAGAGCTCCACGTGTCCCTCATTCTGCTAACACTGTATTTGTACACACACATATATATAATTCTTTTTCAGAAATTTATTCATTGTTTCAGAAAAGAACCAGAGCATGTGGTTGAGAGCACAGAGGTCCAGAGCACAGTATATGAGCCAGGCTGGCCAGAGGGAACCCCAGTTTCACAACTCACTAGCTGAACCAGGTTGATTAGTGTCCTCTCAAAATTCATGTCCTTCTGGAACCTCATAAGGTAAACTTGTTTGAAAACAGGGTCATTGGAAATGTAATTAGTTAGGTTAAAAAGAGGCTATACTGAAGTGGGGTGGAACTCTAACCCAAAATGACTGGTGTTTTTTTATAAGAAAAGGAGATGCAGAGGCAGACACACACACACACACACACACACACACACAGGGAAAACGATGTAAAGAGACACATGGAGAACACCATGTGACCGTGGAAGTAGAGATTGGAGGGATGTGTCTCTAAGCCAAGGAACACCAAGGACCGTGGTAACACCAGATTCTAGGAGGAAGACATGGATTCGGTTCTCCTCTAGAGTCTTCAGGGAAGCTGCTGACACCTTGACTTTGTGTCTCTGGCCTCTAGAATTGCGGCAAAATAAATCTTGTGGTTTTAGGCCACCAAATTTGTGTACATTGTATCCTGGAAAATTAACATACAACTGTATGAGCTTGAGAAAGTTTATCCTCTATGCATCACTTTTCTCATCTGTAAAATGATAATATTCATCAGCCCTACTTTGTTAGGGGTTTTGTATGAATTGAATGAGTCAAGATACAGTAACTACTTAGCATATCATCTGCACACAATGCATCCTCTGGTCTGTATGCTATCCTTCCATTGGCTTCTGTATTTGTTGTTGAGAAGCAGAGTGATATATGGTAGAAAATTTAAAAAGAAACCTGAGTCCAAGTTAAGGATGTGGTATTTAAGAATCACTGTAATTTGGAGCAAATTAATTAACTTTGAGCCTCAGTCTCCTTCTCTGTACAATCATTAAGTAATGCATACTGTAGAGGGGTTTGTGGATTAATGTGTCTGACATATAGTAGGTATGAAATAATGAGAGCTGTATTCTTTTCTCCAAAATCCCTGACCAAAGAGCCATGAGCATACTAATTACTCAAAAAAATTAGTCAATCCCATTAGTAAACTTAAATTTAACCTTTTTTAAGCAATTAGTTCTGTGTCTGCCCCAAAGTTTTTTTGTGGTTTCGAATTTTGTGTCCTTTTACTTAGACTCCAAAGGTCATCCCTCTCTTGGATTAGAATGCTAAGTAGAAGCACATGATCTTTTAAAAATGCATCTTTCATTATTTTATGAACTATCCATTAATCATACCTTCTCCTGTGTTTGTGAAGGAGGAGAAGATGATCTTAACATTCCTGACAAGCTTCCCATGAGGGCGTCTTGATGCCAAGCCGGTTTTCCCTTCTTCTCATAGCTTTATCAGGAGTCTTGCTTAGAATATTTCATTCCATTTTTGTTGTGCTGTCACTTTGGAGACAGCCAGTGAACCCACGTGTGGCTCACCCTGGCATATGCCACTCACGAATGCAATGCAAAAGTATTTGTAGCACAGGGCCAAGAGATGAAGCTAATTAATAGTAAGTAGGCTGTGAAAAGCCGCTTGGGGGAAATGTCAGGAAGAAACACAATGCCCCATCTCACGCTGCTGTGCTCCCTCGTTACCAAGCCTCACGCTGCACAGCTGGGACGTGGCATTAGCGGTGGAAACAACGCGACCATCTTGCTTCTCGCAGCTGGCTCATGTCTCGGCTGTGCTGGGGGCTCTGCAGAAGGCCTCATTAGAGATTTCTTGGTGTTGGCAGCTTTAGATTTTGTTCTGTGGGCTCATTTATGTCATTACCACCAGTCTGAGATGTGAAGACTTCTAACTATGAGGAAAATCATTGGAAGGTCTTACAGAATTTTCTTAGGATAAAAAAGAGAAAAAGATCCCAAGAATACCATGTGGTCGTAGTAAGACAGGTTTCTAAGTCATTACTTAGGAAACTCTTTCAACAGAGATACACACACACACACACACACACACACACACACACACACACGAAGAGAGAGATTTAAATAGAGTGTTTTTAAATGCTGTGAAAACTGCTTCAAGAAGATCATGGGCAAGCCTTTGATGTTACACTCTAAATAATTTAGTTGCAGACCAGTTTCATTGGAAAGAAAATGCTCCAGATGAATCTTTTTTTTTTCTCAATTTCAACTTTGTCAAGATGCAGAATTCAATAAAGATGTTAATAATGGCAGGAGAGCGTAAAATATAGACAAGATAATAATTAAAAGGAATTTACTTTAATAGGAATATAAAACCATATTTTTTAGACTTTTTGATAGAAACTACAAAAATGTCATGTCATATATTTATTATTTCCAAACAAGAGGAATACAACCTCTAACAGATGAAAGGGGGAAAAAAAAAGACAAAGTTCAGAAGAAAATTTACAAAGTAACCATAGTAATACCAAAGAAATATAAATTCAAATAACCTATTTTTCCTCTGAGCATGGTGGTGAGTGCCTGTAATCCCAGTACTTGGGAGGCTGAGATAGGAGAATCATGGGTTCAAAGCCAGCATCAGCAACTTAGAGCGGCCCTCTGCAACTTAGTGAGACCCTGTTTCAAAATAAAAATTAAATAGAGTTGGAGTTGTAGTTTAGAGGTAGAATGCCCCTGAGTTCAATTCCCAGTAACACACACACACACACACACACATACACACACACACACACACACACACACACACACACACACTAACCTATCTTTCAAATTGTGCAGTGAAAAATATTTAAAAAACAGCTCAGTCAGTAATGATGAATCTGTGCAGTAGGACAGGTTCTCTGGAATAAGTCAGGTTGGTATCATTGTTTGGAAAACAGCTTAACAACATAGTCATATCCTTTAATCCAATAGTTTTATATCTAGGAGTTGGTTTATTGGTTTTAAGGAACAAAAAGAAATATATTCAGTAATAAGAATAGATAAATTTCTCTGAATTATTGAAACAAGAAAAAGCTAGAAAAATTATAAAGGAATGCCTGAATAGTAGTGACAAATTCATGAAATCCTGTACAATTTTGATGAATGTTTGATGATACATGAACATGTTCATGAACCCAATAAAAGAAAATATAGAATTATAGACAGACTATTATACTATTGCACAAAGCTAATTGTATCTTAAAATCAAAATGCTAATCATTATCTCTGGATGGCAAGGTAATGGTTCTGAGTTTATTATTAATATTTATTGTGCTCATTATCCATTTTTTTTTTTTTTGTGGTCTTGGGGAATTGAACCCAAGGGTATTCTACTTCTGAGCTATACCCTTAGCCTATTTTTTTTTTTTTTTTTGGTGGTACTGGGGGTGGAACCCAGAGGCTTTCTATCTTTGAGCTATACTCCCAGACCTATTTTATATTTTTTATTTGGAATCGGTCTCATTAAGTTGCCAAGAGCCTCACTAATAGCTGAGGCTGGCTTCGAACATGTCCGATCCTCCTGTCTCCGCCTCCCAAGCGCGGGGATTACAAACGTGCGCCACCAGGCCCAGCAACCCCTAGCCCTATTTTATTTTTATTTTAAAACAGCGTCTCCAGCCAGGCGTGGTGGCGCACGCTTGTAATCCCCGCTCTTGGGAGGCGGAGACAGGAGGATAGCGCAGGTTCGAAGCCAGCCATGCTGGCTTAAGAGACCCTGTTTCCAAATAAAAAAGTATAAAAATAGGTCTGGGAGTGTAGCCTGGAGGTAGAAGGATTTCCAGGAACCCCAGTACCACCAAATAAATAAATAAATAAATAAATATAAAACAAAAAAATTAAAAAATAAAACATGGTCTCCTTAAATTGTAAAGATCCTTGCTAAGTTATTTAGGCTGGGCTTGAGCCTATAATCACCTATCTCAGCTTCCCAAGTACTGAGATTACAAGTGTGCTCTAGTTATTCATTGTTATCTTACAAACAGAAACAAACATGACTTTTTTTTGCCTGAATATACTTAGGGAGAGGTCTTCCCCTCCACAGCCCCTGTGGTTTGAGCAGCTTTGGAGGCTGTGGGATGCTCAGTTGGGCTAGCATGTAATTTGCATGAAGGTCTGATAAGCTATGGAGGAGAGATCAGGAGTAGAGACCATGAAGGCTGGTCCCCATGGAGAAGAACAAATGCAAGTCTACCTCATAACAGCTGCAACCTAAGGACCGGACCCGGTGATAAAGCAGCCCTCCCTGAGTGGGAGCAGAAGTCAAGTTGGGAAGGTGTTTCTAAGACGAGACTGGGTTCTAGGGGACAAGACATTATTGCTGGGGAACGAGTGCCTGTCTACGGTTAGACGCCAGAGAGAAACTGAGACTCAGAGTTTGGAGAGCAGGTCTGAGGAACTGAATGTTGGGACTGATATTTAGGCCATGTGTCCAAGAGTGAACATTTGGCTGGAAAGGACACCTGGGTAAAAGCAGTTATAGAACAGTAGTTGATGTAGGAAGGGAGTTGAGGAACTGGTGCCTGCCTGGCATTTGCTGAGTTTTTTATGAGTTACAGCCAGTGCAGTGTGTGGGGTATCCTGAGCAGTGTGATTGATGCCAAAGAGAGTGACAAAGGTTAAAGCATCCAGAGGCCCAGTTGCCTTTGATGTGGGGAGAGGGAGGAGTTGAGAAACAGAGATGGGGGCTGATGGAGAAGCACAGGAAGAACGGAGGAAAGAAAGGTGAGCTTTCTAAATTAGAAAGGACCATCTTTCTGGGACTGGCTGATCGCACTTAGTATAACATTAGCATAATATTCTCTAGTTCTATCCATTTTTCTTATCCTTACTTTCCTGATCTCTTTCCATTCTCCATTATGCAAATGACATAAGGTTGTTGTTCTTTATGGCTGAGTAAAATTCCATTGTGTGTATGTATCACATTTTCTCTCATATGTGGAAGTTAGAACAAAAAAAGAAAACAAAATGACTTCAATAAAGTGATGAAAGAAAATAGTAAAATAGTGGAGGGAAGGGGAGGTAGGAGAGAAAAAAACGGGGATTGAGGAAGAGAACAGTTCAAGTAAAGTTAACTCCAAACAAGGTTTCACTACCAATCTCACTAATATGTACGGGGAGGGAAAAAGGGGAAAGGGTGAGGATCTGAGGGAAATGCACAAGGTGATGTATGCATGTATGTTTGTATCACTTTGAATCTCATTATGATGTATAAGTACATCGCACCAATGAAAGTATATGAGAAAAGAAAGGACCATCTTTATAAGAAGGGTCACAAGGCACTGAGGGATCTGTTCCAAAATGTAGTGATTTGGGGGAGAAAGATGGAGGACTGGAACTCTGGTAGCTCACTGGAGACTGAGCTAGAGATTTAATTGTGTTACTGCTAAATGATTGCGTGGTCTTCACTGCTCCATTTCCAGGCTGGCATGTCTTGGCAAAGGCAAAACTATTGTAATATATGAAGAATAATGAGTATAAAACACTTAAATGCCTCTCTGTCCAGAAGTAATACAATCAGCAGGAAAATATGATTTTATGACTTATAGTTTACAATATATTTAGAAAATGTTCAAACTTTTTTTAACTTCACGTATACTATAGAAAATTCATCTTCAATCATTTTTACATTAAATAACTAGTTTTATGGAAAAGGTTTATTTAATATAAAATAAAAAGATCCATATATGTACTTCACTAGGGAACGAAATAAGATTGAAAAAAAGTACTAAATATTGTAAATAAAACTTAATTTTTTTTGATATATGATAGCATCATGTATTGCCGGGGTCCAGCCCTAGCAGGAGTCGGGGGTCATGTGTTGGTGAGAGAAGAGTCAAGGTTGAGTGAGAGAAGACTCTGACAAATGGGACCAGATGCAAGCTTCTCCAACTTTATTTAGGATTTGTTATAATCTTTATACTTTTTTCAATGTATTAATGAGATTATAGTTATAAAATAAAAGGGCTGACTTAAGCTGGGCCCATAAATTCAATGCAAGGATTCATTCATTCATTACTTTGTCTCTCATCATAAACAAGCATTCTTTGGATATCTGCACAACAGGCACTGGCCAATGAACCAGTGTATTGTTGTGAACCCAGCAGACAAGATCCTTCCTAAGGAGCTTCTATTCTCCTGGGGCAAGAGACAGTAGTCTGAGCTATGCATAGAGAGGTGGCTGGGCTTGGTTTTGATTGCTGTGGGAAGTCAATGGAGGATTTAAGCAGGGTATGAGGTGATCTAATTTTTATCTTTGAAACAGTCACTGGCTGCTGGATGCAAGGTTGGCTCCGGGGTGGCAAAAAGACAAGCAGGGAAGGTATTGAACAGCTATTAAAATAGTCATGTAAAAGTAGCTGAAGCCTCGGGGAGAGTGGTGCAAATGAAGGCAGAGAAGTAGAGGATGTGAGTTAGAGATGCCTATTGGTGTCTATCTGGCAGCTAGACTAGATAGAAGGGAAGGGAGTGGTATGGGGGTGCTACCAACATTGAGAGGCTGAGCAGAGGGAAAAGAGCTAGCAAAGGAAACTGATCAAGAGTGAAATTTGATGGGTCCTCAAAGATGAGAGATGAAAGTGTTTCAAAAAGGAAGAAATGTGACAGAGGTCTAGGGACCAGATTTAGGTTGCCATCATACAGACTGGAACCACTAGCCCAAGAGTTGCTTCACAACTTGGTGCAATGCAGTTATCTTAGATATATACAAATAAAGGTTTTACTCAACAATTCAATAATTGTATGCAATTATGTATAACAATAATTATGGAAGTATGAATTTAAGAAAGAGTGATGTGAGAGGGAGTGGAAAAACTTTCATGAAATATTAGAATGAAAAGAAAATTGAGAGGTATGGCCTAACATCTCTTTTACTTTATTAGAAAACAGACCAAGAACATTCAAGAGAATTTGTTCAACATCATATAACTAATGAAAGAGTCAAAGCTAGAACCTTGGTCCATATTTCTTAGGCCAGAAATGTTAACACACATGCATATGCGTACACATCTACAAGCGCACATACATATGTGATCACATAACATTAGGTAACAGCTTGCTTTCAAAAGTAACTTAAAGAGTAATGCTAAAGTAAACTCTCCTGGAGCATTTGATTTTTATTTTAAATTTTATCTTATTTTTGTTAGTGCATTATAATCATATATAATAACGGAATTTGTATTACATATTTGTGCACATAACATAATCTAATTTCTTTCTTTTTTTGTGGTACTGGGGTTCCTAGAAGCCCTTCTACCTCTGGGCTACACTCCCAGACCTATTTTCTGTATTTTTTGAAACAGGGTCTCTTAAACCAGCGCGGCTGGCCTCGATCCTCCTGCCTCTGCCTCCCAAGCGCAGGGATTACAAGCGTGCGCCACCACGCCCGGCATAATCTAATTTCTTGAAGCATTTAAAAGGTTTGCTTTACTTACAAAATTTTAGTTAGTATTTCTTTTCCAAAAATTACAAATGAAGTAAGTTACAGTTGCCATCTATGAAGGAAAAGGGCATTTTTTTCTTTCAGAACAAAGAAAATTATCCTAATAATATGTTTTTGCATTAGGGTTTATCCTTTTATTTTACTTTTTTTCATTGGGAACAAGATTTTATCCCACAACAAATATTAGTATTTTCTATTCCCCTTTTATTTGTGCCCAAACATAGAGTAGACACAGATAAAATCAGATTTAGGATATATTGCAGAATCGGGTAGTAAAAAAAAGATCATAAAAGAAATAGTTAATATTCTATGCTATAATATCAGCTAGGATCAATTTAGTATAATTTTATTTGCAGTTCTTGAGATATATGCAAAGTGTTTTGAACTATTGTGCATTATGTTCAAGTGTGCATTTACTTAGATCATTTTTTCTTTATGGCCTCTAATTGAATAAAGCATTATCATCTAGACATCTCCAGTGCTGCGGTTCTGTTGCTCCAGGGCACCCTTCCCACCAAGTGCTGGGATGGAGTCTGCTGTTCACCTGAAACTTGTTCCTGGCTCTCCTGGACTTGTATGAGGTGTAGCCCAGGATGTCTTTTTTTTTTTTTTATGTAAAGGATCCTAAAATTGCTTTTTCTTCCCTCTAGTTAGGTATAATACTCTAATTATATTTTAAAAGAATTTGGTGACTTTTCTGACCACAGTACCAGAATAAGACAACAGGGAAAAGTTTACACATCAATGAACAGAAAAGGATTGGAGCAGGGAGTCGCGGAGAGAAGAGAAAAGATAATGGCTCTTAAAGTACTTCAAACGAATCTCTTGAAAAGCAGACGTTGTACTAAAAAATAATCCCCCAGCATCAAGGGCTTACCGTTCTAGTCTTCCTACTTAAGTCAGTGGGGTTTCTTTCTTCAACTGATGTGCATACAAACTAGACTCATGGAGTAAGGGGAAATGTTTAAAACACAATCTAGACTTGTAAGCAATTTATTTTGTGATGTTGCAGTGATTTATTTCTAAATTTTTCTTATGTTCACCAAATAATGCTTTTTAAAAGCTGGGTATACAATTTATCTCCTCCTGAGACAAAGCAAGTCTAATAAAAGATAAGGATTTGATCCCTAATTAGGTATGCAGTAAAGATATGAATAATATTACCAACCAATAATTAGACAATATTTTCTATACAGAAGGCACTGTTCTAATTTTTTTTCAGTATTGGTGATTGAACCCAGGGGAATTCTACCTCTGAGCTACACCTCCCTATTTTTTTTCTTAATTTTTAAACAGGATCTCACTAAGTTGCGGAGGGCCTCACTAAGTAGCTGAGGCTGGCTGAGAACCTGCATCCTCCTGTCTCAGCTTCTCAAATACTGGGATTATGAGAGTGTGCTACCATACCTGACTTAAGTATTTTAAAAGTATATAATCTCATTAATCCATAAAACTAATATGATGATGTATGGCCCATTATTAGCCCCGTCTAAAAGTGTAGGCAATGAATTAAGATGTCAGTACTAAAAAGGGAATCATTCTAAGGGGAAATCAAGACAAATAAACGATTACATTGAGTAAATTCAGAATATGTTGACATAACATAAATAATTTGGGTAACTAAAAACATGTAAGAATGAAGCAGGCAGCTTATCTTATGAAGTGTTAAAGGATGATTCAGATCAAACCCAATGAGACCATATGTTTAAGAAAAATGATTTTGTCTCCAGTTAGTAATGACTTTGCAAGCCTGACCTTGGGTTGAGGGACCACCTTCAGAATACAGCCTTTATCACTGATACTGACTAACAGCAGGTATGCTCAGTCAAGGAATGAAAAGGCCTATGTTAAGATTACTTTAAACTCATGAATCCTGAAATATGATAGGGAGTGAGGAGCACTAAAAACAAAAGGATGGGAGTTTAAGTCCTAAAACAAAGATTTCAATATTATTAGTATCTGTATTGGCTCATAGATTCCCAACAAGAACACACATGAGAGATATTAAGACATCATTATTAAAGCTAATTGCCATTTCAAAATAAATAGCTGTATTGCCGGGCGTGGTGGCGCACGCTTGTAATCCCCGAGCTTGGGAGGCGGAGACAGGAGGATCGTGCAGGTTCGAAGCCAGTCGCGCTGGCTTACGAGACCCTGTTTCAAAATATAAAATAGGTCTAGGAGTGTAGCCCGGAGGTAGAAGGGCTTCCAGGAACCCCAGCACCACAATAAATAAATAAATAAATAAATAAATAAATAAATAAATAAATAAATAACTGTATTAATTTTGCCAATATCTTTCACAAATGATATGTTATATAAAAATAACCTAAACAAGTCTCTTAAATGCGGATGGTATTACTTTATATACACAGGGATTATACCATGGGATTAGAAGGTTGCACCTCATGGGGTTTTGTGACCCTGGCACTTTAAAGTCCCATATATGCATCTGCCTCCATCTCCCCAGTTGTTTTAACCACCTATGAGTTTAATATTGTGACTCTCACTTTCCTCATTTACAAATGGGTACAGTAGGATTGTGATAAGGATCAAACAGGTATTAATTAGTTAAGATTTGTGCCTAAAGCATATTAGGACTTCATTAAATGTTAACTATTAGTTAAAGTTAAAAAAAAGTCCACTCACTTATTATTGAATTCAAATAAAATAGTGCATTGAAACCTTCAAAACTCTATGCAAATGTCAGGTACTCTCAAGCAGTATATCTCATGAAATACTGTCACCAGTATTTTACTGGACATTCACAATTAATGAATTCTGTGACTTTTCTCAATTCATAGCAATGTAACAACATTAAGCATTAACATTATAAGCCTCACTATGGCCCCAGTTCAACTTAATTCCCTAATAAATGCAAATTTATTTATTGTTCTAAGTTTGAAGGATTCAGTGATACTAGATTCTTAGTGAAGGATGAAACTAAACCTGCCCACGAGGGACTAAAAACTTGTTATGTTCAGCCTTCAGTAAACATAAGCACAAGCAACACAATTTTGAGAAACATAAAAAAATCTAATCGAAGACTTGCTGGTGAATTTCTGGAATTAGAAAACCACGTCCAGTTCTTTGTTAACATTTTGCCCTCCTTTTTTTACCCTTCACTTTCTCACCTCTTTTAAGGAAATTACATCATGAAAGGTGCTTTGGGAGTTACAAACCTGCCCTCCCTCCAAAATATGGTTTTGATTCAAGTCTTTGTAGTATAGCCCCACACTTGAAAGCAGTATCAGGAACCTAGACATTAGGGTCAAAGTCTAGAAGCAGATAAATAGAAACAGTTGCCTTGGGCTCACCTGAGGTGGGATGAGCTTGAGTCCAAATGGTCCTGAATGAATTTATTTTTCCTGAGGCAAATGTGATTTAGTCCTTAGAATTACTAAGGGTGTTCAAGTTTTAACTTGCTAAGAATGATTTTTTTATATATAGTGCAACGTGAAAAAGTAAGCTAGAATGTTCTTTTCAGTAGATTTCAGAGTAGATTCTCTGTTTCTAACACTTTTCTTGAAAACTAAACATGATGGCCTTGTTAGAAGATAGGATGAAATAAATGTTGAAGTTAACATTATTTTATTTACACACACACATGTGTGTGTATGAGCTCACAAATAAATGTGGAATAAAAGAAAATGGAATAAGAATGAATCAAGGGCTGCTCCATAGTTACATATGGACTAATTTCTTTCTGCCTTACTGTATTATTATACTGTTTTCTACACGTTGGTCAAAGAGAGTGAATCTGAATTTAGAAAGATAAAGTGAAAATTAAATGAAAACAGCAAATTTTGAACAAGTAGTTGTCTTCCAGCTGAACTTGATCATAGCAAATAAACAACAAGCAAAAATGTCTATCACATTTGGCTTATGCAGATCCTTAGGGAATCTGCTAGTATGTCTAGGATAACTATCAATTTATATTCCCCCCAAATAATATTTTAAATACTCTTCACACTGTTATCCAATATATATCGAGCCATTGACCGACTATCACAATTTGTGTTATGTAGCTATAAAAATATTTCTAATAGTCCCATGTTTTTGCTGCATTCAACTTAGAAAGCACAGAAGAATAGAATCCCTCTTACAGTGAATCAGTGTCTTGCTGTGTATTGAGACGTGACCATCTGTAGCGTGTGCCCAGCTGGCGGAATGTCATTCCTCGGTCTAAGCTGTGTTCTCTGAAGCAAACTCACTCATTGCAGCCTGCCCTCGCCATGCAGGGACATCAGTAACAGTACCCACACCTCCCTCGTTTGCATTGCAAACCCTGAATGTGGTTCAGTGGTGGATTTACTAGTTGCTCTCCATTGGTACACTGGGCATTCAGTTAGCAGACAGACATTCCTTTTCTTTGCTAGAAACTCAGAAGGGTCCACATTTAAAATTCATCACCAGAGTGAAGCAACGTGGAAAGCGAGTTTCGCAAGCTCTTGGGGTTATTCAGCACAGGTCTTATCTATTCTCAATATGCAGAGATTATGGGTTTAAACTCCTACACTGCAGCTGAGATAATGACACCAACTCAAAGCGTAAATGTGGATGATCTAATTTTAGTCAGATGGCAGTGGATTCTCCGTAGAAACGCTGCCTGCCTGTATGCGAGGAAGAATGAGGAGACGTAGCTAGTCACACGCTGACGCAACCTTAGTTGTTCTTATTAAAAGTATGTAACGTAAAAGCTGTGGAAAGCAGCTCTTATTTCTGATAACATCGCAGTCTCTTCACCCGGCACTGTTTGTTGGATACAACAAATAGATGTATGAACTACTGATTAAGTGCCAAATAGGAAGGAAATACCTTTTACTTTAAAATATATATTTAATGTTTATATAAACCCACTGTGGTGGTAAATGCTTGTAATCTCAGTACTTGGGAAGCTAAAACAGGATTTGCAGGTCTCAGAGACTTAGTGAGACCCTCTGAAAATTAGTGAGACCATGTTGCAAAATAAAAAATAAAATAGAGCTGGGTGTGTGGTTCAGAAGTAGAATACTTCTGATTTCCACTACCACAAAGACAAACCATATATATGCATCATTTCTTTATGTTAGATCCTGCCATTGGGGGGTTTAGTCTTCTTCTGAAGGGTCAATATATAATATGTAGTGTCAGATAGGATTTGGACTCAAATCCTAACTCTTCCCTCGTAATCCTATGAATATAAAAAAGGTTTTAACTTAAAAACTTGATCTTCTGCTGTTAAGTGAATACTCCCCATCTGACTGCATTATTTAATAACCAAATGAGACCACAGAGTAAAACACGAAACTGGCACTGAGCAGATGCCAGTCCCCAGTCTTCCTTGCTCTGTAACCTGGAAAGAGGATTTGGTAAAGGGGCCTTCTCTTGTGTGATTACAAGAATACAGATTTTTGGGCATCATTTCATGAGTTTCTAGTTTATTTTGGTCCATGATGGAGCCTAGGATCTGCATTTTAATAAACACACAGGCATTGTTTAGATAGAATGGGCTCTTAGCCAAAATGCTTCTGTCCCATGAGAGACCAGACCAGGGAAGACAGGAGTGTTTGGGAGAATCACTGAGAAATAGTAAAGTGGTAAAGTACGTATTGTAGACTTTAAGCTTTACTATCTAGCTGTACCATAAAATTTGGCAAGTTTTAAAAACTGAATGAAGTAAAAAATGAAAAAGACTCTCTAAACTTATAAATTAGCTTTGCTTTGCTCAAATGAAGGCACACTTTTCATTTATTTATTTATATATTTATTATGGTAATGGAGGTTGAGCCTATGGGCATTTTACCTCTTAGTTACACCCCTAGCCCTTTTAATTACTTTTTTATGAAACGAGATCTAACTAGGTTGTTAAGATCTCACCAAGTTGTCGAGGCTGTCCTTGAACCTGTAATCTTCCTGTTTCAAACTCCCAAGTACTGAGATTACAGGCATGCACCACCATATCTGGCAAGAGCACAATTTTTTTCTGACTGGAATGAATAGATGAAGAAAGAAAGTCAGATAAGTAGATTTATCCTCAGAAAGTGTATGAGCTCACAGCCACAAGAATCATAATTTGCTTAGCTAAGTTTTTAAAGTTGGTGAAAAAAAGACAACTTTAAACTTAAACTTTAAGCCACTCAAAAAATAATGTATTGCCTTTGAAATGTCATAGACCTGTATAAAGAGTACCCCAATTATTAACTATTCCAAATTCATGGAACCTCAGGCTACCTACTGACCAGGGGAAAAAGCTTCTCTGAGCTATCTGAAGAGACACTGACACTTGTTCTCTCTAATATTTTAAATTAAAGGATTTTTTCAATTCATCATTTTGTTGAAATTAAGTAGGGAACTTTACTGACATCATCTGTAGCTTGCCCATGTAATCTTCTACTTAGAATAGTTATAAAATTAGATCAATTGATTGATTTTGTGGTGCTGGGGATGGAATCTAGGGGTTTTCTACCTCTGGGCTACATTCCCAGACCTATTTTATATTTTATTTGGGAACAGGCTCTCACTAAGTTGCGGAGAGTCTCACACAGCAGCTGAGTCTGGCTTAGAACCAGCGTGATCCTCCTGTCTCGGCCTCCCAAGTATTGGGATTACAAGCGTGCGCCACCACGCCCACAGGGCTAGTAATACATGATTTAAAAATCAAAATGGAGCTGGGAGTGGTGGCGGATACTTGCACTGGGATGCTGACAGGAGGATCGCACAGGTTCAAAGCCAGCCTCAGCTACTTAGTGAGGTGAGGCTCTCAGCAACCTAATGAGACCCTCTTTTCAAATAAAATATAAGTCTGGGAGTATAGCCCAAAGGTAGAAAGCCCTTGGGTTCCACCCCCAATACCACCACAAAAAAAAATTAAAAAAATTAAAATTAAAATGGGATTTTGTTTGTGCAAGCTGTATGTTTGTGGAGAGTGCAAGCTAACACTAAAATGAAGTCAGATTTAACATCATGTGTGTTAATAGTCACATGCACAGAGGTTTTTGTTTTGTTAATGCTAATTTTTATGGAATTTTTAAACCATCAAAGTCAGGCATGTTCCAATATGCCTCAGTGTAAAAGTTTCTGGGTCAAGTCTCAGTCCTAAATTTTGTTCTTAAGAGCTCATCACAAACCTCCCTACTTGAAGGAGCCCCTTCCCAGCTTATCACATTTAGTTTTATTTTCATAACATGTAGAAACTTTCCTGCCTGTGATTTTGTTTACTATATTTCATTTCCTAGAATGTGAGGTTTAGTAGAACCTTAGATTTGTGTCTAAGTTACTGTTCTTTCTAGTTCCTGAAGTCGTATACTTGGGGCAGAAAGAGAAAATATATATTTGCTGAATATATTTATAGAATTGATAATAATGGGCAATATTTCCTCAGGCCTCCTCATTCTTTCTTTTGCTTATGATTGAAATCTGATGAAGGAGGTTGGAAGTGTCTTAAGTGATTTACACAGAATTTATACCTTAACTAACTGGCTTTCAGAATTCCTCTCTTTCTCCTTAAGTTCTCTGAATTCACATCTTGGGCCAGTTTTCTGCTTTAATGTGATTTATATAGACTAATTCCAAGTATCCAGTGAAATAGTAACTCAATAATTAAGAACCTATAATAAAAATGTCTACTTATCAAGAGAAGCCCTACTTCATTGTCTGTTTTTGCATTTCCATGATCTAGTATATATTAATCAAATACACTTATTTCTATATCACATTGAATTAGTGAGAACCAAATGGAAATGTCAGGTCATGAAGCTGATCTGCTGCTCAAAAATGAGACTCCTTTTAGTTTCTCTGGGTTTGGATGGAGCAAGCTGTGCACTCTAATTAGGTCCCAAATACCTGCCTTCCTAAAACAATGTTTCCTGCCTATTTTCTAAATCCTGCTCTTACTTTTTTTCTCTTCCACTTGAAACATACACCACTGAATATATATCTTTATTTTGGAATTGGAAATAAATTGTGTGTGTGTGTGTGTGTGTGTGTGTGTGTGTGTGTTAGTTTTTCATCGCAGTGACCAAAAATACCTGACAAGCACAACTTACAGGAGGAAAGATTTATTCTCGCTCAAATTTTTCTGTTCATGGTCAGCTAGATCCAAGGCAGAGACATCATGGTGGAAGAATATGGCAGAGGAAAACTGCTCAGCTCATAGCAGCTGTAGATAGGGGGGAGGGGGAGGTGGGAGAGGGGGAGGGGAGGGGGAGAGGGATAGGGAGAGAGAGGTGTTGGCGAGAAGATAAACCCTTCCAGGACATGCTTCGAGTTACCTGTTTCCTCCAACTAGGCCCCTCCTCTCAGGAGTCCATCATGATCTGATCATTGCTTAAAAGCTCCACCTTACTGAAGTGGGTTCATGTTTTTAAAATGAGACTTTGGGGAGCAGTCCAGATCCAAACCCTAACAAAAGGTGTTTTCTTCTGAAGTACTGTTTGGATGCCAAGGAGAAAGGAACTGTGATCCTCGAAAGGCTGAGGGTTATAGCAGTGCTAGACCATTAGATGCCTGCTTGCCCGTGGATCCTTGTCAGCTGATCAGTGAATGGAGCTTTAGGATAAGGTCTGCTTGGGCAGGGAGAGGAAAGGCTGGGGAACCAAGTGATATCTACAGAACTGGTTCAAAATTGGGTATTCAGATCACTGGCAGAGGGCAACATAAAGACAGCCCACATAATAAAACTGGAAGAGAAGAAAGGCAAGAAAAGAGACAGACCCTTTCCTCTCCGCCTCACAGATATGTTGAGAACAGACCTGTTAGTCTTGGTGGTCTGTATTGTATGCCTTCCCCTCACTTCTAAACTTCCACTCAGTGGCTTTCCCAGGTGTTAAATTCCTCCCCACCCCTCAAAAATAAATGAACAACAAAATAAAAATGGAGCAATTTTTGGCAAGGGCGGTGTGCAGCCTATTTAAAAAAACACAAACCATAATATTATCTAACCAGTAGCTCTTTAGCGAGTAATATAAATACGTGGCAGAACAACTTCAGGACTCTGGGATCAAACATCAGCACTGACATTTGGAGTCTTTCATCATGCAGTTGCTGATGCTGAGCAGCCTCCCACTCGCCTTGGTACCTACACACGCTGCTGTTTCTCATACAGTCCCCTTGTTGCTGCATCTGGATGATGGGGAAGCTAAAAATACCTGCCGAGGTGGCAAAGTAGACCGATGTTATCTCATAATCCTTCAAGTTGCTCAGTGTGTGTTAACTAAAAGATCCCAAACAGCTAACGTCCCCCAAAGTCAAGTTTCTCTAAAGACAGAGAAGTAGGTCCAAGATAAAAAAGTATTCCCAGATCTTATCCCTTTAGAATCTGAGAATTTTTCCCTTTTTTCCCCTTGCCCATTAATTCACTTAAAATGCTAGTTTAAAAATAGGAATGTTGCTGTGTTGTAAAATAACTTTCTCACTGATAAAATGAGGAAGTTTTAAGATATGATTTCAATGAATTTTTATTATTTTGCAGTCGATATAGAGATAGAGTAGTAGAGGATGGGACTTATTTACTCACCTTAATTTTAAGAACATTATTTTATCTTCAATTTTATTTCATCTAAATATTATCATAAAATAGATTTTTTTCAATATTTCATTGTGTACAGGCATGATCAACTTCAGGTAACAATTGAAATAATCTTCAAAACCATAGCAGTGTAAGTGAGATGTAAACAGCACTGCTTTAGTGAAACTGGAGTTTCTGGTTACTCTACTAGGAAATAGTTTAAAGACAGTATCCCCATCAGGACCAAATACAATAAGTAGTTTGGATATTTTGCTTAGAGAGACTAAACAGAGTCTCACCAGAACCAACTGGGGAGACCCCTCTAGAAAGGAACAGGTTTTATTGCCTGTGCTGAGCCAATCCCGGATCTCCCTTCTGCAGTATCGTATCAACCATATCAATTAGCTGTATCTTGAGGAAGTTAATGGATCTTAAATTACTGGAAAGAAAAGGATTCAAGTGAATTAAAATGTGCAGCAGAGACAGGCATTTAGTGCCCTCTTACATTTGTCTGCGGCAAAGCCCGGTGTCCCTTTCTAACCAAAGCACTGCTCTTCGAAGTATCATTGTCCAAGGTGGCCAGACCTCTCAGTATTGTATTTCAGGTACATTAATTCAGCAGGTTATGTATTCAGCCCTTAGACACAGAGTGGAATATGATCTCTGGACTTCTGTCTCTGAGACTTGTTTTTCTAGAAAATCGAACTGTAGGTACGTGGATATGCTAGAATAAGAGTTACTAATATGTATATGTTCCGTTTAGATGAGTCTTCCTTTTTGATTTAAGAAATAAGACTACAAACTTATGGAACTGTATTTTTCAAAAGAATTCTGGTGATTTTTTTTTCCTATCTCTTAGTTCTATCTGACCTGAATTTTTAAAAATTTGGTCTAATGACTCAATCCCAACATGTCACTAAGGACCTCTCATGCATGCCCAGGAGCGTCTGCCATCTGGTGGTGTACATAGAGTTCATGGCAGTCGGGATCTCCAGCAGGATCAACTCACCCAGTCCAGATCCCAGCTTCTAGATCTTTCTACTACAACAACTTGAAAAACAGAATGGACTTTAACCACATGCCTTTCTGTCACCAGTTCAGCTACTGGTTCTTTCTTTGCTTCCCAGGAAGCATGTTTGTATGTTTGCTTTGCTTGTTATACCACAGTAACAACATTTGTTGATTTACTTATTTCTCTGCACTCATTTTAATAGTATTTTAATAATAAGAGTAGGAAATAAGTCAGCATCAACACCACATTTTAATAAAATCTAGACTAAAATTTTCAATAAATTGCAAAAAGCAAATAAGCATCTAATGAATTCTGAAGCACAATTTCACCATCTTTTGAAATACATTTTGAAGAGTTGTGTCCCAACCTGAGCGTGTAAACCAGAGATAGGGGCAACAGTCCCCTTCTCGGTGTTATTCCATCTAGTGTATTTGACCATTAGACAAATTATTATTTGACATATTTTTTTCTTTTCCTTTCCTTTTATTTTAATTATTTATTCTATGTACTGGGGATTGGCCATTCTACCTCAGAGCTATACTTCTAGCCCTATTTTATTATTTTTGAAACAGGGTCTCACTAAGTTGCTGAGGTTGTCCTCAAACTTGCAATCCCCTGTCTCAGGCTGCCAAGTACTGGGATTGCAGGTGTTCACCACCATGTCTGGCCATTTTTCCTCTTAAACTGTAAATTTGTGCTAGTTATATATCATCTATTTAATAAATAATTTTACCCATTAGTGCATATTTTGTGAGTTTCTACCATGTATCAGACCCTTATTAAATATCAGGGATCAGTTGATAAATAAAGTATCAATCTGATCCTTATGGAATACACAATATTACTACACATAATTTAGACTTGTCTTAGGATTTTGTTTTGCTTTGCAAAACAAGAATTAAGATGTTTGTCTGGTTAGAAATATTATAGATATTTTTAATAATTTATAAGTGATTTCAGAAGGACAAAAACCTACACCTCTATAAATGGTCTTCTGAATAATGTCTACAGTGTCTATTATCCAAAAGTATATAGACTAGTTGGAGCATTTCTTGAGCAATAATGGATTTGCAAGCATGGTATTAGTATAACCTGACATCAGAGACAATGGCTTAAATACAAATTAAGCATCCCTAATCTGAAAATGTAAAATTTAAAGTCCTGCAAAATCTGAAACATTTTAAGTACTAACACCATGCTACAAGTAGACAATTCCACACTGTGTGATTTTACTTCATGCACAGATTTGTTCTAAAATATTGCAAAAATTACCTTCAGGCTACATTTCTAAGGTATATGAAGCATAAGTAGATTTTGCCTTTACACTTGGGTTCCATTCCCAAGATATATTATATCATTATGTGTATGCAAATATTCCAAAATGCAAAACATTCTTGACCTCAGCATTTTTGGTAATGAATACTCACCCTTTAATGTGATTTTAATATCATGGCTTACCAGAAAGTCTAGCAATAAATAACAGACTGACTAATTAAATAAACATCTTCCTACATAGAGTTGAAAAGGAGGCTGAGACAGGAGGATCTGAAGATATGAGGATCTGAGACAGCCTCAGCTACTTAGTGAGGCCCTTTGCAACTCCATGAGACCCTGTTTCAAAAGAAAGAATAAAAAGTAGGGCTGGGGGTGTAGCTCAGAGGTAGAATGCCCCTGGATTCCATCCCCAGTACTGCAAAAAAAAAACAAACCCTCATTTTCTTCATGTCAAGTGTCCCAAAATGGTTCATTTTTTTAGCCTGAATACTTCAGGCAAATTTTTAAAAGAATACATAGGAATCAAATGAAGGGGGGTGTGAATCATCTAGGTAATTAAATCCCACTGAGCAGCTTCTTTAAAAGTTATCTTCCATTATGTCATTAAAGACTAGTTAAGAACCTGTGAGGAGAACCGCAATGTTTAATTGTTCTGTTATTTATAGAAATGTTGACTAAAACATGATTGGTATGCAGCAGCATTTGAAGTGGATTCATCTGGGACCCCTTTCTACAGACGTGCTGCAGGTGCCTCAGTCACCTGTAGGAGAGGCCTGAGCGACACTGGTCCTTGGGTCGGGATCTGTCCTCGCTCACACCTGAACTGATCGTGTGGGCCTATGTGAGAAATGTTAGCTCCGTCAGCTTGAACTTCTCCATCTATAAAACCAGAGGGTGGGCTCAGCATTCCGATTTTACCACCAGCAGAACAGGATAAGAAGAAGGCAGCCCAAGGTTTGTAAATGTTATTTTTTAGTGCATTTTCATTGACTGGAACGTTAGTCACGAGGCCATCTCATTGCTGCATTTCTGGTGTAAAGACTTTGGTTCCGGTCAGCCAGAGCCAATCAATGCTGTGGTTAACTTTCTCTGCCTGTATTGATCTGGTGAAATAGTTATCTCCAAAGCTGGAGGGAAGAAATAAATCCCTTCTCTCAGCTTAGAACACAGATCACAGTGTAGGGGCATTTCTTGTCATTTGCCCTTCTGATGTTGACATGATTCCAGGAGGGCAGATACCCAGGGTTAGCTCTGGGAGCATGGGGAGCTGGAAGTGAGCAGGGGGCTGTCTCTGCACCAGAGGAGGCAGACACGAAGAACTGAAGTGTCATTCCCTGAAGCGGGGTGGAGACGGATGAAGCAGGACAGTCAAGGCTGTGATGTGCAGCCACCCGTTTGTACTAATAGAGGACTTTGGAACCCAAGCCAGTTGGACACATTTCAGGAGGCAATGAAGAGCCAGAAAAGGTTATACAAATGGAAGGAAGGTGTTTAGGTTGTCAGGGGAACATAGGAGAGCTGACCTTGTGAACTAGTTGAAAGGAACCAGTCTTCTATCTCACAGGAGGCTTTTACCAGATTGCAAAGATAACATTCCTCACATCTCAGAAACATGGAGCCTACCTTTCCTTATTGGAAAGGAAAGTAAAAAGGCCCTTAGTTATGTTGTATTAATCCATTCATACCACTTCTTCTAAGGATGTCAGAGAAATTTATAAACAGCCCCCCATTTTCCCTATATCTGTAAGGAATATCTATATGCCTATATATCTATTTAGATCCACTATCCAATATTAAAATTTATTTTACTATAACACTAAATCTTACAGCTAATACTTAGCACCCTGGCTTTATTATAAATGCTTTATCTGTATTAAATTAATTCATTCTCACAGCCCCTACAGGTAAGTCTTTTAATCTCCCTATTTACTAGGCGAGGCAATGGATACACAGATAAGTCAGGTTCCCAAGGGCCCATGGTGGAGTTTCTGACCCAGCCAGGCAGGCCCCACAAACTCATTGTCATTTGCACAGAGTGAGCTCTCCAGTGAAGACTCCCTCAGTTCCTTTGTGACCATCCCTTCCTTTCATGGCCCACCCTACCAAATACTTGAGGGTTTCCTCATGCACACATAAGCGTATGTCCTTTGGGTACAGTGTTTAGCTTTGTAGACAGCTTATCTAGAAATTATTAGTAGGGGAAGAACCAGAAACTCTCACTCCTCATTTTTCTACTCACTATACTCTGCCATTTAAATCAATTCAGTCTCTTATGTAAGTTCATATTATTAAAATACTTACATATGAACTATTTTACAAATGCATGCTAAGTTCTTAAATATCATTCCTTCTTTTATTTGTGCATTGTAATTGTCCATTATAGTGAGACTTGAAGTGATACAAGCAAACGCGCACATAGCACTTGGTGTATCTCTTTCCCCATGCCACCCTTCTCTCTCCCATACGGGTCCATAAGGTTGGTGACAGTGACTTCATATATTGTCATAGCATGATCTAAACTGTTCCTTGTTCCCCTTTCTGACGCAAGCATGAGTGTCTCAATTTAAAGCGTATAGAATTAGATAGTTCTGAGAGAAAACCTTTCCAATTCTCTATATTCTCCAAAAATCTGAGAGAACAGTCTAGAAGAAGCACATATTAAATGTCTTTTCCCTGGCAGATTTTACTTCGCCACAGAACTTTTTCACTTTATGCTCTAGAAATGCTTTATTCAACAACAACAACAACAACAACAACAACAACAACAACAAAGATGACAATACATTTCTTTGATACATTCATGAGCTCTCCCAAAACTTTCCAAGTCTTAGATGGCTTTTGACAATTCTTTTTCATGTGTGTGCTTCTTTTCACTAAAGAAGCAGTTGAAAATACACTGATAATGATAGAATAAAGGACTCACATTTTTATTTGTTTTATTTATTTATTATTTTTATTTTTATTTATTTATTTGGGTTTTTTTTTGTGTGTGGTACTGGGGATGGAAACCAGGGGCATTCTACCTCCAAACGATACCCCCAGCCCTATTTTTGGTTCTTTGTTTTGAAACAGGGTCTCACTGAGTTGCATAGGGCCTCACTAAGTAGCTGAGGCTGTCTGGGAACTATGATCCTCCAGCTTCCTAATTGCTGGGATTACAATTGTGCGCCACCACGCCTGGCTAGGACTCAGGTTTTAATTTGCTCCATGTGACTGTGCCAGCCACACCGTGATTCTGTATTTGTTGTTTAGGCAACACATCACATGGTGGTGGCACTGAGCAGGCTCGTGGGGTGGCCTCTGTGGCTCCTGCTTCCTGATGCCCCTGCCCTTGTCCCTTGACAGTGAGCTGGGCCTGGGACTTGCTTGCAACCAACAGAGCAGGGCAAAGGTGATGGGATGCGGTTGGTTACAAGGTCCTAGTTCTAGTAGGTTTGTTGTATAACGTGGCGGCACTGGCATTGCTGGACTCTTCCTCATTTCTGACTGTACAGAAACAAGCTGACATGTGGGCTGCCTGTGTTGGGAGCTCCTCAGGGAGCTGAGGGTGTCCTCTTGGAGATGAGGATAGCCTCCGGTCAATGCCTCGTAAGAAATGGAAGCTCTCAGTAATACGGCCACGAGGAACTGAATTCTGCCAACAAAGGCAGATTCATTTCCAGTGGACTTCAGATGATAAGGCAGTATCGGCCAACAGGCACCTTCACTGCAGCCCTGCGAGACCTTAGCAGAGGATCCAACTGATCCATTCGGATTTCTGACTCAAGCAGCCATGAGAAGCCACATGTCTGTTTTATTGTAATCTCTTACATGGAAATAGGAAACTAACACAAGCGCCCACAATACTCCAGACAGGCTTTGAGGCCTTGAATTGTGCAGTGGACCGGAAAAGTCCCTGTCCTGAGCGCTTAAGCTTGCATTGTGGTATGTCTAGAATATATGCATTATAGAAACTTCAGCACACCTGCATTATAATTCCAAAGTAAAAACCACGTGGTCTCCAAATGGGAAGGAAAAGCCCAAATTGCCTAACCTCTTTGTTTCTAATGTGGTAGATGGTTCACATTTGAGGACTTTATTTCTGGCCCAAAGAAGAAAAGTCATGCTGAACATAATCTAGCATTGACTTAGCAGGTGATCCTGTTCAGGAGAGAAGGCGAGGACAGCTCTGCTAGCTGCAGAGTAAGAGTTTTTCATGGACTTAGCTTTAAAATAAGAGCTTTGCAGTGCCCTGCTCAGGTGGTCACACATTATATGTAATCTTTTCAAATATAAGATACCTATGGGGTTGGGGATACAGCTCAGTGGCAGAGTATTTGTTTAGCACATCCTAGACCCTAGATTCAATCCCTAAGAACCAAAGGCAAAGTAAAAGAAAATGAACAAAATAAAAATAAGATGCCTAAAAGCCTAAATATATAACTGCCAAAAGCTACCAGGATGAAAAGGCATTTTTATTTATTTTTTTTTCTTTTCTTTTTACATTGCCATTAAAATTGTGATTTTTAAAATTTTTATTGGTGCATTATATTCATACATCATATTGGGGTAAAAAACTTGTGTGTAAAGACACGTACATGTCACTGATTTAACCCCTACCCAATTTCCACCCCATTCCCTCCCCATCCCTCCCTCCCTTGCTCGGCTTAGTGGTTGACTTCGATATGTTTAAGTACATTGTGTGCTTTAGAGATTTTCCTCTTCCTCCCTCCTTTCTCCTCCTTTAGGTTGTCATGTTTGCTCCTCCATAGGATCTTCTTTTTCATCTAGAGTTTTTCCTATGACCCAATGCTCCCTAACTCTCACATATTAGGGAGAGCATCTGATTTCTTATTTTTTGTGACTGACTAATCTCACTTAACACAAATCTACCATTCGATCCGGCAATACCACTTCTGGGTATCTATCCAAAAGAAAAGAAACCAAACTACCAAACAAATGCATGTGTATCTATGTTCATAACTGCACAATTCACCATAGCCAAACTATGGAACCAGCCAAGATGTCCATCAACAGATGAATGGATTACAAAACTGTGGGATATATACATAATGGAATTTTACTCAGCCATTTAAAAGGCATTTTTAAAATCAGCCTTGTAGTTCTGTTTGAAAAGACATCTAGGATTAATTCTCCATCCTCAGAAGATTAAAGTCAAACTTATAAACACAGCACATACTTTAGTGTTGGTGTCCAGGCCAGCGAACTCAAGTAGGCACTGTCTTGGGTTGAATCTGCATAATCTACCTGGCTTTAGGTGCAGCCCTGGAGTACCCAGGCATGCAGACCACAGCATGCCCTTGGCCAAGTGTCCAGTAGGTCTGAGCTGCTAGTCACCTGAAGACCCGGCGCCTCTACCTTATTCGGCAAATAACAAAGGTAAGGACACATTCTATAAGCTGAAGTGTTTTTTGAAATTCATACATAACCAGTTTTAGAGAGTATTTGGACAGCTTACATGTATACTGTATGACCTGTAGTTAAATGACTAAATTGTGGCACATGGAACATATGGAGTTACTTCTTATTAAGTTCCTGTTATTGTTATCAGTAACATGAACAAAATATATCTATCTCTGAATAGACATTTTGCTGAGTACTTTGATATCTATTTAATATTTCTTTTATTTTCTTAAAAGGATCGTTTTCCCCACTGAATTTATTATAAAGAATTGGACCCTAAGATGAATACCCAAACTTCAAGACTAAGAATGTGTGTGTGTATATGTGTGTGTGTGTGTGTGTGTGTGTGTGTGTGTGTGTGTGTGTGTTGCTGGGGATGGAACACAGGGCCTCACACATGTAGACAAGTACTCTACCACTGAGTCACATTGAGCCTTTTTTATTGTATTTTGAGACAAAGTCTTGCTAAGTTGCCCAGTCTGGCCTCGAACTTGTGATCCTTCTGCCTCAGCCTTCCAAGTATCTGGGATTATAGGCATGCACCTTGTTTGGAGTAGGGTTTTACTGTAAAAAAATCTGATTGTCTTCTACTGCTTTTGCAAGCTGCCTCCTGTTAAGAAGACAGATATGGCCCCATGCATCACGTTCTTTCATTTATTTCTCATAACAACTCTGTGAAAGATAAGGATGGAGGGATAGGCCTTTAAAGGTTCTTTTTAAAGGATGAGTTTAATTAAGGAGAAGTCAAGATGGAGACCTGCATTCTCTGATGCTATAACCACTCCTAACACAACAGGGATACATGAGGACACTCAAGTATAAATAGACACCTGTTAGGTGACTATTGTATCCTAATATTCATGACGTATCTAGATCATTTTTAGCTCCAATAGTTTGATAATACCTAATAGCATAAAAGTGTTTGCTAAATTTCTTTACCTTGAAGGTTTACTATACATTTATTTCTGGTCCTTTAATCTTACCAATTATGTGTATTTCAGTGAGAATAAGATTATCTCACTCTTTCATGAAAGCAGATATTTATGGAGAAGAGGTTACAAAAATAAGAGGAACCCCAGGGCTGCATCTTCTCTGGAGATGGAGGTCACCAAAGAAAAGCACAGGAGGGATCTGGCCTAATTGGCATCAGAGATATTAAAACACTCTAGAGGTTTTAATTTGAGTTTTTCTGTATAATCTAATTACATTTTCTTTCACAGACAACCTTTTTTTTGACCTAGAAATAGTAGAAAGTAGTCAGAAGAGCAAACTACCAATCCTTTCTTCCCTACCACTTATTTTAAAAACTCAAAGTTGTTCCAACACAGTTCTGAGAACAACTTGATCGTAATGTGAATTTCTTGTTTCCTTGTGCATAATTTTTGTCCATGAAAAACACGAGGTGAATACAGAAAACAGCTCCCAGCTGAACAAGGTTGTGTAGGAATGCACACTGGAACACACTGCCACCATCTGCCAGCTGCCTTCCTTCACCATGTGTCAGTAGCCACATCTGGTGTGACACCTCCCCTCCGATCCAGATACCTCCTTCCAACCTTCTAATAACTCACAGGCTGCAGCCCTTTTGATGCCACAAGCAAACTCTGGGTCTTTTTCAAGATAGAATGTAGTATTTATTGGAGTATTCATCTTATTTTTAATTTACTTTTATTGATGCATTAAGCACACATTATAATGAGGATCAGAGTGGTAGGGACATGCATTCACACAGCACTTGATGAGCTCCCCTTATACCCCATCCCACTTCCTCCCCTTCCCGCTACGTGATTTTGAGATTGGCATTGATAATTTTTATATATACATAGCATCAAGCTTTTAACCATTTAACATATGTAAACTAGTACTATTACCTTTACGTTATCTTTTAATGGTTTGCTGCTGAAGATTTTGAGCATTCATTTTTCCTATGAACTCTATTAGTTTGTGTGTGTGATTTTATATCATATAGTGGGATTTTAAAAAAGTAATCAATTTTTTGCAACACAAAAAAACAAAATATGCAAAATGAATATGTGAAATCATAGACAAAAACAAGTAACGTAAAACCACTTAAGCACTGAGGGGTAGTAACAAACACCCCCCATGCATCTACAGAGGAAATTGTTCCAATGGTCTTGGAGATAGTCACTCAAAGATGACACTTCATCAGGTCCAGAAATGCCATCACATTGGCAGCAAACTTAGTGATTTTTAGGAATGCTTGTGTACTGTTATCACAGAACTGACTGTATTGCCTTTTGGTGTGTAGATTTCGACCCTCTTAGGGTATGCGCATTCCCTGAAGAAGGAGGTTGATAATTCTTAGAAGCATTTTCACAGTAGTTTAGCAGGTTTCTCCTAAGAAAGAAGGGCTATCCAAGTTTCAAAATAACCCATTTTAGGAGAATTTGTAGAAAATAGCCCCAAAGATAATGCTGACTTGATTCTGTATGTTGATATCTCAGAACTTGCACTAGGAAATATGTGTCTCTCCAGTGCCTGGGGGAGGCAGCTTGTGGATTGTAAGTTATCTTCCTTGCATTCTCCCTCTGTCCTTAGATCTAACTGAAGTCAAGGGTCATGGATTCTCCCTCTGTCCTTAGATGAAGTCAAGGGTCATGGATTATCTTAGGGTCAATGTTTAGAAGCAGGCCTACCCTGCACACATTTGCTGTCGAAGAACATTCAGATGCGAGCCCCACTTGAAACAAGAGCTCGGCCTTGTGACCATGTTGGCTCTCCACTCACCTCCTTAAAGTTCTGTATGTATCCCTTCCTCTACTTCAAAGCTTCAGGAGTAGATTTGTGCTTTCTGAGCTACTTGTAGCCCCAGAACTTATTAGAATTGCATATATAAAGGATTTATACCATAGGGACTAAGTAAATGATAATGTAACTGAGGAGAGTCAAGCCAGTTGTCAAAAAGTAAGTGATCGCAAGGTAGTAACACCAAGAAGAAAAATAAAGACACCTCAAGGCACTGGCATCACACAACAGTCTTGATAGCAGATAAAGTCAGGTGTGATCAGTCTAGGTAGAATAGATCTATGACATCTCAGGAATAAATAGAAACTCACACTCAAAGAAACAAGTAAGAAGACTCAGGTAAAAACAGAGTTAAGCCGTGCATGGTGGTGCATGCTTGTAATCCCCGCGCTTGGGAGACAGAGACAGGAGGATAGCGCTGGTTTGGAGCCAGCCTCGCTGGCTTAAGAGACCCTGTATCCAAATAAAAACAATATAAAATAGGTCTAGGAGTGTAGCCTGAAGGTAGAAGGGCTTCCAGGAACCCCAGTACCACCAAAAAAACCCCCAAAACCAGAGTTAATGGGAAGAATCCCATTAGTAGGAAGAATAGACTCATGCAGATGGATCAGGGTGCCCTCTGATCCTGGGCCACTGATATCATCTAAAGTTAATCTCAGCTCTGCATCAGTGTGGGCAAGTTCTTTCATGGCTTTCACAAACTCTAAGCATGCATTTTGTCCTATTGACAGTGCCAATTGAAAATAATTCTTTCTTTCCCTAAGTTTTCAAAATAATAACAATAACCCAGTACTGTGCTTTCTTGCCCCAACATGCGTCTTATGCTATCTCCTGAGCCAGTCATGAAGGCTGGCATAGTGAGGGACGTGAGATGCTCTGATTTTTCTGGTCTTGATTTACATGCTCGATTTAGAGCCAGGGAATGATTTGGTTTCACTTGAACCCTGTTGATTGAAAATAGAAGATAAGCAGTTACTCTAGAAAAGTCAGACTGTTGTCACCAAAAGGAGAAAGGGCTCGGGACAGGCAGGAACCCTTGGTGGGCACTCTAAGAATTCCCTAAGAAGACTCTGTACCAGACTATGGGTCTGTAAACTAGAGCCTTCCTTTAGTTTACAGTGTTCAGGACATTAATTCAGTGAAAACACTGATTAGAAAACTGAAAACTAAAGAAACAAAATCACATTTTTCAATGCCATGCAGCTTGTTAAAGGCAGCATAGTGTCTGCAAACTGGAAATTCTAAAATCACTTTCAATAATAAGACATCATCTTTCTTGTTCCTATAGTGAGTGAACCTATTGAAGCATGATTGTCAAACATACAATTGTGTAAATAATTGTTATATTTATTTATTTATTTATTTATTTATTTATTTATTTATTTATTTATTTACAGTACTGGGGATGGAACCCAGGGGCATTCTACCTCAGAGCTACACTTCCAGCCCTAATTTCTTATTCTTTATTTTGAAACAGGGTCTCACTGAGTTGCAATAAGCCTCACTAAATAGCAACTGAGGCTGCAAACCGTGATCTTCCTGTCTCAGCCTCCCGAATTATTTTTGTTTTTTATTGGTGTATTATAGTCATACATCTTAATGGAGTACACGATGGTACAGGCATATATGCACACATCATTCATTTAGCCCTTCCGCAACGCCACGCCTTTCTTCCCCCACTTCCTCCTCCTCACATTTGGCTTGGTGATTGACTGATTTGACTTTGAATTTCACTCATCCCCCCTCCCATCACCCCCAGTTAGGCCTTCTCATTTTTGTAACTTGTATGCTAGAGTTGGCTGGCATCAGCTAGTGAAAAACTTTTGTGTCTATCTCTTCCTTACTAAGCATTCAGTGAAATAGAATCAGTAGCTGAAGCCAGCTATTATGGGTGGCATTTACACCATGGAAATTGGCAGGCATGACAAAGCAGAGCTTCCCCATCACCAGCATCAGGATATGGTTGTTATACTTTTACCAGCATGCCACTAGCCGTCACAGTTACAAGAACTAATCTTCAAGTAAACGCTTTTCTTGTCCAGAGTATTTAATCAAATTTATATAATTATTAATATATCTGGAGAAAATTGACAGGGAAGAAAGTTAATAAACCATAGAATATGGGATTTTTTCTTTCATTCTATTCCAAATCCAAAGGTCTTCAATTTTATTCATTTAGTGCAATTTATATTTCATTTTTACATTTAGTGCACATTGATCACACTGCCACTCTATATTAGCAAGGCATATGTAGGTAGCATGTACAAATTTCTAGCTACAGACCTAACTTTCCTAATATTTACTTTTTAATATAACAAATAGGTTAGATTTTAGATATGTTCTTCTTAACTGTCAAATGGTACCCAATCTCCCATACCCAGAATTTCCAAGAATTGGATTTGTTAGTATTGCCCTTTCTAACAGCATGCAATTATTTTGATAAAAGGGAAAAAGACATAGAAAGATATCTCTTTACAAACCTAACTCTGAAAGGCATTAAGGCATTTGTTTTCATTTCCTGTGCCTGCTGTAACAAAGTACCGTAAATTGGGTGGAAATATATTGACTCGCAGCAGTAGAGGAAAGAAGTCCTAGGTCAGTGTGTCAGGCGTTGGCAGGGTTGATTCTTTCTGGGGGCTGTAATCCGTTTATACACCTCTCACAGGTTCTGGTGTTTTTCTGGCATTCTTGAAATTCTTTGGCTTCTGCTGCATCACCTAGACTCTGCCTTCATCTTTGTATGGTATTCTTTTTGTTTGGTCCAAATTTTTCCTCTTCATAAGGACATCAGTCATTGGAATGTATCCACCATAATGAACTCACTCTAACATATGTAAAGACCCTATTTTCAAATCAAGTCACATTTTGAGGTAATGGGGGTTAGGACTTCAACATACCATTTTGAAGGTGGTCATAATTCAACCCCAAACAACATTGTCATTAAATTTTTAAATTATCACACATTAATATATATAAATAGAAAATGTTCTTTGTTAAGCTAGATCTAACAATATTTCATTTCCATATTACTTAGAGTATCCCAAAATAGTTTTCCATCCATCTGTCTTCATCCTTGTGCAGGTACAGCTTGAGTTTTACAACAGGGATCAACCAACTCAGCCTACTGCCTTTTTTTTTCTCTCTCTCTGCAAATCTAGAAAGAATTTTACATTTTTTAAAGCTTGGGGAAAAAATCAAAAGAAAAATAGTTCATGTTGTGAAAATTGCATGAAATTAAAATTTCACTGCCAATAAAGTTTTATCTGCATACAACCATGCTGACTCACTTGTACATTGTCTGTGTCTACTTTCATACCTCACAGGCAGAGTTGAGGAGTTGGAAAAGACCATTTACTCTGCCAACCCTTAAGTACTGAGCCTCTGCCCACTTACAGATGAAGCTGGCTGACCTCTGCTTAGATGCTTATTTTGTAACCTGTACCTTACTCACAGCTAATTGCTGCTGTTCCTGAAGGACATGACCCTGCCCCTGAGGCACAATAGTGTGATACTGCCAGTCTTCCTACTCTGAGGGAATGTCTTCATTCAGAAATATTAACATCTTTATGATTTGGTCTAATGGGTTACTGTGAGAAGAACCATGTAGTTAATTAGTAAGCATTTAATTAGAAAACTGTGTCAATGCTATTAATAGGCATACTTAATATTCCATTGACAAAACAAACTGCTGGGATCAAAGGTATGTGTTCATCACTACCTCCAGCCTCTACCCAATATGGCAGTATTTTATGTCTCTTTGGTAAATGTATAACTTCATTCTTGAAGTAATTTTGTACACTTTAATTTAGTAGGTTTGTATTTATTTGATCCTTCTATGGCTGACAAAATAAATAACTTCTAGGCAAATGAACTAAACAGACATTTCTCAAAAGAAGCACATGCCAGACATGATAGAATATGTCCATAATCCCAGTACCTGGGAGGCTGAGACAGAAGGATTGCAGGTTTGTGGCCAATCTCAACAACTTAGCGAGACCTTATTTCCAAATGAAAATTAAATAGGACTGGGGATTGAGGATCTAGCTCAGAAGTGTAATGTGCCTGGGTTCAATCCCTAGCACCAAAGAGAGAGGGGGTGGAGAAAGAAGGAGAGGGAGAGGGGGAAGGAGAGGGAGATGGGGGAGAGAGAGAGGCAGAGATACAACAAATATGTGAAAGAATGTTCAATATCATTAATAATCAGGGAAATGCAAATCAAAACCACACTGAGATTTCATCTAATTCCAATTAAATGGTAATCATCAAGAATACAAATAATAATAAATGCTGGCAAAGATGCTAGAAAATGAACTTTTATACACTGTTAATGGTAATGTAAATTACTACAACCACTATGGAAATCAGTATGGAGGGTCATTGGGCTATATTACCCCTCAGTATCTACACAGAAGAACTAAGTCAACATACTAGAGAGATACAAACATGCCCATTTTATAATGACACAGTTCACAGTCGGAACCAGACTAAGTATCCCTCAATAGATGAATGGATAAAGGAAATGTGATTTTTATACACAATGAGGTTTTATTTCACCATAAAGAGAAATGGCATTATGTCATTTGTAGAAAAATGGATGGAACTGGAGAACATCACATTAAGCAAAATAAGTCAGACTCAGAATACCAAGGGTCATATATTTTCTCTCAAATGTAGAAGCTAGAAAGAAAAAAGGGGGAAAAAGGGGGTAGGTCTCATAGAAATACAAGGGAGACCAGTAGGATAGAAGAGGGGAATGAGAGAGGGAAAGGGCTGGTTCTAGGGAATTAAGTTGATCAAATTAGGTTATGTGCACATATAAGTACACCACAATGAAACCTGCTATTCTGCATAACTGTGAAGTACCAATAACAATTTAAAAAACAATAACAAATTGCCACCTATGTAGCTGCTTGAAACACTCCAAATTTACTATCTCAGAGTTCTTCAGGGTAAGGGTCCAGTGGGCTAGGCTAGTTTCTTTGCTTCAGGTCCCACAAACTGTAAACATGATGTTGGCAGGGCTCCATTGCTTTCTGGAAGCTCTGGAGTAGAACTGACTTCCATATTCCTTTAGATGTTTGCAAAATCACTTTCCTGTGGCTGGAGGGCTGAGACCTCTGCTTCCAGGATGGCTGTCAACAGAGCCTGTCTTAAAGCTGTCTGCATTCCTTGTCACACTCCTATCTTCAGACCACCAACAGCATATCAATCTTTTGGACATTTGACTCTGTCTTCTCTTCTGCCACATTTCTTCTGCCTCTAGCCAGAGAACATTTGATTAGATTGGCCCATTTCCAGTAATCTATGATAGTTTCCCTATTTTAAGGTAAGACATCTTTATTACATTTGCAAAATCCTTTTTGCCCTGTAATTGAAAGTATTCAGGTTCTAGGAAATAGGGTGTGGACATCTCTGGAGGCACCTTCTTTGGGCTCTGTCTTTCTAACTGAGCAACTGCATCTTTGTATTCTCCTTGGAGTCCCTTGGGCTCAGCACTAGGCTTTGGAGACATCATTCTTTTCCATTTTGGGAACCCCTTTTGGTGGGTAATCTCTCCTCCAGAGTCAGAGCTTAAAGTTAATCTTTCATCTATACATCACCATGTTATTCCCATGCAAAACAGCCTAAGCTACAATAGTTCAGAATACTTGTACTTCATCATTTCATATAGTCAGTTACAAAACCACAACATACATAAATCGTGATGTGAACATGGCCCCTGAGATTGAGTTGTGCACAACTTCCTTAACCCGAGGCTCTAGTTCCAACAAAAGGTCCGTGTACATTTTGAGTGTCTATACTTTCTCTCCCTAAGCCAAAAGGCAGGAAGTCAGATTAGAAAACATGGGCAGTCTTTGAAGTTTGGAATATATCCATTTATTTGCAACTTCTCAAACTATAGGTAAATTATTATCTGGCTGAGCACTTTGATGATTCTGGTTACTCATCAAAATCTGGTTGTTGTCCAGGTTAGAAATTTATTCTTGAACTTGATCCAAGTGTGAGAATACTCATAATGTTCTGGAAATTTGGACTCAATTATAATTGCATTTAGGAAGCAGTAGAGGGCTAACAGTTAAAGGAGATTTCTAATCAAAATGGAAGGGGAAATAGTAACTAATCTTTCTCTTTACAAACTATGAAGACAGCAGCGGCCCTCAGAGAGGTTAGACCAGGGCTTCTTAAACTTTAATATGGTCATGAAGCACCCAGAGAGCTTGCTAACATTCTGATGATCTAGGATCCCATATACATACATATATATATATATATATATATATATATATATATATACATATACATATACATATACATATACATATACATATGTGTGTATATATATGTATATATATATATATATATATATTTTTTTTTTGTGGTACCGGGATTCCTAGAAACCCTTCTACCTCCAGGCTACACTCCCAGACCTATTTTTATACTGTTTTGTTTAGAAACAGGGTCTCTTAAGTCATCACAGCTGGCTTTGAACCTGCGCAATCCTCCTGTCTCCGCCTCCCAAGCACAGGGATTACAAGCGTGCACCACCACACCCAGCAAGGATTCCATATTTTAAACCATCTCCCAGATGGTATACTGCCGTAAGTCCCTTGTCCAGTAAGAGTTTAAAAACAAATGAATTTGTTTCCAAAGGATGTCTTTCCATACTAATTGTGATTTCTAGGTTAAGTATATTCATGTTACTAAGAAAGTCAAATATCTGAGTATCACTTTTCTTTTTTGGCTAGGGATTTTAGTATCATTTTAATGATACTTCATTCCCTTAGCAAAGGAAGAACAACTGTGAAGAATGCCATGAGTTCTAACCAGGCACATCTAATTAAAGGGGATAATAAGTTTCTAAAAGGATTCATCAAGTTCAAAATTTGGATCCAAATAAAATCCCAATGAAAGGGTTCGCATAAGCAAGATATTTTAATTTTGATTGGAGAATTAGACAAGACAATGTGGCCTAATGATTTGTGTTGTTGGAGCGATGTTTGCTGCCTGGCTAAATATTCCCTTCCTTTTTTCTCTACATCTCTTTTAAGCTACATGGACTTCTTTGGGAAGTTCAGAAAGATGCTTGTTTCTGTCAAGTTGAGAGCTGGACTAGGCAATGTGAATCTGAAATGTCTGTGTAACTGCTCTCAGGTTTGGCCTAGAGAGAGAGAGCAGGCTCTACTTCCAGGCTCTTATCCTTTCATAATACTTTATGATGCTGGAAGCTTGGCGTGGGGCTTGGGCATTCCTGGGTGGTTGCTCCCCGGATGGTGACTGAGTCTGTGTGTATTGGCAAAGTTGGACCCAAATGAGTTTCCTCTTTCCCTTTAGGCAGTGGGCTGCCATTCTGAATGAGATAGACAGAGGCATCATCCATGAGGCAGCAGTATTGACTTTCATCTTCAAGATCAAAGGGTTTGAACTGATAAAGAAATACAATCCATGCCAGGCATGGTGGCGCACTGTTGTAATCTCAGCATTTGGGAGGCTGAGACAGGAGAATTATGGTTGGAGGCCACCCTCAGCTACTTAGTGAGGTCCTTTGCAACTCAGTGAGACCCTGTTTCAAAATAAAGAATAAAAAATAGGGCTGGGGGTGTAGCTCAGAGGTAGAATGCCACTGGGTTCCATCCCCAGTACTGCAAAAAATAAAAAAAAAGAAATACAGTCCAATTTATGGAAGATTCTAAATTATCAAGGTTAAGTTTGATTAATTTTCTTCCTGGTGACTTTTTAATCCTCACTCATTTGAGTTTGCCTGACTGACAGAAAAGACCCCAAAGGAACTTTTGTGATTCTCCTGGGGAATATGGAGCCCTGAGCTTAATGATAAGTGCCCTTGTCTCGGCCCCAATATCTCACTGTGTGATAGTGGGAAGTGTTCCTAGTCTTCAGTTCCATTTCCCCACTTTTGGTATCGTCAGAGTTGGCCACATGGTATTTTCAGAGGATGGAAGTATTTCACAGATGCTAGTGAACACATAGGAGTGTTTACCATTGAAAAAAAGATATCAAAACTGCATCTGGGATATGGGATATAAAGGAAAAAAAGAGAGTCTGTGTCAACAAAATGCAAAGTATAACAACTAGCTGCCTTTATTCTGACAGGAAGTATCTTAAAAATCTGTGACTTCTCTATGGCAGGATGGCTAACAGTGCTTTAGAGAGAAATGGTCTGATTTCTGACACCAGCCCTACTATCTATGTCACTATGAACAAATTTTCCTAATGAAATAAGTACATACATCCTAAGGTGTTCATGAGATTAAATGAGTTTACTCATCTGACATGCTTAGAACAGTGCCCGGCACATGCCATATATGTGTTCACTGAGGGTTAGCTCCTATTATTGGAAGTTTTCTGATGTTTGTAGAACCTAAGATAACAGCAGGGAGATCAGAAGACATAGGTTCAAATTCTGACTCTCTCTACAGATTTCAGCCTATCACACAGTATCTCTGGATTTTCTCTGTAAAAAAGGGAATGTGGGACCTATCTCTAATGGGTATAGTTAAATAGGAGTATGGTGGTTAAGTTGCCACTTGGAGAGAGATGGTTGAAGTCCAACTTATTATAGCTCATTCTCATAAAAGGTATTAAATTAACTGATAGCAAGCAAACTAGCTTTTATCTAAATTAGAAGTCTATTTGCAGATGAGTATCTAATATGAACTATGGAAAGGATGTAGTTTTCCTCTAGTTAGCTCTAATCTTTTCATTTTAATTAGGTAGAAGACGGCAATGTCATGATTACTTATTTGATCATCAGACCTCACCCCCATTCAGACAATATTATAGTAGGTAATATTATGATCTCTGTTTTATTGCATATTAAAAATCTGTGGCTTACGAGGTTAAGTAGCTTGCCCATGATCACGTAGCTACTAAGGAGCAGAAACAAGGCTGTAACCTACATCTCTTTGGCGCCAAAGATAGAGCTCTTTATAATGTTTTTCCTTCCACAAGTCAAGTCAAATCTCTTGATCTCTCACAGCAATGATAAATTTTAGAAGATCAGATCTTACAGTGTTAGTTCAAAGTGAGAAACAAAAACAAGTAAATGAGAAGAAGTAACAAGGAGCCAGAAAACTCAGGAAAGAGCCATTTTGTAGTGAACATCCCTTAAGACATAGTCACTGTCTTATGATTCCAGCCTTGAAGCATCTGCTTTCCACAGCAGAGGCAGCTCCTTGACCAGAGGGCCTTAGGTGCAGTCGTGGGCCGGAAGGGAAGAGTAATGGTTGATGCTCTTGCTTTGAATGCATATTTGCCAAACCAGCACAGGGTTTATATAAAGACGCTCTGCTTGCTGAAGTGGCTTGGCGTGACTGATAGAGATTATGGAAACAGCTCCCCCTGCCCAGTCGCCGCCACTGACCAATGTGCTTGACTCAGTTCCTAGTAACAATAACCAGATACAATGAAGATGAGCTGGCTTACTGAGCTCTGTGGCCCAGTTTAATCCAGTATCCAGCAGTATTTCTGGATTAAGCCAAATCTGAGCTCTGTGGCCCAGTTTAATCCAGTATCCAGCAGTATTTCTGGATTAAGCCAAATCACAAAGAACATTCCTACCCTAAATAAACTCTTTATTTTACAGTGGCCTGGTCAGGAAAATTAATCTGTTTTTGCTTGGCAGGTTATACCAGGGGATGTTGTAGTTTAGTATATTGCTTTCATAAACAGTGTGTTTGCTCTTTTTTCTGAACAATTTTTCTTGGAGAATGATTGGAACTCTCAATTCACTTAGAGTGACATTGGTCAATTCGTTCTTTTCCTTCAGATGAACGCATGTGCGTGGGCTTGAATGGGAGGGAGCAGAGGAATATAGAGGGAGGGACTGTGTGCAACCTTGCTGCTAGTGGTAATGCGGCAAAAAGATATCCTGTGCCCACTGTCACTGTCAGACTTGACTCTCATGTATGTACACACTTTTTAAAGAATAATTCTTGGAAGCCTTGGCAGAAATCTCTGAGTCCTTCTTCTTTGATCTCTTTTTTATAGAAATCCCATTTTACAGCTGAGTTGCACGATGGTTATGAACTTGACTAAAAAACTAGTAAAACCACAGTAACCAAGGACTTGCTCTTGGGCGATTAAGCAAACTGGGATAAAGACAGGTAATGAGGAAAGTCGAGCAGTTGGATGTGAGGTGAAAAAAAGAAATGAACAAGCTGTGGAACGAGGAGTAAGTAGAATGGAAGGCCAGCGGGCCATGTGTGGCATTCCTTCTACCCCCTCTTACCATCTCTGACACGAGTCAGCTCAGCCTTTTTGTTCTCTTCTGCAAATTGAGAAAATAATAACAATAATTACAATTCACAAAATCATAAACACTGAGAAAGTGAAAGTACATTTTAGCATTTACATCCATTTTCCATGATTAGAATTATCCCTCTTTCCTTGCAGTAGTAAAGCCCAGTCCCAGACATTCAAACCTCTGTAAGGGATTTTTCCAGACCCTTTGACCTTTGAAATGGGTTGGAGCCTGTTCTTTTATCTTTTCTCATTCCCTCTCTGATTTTGTTACACTGAAACTAGAACAGAGCCTCTAAAGTTTTCTCCTGTAGGTACATGGAAATTTACAAAAGATTGGTGAACTACTTAAAACTACCATGAGCCCTTCTGTTAAGCCCTTCTGTTTTTGAATCCCTAGAAACCATTTCCACCTAGGACACTGACTTTATAAGTGTTGCTGATTCTTTTACCTCTCTCCAAAATAACTATGATAACCATGTGGTGATTTCCTACATGACTCGAGAATCCTTCTTATGGAAGCTGAGTTCTTCTTTTAAAATGAGTATTTGTAATTGTGTATCTTCCTTGAATAAGTCAACTGATCACATTTTCAAGCCAGTTTTAAAATAATACCTACCAGCTAATATTTGCCTCTTAAAAAATAGGGTGGTGTCCCCAAATAGAATTCAATTCAATAAATTCACAGCCTTTTATCACTAGGAATGTTTCACATGCCATGAAATGCCATTTTTCCATTTTATGGTTTAAGTTACTCCATCAGACATTTAGCTAATCTGCTAGGACATGTAGTTTTTCTTGAAAAGCCTAGAACTTTTCTCTCTGCACTGCATTGGTTCCCAATCCCAAATGGAAAAACTTTAAGTAAAAGCACTTTTATAGCATTTGGAGGCCAAATGTCTGGACGAAATGCTTCCAAGCACTTTAGACAGTTTAACATCACACAATTTATGTAGATTGTTGGAACTTCCTTGAGTTCTCATGTATTGGTTTCCAGGCATGTTGAGAGTACTCAAATCATCACTTAGAAAGCTTCTTCTTCCTACCTCTAGAGATGGCACAGGCTGAAAATATGAACTGATTAATCAAATTTTAGAAACTTGTATGTCAAAAAATCCTTGGTGACCTTAAACGAAGCTGGGATTAACAGGAGTAGGTCCTTTGCTTCTGAAATTGATGAACAAATCCTTCCCTAACTCCCTCTTTGTTGTACCTGGGTTGCATATCTCCTGGATTGAACCCAAGATATGTATTTGTCAGCTTGCTCTGTCACCCACAGTGAAAGTGAAAAACATACTATATAGCTAGCAAGGTGTCTATTGGTTAGGCGTCCACAAGCTATGTTACTAATTACCTATTCCTCAATCTTTAGGCAAATACATTTTCAGCTTCCACACACTGAGTTTCAAGCATCCTGAAAGCCCACATTTTCATTCCTTGGTTTTAGACTTTTCTGCCTCTGTGAAGTTTGTTTACTTGGCCTTTTTCCTGAATCACACTTGGAGGTTCTGCTGACCACCTCTCCTGAAGGGAACCAGATCTTTCCTATGCAGAGCTGTGCAGGAGTACCAAGGGAGTCTGTGACTGCCCATATTGGCTTCCACAGGCTTCTCCAGTAGAGCAGCTGTTTGGAACCTATTCCACCTGTTCTGTAAAGCTGCCCAGGGAGCTTTGAAAAACACAGGTGTCAGAGCTGCACCATAGACCAGTTAAAATACAATTTCAGGGAAGACATCCTGGCATCCAGCTATTTTTTAAACTCCCTGAGCTAATCTAATGTGCAGTCAGGGGTGAGAACTATTAAGACTTTTCCTGTAACAGAGAATACAACTAAAAATAGAAATGAAACCAAAAAAGTCTAAACAGATGACACAATGTCAAGTAGAGGAGCGCTGGTAGCAGAGAAGGTAGCACCGTGTGTAGGTACGTCATAGATTTATTTGAAGTCTTTTCAAGAGCAGCTAATCAAATGCCTCGTTGCCTGTGTCTAGTATTGTAGCCCCAGATGATGTGGCAGTGACCCTGTGATAATGGAACTTTTTGGTCCTGTTAAGCAAGAAGTGAAGAGGAAAAGTAGTGTATGCTGTATTAGATGAACAGTGACCATTAACTCTGCTCCTAATTGGTTTTTGTTGTTTTGTTTTGTTTTGTTTTGTTTTTGTACTCCTGTTTGAACCCACGGGCATTCTACCTCTTAGCTGCATTCCCAGCTCTTTTTAAACAGAATCTCTCTAAGTTGTGGAGGGTCTTGCTGAGTTGCTGAGACTGGTCTCAAACCTGTGTTACTTCTATCTCAGCCTCCCAAGTACTGGGATTATAGGAATCTGCCATCTAGCCCAGATGCTTGTGGTTTTTGCTTGCTGGTGTGATCCTATTATTTATATATCACTTTTCTCATTAGACAATGACTTCTCCAACAATCGACTGTGTTTGTCTCCAGGGCCATACACACAGCAGGAGCTTACTATGTACTTGTAAAACAAACAAATTAAGGGAAAATGAATGAATGAATGAATGAATGAATGAATGAATAGAAGAATCACCCCTACCTGCCAATCCTCTGTTTTGCTGTTTCTTACTATAGTTATCAGTGATCTAATATCAAGGGCATATCATGGAAATAAAGTAACCCCAATCCTGTCTTATAAGAGTGATGTCCTTTTAGAAAATTCTGTCCAAAACCTAAAAGTACTGCTTTCAATGGATACCTGCAATAGCATTTAATCCAGTGCTGCTAAGGAATATTGATTTAAAAAACTCTATTACAATATTACTTTAAGCTCTATAAAAACAATTTTTAGATGTAAAAATATAAGAAAACCCATAAGTTAACTTTTTTTTTTTTTGGTGATACTGGGGTTCCGGAAACCCTTCTACCTCCGGGCTACACTTCCAGACCTATTTTATATTTTTATTTGGAAACAGGGTCTCTTAAGCTAGCATGGCTGGCTTCGAACCTGCTTGATCCTCTTGTCTCTGCCTCCCAAGCAATTAATTCAGTGATAAGTGGTGTAGGACAGGTCTTAAGATCTGGTACAAAGGTAAAAGAGGCTGGAATTCAGTGCCCGCTCCAACATTAGGAGCCTTAGGAAAGTTCATAGTGGGTGTCCATTCTGCTCAGGACCTTCTAGTGGGACAAGAGGTGTGTGCAGCAAGCAAGAGGGGCACTGGTAAATGAGGATTGTGAAAAGAATAAGAAGTTCAAGAGATTAAGCAGCACCTACTTTGTATAACTATTACATTGAGAAAACTTCCCCAAGTTCCCTCTTTACTCTTCAGTAGAATTTTCCTGTGAGTTTTGATAATCAGCACCATAACTACGCCTCAATTTGGGGATGATGATTTTGGTAGCAGCGCTTCTACTGGTGATGATAGACGTAATTGATCCCTATCTGTAAATGCCCACGTGCAATTTTCTCACATCCCTAAAGTTCCATCTTACAAAGCACCTTCCAGTATAAAATTATTTTTATAACCACCAGGGCGAGTTAAATCAGGTCCATATAATTACTTTCTTACTGTTCACTCAAGGGAAAGATATATATTGAGTGTTCCTATGTCAGACAAAAAAAATGGACATCCTAGATGTCCTGCCCTGTACATTCTTTCCTTGCTTAGTTACTCTCTTATTATTCATATTTCCAGTCCTTTTAACCTTCATTTTTGTGCCACATTAAACTAGATACCAATGAAATTGGATATCCTTGGCTCTCCTTGAGCCGTTGGAATACTGTGAGTGTGTGATGACTAAGTGCCAGAATTCTGTGACTAGATTATTTCAACTTAGCTCTTGACACTGCTTTTTACTAGCAGCATGACCTTGGGCGGGCTACTTAGCTGAGATGTAGGTTCCTCACCTGCAAAATGAGTACAATCTTATTACCTACCTCAATCGGATAGTTGATTGATAGAATAATAGATGTGAGATTAATAGAATAATGTATGCAAATTCCTGGGACACGTGAGCAGCTAGACGGAAGCTAAACGCTAACTGTAGCTGGGCAAAGCCGTAACAGTGATGCACGTTTGTCTCCATAAGCCAGAAACACTTATTCAGTGGATGGTCGACTACTTGTTCATTGTGTCCTCTGAACACAGGAGTGTGTCTAGTTCAGGATTTGAATTAAGCCTGTTAGTTAGGAAAAATAAAATTTAGTTAAAGTGAAGACAACGCCGGGCGTGGTGGCGCACGCTTGTAATCCCAGCATTTGGGAGGCTGAGACCTGGAGGATTGCGGTTCGCGGACAGCCTCAGCTACTTAGTGAGGCCTCTGCAACTCAGTGAGACCTGGTTTCAAAATAAAAGGAAAAAAAAAATAGGGCAGGGGGTGTAGCTTGGAAGGTCAATGCCCCTGGGTTCCATCCTCAGACCCGCGCAAAAAAAAAAAATAAATAAAAAATAAAAATAAAGTGAAGACAAACGATGATGACCACTGTTTAATAGGGTAAACTCTAGCCATATGTGGCTATGGAGCACTTGAAATGTGGCCATCTAAATTGAGGTGAGCTGTCTCTGGTCATTTTTTATGTCATTTTTTGAAAATCAGTGTGTAAAAAAAAAGACAAAATTTCTCATTAAGCCAGATACAGTGACACACACCTGTAATATTCCCAGTACCTGGGAGGTTGAGACAGGAGAATCACCCATTCAGGGCCAGCCTCAGCAACTTACGGAGACCCTCAACAACTTAGCAAGATTTTGTAATCAAAACAAAAAAAAAATGGTTGGGGTGTAGTTCAGAGGTAGAATGCCCTTGAATTCAATCCCAAGTACTAAGTGTTGAACTTAAACTATTTTGATTGTGTCAAATGAAATCTGTTTTATAATTCTACCTATTTCTTTTTACGTGTGTGTGGGGGGAGGTCTGAGGCCTTCTACCTCTGGGTTACATTCTCAGACCTATTTTATTTTTCATTTTGAAAGAGGATCTCACTAAGTTGTGGAGGGCCTCACTAAGTTGCTGAGGCTGGTTTCAAACCTTTGATCCTCTTGTCTCAGCCTCCCAGGTACTGGAATTACAAGGGTGTGTCACCACACCCAACTTCTTTTAATTTACATATGATACTCACATTATACTTCCAATAAACAACTCTGTTTTAGATGGCATAGCCCATCATTAAAAAGAAGAGTGCATATATGAACATACCAACATGAAATCAATATGAATCTCACTATAGTGTTATAATGCACAATCATTTTTTTAAGAAAAAATTTAAATAATAGAGTGGTGAGTAGTAAACATGGTATATAAGCACAAAGAACTTATAGACTAGTTATGGGAGACAGTACTAAGAGCTCCTAATGCCTTATATGACTGAACTCATAACACCTGGGGGCTCTGAGACCACCTGTATCTTTTATATTCAATGATGGCAATTGAGGGAGGAATTACAACATAGACTTGTTTGTCTTCTGCAGAATCAGATATCACAGTATTAAGATAAACTGGTTCTACAGGCTTCAAGAGTTTTTTTTTTTTTTTTCTCCCAGAGGATTCTTGTTTTTTGTATTGGTTTGTGTGGTATTTGGACCAATAGAATTGAGACATTTCACAGAGTGCTTTGTTTAAATGATATGAGATATAAAATGTGACATAAGCCTGAGTATAGTGGATTTGAAGCCAGAATAAAAACGGTACATTTTAAAGCTTTAGCTTTGTCAAGAAATAGCTATTTTGACTTTCAGATAGATGGCTTTTGAGCTTGCCAAGTAAAGGAAACAAAATTTCAACTCGTCTACGAGAACTTTATTTTTCCTTTCATATATGCCAACTGTGCAGTGACTGTCCTGTTTTATGGTTCAAGGTAATGTTTTCATGGTGTTTCCAGTGCCACACAATGAGTGTGTGTCCTCCAGGTGCCCTTTCCACACAAAGCCAAAAAACAAAAAACATCTCACATCTTCTTTTTTGGAAATAAATAAGGGAAGGATGTAAATAATGACGGGGGAAGAAAGTAGCCATTATTAAGCATCCGAGCATCCATGTGTCAAGCCCTGTGCTAGACACTGTCCTTCATAATGGAGGAGACAGAGAACGGGCCAGAACTCCTGGGAAGTTAATTTAGTTTTTGGAAATAGCAGCTTCATGGTCATTCCAGAAGGTCAGAGACAGTATGCACACTTCAGACCCTGCATCTGTCCCTAATCTAGACTGAAGCTAATGTTTAAGCTTGCTTCCCGCCCATTCTACATGTCTGACTTAGGAAGTGGCCTGAAATCCCAGTTGACAATGGGGAACAAGAGCCCTCTGAACTGTGGAGTGGTGGCCCATTCACTCTGCCATCAAGTGTTTTTCTGCCTTTTGGTGAGAATACAATGCACATACCTTTTAGGGCCTACTCACCATTCCCATCTGAACATGTGCCACTTTGGATCATTCCTGGGTTTTCCCTTCTGGAAGATGCTCTTTAATGCCATTAATCACTAATGGAAAGTACAAAGGCATTTCAACATTTTCCAAACAAATCTGATTTTTTTTTTTTTTTTTTTTTTTTTTGCGGGTCTGGGGATGGAACCCAGGGGCATTTGACCTCCAAGCTACACCCCCTGCCCTATTTTTTTATTCTTTATTTTGAAACCGGGTCTCACTGAGTTGCAGAGGGCCTCACTAAGTAGCTGAGGCTGTCTGTGAACCGCAGTCCTCCGGGTCTCAGCCTCCCAAATGCTGGGATTACAAGCATGCGCCACCACGCCCGGCTTCAAATCTGATTTTTTGGAGACTAGCGGACTTTCAGATGGGCAAGGGAAAATGCATTTTATGGATAGATTTTTTGTTGTTGCTCTGAGCAGAAGCCTACAGAGAAAACTCAGGAGAACCCCAGCCATGTTCAATGAAAATAATAATATTTCAGAAAAATTTGCAGAAGGGGATAAGTCAACTTTTCTTAAATGTTCCCAGAAATTCAAAATTAAATTAAATTGAATAAAGTGGGACAAATCCAAAGAAATAACCTTTGCTTATCAGTAGATGACACTGCTTTGCAATATCTGAGGGAAAGAATGGCCTTTCATTCACTGAACTGAGTATACAATGAATAGGTAAAGATAGCATTATGATCAGCAACTTAATTTGTCCTTAACATGCCATGTTCTTTGAAAGTAGATTTTTTGTGTATTGCACACGAACCAATTGTTTCATACTCTGAAAACAATAATTCATACCAGAAACTTGATTATCCATGTGTACCGTAACTATGCCAACCACATTAGACCATGATTTTTAAAAATCTCACACTCCCTTCTCTGCCGATGAATGTTATCTGGAAATTAGTGCCTTTTGTTTTGTTTTTGTTTTGACTTAAATTATGTGGCTTGATGATATTAACTTGTTAGTTACCAGATTTTTTTTTTTTTTTGGTGGTACTGGGGTTCCTGGAAACCCTTCTACCTCCAGGCTACACTCCCAGGCCTATTTTATACATTTTTATTTGGAAACAGTTTCTTAAGCCAGCGTGGCTGGCTTCGAACCTGCACGATCCTCCTGTCTCTGCTTCCCAAGCGTGGGGATTACAAGCATGAGCTACCATGCCTGGCTAGTTACCAGATTTTTATACTGTGATATTTAGTCATAGTTTGTCCACTCCTGATTATATGAATTAGGTCTTTATATCAAAAGGGTGGAAGTCAAGGGGTGAAAATGTAATTTGCACCATAATACAGTGGCACCCCATCCTGGAACTCAAAAGTAATAATATCGTTGCTCCTGCAGAATTAGAACAAGCTTTACCACATTGGAACTCCCTTTTCTGAAAGTCTACACATTTTTTATAGAACACAAACATAGCTTCAGACTGGCATTGTACTTGTAGAACTATGGTCATAAAGTAAATAGCCATCACTTGAAATGACATTTTCAATATATGTTGAGTGTTGGCTTTTGTCTCAATTGTATTATCTCACAATTCATTTATGATCTGTTGAGTACTCTCCCATGCCAGGTACTCAGAGTTATTCCTATACATCATCTTCTTTAGCCATTGCGGAAGCCCCTGAGCTTATTTCTCTTGCTATACAAATAAACAGATTGATGTCTAGAGAAATTCAACAGCTTGATCAAAAGCAATGAAAGTTAAGACTCAAATCCAGCTTAGCTGACCTCAAGTTCAGAGATGGGCTCATTGGTTCTTTAGTAGGCCAGGAGTCTATGCTGAAGGACAGAGAAAAGAATGTCCCAGATCGCTGTAGAGAAAAGCATTAGTTTCCTACAGGCCATCTTTTCAGAAGTTGGAAGTGTGGTAATTATGATCTCTGTGGAGTATAACTGAGTCCCAGCTGCATGGCGACTCTCGAGCACTCAGAGGTCCCTTCACACAAAGTGCTAGAGACCGACTTCTACCTACACCCTCTGTCCCATGCAGGCAAGGACACTTCCCAGGACTTGACGTTTTAAATACTGGGCATACACACCAGATCTCTGCCCCTTGGCATTTTATACACTCCTTATCATAGGCCTTATGCCCTGTGGTTGGAATGTCTTCATCTTATCTTGGTATAGTGCTCTTTCTGGATTCTTCACGTGATCAGCTACAAGGTAGCAGTAGTGCATTATTAGCATGCTCGAAAGTACATCGTGTGTGTGTGTGTGTGCGCACGTACATGTGCGTATCAGAACATCAGTTGTGTCTTATCTAGGCATAGTAGCAAAGCTGCTGCCTTTCTGCACTGCAGAAGGCTGCCCCAGAGAAGGTATTATATATAGTTCACTTCTATTTACTTGGCTCAGCTTGTCGTGATGTCAGGTCTCCTGGGCTCCTATTTTAGAGTAACTTGTGAACGTCTGTGTTCTGCTGGAGTGTTGGAGGGCCACAGAACTGCGCTGTATTCTATCTGCTAAATTGCCTAGTGGTCTCCAAAGGAGCCCAACTGTGCCCGGTCTCAAGCACTCCTAAACCACACATACCTCAGAATGAAACTCCAAATGGAAATACCAGCTGCTCTTCTGCCCTTGCCAATTTAATGCCCATCCATTGATTAGTAAGTGATAGGAAGTATTGGTGAGTACTTCCAGCATTGCCATTGGCATTCAATACACGTCCTGGTCACAGATTTTTTTGTGTGTGTGGTACTGGGGGTGGAACCCAGAGCATTTCTACCTCCAGGCTATACTCCCAGACCTACTTTATATTTTATTTGGAAACAGGGTCTCACTAAGTTGCTGAGAGCCTCACTAAGTAGCTGAGGCTGGTTTCGAACCTGCGTGATCCTCCTGTCTCAGCCTCCCAAGTGTGGGGATTACAAGTGTGCGCCACCACGGCCAGCCTGGTCACAGATTATAAACTGGTAGATGTTAAGCCACCTGCTGCAGAACCACAACTGTGTGTCTTTCTCTCTTCTTCAGCTTTTTCATTAATTTTGGAAACAGAGTTTTTTTCCTTTCATTTTAAAACGTGAATGAAAGATTCACTGTGTTGAGTTAGAGAGTATACTGGGGGTGTGACTCAGCTGTATTTTTATTATTTTTCTAGATTCATTTAATAATTAGGTCCATGTATATGTTTTGATATAGATATATCAGAAATACTATGTTATGTACTGTATATATTTTAAGTAGTAAGATATGTTCAAATATAACATGTTAAATATGTTGTATGTTAAGAATTTAATTGTCTTTGAATTATCTGTTGTTTTGTGTGTTTGTATTTGTATTATACTTAATTGTTTTATGTTTATATATTATGAAAAGTCTAGTTCAGAACTATATCTTTTTTATAATTTTTATTTATTTTTATTATTTGGTCCTGGGTATTTCATCCAGGGGCACTCTACCCTTGAGCTACAGCCCCAGCCCTTTCTACTTTTCATTTTGAAACAGAATCTTATTAAGTTGCTAAGGGTCTTACTAAATTACTGGGGCTGGCATTGAACCTTCAATCCTCCTGTTTCAGCCTCTCAAATATTGAGACTACAGGCGTGCACCACTCTGCTTGGCTAGAAATATATCTTTTTTAAGTCCTTATTTCTTATCAGAGAAATAGTGATATTCCCTCAGAACTAAACTCTTCCACGAAACTGAAGAATTGACCTAAAAATCTTCCAGCTTCCTTTTGGTTGCATGATGAAAGTCAGAATAATATTCAGACAGGGATTATAGTTCCCAAAGGGCTGGATTTAAAAGTAATTCTGTATTTAGTCTAAAAAAGGAAGGACATTTTGATACCTGCTGTAATGTGGATGAACCTTGAGGAAGAACATCATACTAAGTTAAATAAACCAGACACAAAAGGACAAATACTATGTGATTCCACTCCACTCACGTGAGGCGCCGAGAGTAGACAAACTCACAGTGACAAAATGGAGCATGTGGCTGCCAGAGCTGGGGGGAGGAGTGAGGAGTTAGGAATGGGTGAGTGCAGTGTGTCTGGGAAGATGAGAAAGGCGTGGAGATCAACAGTGGTGATGGTTGTGCAACAGTGGGAATGTGCTCGATACCACTGAAGAGCATTCTTTTTCATTTTTTCATTTTTTTTTTATTTTCATGTGGATCATATTGAAAGTGGCATACATTCAGACTATGCTTGGCACCCTCCCTCTCTTTCTTTTCCCCCTCCCAACAATGAGTGTCCAGGTTGACCATGCTACATTCATACTTTTCCACATATTTGGAGGTAGCTCCTCCTAATCAACCTCAGCCTTCGTCTCCTATCCTTCCATTTCAGTTTTGCTGAGATTTCTCTTCAAAATGGGTAAATTGCGCCGGGCGTGGTGGTGCACGCCTGTAATCCCCGCACTTGGGAGGCGGAGACAGGAGGATTGCGCAGGTTCGAAGTCAGCCGCGCTGGCTTAAGAGACCCTGTTTCCAAATAAAAATATAAAAAATAGGTCTGGGAGTGTAGCCCAGAGGTAGAAGGGCTTCCAGGAACCCCAGTACCACCAAAAAAAAAAATGGGTAAATTGGCAAATTTTATATTATTCATATTTTACCATAATCTTAAAAAATTAGTCTTTTCGACAAGGCTTCTTTGTAACTAGAGAGTATGGTTCCCTGACTCCTAAACTAGAGTGAATTTAAGGGACCAAATACATGTATAATAATAATTATTTGGGGGCTGTGCCTTTCTTACTTTTACAAGTGCGTGCCAGAGGTCTTTTTGTCTTTTTTTTTTTTTTTTTAAAGAACTTTCTTTTATTTTCTACCACTTCTCAACAATTCCTGACAGGGGTTCTATAATTCTGAGAAAGATCATAGAGATTCAAAATAAAACTAACATATTTATGAGAAAGTAATTTTTACTGAAATCCTCCAAGGGAAGTTATAATGATTCTATTTTCTGCCCAAAGTTCCAGAATAAAAAGAAGTTAAGTAACCTCAAGATCACTCAGTAAATAAATGGAAGAGCTAAAAGTGGAGCTGAGGATTCCCCGACTCCAGCCCCACATCTTGGTGAACGCACTCACATCCCTCTACAGCAAGGAGGTTGGCAGGAGGCAAGGGGGCCTGGCAGTCGGAAGAGAATCTTGCAGGCCTAAAATAGTTTTGAGTTCTAAAAACCTCTCATGGCAAAGAAAACTCTGTTACAAATGCTGACTCCTCATCTCAGCCCCAGTACTATCTATCTACTAAGGGGATAGAACAGGAGAAAATAGATTTCCTTCTCGTAACAACTGTTATTGTTCCTGATGAATTACTGCTATTGGGATACTTAAGTGTTTGGCTAATTTTTAACCCTGCTTTTACTCTTATTTAAAAAATAGTGATCATTCAATTTGCTAGAATTTTTATAGTGCCAAGAAAATTAATAAAAAATTTAAAATAATTTCAGTTTCAACAAACATAGGACCCTACAATGTGTTTTTTGGTTTGGTTGTGTGTGTGTGTGTGTGTGTGTGTGTGTGTGTGTGTTACTGAGGCTTGAATCCAGGGGCATTCTACCTCCAAGCTAGACCCCGAGTCCTTTTTTTTTTTTTTGCGGGGGCGAGGGTGATACTAGGGGTGGAACCCAGAGGAGTTCTACCTCTGGGCTATACTCCCAGACCTATTTAATATATTTTATTTGAAAACGGGGCCTCACTAACTTGTTGAGAGCCTCACTAAGTAGCTGAGGCTGGCTTTGAACCTGTGTGATCCTCCTGTCTCAGCTTCCAAAGCACGGGGATTAGAAGCTTGCCCCACCATGCCCGGCTTAGATCCCAAGTCCTTTTTAATTTTTGTTTTGAGTCAGGATCTCACTAGGTTGCAGAGACTTGCTATGTTGCTGAGGCCAATCTTAAACCTGTTATCCTCCAGTCTCAGGCTCCCAAATGCTGGAATTACAGGGGTGTGCCACCATGCTCAACTTCACTATGCTTTAAAAGGCATGCTCATTCATTAATTGAAGTTATCACCTGAGCAGATATGTAAGTATAACTATATTTTGATAAAACAAGTGGACATTGGATATTATTCAGTAACTACTGGTTAGGGGACAGAGCTGAGTTCCCTTTACTTGGACGTTTTTAAAGAAAACAGACTGAGGAAGCAAGGAAGGGGCATGGGCTGAAGCAGTCAATCAAGAGGAGAAGGACAAATGGTTGGGCAGTATAAATAAATGGGTTAGGTCAGCTTGCCTGTTACCTGGCAATTATCTAAGTTAGGATTCAGTCCTCCCACAGGCACTGGGAAACAAGGGGCTGTATTCTTCCTACTGATTACATTTCAAAGGAACAGCTTTCAGGTCCTTGAAAAAGATCCTTCCTTCTTTCCTTCTTCCTTCCTTCCTTCCTTCCTTCCTTCCTTCCTTCCTTCCTTCCTATTTCTCCCTCCCTTCCTATGATGCTGGGGATTGGACCCAGGGCCTTGCACATGCTAGGCCATGCCCCTGTAAATCCTTTTTAATTAATGCTCTAAGAAAGAAGGTAAAAGCTACTGTTTGGTATAGACTAGAAAGAAGAGTGAAGTCTTGAGTTTTTTCTAAAGTAACCTATAGGGGTGGGGGTGTCTTCCTGGGATGCGGCCTCAGGCCACTAGAAGCCATGCTAAAGTGTACTCAGTTCTCAGTACAGGAGTATGAGTGGAGTGTTCACAGGGAGAGTGTATTCCTCTTAGTACCTGATGCTATTATATATAGAAAATAATACATTATCTGATTTCAAGATGGCAACAAATACTTGATTTTAGATTATGATTCAGTTCTTGGTGTCATATTAGATACGAGAATCATGAGTAAGGTTTGCCCTGTTTTTGATGAAATACCTTGTCTGTGATTGCTTATGTTTGTGAAAAAGTATCAGTGGATCAGTGGTTATTTAGGATAAAAACAATGAGATTTTTAAACTATACAATAATATTCTGAAAGTATACAGTATTTCAACTCTATGATAACATTTTACATCAAATATGTAATAAATTCTAGTAAATTCCCACTGCAGTTGCATATTTTATTTTTTCAGAATAGAAACAGTGAGTAAAATATTAACAAATGAATGTTAATGAGTACTCATTAGTGTACCCTGTGTCCTTATAGTTTCAGTACACAACCCAGAATTTTCCTGATTAAGCAGGATATAAAATTTATTAGTCTATTTGGTGAAATCTATGATAATGCATATCATAAAGGGAGGAAGAAATTATGGCTTCAGAAATGACATTTTATCTAAATAGCTTTTATAAACAGATATAATGTTATATTTTTCCCCAGAACAAGCAGTAATACCTAAGGATCAATAGACAATAACCATAAACTAGGCACTGTTTTGTAAGAAATATGTTTGCTACCCTATTAATTTGACATTGTCTCACTTGTGAAATTTTATCCGTGAAAGTTTTTTTTTTTTTTTGCACTACATTCTTTTCTTGGCTGTACAGATTTGTATGTAATACAAAACCATGCCTGCTGTGTTTTTCCACTAAAGACATTTTTTTTTCTACTTTTAAAAGAGATGATTTCATAATATCTGATAGCCTAAGAAACGATTTTATTCTTATTAATCCTTATATTCTATAGAATGGAATAAATTGCATGTGTTATTTCACATCTCCCACTTTTCCAAATGATCCTACTTTGCATTAATGGGCACCCGTTTTGGTTTCTAAGCTATACATCCCTGAGAATCTGTTGTCTGGGTCTCTACTTCCTGTGAGAGAGGCCGGGATACCACCTCCCATTTGCTGAAAGGATTCACTGGCATTCACTCTGTATGGGGGGGTTGGAAGGTGAGTCATGGGCCCTTTAGGAGGTAGAAGATGGAAAGACCTGGCGAACATGTTAAGTGAGATTAATCAAGCACAGAAAGAGAAGGGACATATGTTTTTGTTTTTGTTTTTTCCAATACACTTAAGCTAGGGAGTATTAACGATACCAGAGGGACTCCAGATAATGGAGGGGAAACCTCAGAGAAGCCAGAAAGGAAGGGTAGGGGGGGAAGAAGGCTGAGGTTCATTAATGAAAAATCTACATGTGACTATGTGTATACATGTGAATATAACATTGTTAACCAGGACACTCAAAAGGAAGGAAATGGGGAGGCGTGGGGGGAGGGGAGGCACCAAGTACTGTGTGCCAATGTCAACACGATCCACAATATGAAGTGAGACCATAGTGCACCAATAAAAATAAATAAATAATTGGAAAAGGTAGTTTCCCCCATTAAACATCAGTGGGAATCCAGGCTTTGCTGATAGAGATGTGAAGTTTACAGGATCAGCAGTGCACTCTGAAAAATTTGGCAGGCCTCCAGTCATAGGCTGGCTTCTTTTAGCATCTCATTGGATATCTAAACCCCATGATCTTTTCCTCCGTGTGGGGATCCCAAACAGTTTTAAATATGACATGATCAAATAAGGTGATTAATAGCGGAGCCATCTGGGATGACTCAGCAGGAATGGCCATTAAACTGTGGCTGATGGGATCACACCTGCGTCTCACCACACGGATGACTGTGAGAAGGCAGTGAACCTGGACGTGCTGCTGAGGGGAACAAGGGAAGAGTGGCCCTGGGCCGTAACCCGTTTCATTTCGTGTGGCTCCTAAAAGTCAAGAACCATTAAAAGGAAAGGCAATTATACCTAGAAACCTACAAACTAAAGTCACCACGCATATAGCTAAGTCTTTAAATAAAAAACTTTATGGAGAAATACAGTGAAGTAAGATCCTGTAGCTGTTTTATAGGCCTTGCCAAGAATCTGCTTTTATAGCGATCCTGCGTGTATTTTCACAAATCCATCCAACCAATTCAGATTTCTTAGACACTTTTCTGAATTCCCAGCCTGCGACTTTCAATTTTCCCATGCCTCAAGGTCATCCTCTGATTCCCTTGTACTAGCTCTGTTTCAGCTCACCTGCTCTTGCCGAGAATAGAAAGAGACAGGAAATTTCCTGAGAAGACCCCTGGCTTTGCGTGAGACACCTACAGTACATTGTCCCATTGAATCTTCTCATCAAACTCCATTTTACTGATGGGGCAACTAAGGCCCAGAGAAATTAAGTAACTTGCTCCAGAGCCTTGGACAGTGTTCATTGGAGCAGAACCCCCCACCAGGCCCCACGGAGGCCCCTCTACCACGCTCTCTGAGGCCCACGTCCCAAGATCACACTGAATCAATCACCCAGGGCTGAGTGATCATACATGCAAGAGTCTGCTTGAAAAAGAGCATCTTTTTTATTTTTATTTTTTTATTTTTATGTGGAACATATTAAAAATGGCATACATTCAGACTCTGTTAAGTGCCTTCTCCGCCCCCACTTTCCCTTTCCCCCCTCCCAACAATGAGTGTCCAGGTTAACCATGCTACATTCATACTTTTACACATATTCCAGTGTAGCTCCTCCATTAATCAACCTCAGCCTTCTTCCTCTCCTATCCTTCCTTTCTAGCTTTGCTGAGGTTTCCCCTCCATTATCTGGAGTTCCTCTGGTATTCCTAATACTCCCTAATTTGGGCATATTAGAGAAAAACATATATCCCTTTTCTTTCTGCACCTGGCTGATCTCACTTAACATAATATTCTCCAGGTCTTTCCATCTTCTTGCGAATGACACGATTTTGTTCTTCTTTATAGCTGAGTAGAATTCCATTGTGTGTATTTCCCATAATTTTACAATTTATTCATCTGTTGATGGAGACATAGGTTGGGTCTATACTTTGGCTATTATGAATTGTGCGGGTATGCATATGTTACTGCAGTTCTCTGATTTCAACCCCTTTGGACATATTCTTTTTTTTTCTCTTTTTTTTTTTTTTTGGTGGGCCTGAGGATGGAACCCAGGGGCATTTGACCTCTGAACTAAACCCTTTGCCGTATTATTTTTCATTTGAAACAGGGCCTCACTCAGAAGCTGTCAGCGAACCACTCTCATCCTCCCAAATTCTGGGATTACAAGTGTACACCACCATGCCCGGTTCCCTTTGGATTTATTCTAAAGGGAAAGTCAACATTGATATATATATATATATGATATATATATATATATATATATCATATATATATTTTTTTTGGTGGTATTGGGGTTCCTGGAAGCCCTTCTACCTCCGGGCTACACTCCCAGACCTATTTTTACATTTTTATTTTGAAACAGGGTCTCCTAAGCCAGCGCGCGAGGTTGGCTTCGAACCTGCGCGATCCTCCTGTCTCTGCCTCCCAAGCGCGGGGATTACAAGCGTGCGCCACCACGCCCAGCAAACATTGATATTGATAGAAAATCCTCCTCTAGTAAAAATGACTTTTGATCTCCCTAGTGACTTTTATATTTACTCTATGGCAGCCAAGACCTATTTCGTAGACTGATACATTGGAGAATTTGAAGATAGCATTGAATGTCAAAATTGACATTCTTTTTCTAAACTCTAGAATTACCATGTCAGAGGTGGTGGAAAGCTTTGGAAAAAATGCCTTTTTCTGTGTTCTGCAGCACTCATTGAGACAACTTCAATGAACAGAATCTCAGGAATGAGGGAGAAAAAATAGCATATCCTAATACCTTCCTTTCAATATGAACACATTTAGCTTTTTGTGCATGAGCCATAGTTTATATGTCATATTTCATTTTCTACAAATCTTATAAAATAATTATACTAAAATGTCTCGTTCTATTAATATCCAATTTGACCCACAGTTGATTAAAGTCATTATTTCCATAAGTAAATAATTTTCAGTGAGGGCCCAGAGAGGCTATTTGGGCAAAGGAATAATAAACAATTTTCTCTTGGGAGTTATTTCAAAAGTTGCATTTCAATTAAGATGGTGTTGGATAACAAAAGCAGTTGAAGTGGAATTATGGATTTGAAGTACTTACTATCCAACACTAAAACAACTCATTAAACCCCTACTGTTAAAGATTACTTAACATTTACATCCACAGAGACTTTCTGCCCCCCAAAGTCAATGAAAGCAGCGCTGAGCCACACAAACTAGTGATGAAAGGCTCCGCGGTGACTTGGCCAGAGGCCCAGATGGGCTTCATCCAGTATAAATTTTACTAGATAATCAGTCAGTTCCAAGCACCTTTTGGAAAATGCTTTTATTGTTTGTCTTTGAGCACTAGATCTGCACCCATTTCATTTAATCAACCTTAGGCCATTATAAAACATAGCGTCAAATCATTCCATTATTTTAGGATAGACTAATGCTAGAAAGAATTTATCAGAAACTAACCCCTAATTTGGTATATGCAACTGTCTACTTGAGCTCTTGCATGTTTAACAGGCATCTCAAAGGTAACGGTGATAAGTAGAACCCCTGAGTCCACTATTATACCCCTCCTGCTTGCTCCATCTTGGTAAATGATACCACCCAGTGGCTAAAGTCAAAGCAAGTAATGTATTATTATTTTTATTTTTTTTTGGTGGTGGTACTGGGGTTCCTGGAAGCCCTTCTACCTCCAGGCTACACTCCTAGACAGACAGACAGACATATATATATATATATATATTTTTTTTGAAACAGGGTCTCTTAAGCCAGCGCAGCTGGTTTTGAACCTGCACGATCCTCCTGTCTCCGCCTCCCAAGCACAAGGATTACAAGTGTGCGCCACCACGCCCGGCAATAATGCATCATTCTAACTCCTCTTTCTGGCTCCTCAAGGCAATGACTTCACTGATTCTACCTCCGTAATATACTTTGAATTTGACCTTTTCTTAATACCCTCCCACCACTAATCCAAGAATACAAGTATATTGGCCCATAAAAGGCCCGCATTCAAATTTTTTAAAAGTATCCCTTTCTCAAGACACAACCATTTGTTGGAACATTGCTGTGCTATATGTCTTGAAAGTGTGTTTCTACCTCTCAGCTAGAAGACTATTGTAATTAATACATGGCAGACGATGTTGCTGTTGTGAACAGCAGCCCTGGGATTGTGCCGTGTAGAACCTGCGCAACTGTGCTTGGCAGCCCTGCATGAGGTCACCATCCTCTGACGTCCATCACACTGCCAGAGCTACCTCATTGTCCCACTTCTTCTCTTGCTCTCTGCTGTTATTTTTTTTTCCACAGAAGATCTAGAATGATGTTTTTAAGCTCATACATCAAGTCATGTCCTTCCTCACTCAGTGCCTTCCAATGATAGCTAGTTATACTAGCTGTAAAATCCCGACTCCCCTTCCTGGTTACAGACCTCGATAAAATCTGACCCCATCTACCTTTTTCAATCTTCCCTATGACCTTCTAGGCTGGCATTTAATCAACATGCATTGGTAAGGCTTTCTGTGATGGCTTTTCTCATTGCTGAGTGCCCCCACCATGTTGTTTTTTAAATATTTTGAATATCTACACTGACTACCTCTCCTCTGGATCTGCCCACTTGGCTCTTGTTTTGCAGTTCCTAGAACATACTGAGCTTATTTCCATCTGTATTAGTTTCCTAGGGCTGCCTTAACAAATCACTGCAAACTCAGTGGCTTAAAATAACCGCTCTCAATGGTTATTTTTCGGTGAGAGAAATGTCTTTGCTTATAGGGGAGATCAGAGGTCTGAAGTAAAGAAGTGGTTAGGGTTACGTTCTTCTGTAGGCAAGGAGAGGGGATCCATCCCATGGCTCTCTGCTGGCTTCTGGTGACCCTCATAGGTCCCTTATGTTCCTTCATTTGTAGCTGCATGTCTCCCTTCTCAGCCAGTCTTCACATAACCTTTTCCCCTTTCCTCTTGAAGTCTGTTTCTCTTCTCTTCTCTTCTGAAGACTTTCATTGGATTTGGGGCATACCCTCTGGCAGGATAATCTCATCTTGATATCCCTAATTTAATTTTGTCTGAAAAGACCATTATTCCAAGTAGGGTCATGTCTGGAGGTTCCAGGTGGCCATTCAACTCACTATACTATATAGCAACTATTGCATCTGCAGTTTCTTCCCTGATTTTTTTTCACCGGGCAGGATTTACATCATTTCTGCATTTTATCCCAGTTTTCTTTCAAGTAATAATTTCTCTGAAAGGACATCCCTTTGTGCCCTATCTAAAATACCTTCCTCCTCTCCCACCTCACTTTTGATTCTCTGATTCTGATTATTTTTCTTTATACCACCAGCCATTACACTGAGTATTATTTATTTTTATTTATTGATCGTTCTCCCCTCTAGAATATGAGCTCCATGAAATCAGGGACTTTGTCTTCTTCATCTCAGCATCACCTGGAGTAGGAGTCAGAAAACTATATCCCACTGCCACCTGCTTTAATAAATAAAGTTTTATCGAAACCCAGGCAAGCCCATGTATTTATATTTTGTTTATGGCAGGGTTTGTGCTGTAACAGCAGAGTTGAATAGTTGTGATAGAGATCATGCAGCCCACACAGCCAAAAATAGGTACTATCTGTCTCTTCACAGACTTCTTGGCATATTTATCTGACATATAGTATATATTTATTGAATTAGATTGTGAAGACTTTTTCTAAGCAGTAAAATCTTATTTGGCCTTAGGGTTGATGTTCTAAAGAGAAAGATACCTGTTTTTTTTTTTTTTTTTAGTTTGTTTCTAACTTAGAATAATTCATGAATGCTAATTTAGGTAATAAAATGAAGAAGAGAAAATTCTGTTAAGACAACCTTGTCTTAACAGAATCTACTGTTTAGATTTTAAATTGCTTTGAAAAGTGTGCCATCTTGTTTAATTTTCCCAATAAACCTACTAAGTTAATATTATGTTATTTCTTAGGCAGCTAGAATTAAGTCACCTATTAGAAAGAGGCAAAGCCAGGACTCTATACTGATTTCAAGGTTAGGGATCTTCCCTTTGCTTCTATTTTATAACATATATTTTCTTCTAAGAAGTGAAGATCCTGTTACACTAGAACCATTTTCTACTTTCCTGTCTTTTTGAGAGTCTATCATCATGGCATGCATTTTGGGCTTGTTATGTCATAAGTATTATCTTATCCCTATTGTAAAGATTACAAAGATGGTAAAGATTGTCAGCTACTTCAGAGAATGAACAATGCCATGTAATTTTTGTATCCCTGCTACCTCTAGTAGAATATAAAAGAGTCACTAGGTAGATAAGCAATACCCAGTAAACACAGTGGAATTCTTTTTTTGTTTTGTTTTGTTTTGTTTTTGGTGGTACTGGGGTTCCTGGAAGCCCTTCTACCTCCGGGCTACACTCCCAGACCTAATTTTACATTCTTATTTGGAAACAGGGTCTCCTAAGCCAGCCAGTATGGCTGGCTTCGAACCTGCGTGATCCTCCTGTCTCTGCCTCCCAAGCGGGGGGATTACAAGCGTGCGCCACCACGCCTGGCTAACACAGTGGAATTCTAATGTACCATACAAATAAAAAGAAGTGTTATCTAAAGGTCTGAGCCACTTGAAATATTTTTATACAACTTCTTGCTCACTCAGAGTATAAAAACAATAGACACATGAGTGTGTTAATAAATTTAGGTTACTTGTATTTTAGTTGCTTTTTCATGTTTCTTTACTATTTACTTTAATAAAAGAATTTGAAATAAAAGGTAAAAAAACATAATTTTTTAAAAACAGAAATTAAAAAATTCTTGTTTAAAGATATGGAGAGAGAGAGACAGACAGACAGACATTGAGATTTGTTTTAGGGAATGGTGGGATTAGTTAATGAAGAAGAGATAGGGATAGGTCACATAGCAAGTCAAATAGCAAACATCCAATCAGGATTATCATAGATTTTTTGAAATGTATCCCAGGGGTCAAAAATTACTCATCGTTATGCTTAAGACTGACTAGATGTGTGGAAATTTCACTAGGCATGATCTAGAAGACAGGACACGTGTGTTCTCCTCAAACTCAGTCTTTCCAGGTATTATTTATTCTCTACTATCTGTGGTTGCTGAGTATGCAGAGCAAGATGCTGGTGCCTCATAGCTGAGCAAAACACACTTCTTGCCCTTGGGAGGACATGGTCTGATGGGAAGGACAAGGAAGGCTTCTCCATGTGAACTTCTGAGCTGGAGATAAGTGAGAAAGGACGTCATGGGCAGCAGAACCAGCTCGAGCTAATGCCCAGAGGTGAAAAGAGTCTCCATCTAATTCTTGTAGCATGATCTTTATTCCACTTATTCACCCCTGTGCTTTCAATTCTGCAGCACTGAAGAAACCAGAGCAACTATTTTTTAGGAAAATTGACATCTTCCATCATTTTCTTCACTGAATGCCAAGTGAAGAAGTTCCCAAATTAGGGCAAAAGGTTAGAAATAATAAAGAATGGAAAACACAAATGTCCTAAAGACTAAGAAGCTTGCTGTCTTCAGAATTGAGAGGTTTAATATGATTTTTTTTTTTTGCCTAACTCATTCAGAGACTTCCAAGACAAAAACCATGCTTATTCTATGGCTTACGCAATGCTGACTTAGCTGTCAACATTCAAATCATAAATAATAATAACAGCACACAAAAGCCAGAAAATTCAAAAAATGAAGGCTTTCATTGTAATGCTCACCCATCCGATTGTACTACATAATATCTCTCAATATATAGATAAACTTTCAGAGTTGCTTCATTATATGAAAATATGCAACATATTTAAGCTACAATTGTAATAAGAACCTTTGATTTTCATAATTTGAGCCTTTGTAAGCATTATGGCTTAAAGCCTTCATACTGTATTTACAGGAAGTTTCATCTTAAGGAATAAAAGACTATATACTGTATTTGTAAATAGTATTTTCCTTCCCTGTGGAAACAGTAGGACATGTACTATGGAAGCTGTTTTTTTCAGTAGAGATCATAGATTTCCTTTTATGATTTCTCATCAACTGTAGTTTAGTACCAGCCCTTCGTGTTACTGAACCAAGCCTATTTTACCCACTGCATAGTATGTCAATAACTGAGATAAGTTTTGCAAAAGAGACTTTATTTTAAATGTGATCTTCCATGGAGGGGAAACCCAAGCCTCAATTGTCCTCCCCAAGAGAGGATCTGCTGATATTTTAGGATGATGAATGAAGCAGGGTGACTTGAGGTGTGGAGAAAGGTGGTTGGAGATGAGGTAGTCTGTGGTCTGCTCATGCCTAATCATTCTTCACGGTTCTTCATTAGACACATGTTCAAAAAATGACAGCATTATTATGACATGAGAGTGGAATTTGAAGCCCTTTGATCACAGAAAGTGGACCCATTGGAGACTTGCACAGGCCCAAATAAGGAATTGGTGGTTTCAACAAAAACAGCCTTTGAGTTTTTGTAAGTAACCTAGGCAGCATTATCATCATAACCCACAGATAAGAGGTATTATCTACAACAAAACTATTGGGAGACTAATAATAAAATATAGCTCATCTGTGTGGCCTACAGAATTAGTGGCTTTTTAAGAGCCAAAAAGCAACGAGTAATGAAAGGTGAACATTGGAGCTAGAGTCAGAAAAGTGTAAAGTTCATAATTGTTTGGTGTAACTGAGATTAGACTAGCTGTGTCAGTTGGCTGGTAATGATCAGTGTTAGGATTCTCTTCTCCCGTGGAGTCTTAGAGACTGATGTGTGTGTGTGTGTGTGTGTGTGTGTGTGTGTGTGTGTGTGTTAGTGGGGGATTGAAATCAAAGGCATTCCAACTCTGACCTACCCAGACCTTTTATTAATTTTTTGTTTTGAAACAAGGTCTCACTAGGTTACTGAGAGTCTTACCATTTACTGAGGCTGTGCTGAACCTGTGATCCTCCTGCCCCAGCCTCCCAAGTACTAGGAATATAGGCCTGTGCCACCACACTGGGCTGTCTTACTCTTTTGATGGTACATCCTTAGGATTGGCTCTCAGGACCTTGAAAGATGCTTCTAATGTGCAAACCATACATATTTACAATTGTAAGCCCTTATTTTAGTAAGTGCCCTGCAGATGGAAGTGGACCATCAAGCAAGGGTTGGGTTTTACTTACTTTCTTCTTCTGGAGATGCTAGAGGAGAGAAATTGTGCTGTCTGATAGAAAAGCTGATTATCCATTTTTGTAAGCATACTTACGGGTTAGAATCCCCAGGCTCTGACTTATCACAGGCTGCATTTACTACTTAGAATGTTTTCAAATTCATTTAACTAAGAGTATAGTACTTCTACTTCAAGTTAATATTTTTTGGCCAACCCTGGTATTATTATGTTCAGAACAAACACTATGGACAATGCAAATACATAGATGGAGAGTTCCACCTTCAGGCTCTCTCGTGTGCCTCTCAGGCACGCTGCTTTCCTTCTCTTCTCTTTCCGTTTTCTATTGACTTTGTAATAAATTTTTTTTGCCACAAAAAATACATATATGGAAATATAGTCTCCCTTCCCCCAACACAAAATTATAATCTACAATAACAGGAGTTGTTAAAACAAAGATTTTAGAAGTACCAAAAACAGAGTTGTTAAAACAAAGATTTAGGAAATACCAAAAACAGATTTCTAGAAAAGACACCAGCAATGGTAATATTTTAAACATAGATAGGATTTTTAAACCTAAATTTATTTAGTTAAACATATTAACCTTGAATAAATCCAGAAACAGATTTTGAGTTTTAAATGTGTACAACTGTATGATGGCCCATATATGACTTACTACAGCTCACATTATAAAGGACTTATTAAATAGGAACAATAGAAACACTATCTTTAAATTCTCTAGTAAACGAAGAGAAAACATTTATTCACAAAATTCACTTTTAACTACATTTGTAATTACATTATAATTCTTAGGATTATAATTCTACCTAGCTTCCACTGAGCAATTACATAATGACCTAACTTTACAAGCAATGAAAAAGAATAAGAGGAAATTCAAAATAACTTTAGAAAAGAAACAAAAAATTCTGGTGTAGATTAATAGGAGAGGCACGTGAAATAGTTATAATGAAAATATTAGAGTTTGTAAAAAGCCTAGACTGAATTAATCAAATAAAGTGTAAACCACTTACTAATATTCACACTTATATATAATGTACATCTCCAGAATATTCTAATAATGATAATCCTATTACAGTTCTATTTGAGCTGTTGTATAATCCTTAAATAATAACAATGGAACCAAAAGAGAAAATGCAAAATTATCTTAGGAAAATGAAAAAATATGTGGTGTGCTTCTGGATGATTTTAGTGGACTTGATAACAACAAAAATAGTGTAATTATACTACCTGCAAATTGAATTAAATGAATACAATTAACCTGAGAGATCCACATCTCAGTAATCTACAATTATAAAGCATTATCCTGAGAATTATAATTGTATCAAGCCTCCATTTGAGTATTATATAATCAACTTTATGGCAATATAACTAATAGAGAAAACATCAAAATTATTTTTGTGTCAGGGGAAAAAATCTTGCTAGAGTTCTGAACTTTTGGAAGGAGGCTTATGAAGTCTGGATCAATTTGGAAGGTGTCTCACTTTTGTTTTCAGGTTGTGTGGAAGAAAGAAAAAATCCTGACCTTGGTGTTGAGACATTTCTGGTTGCTAATAGATGTAACAGGCTAGCGAAGTTCCTTGGTGGAGAGAAAGAATCCCTAGAGAGATTTGTTCTGGCTTTCAATAATAGGAGAAGGAAGAAAATGGCATTCTTCTTTGAATAAATGCCTTGCAGGAGCCCTGGGTAACATCTAGCCTCTGACAGGACCATGAGGTGGAGGTGAAGAGTTGCCAGGGACTCTTTTCAGATGGGAAGGTTGAACCAAAAGAAGGTACTATGAGTCTGCCAGGGCAAGGAGTTCCTGGGGAAGCTTTGGCATGCTCCTTTGGAGTATGGAGGTAGCCTTCTGGGAGAATCCAGCTTTTAGAGTCCTGACCCTAAAAGGGTAGCCTTTGGTTCATACAAGATACTGGACCAGGGTCCTTAAAACATCACCACCAGTTGCTTCTTCTTTCTTGGGACTCTGATCACCCAAATATTTCCCGGTGGTCCTCAGAAACCTCTATGAAATATCCCATTTCCAACATCAGGAACAATAGTATGCCTTCTGAATTGTTTTATTCCTTCCACAGTATGATCCTTTTGCACCTTTTGTGCAATGTTTGCCTTTTCTCTTCTTAAGTTATTGAAGGTTCTCTCAGCCTAAAGAGCTCTCAGAATATTGTCACGAGCTTTCTTTCATGGGAAATAAGAAGGCTTTGATAATAGTCAGTGATTTATTTGAATATTTTGGAAAGAATTGTGGCTTTTATTTTTTACATGCATAGCTGATCTTGTCATCAGCTTCAGATAGACTTGCCTCTATTTTTATGGCATAAACTAGTTCCAAATTGTATATTTGGTGAAAATTCATTTCTGTTTTTCTTTTCTTCACACAGTTGAGAAAGGCCTTAAGTTTTCTATTGAAGTGTTTTATCTTCCTGGTTATTACTAACTTTCTCAGTTTGGAGACTTCTAATGTGATGTATAAGTATATCAATCATTTTATTTTCTTTGGGTAATTTAGTGTACACTTGATTTATTTTTTATTTTTTAAATTTGTGTATGACTCAGTTACATCACTTGGTTCTTCAAGACTCCTTTGAATTCTCATTCTGAGAGGTCGCTATTCTCTCATGCATTTGTTATATTGAACCCCACATCTGCACATCTACAGTGTCTTTGAGAACTATAACATAGTCTTCTTTGGCAAGAGGTCATCCAGAGGCTTCCTGTGACTTTATCATTTTAATTTGTCCCATAGGGCCGGGCATGGGCAGGCTTGTAATCCCCCACACACACTTGGGAGGCAGAGACAGGAGGATCTTGCTGGTTTGAAGCCAGCCTCTCTGGCTTAAGAGACTCTGTTTCCAAATAAAAAAAAATATTTTAAAAAAATAGGTCTGGGAGTGTAGCCCAGAGGTAGAAGGGTTTCCAGGAACCCCAGTACCATAAATAAATAAATAAATAAATAAATAAATAAATAAATAAATAATATAAATAAATTTGTCCCATAAGCACTTAGACCTAAAATAAATTTTTTGTAGTATTAGGGATGGAACCCAGGGGCATTCTACCTCCAAACTATACCCCCAGCCCTATTTTTTATTCTTTACTTTGTAACAGGGCCTCACTAAGTAGCTGAGGCTGTCTGTAAACTTGCGATCCTCCTGTCTCAGCCTCCTAAGTACTGGGATTGCAAGAATGTTCCAGCATACCTGGCTCTAAAATAATTTTTTATAATAAAGTTTTCTACCATTTAATTCTGTATAACATGTTCATTTACTCTTCCTTTTTGTTTCTCATGCTCTTAAGAAAGAAGCTTCCTACTTCCTTGAAGAGTGGTATTTCATCCACAGTATATTTCTGTGCTTTGTGAAGTTGCTCCACATTTTTCTGACATGTTTTGAAGCTGTTTTAGTTGCAGTTTCTGAAATTGGATGTGTGTTGATTCTTCTTCTAAAGACTAAATCTTTCTTGTAATGTCAGGCATCAGCAACATTGTTCTAAATATTTAAATTTCTCTTCTTGAAGCCCTTTGCTAAGATCTCTATTTTAAACTCTAGTAGAGACCTGGAGCCTTACAGCTTATTATTAAAGACACCCAGTTTCATGTTGTGTGGTATTTCCTGATACTTCATTCTTGGGTCTGACTTATATTAAAGTTGATTCCGGGTCTCAATTTTTTTCATTAAGGCCAAGCCTCAAGAATTTCTTCTTTCCTATAAAGTGCAAAGATTAGTCACAAAAAGTGAAAGGTCTGATATTTTTCCTCATATGTGGAAACTAGAGAGAAACTGGGATACAGGAGGGACTCTAGACAAAGGGAGAGAATCCTAGTGGAGTGATGGAGGGGACCTCTGGGAGGGAGGTGAGAGAAGGGAGGGAGACTTGATGAAGGAAACACTGCAGTACACATGATGTACACACAGATTTGCCAATGTTTATCTCAGTGTCCTGCCCAGGGAGGGTGGGGGAGTGGGGCTGGGACCTGGGAAGCTCACTGAGAGCTGTGTGCATGTGTCTCTGTCACTCTGAACTTCATCATGATGTATGCTTACAGTGCACCAACTTAAAAAAAAAATATTATCTAGTAACCTGTTCGTTGTCTGACTCACATAGAGTACACTATTGATGTTTAAAGAAAAATCTCCCTGACCATCAATACCAACACTCCCATGGCAAAGCCTGGGGCTCTGGCTTGAACTAAGATCCTGCACTGCACTGCTACCTCCTAACAACATTCTACAGGGCCAGCACAATGTAGGAGCTCCTCTGTGACCCTTAAGACCACCGCTGACCCACTGCCAGAGCCAGCTGTCCAGGACTCTTGACAGCCGAGACGGACTACAGAGGACCCTGGGGAGCAGTAGACCCAGACCAAAACCAGCGCAGGACAAACAGCACAGATCTCAGTGGAGAGAGGACAGTTCTTCTCAATCTTTCTCATGCCACAAGATATGTAGAAAAATAATATCCTGTGATGCTGGAATTTGAACTGAGGCCATTGGGGATTATGGATGATGGTCTGGGGTCTCCAGCCACTGAGGCTCTGCCTGAATGCTGCAATAATTAGGGGCATCAAGAACTAGGGGTGTCAGTGTCACATCATAGCCATTCAGCGTGGCCAGCTGGATAGCTCTGTGGTAGAGGATTTCCAGGCCCATGACCCTGGCCAGTGCTTCTCATATTCTTAACTAAACATTTTATCCTGCAGCCCACAGAGGCCACAGAAAGAAATGTCATCAGCCCCTCCTTGGTCTGTGCCTAAGCCTACCTTGAAAAGCATGGCGAGGGTACAAGGGAATTTATGAGGGATATGGGCTTTCTTCATTAATTTAACCTTTAAAACTCAGGCAAAATAGGGAAGTGGAATTTTTATCCACACATTGTACAAACAAACGTGCAGTTAAACTCTGAGCACAGAAAGCTTTATTTTCAGACTCTCTTTGCTCAGGGTGAAGTGTGAAATGACATGGAAGTCTTCAGAATGATCGATCATCTTGGAGGCAGGATCAGGAGTGCGGGGCCACCTGAGTTCCTCTCCAGGGTTGAGGCTGTCCCTGAACATGGGTTAATGACCAGCATTTGTGGGACACTTCTGTCTTCTAGTTGTGGTGCCAATTTCTTGACATGGGTGAGTTCATGATGGCATTATGAAATAGGTTCTCTGATTTTCAGCTCTTGCAGATGGATTACTCAAGGCATTTAGAGGTTATAGAACATATAACTAGTAGTCACTTAATTCTAAACCAATTATGATACGGAACATGGCAGAGTGAGTAAGAAAGTCTTCAAAGTACCAATGAGTAGAAGGCTGGGGTTGAATATGGAATATAAGTTAGATGTTGCATCAAAGACTAATGAGAGGGTAATTCAGAGTTATCACTGGTGGAAAATCCCGGGTAGCAGAGTCAAGAAATGGACAAAGAGAAGAAAAAGCTACCTTAGGCCAGAGTTTTACAAACTGCTCCACTAAACCCAAATGTTCCTGAATGTATATCAGGAGGGGGATAATAAGACCACTCGATTGGATTCTAGATTCTTCACCACATCCTATTAAAGCAGAGCACTTCCACATTTATCTATATTATAATTTAATATAACACTTATTTTTAAGAAAGGGTTCTATTTCCCACATTTGAGAGAAAACTTGCAGCCCTTGATTTTCTGAACCTGGCTAATCTCACTTAACATAATATTCTCCACTTCCACCCATTTTTCTACAAATGACATAATTTTGTTCTTCTTTAGGGTGGAGTAAAACTCCTTTGTATGTATAGACCACATTTTCTTTATCCATTTATCTATTGACAGACACTTAGATTGGTGCCACAACCTGGCTATTGTGAGCTGCACTGCTATAATCTTGGGTAAGCATGTGCCACTATAATATTCTGACTTTAATTCTTTTGGAAAGATACCTAGGAGTGGAATATCTGGGTCATATGGTGGTTCCATTCTTAGTCTTTTGAAGAACCTCCATACTGATCTCCACAGTGGTTGTACTAATTTGCAAGCCCACCAGCTATCTATAAACCTTCTTTTTCCCAACATCCTCACCATCATTTATTATAGTTTGTATTCTTTTATATAGTTTGTATTCTTAATGATTGACATTCTAACTGGAGTGAGATGGAGCTAGGGAAAAAAATGTGAACTCGGAGGGAGACTAATAAAGTAGCAAAAGGAAACTGGAGAGGAAAAGGGGAAGTTTGTGAAAATAAACAGACCATGATAAAATAGTAGCTTTCATATTTCTGTATTTTATTATTTATTTTATAAACAAAGACCGTAAACATTCTGCAATGTTACCTCCAAAAAGCAACTGCAGTTTTGTGAATTTGTTAATGCAACGTCATTGCCTCCCTACGATTTTCCTTCCACATATAAATGATCCTCCTCCTTTGTGCTTCAAGGGGACCCTGTTTAAAATGAAATTCTTTTTGAATGCAAAAGTTGGTTCATTTCAACTATGCGATATGTTCCACTTTTCTGATTTAGATTAAAGTAAAAAGGGGAATTCATTCCCACAGCAGGAATTATGTCACTCACTTAGGCTTTCAAAGCTGTACGTTCCCAGGAGGTAAGAATGAGACTTCTCTGCCTCTCTGAGTCTAGTGGCTGCCTGTTCTGCCCTGTGTCAGCCCAGCTGCGGTCTCTCTCTGCTGCGTCCTCCCAGAGAAGTCTGCACATGGTGTTCTGTGCAGGGTTGGCTTAGAGATCAGCTAAGGTTGCAGTGTCTGGAGAAGGAAATGTTCCCCCATGTTTTGTGCAAGGGGTCAATTTGAGGTTGAACTAGTAAGCATCTGTTTCTATACTTGAGGATAAAGTACCAGAAGCACATCCAAGGACAGCATCCACCTACATCTGTCCCTTCTCCCACCAGATACTCTAACAATTTCCATAGTCTCCAGTTCAGTCACCCAGGGTCAGCATAAAATGCCACCTGCATCACACAAAACCCTTTTCTATTTCAGAAACCTCTTCTATAGAATGTATTATTCAAAGGAAAGACTACTCTTTTTGAGTTTAAATACAAAAGGCATCTTTCATCATTACATTCACCAGTGTGACAGATCTTTATTGTGTACCAGGCAAGTGACAGGTACTGAGGATACAGCAATTAGCAAAATAAAATTATCTGCCCACCCAGCGCAGCACTACAGCGGGGAGAAACTGACACAATAAATAAACTGTTATGTGCTAGAAAATGAAAGTTGCTATAAAAATAAAATATTGGAAATGGAATCATTGGCGGGGTTATAATTTTAAATGGGGTGGTCAGGAAAAAGGTGCAAACAAACCATGTTGACATGGGCTGAAAACACAGCAAAGCAAAAAGTGGGATAATGGCTTCCGTGTGCAGGGGACAGCAAAGGAGACAGAAGGATGAAGTACAGAGAGCTGAGGGAAGTAGCAGGAGAAGAGGCCATGGGAGAAGATGCGGGAGAAGATGGGAGCCCTCGCAGACTGCATTCACTCCATGTGAACTGAGAAGCCACAGAGGGTATTGACGAGGGGTGTGCTGTCCTGAACTCTCTTGCTTTTGAAGGTAGTGGCTGGAGCTGCTGAGCTGAGGACAGGAGGAAGGGGGAGGGAAGGGGGAGGGAAGGCGCAGGGAGACCGGCCCTGCAGTGATGGCGGCGATCCCAATGAAAGTCATTTCAGAAGAGATAGTGAGGAACAGCAAGTGGGGGCTGGTGTGAGGCTGGACCAGGACACAAGGACATCTCCAGTGCTGTTAGCTGGAGCAACCAGGAGGACTGAGATGCCATTATCTGAGGTGGGGAAGCTGCAGGGTGGCAGGCTGGGGAAGGAAAGAACAGAACAATTACCAGATATCTTTTGCTGCTTATACTTTATATCACTGTGAAAAAAAGTGAAAGAAAAAAGCACATTTATGAAGAAAACATATATATATATACATATACATACACATATATATGTATGTATATATATATATATATATATATATATATATTTCCTAGACTTCATGTGGTGGTGCATGCCTGTAATTCCAATACTTGGGACAGCCTCAGCAATGTAGTCAGACTCTAAGCAACTTAGCAAGAGTCTGTCTTAAATTTAAAAAAAAAAATAATAATAAGGGCTTAACGTGCCCAGCTCAGAGGTAGAATTCCACTGAGTTCAATCCCTGGCACCCCCCCCCCCAATTCCTAGAGAGTTTTAAAAATCAACATTATAAATAATATTATAGAAGCAGTTCATTCAATTATTTAGGAGGAGGAATCTCTTATTCATCATTATAACTTCACAACCTAAGAGAGGAATAATCACTGAATTCAATCAAGTTAACTTTCATAGAGACTAATGTATGTAAGTTTGTCCTTAAATCATTCCTGATTTTATGTTCATTTGTAAATTGTAGAAATGTTTTTATCCCAGCCAAAAAGTGTGTTCCATCCAGATGATTATGTTTTATTCAAGTAAAAAAGCAACCATAGACTCAGCCCAAACAGACTAGTTATCTCCCACCAAGCTAATCATTAAATACAGTAAATTTTACCCCTCCCAACCAGTTGACATACTGTAAAAATAAACTGGTTACCACAGTGACTATGGAGAGTGGAGTTGCGCACACTTGGAGGCGAGGGGATGGGGTCCTTGTGTCCCTGTGGGCAGGGCTTAGCGACCCTTATCATTTTCTGATGTGCCACAGCTTCGGGACCTGTCACTGTGTCTGGGTGTTTTTCTTTTTTTTTTTTTTTAAGTAAAGCGAAAAGATGTGTTTGTTTTCAAGATTACTTTTTTTCTTATATACTTTTATTAGTGCATTGCAATTACACATCATACACACAGATCTTGGTGTACTTCAGCATCCCATCCTCTTCTCTCCTTCTCCATCCTCATACACATTATACCTTCCTATATTGCCATAATATTATTTGAGCTATTTCCTTCCTTAATTCTTTTTCTCCTTCTCAACCCTTCTCCAATCTCCTTCCCTTATTCCTTCCCTATTGTGGAAAGATGTCTTTCCACAATGTTTTAAGTTTCTTATTTTTCCTATTTCCTCTTTAATGTCTGCATATGAGAGACAACATACAACACTTGACTGTCTGAGGCTGGCTGATCTCACTTAGCATAAATTTTCTACATGTATCACTTTCTCTTTCTTACAAACACAAAAATATGATTAATGAAAATAACTTGTAGGTTTTTCTGACGACTTTTGTTTTCTCTCTAGAGGTATATACCTGATGCCTTCTGCCTGCACTGGAAAAAAAAAAACATATTTTAGATCTTGCCTTCATCTCTGCTGCTTAAAAAATGGAAAGAAACCCTTTTACTTTAGTCCATATATCATTCATCAAGAGAATGTGTGATTTTCCTCATTCTCTGAAAACTTTAAGAAAGTAAGAATGGCTGATGCCTGTAATACTTTATAAAGTCCTTTTGAGTACACCATCTCAAGTACAATTTTTATATCACTGTCTTAATTTTGTTGATGGGAAAATCAGAATTGAATTGACTTCTGAATGAAAGATGCAGTATTATATAGTGTAATGTTTTATTCCATAAGTTGTCTGAAATGTGTGCAATTTTATATTTCCTTCTGTGATTTTCAAAGATGGAAAGTTTTTAAAGTTTAGCAATAACTTTTATCTTTAAATTTTTCTCAACTCCAGAAATTATAACTACCAATTTCATGCAATTCTTATCTAGTTTTATTTTGCTGATTTTGAGTATTATATATTGCTTTTCTTTGTATTTATGACATTGGAGTAGAACGACAACAAAAAAGCACAGGTTTTAGAGGCAGATGTCCTGATTCTAGTTCTTCCACACAGTTACGTGTGTGGATACGTGAATATGAGAGAGACAGAGTCAGACAGGCAGAATGACAGAGAAGCTTTAGACAATCCATATGAATTCTCTATGTCTTTGTTTGATACTCTAAAGTGGGAATAATAATAATTACCTCCTAGAGTCTTATGAGGAAGCTAAGTGAGCTCATGAAAAGCAAGTAAAACTAAGCCTGAGTTATAAACTGCCTCTTCCTCCCCTTCCTGACCTCTGAATGTTAGGAGAATGTGGAGATTCATTCTAAATTCTACTTTTTATCTGCACACAATATCTTTAAGTGATTGTACCCATTTTATGTGACTTGTTCATCTATACATAGGCTTTTTTCTTAAATTTACATCTTTAGCTCATTCAGCTTAGATATTTCAGAACATCTCGGTCTTAACAAGTGTAAATGTGAATTTTTTGTTTGTTTGTTTGGTGGTACTGGGGTTTCTGGAAACCCTTCTACCTCCAGGCTATACTCCCAGACCTATTTTTATACTTTTTTATTTGAAAACAGGGTTTCCTAAGCCAGCGCGGCAGGCTTCGAACCTGTGCGATCCTCATGTCTCCGCCTTCCAAGCGCGGGGATTGCAAGCGTGCACCACCACGCCCGGCTAAATGTAAATTTTCATCTTCCCTTCATCCCACAGACCTTCTCTACATCAGTGAGTGACACCACCATTACCCAGTTAGTCACAATAGAAATCCAGAAACCTAGGAAATTGTGATTTCTCTCTTCCTCCCTTCTGAAATACAACCCACTATCAAATTTTTCTTCCTTCCTTCATATGCTATGTTTATCTCAAATCTGTAAAATTTCTCTCTCTTTTCTCTCTCTCTCTCTCTCTCTCTCTCTCTCTCTCTCTCTCTCTCTCTCCCTCCCTCCCTCCCTCCCTCCCTCCCTCCCTTCCTCCCTCCCTCCCTCCCTCCCCAAGATGCATGGTGGCTGTATGGTGAAATGAGTAGAGAGGCATATCTGAAGGCAGGGAGGTTAGGAGGCTGTCCAAGGGAAGATGATGATGCTTGGACGGGCTTGGGTGGGGAAGGTGTGTGTGTGTGTGTGTGTGTGTGTGTGTGTGTGTGTGTGTAAGAGAGAGAGAGAGTTATTGGGGATCAGTCACATAGGCATGGAATTTACATGTGGCTGATCTTAGTCTACCACTCCCACAGGGCCAATCAGATACCGCAGCCCCTACCATGAATCAACATTGTTAGCATAAACCCTCTGCTATGTACCATGGTCCCAGTAGACAAAGACAATGTTTTCAGGCAGAGTATTCCAAATGGTTAGATGTGACTTCTCAGGAACTGGTCAAAGGCCAGACTATTCTTTGGATCATGCAAGATTTGGACAACGTAGGTCAGCTTAATTAATTCTCAGTTGTGCCCTGACCATCTGGGGAGTTCCTAGAGCAAGCTAAGCCTTCCCTCCTTGGACCTTTGTTCCTTATTTCTTCTCATTCTATTTTATTTTATTTTTATTTATTCTGTGGTAGTAGGTATTGAAATCGGGGGTATTCTACCTCTGAGCTATACCTCCAGCCCTATTTTATTTATTTATTATTTATTTTTGGTGGTACTGAGGTTCCTTGAAGCCCCTCTTTCTCCGAGCTACACTCCCAGACCTATTTTATACTTTTTTTTTATTTTTTGGAAACAGGGTCTCTTAAGCCAGTGCGACTGGCTTCGAACCTGCGTGATCCTCCTGTCTCCCCTTCCCAAGTGCGGGGATTACAAGCGTGCGCCACCACGCCCAGCATTATTTTTTATTTTGAAACAGAGGCTCACTAAGTTGCTGAGGGCCTTGCTCAGTTGCTGAGGCTGGCCTCATTGGGTCTCATTTTAAATATCACATCAGAGAGGACTTTCCTGGCTGCAAGGTACAAGTAGATCTATTCCTTGACTATTTTTCATCACAGAACCCTGATATAACACTTTGTAATACTCACCCCATCATTATTTTGCTTACATATTCTTAGTCATTTGTTAATTATCTGTTTACCCAACTAGACTTGAAGATGCACAAGGACATAGGGCTATTTTTGTCTTACACCACGGCATTGTTTGAGATGTAGTTGTTACTTGAAAGGCATTCATTGAATAATGATAGCTGATATTCTTATGTCATTTGTCTCCTTGCACTTCATTGGTAATTTTAATGAACTCTTTAGAAATCATCCCAACTCAACACCCAGAGTTGCGGATATTGTTTGTTCTATCTGTAACCTTTCAGGTTGATTCAGTGGTGTGGCTGGTCAGTTTCCAGTTTTCTGCCTCCACACGTGCCTTTGTGAATAATGATACAGGGAGGCAGAAAGCCACTTGCTCCTTAAGTTCCCGGCCAGAACTACCAACACAGCTCAAGATCCACTATAGTCATCTGGCCATATGTCCATTTGCTTTGTGAATTATTACATGTATATGACATTAAAATATTAAAATTTTAACTGAACCAGTGCTATTCAGTGAATTTGGCAGAATTAACATGTCATAGCTCAGGAGGACTTTAAAAGTATGTACAGCATTTGTTTTGAGCTTAATGAATATATTTAAATAATAATGACTCTAAAAATAGCTGAATAAAAATATATCTTTCTGCATTCAAAGAAACCTGACACAGAGAGTAAAGAGATAAATATATCCAAAAGCTTCTGATTCATAGTGATGTGTATAATTTTGGAAATGTCACTATAATAAACAGAGACTTCTCTCAGTTTTGAAATTTTGGGGAAAAAAAAAACGCCTAATTGCCCTTGGCAATTTTCAGAAAATTTTTTCTTTCATAGTAATGAAATCATGTGGCATGCATTTCATTCAAATTTTGTACAAGATTTTAGAGAACATAGTACTTTTAAATAAAGCACAGTTGTAAATGCCTTCTATGATTTTACATTTTCTATTTTAGTATAAAACCCTGTCTTATCATGTAAGGCCCTAGAGAATTAGGAACCAGCTTATATTTACAGGTTTATCTTTTATCACTTAGACCTGCACTATACTGATCTCATTTTACTGCTTAGAGTACCCTGCCCTCAGATAGAGTATTGCTTAATTGAAGACCCCCATGACTGAGGATGACCTTAAATATATGAACAGAATGAATGTACCTGGCTAATTTAACATTATTGGGGAACCACCAAGGAGCATGTAGAGAGCTGGGCCCTGGTCTCAGCCCCTCCTCTGCTAACTTGACCACTTGACAAAGCTCACTCAGCCTCAGTTCCTCACTCATAAAATAAGGAAGTTGAACAAGATGGTCCCTAAAATGCTTCCAGATCTAAAGGCCTTAGTTCTGTCTTCCTTGTCCTGATGACCTAGAGGATTTTAATAATTATTAAGGGATTCTATTGTGCCCAGCCACCCCAGTAGACAGTTTAGGCTGTGCCAAGAGAGTAGCCAGTGAAGGGGTTCTAATGAGCTGTCACTGTTTTTAGTGATAAGGTCGATCTGAGCTTATCATTACTCTAGAGGTGCCTTCAAGGCTGATTACTTTGACAGTAATCTCTGTATTTGGTAGAACCGGGACATGGAGTAGATTCAAAGTAGTAGAAAGTTGGGCGGGGCAGAATTTGAGAACAACCATTTACTGTAGAATCCATAAACTTTGCATCTACTTTGGTTTGCTATGAAAAATATTTACTAGACAAGATGCTGGGTGGTTCTTCTTTTGCTCACAGCTCCTTCTTTTCTAAAGCCTCTCCACGTACACTGCCATCTTCCTAATCCCCATCCTCATCTTCTCACCTAGAGAGTTTCAATAACCTATGGATTTCTGCACCCACATCCTCTCCCTACACAAGGCAGTTCTGTACAGTTCTGTCAGATTAATCTTTCTAAAACAGCAGCATCTACAGAAATAAGTACAAACTTTTCATCTTATTCCAAGCCATAAACAGTATAGATCCCACCTGCACTGAAGGTCTGCCTTCCACCAATCACCCACATTTACTTTTTGCTCCCGTAAAATTGAGTCATTCTTTGGTTCTGAGCATGTCCAACCTCACTTACGTCTGCACCTTCACAACCCCCCATTAGTTTTTAAGGACCTTTGTTTCCTTAAAGTTTGCCTCTTCCAAAACAGCTGAGATGTGTGTTAGCTCTCCCATAAAGACTTGGTTTTCCAACCTCAAATGAACATAAACTTTCTTTTACTTTAAGTGCATTTATTATTTTTTATATTATTCTGGGTGTCTTTTCTATTGGAATTGATTTTCTGCCTTCTGTTATTTTGTACATAAAAAATAAATCTGTTATGGAGAGTTCTAAACAGGGACAGAGGACTGGTTATTCATGTAGCCTGAAGATGGCACCACTCATGTGTCTAAGTTTATCATAGTGTTTTGCACAAAGGAGTTGCACATTTTGTATTTTTTGGACAAAGTGTATACAGTTACCTTAATATAGGAAAATAAGTATAGATGTAGAAAATCACAAAAATACACACCCTTTCTTTTTTTCTTTTTAATTTTTTATTGGTGCATTGTATTTGTACATCATAATGGGATTAAAAACTTGTGTAGACATACATGCATGCATCACCTAGTTAGTCCCTACCCAGTCCCTCCCCATCCCTCCTTCCCATGCTTGGCTTAGTGGTTGACATTGTTATGTTTTTTTAAGTACATCATGTGCTTTAGAGAGTTTCCTTCTTCCCCCCTCCCATCCCCTCAGTTAGGTTGCCTTATTTGCTTCTCTGTAGGATCTCCTTTTTCACCTAGAGTTCCTCCTATAACCCATTTCTCCTTAGCTTTCACATATTAGGAAAGCATCCAATTTCTTATTTTTTGTTTTTTTCAATTTTTTTATTGGTGCATTATATTCATACATCATATTGGGGTAAAAAACGTGTGTGTACATATGTGTACACATCACCGATTTAACCCCTACCCAATTCCCACCCCATTCCCTCTCCACCCCTCCTTCCCTTGCTTGGCTTAGTGATTGACTTCTATATGTTTAACTGCATTGTGTGTTCTAGAGAATTTCCCTCTTCCCCCCTCTCATCCACTCATTTAGGTTGTCTTGTTTGCTCTTCCATAGGATTTCCTTTTATTTTTTGTGACTGACTAATCTCACTTATCATAATGTCCTCCAGTTCCATCCATTTCCCTGAAAATGATATAATTGTGTTTTTTATGGCTGAGTAAAATTCCATTGAATATACACCCTTTCTATGTTAATACTGTTTCAAGTTGGTACCATGTTGAATACTGCACCCTGAAAAATCTTCATTTTTATAAATTCATTCATCCAGCATTTATTGTGAACAGCTAGTTGGCATTAGGCATGGTGTTGGATTTTTATTGTCTTGGACTACTTACAGATATATCAAACTGCCTATTATGAGACTGTGATTGGGCCAAAGAGAAAAAGAACCCCGCCCAGACCCCGCGATAAGAAAGAATCCATCATAGCCTACTATATGAAGTGTCTGGTGTAGTGTTAACATTAAGGGCTCCTTCTTTCATCCCTCCCTGTTTCCAGGTGCTTGTTCAATGTGATTTTGCAGTTCCTCCTTTAAAATGGCGCTCTATATCTGACTTCTCCTTGATTCTTAGTTTAGCCATTTGACTTCCCCTTGCTAGTATAATGTTAGCAGTTGTGGCACAAGCAGATGAACTTGCAAATGCACTTGCCTGCCCCTGTGTCCTCTCTTACTTCATTTCCATAATCACAAGCACATACCTACACTAAAGTGCTAGGGATATGACAGGCTTAGTCCCCCATATCTTTCAATTTGTAGTTGCCCTAGTCAGCCAAGAATCAGCTGACGCTTGGATATGTGAGCAGACCATTCCTGCCCAGCAAAGCCCAGGCCAGACCAATCTCTGCAGACTCATAAGCTAAATAAATGGATATTGCAATTCACTAAGGTTGAATTTTTTTGTGGTTGTTTTGTTACACAGCATTATTATGGCAATGAATAACTGCTACATTGAAAGAGAGAAGATAATCCTCAATCCCATACATTCCTTAGCAAGGAAGTGGCAACTAGTTCAAATACAGTGGTTTTTCTGTTGTACTAATGATCTAAGGGTGGACAGATCCAATATTCATTAAATAATCAAAGTTGTCTGGAGAGTTTGCTACAGAATTAGTCTTTAATTGAGTTAAATGAATTTTAAAAGTAAGGGCAGTTTCAGATCCTCTGAAATTTATCTATTTAGAATTATTAATTATGTATTTCTCAACTCATTTCCTTCAAACTCTAGCATAGACATTTCCATCACAGTTGCAGCAAATTAGCATCGGCTGCTTTGCCACACCAACAATCATCAACATCAATATCCAGAATTATGGATGGCTTAGTAAGATTTGACAATGGTACATTACTTTTGAGAGACAATTCTAGGGGCACCAGAAGGCTCTGAAAAATTATAATAAATTAAGATAGTTGTGTTTTTGTCATAATTTTTCCTTTATCATTTATTGACTACTATCTATGGTGGAAGGTCAGTTTATGGTGTCTCTCGAATATAAAATGGCTCTTTTTGACTTAGTGGCATCTGTTTCTAAGGTTTCTAACTTCTGTTTACTGTCAAGGTTTTTGCCTCACATGTCCTGATACTTTCAGAATGTAAATCTCAGTATCAGCTATGTCTCCTTGGCTCTTAGTTACAGTGAGAATCTTATGACCATTAAAAATATTTTATATTTGTTTAACTCTTATATGTGATGACTGGCACACTGCAATTTCAAAAATAATCGGTAGCATTATCAAGAGAAGCAGAAAATAACAAGGATTAGTGAAGATGTGGAGAAATTAGAACCCTTGTTGATGGGAACATAAACTGATGCAGCTGCTGTGAAAGACAGTATAGTGGCTCCTCAGAAACTTAAACATAGAATTACATGATGATTCACAATCCCACTTCTGGGTATATGCTCGAGAGAGTTGAAAGCAGGGGTTCAAACAGATGCATATATGCCAGTGTTCATGACAGCATGATTCACAATAGCCAAAAGGGAGAAATGGTCCAAATGTTCACCAATGATGATGAATATAATAAGATATATACACACAGTGGAATGTTATTCACACTTAAAATGGCATAACACTCTAGTGCGTGCTACAGCATAGGTGAGCCCTGAAAGTGAAATAATCCAGACACAAAAGGACATAAAATTGTGATTCCACTAATATGAAGCCAATACTCAACGCTGAACTGAAAAAAATAAAAAGAAAAGTAGTTGCCAAGTGCTGGAGGGAGATGAGAATGGGAATTATTATAAAAAGTACAGAGTTTCCATTTGGGAAGATTAAAAGGTTATAGAAATGGGTGATAATCATTTTTAATTTTGGATAAATTGCTATAATACTAGATGTCAACCACTAAGCCAAGCATGGGAGGGAGGGATGGGGAGAGAATGGGGTGGGGATCGGGTGGGGGCTGACTGGGCGATGTGTGCATGTATGTCTACAAAAGTTTGTATCCCACTATGATGTATGAATACAGTGCACCAATAAAATAAAAAAAAAAAATTTGGAAAAAAAAAAAAAAAAAAAAAAAAAGAAATGGGTGATAATGATGGGTTCACCGCAGTGTGAAAGTACGTAATACCACTGAACTACACTACTAAAACCCATGTCAATGGGATTTATGTTAGGTATATTTTACCACCAGAACAAAATGAAAGACAAAAAATATTAGTAGCTTGAGTGGCACCAGATACAATCCATAGTCGTTCTGGGAGCATAGTATGGTTTAGACATGGAATGCTTCCCCAGAAATGCTCACGTTTTGACAATGCAGAAATGTTCAGAGATTAAATCATTGAGTCAGACCTCTAACCTCATCAGTGGGTAAATCCATTGATTAATCATTTGAATAGATTTGCAGGGTAGTAACTGTAGGCAAGTAGATATGGCTTGAGAAGGTAAGTTACCGGGAATGTGGCCTCAGGGACTGTGTCTATCCCTGGCCCTTTTCTCTTTCACTTTTTCTGCTTCTTGGTTGCCGTGAGCTGAACGGCTTTTCTGTTCCACCCCTGTCACTATTATTTTTCGGCCTAGAAACTAGCCAACCATTGACTGAACAAAAGCGTGATCTGAAAGCGTGATCCCAAATAAACCTTTCCTCCTCTAAGCTGTTCTTGTCAAGTGTGCCTGAAAAAGCTAAGACGGGGTATTTCCCTCTCCACTCATGTATAGCCCTTCTCTTGGTTTTTTTAAAAAAAATTTTTATTGGTGCATTGTAGTCGCACATCTTAATGGGATACAAAATGGTGGAGTCATACATGCACACATCGTCCAATTAGCTCTTACTCAATTCTGTTTCATTCTCTCCCCCTCCCTCCTTCTTATGTTTGGCTTAGTGATTGACTTTGACATGTTTGTTAACATGACTTTGATATGTATTGTAATCATGAACATTAGGGAATTTCCCTCTTCCTCCCTCCCATCTCCTCAGGTTGCCTTATTTGCTCTATAGTATCTCCTTCTTCATCTAGAGAGTCCTTCTCTTTTGGAAAAACTAACACTAACATGACATTTTATTGTAGTGATAAGGGCATAGGCTATAAAGCCAGACCCATTAGTCTGAATCCCAAGAACATCTTTTATGACTATGGAAAAAGTTAATTAACCTTTTTTATTCTTATTTTTTTTGTAAATGTTGAAGATAATATCTTCTTATAAAGGTTTTTTTTGTTGTTGTTTTTTGGTTTTGGTACTTGGATTGAACCCAAAGGCATTCTACCTCTGAACTACAAACCCCCTCCCTTTTTAAAAAAATTTTTGAAACAGGATTTCACTATATTGTTGAGGATCTCACTGAGTTGTTGATGCTGGCTTCGACCCTGCAATCCTCCTATTGCAGCCTCCCAAGTATTGGGATTACAGGTATGTGTCACTCTAGAAAGTTTTTTAAGAAGAATAAAACATCTTAGGGTTCAAAAGGTTCAGCTTTTTTTCACTAAGCCTTCTTGTCTTTTTTCATTTTGTTTGTAAAACACCATTTAGATTAATATTTTAAGGTATAGGTTCCATCAAAGATCAAGGACATGTCAAGATCCACTTAGGTTTAGGAAGAGTATAATGGAATTTAAAGCTGGTTGTATCCCATTTGCAACTTTAGGCTCTTGTACACTACTAAGGACACAATAATTAGAATTCTACAAACATAATACTTTCTTTACCATCACCTTTAGCTTATCAAATTTTAATATAAATAAAAATTGTCCTAGATATATAACAATAAATATTGTTATTCTCTTTTATTAATAAGAATAATGCAGTTTTATGTTTAAATCACTGATGATACATACATGTTGTTCATTTTCATATCCCTAGCATTTGATATATACTAAATATTTAATACCTGTTTTGCATGAAAAGAATAAGCCCTAACTCCTGACTTCTAGAAAAAGGCAGATTGAAAACTACCAGAATGTAGCTATGAAATTGTGCCTATAGCAGAAATGCTTTAAGAGAAAGATTGAAATATTGAAAAAATTAGCAGAAAGGTTTATTTCTTGCTGCTGCAGGGCATTGGATGAAGTTGTATCAAATTAAAAATAAGGATTTCCCCCCTGTGCAAAAGTAAAAAATTATCTTATATAGGTCTATGAAATAAAATATGTTCCTAAGACAACAAAAATCACTGCTGTGGTTCGGCTTTGCTGGAGGGGCTGTTCTTTAGTCATTCCCTTTGTTTACATACAACTAAATGTAGAACTGAATAATGGGGCCACAGCTGTCAACACATATTGGAAGAGAACACCATAAAGGGGAAAAAAGATCATTTTTATCACAGAGCACGGTATCTAGGTATGCTGGGTTGAATAAAATACTTAACAAAAAGCATTTCAATATCTTTGCCAAGAATATATTTTAAATCAAAGCCTTTATGTTTATGAGTTTCCTGATGGAAGCGATGAGTAGCAGTCTTTGCCCAATTTGTTTCAAAGCAATATTGGAAAAAAATGAACAAAATATGCAATAAGAGAAAAAAAAATTCTGTGCGAGGCCCCAAGGGAAGGGCTAGCTGACAATATAATGGATGCTTTCCATTTCTCTGTGTCTAGAGTTCTAGGTGGTTACAGGCCATATATTACCCTGGTCCACTCCCACTGTTCACACTGACATTAATGGGAGGCCAGTTACAGAAACAAGGCAATCTGCAGCCTTATTGTTATTTATGGAATGAGATCATTCTATCTGGTTTAAGAGCTTCATTGTCCCACTTTCCACGCTCAAGACAGACAAAAATGCTAATAGCAATTGTGTGAGTGCATTGGCGAAGAATTAAGTCTTGGAAAAGTGTAACATTGGAAACATTCACTTTAAGACACGGATGTTTTCAGTAAACAGGAATAAACATTGCACAGTGGTTGCATTGTTTTTGTTCACATCATCCTTGGTCTCTTCCTCCTCCCCAAATTAGTGTGTAACTTCTTCAGATTTAGAGGTGCAAATTGTGATGAGATGTCAGTGCTCCTCTGCCAAGGTTTCCATTGCAAAATCAAGTTCAGTCATTGCTGAACAGGAAGATCTTGAGAAACAGTTCATTTAAATCTTCAAGTGAGTCCATTGAGCAATGTGCAGTCACCCAAATACCTCATATTCTGGGGTTATTACAGTCAACATGCAGTGTTTCTTCTCTTGCAAAAACATTATAAGAAGACTGGACCATGTTTTTCACAGCTTGATGAGGGTTTGTCTCTGATCTATTCTCTGATTCCTATATTTATGCTATCGTTATTTCCTCCTCGCATGATCTAATGTTTACACATTCATTATCCACCATCCACCATTTAAAGACAGGCATACAGTTGGGAGGATGCCCCGTGAACATTGGAGTTATGCCACAACAAGCCAAGAACTACCAGAAGCTAGAAGGACCTGGAACAGACCCTTCCAGTTTGCTCCCTTGGTCTTAGACTCCTAACCTCCAGAGCTTTGAGCCAACACATTTCTGTTGTTTGGATCACTTGGATTGTGACACTTTGTTACGACAGTGCTAGGGAGCTTACACAGACCCTCTCTCACTACCAAGTCTCTGTCCTCTCCAGCATTCTAAAAATTTCCCCGCCACATGGATCAGTCCCATTGGCATCCAAGCATGCTGTAAGCCACCTCCAGTTATGACCCAATTTCTTTGCTTCCTTATATAGCAGAATCATTGAAGAAATTGCTTGCATTCCAGTCTCTACTTCCTTCCCTCCATTCTCTTTGGAACTAACTCCAATCAGGTCTTGATCAAAACTGCTCTTGACCTCCACACTGCCAAATCCAGTGCACATATCTCAATATTTATTTTGCTCCATCTGTCAGCAGCATTTGTTTGGTTTCTCAAACACCACTCTCTTTGCCCTTCTCGGAACTTGCTGGACTCTTTCTCAGGCTCCTTTGCTAGTCCATTCCATTGTGCTGCCCTTAAGTACTTGCATTTTAATTCTTTTTTTTAATTGGTACATTGTATAATCATACATCTTGTTGAAGTTCAGGGTGATGGAGGCATACATGGACATCAAGCCCTCCACCAGTTCCCACCCTATTCCCTCAGCCCCTCTCCGTCGCAGATTGGCTTTGATAAGTTTGTGAATGTGCATCATGTCCATTGAGGTGTTTCCCCCTTCAAGTCTTCCTCAATTAAGTCCCCTCCTTCACTCCATTAAGGTTTCTTCTTCTCAGTTAAACTCCTATTTTAAAAAAGTGAAGTATGTCACATCTTGCTTCCTAGACCCATTAAAATGTTTTGAATCTACATTTAGTCTTGAAAGAACTCCTCCAGTCCTCCTGCCTTTAGATAAAAGAGCACTATGCCAAGGCTTCCATATTTGTCTTCAGCTTGGACCTTGCGCTGGAATTCAGTAATTTTTTTTTACATTTGTAATGTTTATTAACATTTTTAGAACATAATTTACATAAAATTGCTACCTATTATTATTATAATTTTATTTTATTTTAAAAAAAGAAAGGAATTCAGTAATTTTCTATCCAGCTACTATTAGATATCCCTACATGGAGGTCAGGTAAGCATTTCAAATTAACCTATCTCCTTCTTCCTCAGCTTTACAAATGGGAAAAAAACAAACCCATTCTTCCTGATGTGTGAATGAAAACACTGGGGAATACCCTTAACTATTCTCTCTTTAATTCCACATTTATTCTGTAAGAAAAGCCTATTTCCTCTTATTCTGAGACCAGGATCCAGATGCTCTCACCGCCTCCATTTGCAGTTCAGGTCACTGTCATCTCTTACCTCGTTTAATGCAGTCAAACTGAAGCTGTATTTTATGAATGGTTGCTGTGTGGTTTGCTCTCCACATAGCTGCCTTGGTGATCCTTTACAAAACAGAATGTCACCACCTCCAATGGTTCCCATCCCACTTCTGTCCATAGTGCTCAGCAAGTCCTCATAGAGTCCCACGGGTGCCCTGGGATTTGTCCTTCATTCATTGAGTTCCTACGCCCCGAGCCTCCCAGCCTCCCGATTCCTCGAGCATTTCAGGCATGGCCTCATCTCAGGGCCTTTGCACTCTCCATTCTTTCTGCTTGTGATGCTTTCCTTCCAGGTGGCTGTGTGGCTCACTTCCTTACGTAGTCCTCTCAAGTTTCTGTCCAAATGTCATCTTAACAGAAAGCCTTCCATGATAAAATAAAAAAAAAATTTTGTCTATCATTTTCTATTCTTTTTACTTTATTTCATGTTTTAAAAAATAGTGAAAAATTCATGAAGTTAGGGACTTCATAAAATGAGCCATTAGAACAGACCCAAATACGAGTTAAGTGCCTTACTGAATGATCCCTGGTTGGGCCCATAAGGTTAGGCTGCCAAGTACTACCTAATATTTCTGTACTTCATTTAGTTCTAAGCTCTGCCCATCCTGCCCTCTGTGTGCCTTGGTGAAAATCTTCTTTTTATCTCACCTAGGATCCTGCCAAGTGCCCCTGAGAAGATTTCTTATGGTGATATCCTTTAAAGAATTTCTTTTAACCTTTATTTTCTTGATGTCTCATCATATAGTAAATTGTTTTGAATAAATAAACATGTAGTTAGTTTGGGGGCCTTAGATTTTTAGTCTTGTGCCATAATTCTCATCCAAATTAATTCCATTGTGACCTTCATGTACGGCAAGTTTGTTTTAAAGGAATTTAGATTGCACATATTCCAAAATGTAATAGCTAAATCATGTTTGAAATTATCCAAGGCACATGATAAAAGCTTCTTAGTTAACTAAGTAAAAGCAATAAAAGGAGAGCATCCAACTTTCTAGGAGTGTGGACAGTGTTCTTATTTGTACACCAACACAAAGCAAGTGTCAACTTTTTTTCTTTTCTCATGGCCATGTTCTTCATGTGCAGCAAGTGCCTTTCAACACATGATAACTGGATTCCACTGGGTCTTGGTCCGTACCCCTCAGCATATTACATCATCACTTCTCAAGCTTTTCCACTTAAATGCTTCTAATATCAGAGGAGAAAAATATATATTTCTAAGGGTCTGTCTGTGTGTACCAAAGGAATCAACAGCAAATTCAAAAGTGCACTGTAGTTCATTATTAAATATCATAGCATTTTTCATTTTACTGCGTAAGAAGCCCACATTTTTGTTTGTTTGTTGTTCTTTTTGTGCATGTGCTGCTAGAGGTTGAACTCACAGCTTCTTGTGTGCTAGGCAAGTGCTCTCCCACTGAGCTCTACCCCTCAGTCCCACTATTTTTTACGTTTGACATAAAATTTATGAGGTATTTTTAGTGAAATTGTTTACATGTTGCTCCTTGTTCTCAAAAGTAAACTAAAGATGAACTCTGTCCACCTTGTAGCCTTGAGGAGCCCCTAAGCCCTGGCATCCATTAGAATTCTTCATCTGGAGTTCCTCCACAATCTCTAGAGAAGAGCAGAATTGACCATCCTTGTTAGACACGGATCCGGCAACACTTGAGCCAAACTCACCGCCTACCAAAGCTGCTCTCTGATCCTACAGCTGCTTTTGGCAGACCAAAACTTCCTGTCTGATCCAATCCACATCTCTAATGGAATGATGCATCACTGTATAATGGACCCTGTTTATTCATTCTATTCTATTAAGCCAAGATCAATAATGCAGCTAGCATCCCTATGGTTCAGATTATACCCAAGCTTCACTGTGGTGTCACCTACCTTGGCACAGGACTTGGTTAATAATAGTGAAGGCCTAATGAGATTTTAATTACCTGAATTTCTAGAGCACTAGAACACAGTTTCAGCTCTAGGGTTTTCCCAGCCTTGACCTTCAGGGAATGAACACCAAGGAGAATCCCAAAGGAAGAGCTCACAAATGAGGGGCAAGAGTAGAAGTATAAAGGAATGAAACATCTGGGTATGAGGAAGTGTGAGAGGTGGTATCGGGAAAGTTAAAGGTCAAATAATGAAGGACTGCCACATCGTGGCCTTGAATACCAGAGTGATGGATTGGGAATTTATTAGGCAAGAAACAGTAGTTCATCCAAAGGGAGGCTAGGAGGAGCTTTTATGCCAGAAAGCAACATTATTAAGAAGCATCTGATGAGGCCGGGCATTGTGGCACACGCTTATAATCCCAGCATTTGGGAAACTGAGACAGGAGGATCACGGTTCGCGGCCAGCTTCAGCTACTTAGTGAGGCCCTTTGCAACTCAGTGAGACCCTGTTTAAAAATAAAGAATAAAAAATAGGACTCAGAGTATAACTGGGAGGTAGAATGCCACCCCTGGGTTCCATCCCCAGTACTGAAAAAAAAAGAAGCATCTGATGAAAGCTACTTGGGGATTCTATCTAGGATACTGTGGAATGGAGTCACCAGCATAACAGGGCTGAGCTGTCCCCATGCTCCAGAGTGCGGCAAAGAGGCACTGCAGGGTAGAAAAGAGTATGGACCAAGGAGCTGCTTCCTGACCGTGAGCCCTCATCTCTGAAGAAGGACATGACCTCCTTCACAAGGTCATACTGATGAGTAATGAAATAAAAAATAACAACGGTCAGCAGAGTGCCATGCCAAGCCCTCAGGAGTGCAAGAGGCAGACTGGTAGAGCAGGGGCTCCCGTGCCAACTACCTAGGTTTAAATCCTGGTGTGGTCACCGAGTGCTGATGGACCCTCCTACACAATCCTCTGAGCCTCACTCTCTTCACCTGAAAAATGGGAATAATTATAGAGGCTGCCTGGATAGGTGATTGTGAAGATTAAATACTCTAGCTTGTGACATCTTCTTGCAACTTTATGCTCTCCACTGTCCCGCGATAATCTCTAGACCAGGAGCCAAAGAAGTATAGGATCAGACACAGCAGGATGAGAAGAACAGATGGGACTGATTATTGCTTTGATGTTAAGTGTGATGCAAGAAATAAGGCAAAGATGACTCTCAAAATTGCTAAGTTGACAGAATGAGAAGTCAGGAAATGGAATGAGTTTGGTCTGGAGCACAAGATTTTATAATGAGGAAGGGGATGTCAAACTTAAAGAAACAGTGTAACTTTTCACTAGAAATATTAGTTGTTGTGGTTTACATATAGAATGACCCCTGAAAGAGCTTATGTACAGATGTTCACAGTTGCTATTTAATCAAGGTTGTATCTCATTGGTGGGTAAAACCATTGTAATGTACTATTGTGTAGTAACCTAGGAGGTGGGCAGCAGCAGATAGGTCACTTGGAGTGTAGCTTTGGGGACTGTGCTGCATTCTTGAACCCCCTTGCTTTAATTCTCTAGCTTTTGGCCTTAATTATGTGAGAGCAAAGCATGTCCTCCTCCTTCCTACCATTATGCACTGAGTTCTTCTGGTATAACCTGGTCTGAAATGGACCGAATGCCTAAAATATCCGCAATAATGAGCAAATAAATCTCCTTCCTCTAAGTTGTGGTGGTCAGATGTTGCTGGATTACAGAAGTAAGAACGCTGGCTCAAACATTAGTAGACATTTTTTTGGTTAAGCCAATACCAAGTTCAAATGATGACTTTATTATTGAGATAGTATAATTTATTTTCACAATTCATTTATTAAATACCCAAGTTGGCTGTTGTTCATATTTTCACCAAGGGGCTCCTGATCCAAAGTTGCCCATCATACTCTCTGTGGAATCATGGAACTTCCCATGTGATTCCTTTTAAAAAAAGAAACTAGAGAGAGACTCAAGGAAGACAGGTGATTTGCTCAAGGTCACATACCTACTGTGAGTACAAGGTGGATAGGACCTGGGTTCCCAGACTCCCCTTTCTGGCTCTCGGCATGACACCTTGGTGCCTTTCCTAACTGGCTCCCTATCCTGCTCACCTCATTGCTGTTGGTATTACATTCCCAAATAAAAGAACAACAAAAAGTTTTGTTCATTCCTTAGACCAGCTGTAGAGATACTGTGGAGTAATCCCAGAGTCACCTACATCTCAGATAATGGTGCTCTGTGGCAGTAGATGTTAGGAGAAAGCGTAAGTTCTGGGGATTTCTTAAATGTCACTTCTTTTCACAACCAAGAGTGTCATATTTAACTCAAAGGAGTTAACTAACCTAGCAACAAGCAACACCTTTAGGACAGGAACACACAGCCCTTCAGAGATATTTTACTGTTCCAGATAAAGTACAGTATCGCTGGAAGAAGGAACCAGTGGCCACAGTAAAGAAAAGTTTGCTTTTCCCATGCTCAAATCCCAAGCAAAATGTATTTGTGTTTACTTTTACAGAAATGGCCCTGGGATAAGGGAATCGCTCCAGGCACTGGCTGAAGGTGTGTTGACCTGGATCAGCAGGTTGAGGGAGTCCAGAAGTCTTTTCACCCTTCTAGCCTCAAGATGAGCTGCTTATGCTCTGTGCTAGCATGAGTCTGATGGGAAGTACCAGGCCCGGTGGTCCCTTTTGCGTGGGCAATCGTTGTTTTGCCCTCTTGCTGAGAGAAATGATTGAGCCCTTGTTTCTCCGGTCCAGGCAGCAGCTCTTAGATATACTTTAGGTGCAGATGTAACCCTTTCTTTGTTATGTTGGTAATTTTGTTTGTTGATGCTTTCCAAGAGTCTCCAGTGATTCTACACTTTTTCAATGGATCTTGAAGCCCGGTATCAGCTGCTGGTGGTGAACTCCACCTGCAGCTCTCTTTACTGCCCCTCAGCCATCCTGGGGCAGCTCATCCATTCTTAGCTTGTCACCAAGGACATACGTGCTATACCTTAGGAAGTCAGAAAAGCAGCTCACCGAAGAAAGAGGTTTTCCCACAGTGCAAATGTCTGCCTGTGGGTTTGGGGTTGCATCATCTCCCAGATACCCAGTGAAATTGCACAAAATTCAGCATTATAGGAAGCAGTATTCCCATCCATGTTTTAACTCAAGAAAGAATGAAAATTAGAGTATTGTGATTTGATATGCTCAGGTTCTTCAATGAGTGTTCTTTTGAAAACTATCCATATCCAGGGGTTAAAACTTTATTTTCAAGTCTTTAACTCTGCTCAGTTAACCAAGACATTAAGGCTTCATGAGCCATAGCAAGAAGGGTTTTGATTTCCTGCTTTCTAGACATGTGGTCTTAGTTTTCCTAAGGTGACGTGTTACTGTTAACCTGACTATATGGTTCTCTATGAAGCTCAATTCCTATTAAAGATGAACTAGGCCAGGCATGGTGGCGCACACTTGTAATCCCCATGCTTGGGAGGCAGAGACAAGAGGATTGCGCAGGTTCAAAGCCAGCTGTGCTGGCTTAAGAGACCCTGTTTTCAAATTTTAAAAAAAAGTATAAAATAGGTCTGCGAGTATAGCCCGGAAGTAGAAGGGTTTCCAGCAACCCCAGTACCACACACAAAAAAAAAAGATCAACTAGGGTTTAGCTTTTCAAATACATTTTAATGAGATCATACCATAATAAATGTCCTTTGGAGTGTGGCTACTGCACCTAACATAGCTGGCACAGTCTCCTGGGATACCAACATAACATGGGCAGTTACAGGCTAAGGCAAAAAATATCTTCTGTTTTTCTAACCTACATATATTAATTCCTCTGGAATTTAGAAATACCACTGACAGTGTTATAAAGGAATTGCTAATTGTAGTATTTATATCTTCATGTTCACATAGGATATTTTATAATCTCTAAAGTCAATTCTAATAAATCTCAGAAACTAGAATGTCTGTATTTGATTGTGCCTTCTTACTGCGTTACCTGACTGAGCCACAGAGACTCTATCAGCACAGCTAGCCAGGTAGTTATGGCCCCTAACATGGAATTTTATCACCTTGTGTCTATGACCTCTTGCATGGAGAGAACATGGAAAGAGTCACATGGTTCAGTAGTGATGAACATAAGGTAGATCCTTGTTACCAGGACTTATCCTCATATGATGAAAAGCTGCTATTCTTTCCTTTGAAGTGTTGGAAGCCAGGAGTCATGGTGCATGCTTGTAATCTCAGTACTTGGGAAACTGAGCTAGGAGCATCTCAGGTTTGAGGATAGCCTCAGCAAGTAATGAGGCTCTCGTCAACCTAGTGAGACTCTGTTTGCAAATAAGAAATAAAAAAAAAAATCAGGATGGGGTGTAAGCTCAAAGGCAGAATACCTCTGGGTTCAATCCCAAGTACCACAAAAAGTGAAGAAAGAAAGAAATGTTGGGAGATATGAAATAAAGTGTAGAGATGTAATAGGATGCAAATAGCTCACTACTCTTCCATCGCCACTGAACAATGTTGCCACTATCCTCAGCCCTTTCTATTGCTTCTGACTCTTTTGCTCCTGTCACTCTTCAGGTGTTTTGATTATTCATGCATGGCAACATTCACTCATTTGTTCAATCGCTCAATATTTATTGGATTCTTGGCACTATGCCAGCCCAGTATAGAAAGAAAAATAGTAAAATTCACCTTTCCAGGTTTTTTTTTTTTTTCCAATTAGGTTAAGGGTTTTATTTGGTGTGTATGTTGGAAGAAGGTACAGACAACTTAAACATTTTTACAGGATAAAAAGAACTAAGTTTTAGGGAGACCGAGAATGAGAATAACCTCTAGTATCTACATAGCATGAAATTAATGGGTAGTCCCACCAAGGCATCCTTGCTAAAGTGGATTATCTCCGCCGTGTGTGTTCATGTGTGACTCTTCTGCCCAATTGAAATTCTAGAATAGCTTCAGAGTGGCTTGGCTGAAGTTAAAAGCCCATACCTCAACAAGAGTGGGGAGGGCTTTCCAGTAGAGCCCAAGGACACCAAAGTTCCACACCACTGAAGGAAGCTAGAGCAGGCACAGCATAGGCAAAAGGAGCAGGAGCCTGCCCCTGGGGGGAGGTGGAGAGAGGTTTTCAACATACAATGTGAAACACATTATTAGAGGTCTGGACAGGTGCTGGGTTCTCGGAGGAGGAGGAAATTCACATGTTAGGAAATAGTAGAGTTGGAAAAGTTGGCAGGACCTATACATACAAGTCTTTCCTTGGTATATTTTATTGTTTATACTCACCCTGTGAATAAGTACAGATTTTAAAATAATAGCTTAAAATTTTTTAAATATACTTTTAGTGGTTCATTGTAATTATACATCATAGTGAGTTTTCTTGCTTGAAAACTGTGTGTTTCTTGCTTGAGCCAACTGTGTGGTCACTAAGATGGAATACAAAATAAGATGTCCTACCTTTGACATGTTGAAGGGATGCTCACCTGGGATATCCAGGTGAGGTTAGCCCAGAAGGCAGTGGTATGGAAGAATCTGGAGACCAGCCAAGTGTTCAGGCCTGGACACCTGGCACTCAGCAGTATATGCAGGTAGTAGTTAAAGCCCTAGAGCCAGGTAAGGTCACCCAGTGAGGAAGAGGGAAGAGGCCAGCATTAGAATCCTCTTGAATCACAGTACCTAAGAGGGAGAAGAAGACAGTACAGGGGAGGAAGAAGGTCATCTTCCCCTGCCTTATCCATATTTAATCTAAAACTGTATGTAGGTTTTAGAAATCTGTAGAAATTCTCTTAAAATAAAAAGTCCTAGTACAGTACATCCTGGTACCATGTGGCGCTCTTGAATATGTGAAATTTAAAGAGAATATTTGATCAGTGACCAACAGCTCAAAGAAGCCAGTAGGGGGGAAGGAGCAATGGAGAGGAGTTGATCAATGTTTACTAAGCAAGAAGCTCTACTGTGCAACTGCTCAGTAGGGTGACGAAAGATAACAATAATGTAGAAAACTAGAAGAGAGGGTTTCTACTGTTTCTACCATTAAAAAATTGATAAATGTTTGAGGATAGAGTTATGTTTAACCTGCTTTAAACATTATATAATGTATTCATGTATCAAAACAGCACAATTCTCCATAAATATGTATAACCTTTATGTTTTTTCATATCAGTTTAAAAATTAATTTAAGCCAGGTGGGGTGGTGCACACCTATATTCCTAGTATTTGGGAGGCTGAGACCGGAGGATCATAGGTTTGAGGTCCTCAGCAAGTAGTGAAACCCTCATCAACCTATTGAGATACTGTTTCAAAATTAAAAATAAAATAGGGTTGGAGGTATAGCTCAAAAGGTAGAATGCCCCTGGGTTCAATCCATAATACCACAAAAAATTTAAATTTGCAAAAGAATAAAGCAAAGTTAACAACATAAATAAATGCACAAAATACTAAGCAAATCAGACATCAAGGATTTAATTAATACTGTATGTGTATGTGTGTGTGTGTATATATATATATATATATATATATTTTTTTTTTTTTTTTTTTTTTTTTTTTTTTTTGCGGTACTGGGGACTTTCTACCTCTGAGATACACAACCCAGGGACTTTCTACCTCTGAGATACACAACCAGCCCTATTTTTTATTCTTTTATTTTGAAACAGGGTTTCACTGAGTTGCAAAGGACCTCACTAGGTAGCTGAGGCTGTCTGTGAACCGCAATTCTCCTATCTCGTCTCCCAAATGCCAGGATTACAAGCATGCGCCTGTATAGTTTTATCTATGTAAAAATCAACGACATGTAAAACTACACTGTGCTTTTAATAAACAGTATAGGGGTTACCATCGAGGAAAAAAGTGGCTAGAAAAGAGAATGGGGTCATTGGGGGTAATGGGGAGCTGGTACTGCTCAGTGTTGTCAGGCACTCCGCTGATGACATGTGCGCTTTTCTGTATTTATATGAGAGAGAGAGAGAGAGAGAGAGAGAGAGAGAGAGAGAGAGAATGAATATGAATATGAATATGAATATGAATATGAGTAAGAAAAAAACATCACTAGAAGGCTTAGAATCTCCAGGAACTAGATTGGTAGTCTTGTGTTCAGAGTGTAAGAATTAAAATAGTTGAGTTCCTGTATTAGATCTGTACTTTCCATTGAGATATTTGCCTAATTGTATTCAAATTTGTTTTATCAAGTCCACCCAGTATATTTAAGTGTCTTCTACTACCTTGGACTTTTATGGACTTTTACCCTAAGTATGAAAATAAAAATTTCCAAGCAATGAAAAAAATTATAATTGTACTATGGTCTAGAAAAGGAATCTGGGTGTGGTGACACATGCTTGTAATCCCAGCATTCAGGAGGCTGAGACTGGAGGATTATGGTTCACGGATAGCCTCAGCAACTTAGTGAGACCCTCTGCAACTTAGTGAGACCCTGTTTCAAAAATAAAGAATAAAAGATAGGGCTGGGGGGTGTAACTTGGAGGTAGAATGCCCCTAGGTTACATCCCCATTACTGCAAAAGAAAGAAAGAAGAAAGAGAGAGAGAGAGAGAGAAAGAGAGAGAGAGAGAGAGAGAGAGAGAGAGAGAGGAAGAAAGGAGGTAGGGAGGGAAGGAGGGAAGAAGGAAGAATTTCTCTGTTTCTCTGAAGTATAACAGAAATCCATTGTTATTGTGAGGGACAAGTGTTTGACTTAACATACACTGTGTCTCTTTTACAAGTCAAAAAAAAGCAACTTCTGACATAAACCCAACTGTGACAGGCCATGTTGGCATGTGTATATCTAAAAAAGAATGACTGGCACACTTAAAAACATCACCCCATATTATTATGGTGTTTGCAACAATCTCAGTTATTTTTTTCTTTCAAGTTCTGCAAATAATATGTAGAACACATATGTTCACAAAGACTGGGGCAGTATTAATGAATTCACTAACAAATATTTATTGGCTCTCTGCTATATATTGTGGTTTGTCCTAAGACATAGAGGTACCATGTTGACTGAAACCAACACAGTTCCTATCTTCTTGGTTTGCAGTCTATAGGGAAAGACCATAGTATGATATTAAAAATGAGGAATACTCTGGCACTTTTAGAAATCCAGCAATAAGCACCTAGCCAAATGCAGGAGTCAAAGAAGATAAACAGCAGACAGGTCGTTGTTGCTGAGACCTGAGGATGGTGGCAGAGAGGAAGAAGCAGGGTCATAGGAGAAGGCAGTGCAGCAACTGTGTAAGAAGGTCCAGATGCCAGAGAAATCCTGCACCTGAGCACATTCATGAAAATAGAGGTTCTAGATACCTGAAGCCCGGCACCTAGTTCTGATACCAACCTTTTTTCTTCAGATTTTGTCTATAAGATTTTGTTTTTCCTGTTTAAAATACAAAATTTCTCAACTTATTTCTGTGTCAAGACCTTGATGTTTCACACAGAAAAATACTCCATCCCTTCCATGGAACCTGCAGGATGAGCTTCTTGGAGTGTAGCCTCAGTCACACACATTCGGAGACTAACTGATCAGGTCTCTTTGGGTTTCTCCAGGTGAGCAGCATATAATATTTTCTGCAGATTTCTTATCTAAGAAACTTGAAAGAATGAGAAAAAAAAAAGCTACAGGGCAATAAGTTGGTAGGAAAACAAACAGTGAGCAATTTGTCTTGCCAACATGGTAAGTGACCAAAAACGAAACCTAAACTCAGACAGACTGTAACACTGGATACTCTTGAGTGCCCTTTAAGAAATTTGTTTTGGTCATTGGGTGATAAATAATTTTCTAAGAGCCAGGCATAGTGATGCACATCTGTAATCCTAGTACTTGGGAGACTGAGACAGGAGAATCACAGATTTGAGACCAGCCTTAGAAACTTTCTGAGACTCAACAACCTAGTTAGACCCATTTCAAAACAAAAAGAAATGTAAAAAGGCTGCCAATGTAACTCAGAGTCTATGTAGAATGTCCCTAATACCACAAAAAGGGAGGGCTGGTGGTATACCTCAGATGTAGAATGACCCTGAATTCAATTGCCAGCACACACGCAAACAAAACTTTTATTTAATTTAATTTAAAAAATTCTAAGGCTTTGACTGCTCACTTAATGGTATCATTGCATACCTTGGGTAATTTGGATTAGAAACAGAGCCCTGAGGCCCAGAACTTGGAAATGTAACCCGCATCGTGTTTACCCAGATCAATACTGAGATTTCAATGTATCTCCTAAATGGCCATCTTAAAATTATTTTACTCTCCAAGACAATGGTTTTCTTCCAGCTCGATGGCATAGAATAATGAGGATGAGGTGGCTCCACTCTTCCTGTAGAATTCCCTTGAGAAGCCTGCTCCACATGAGTGCCCACCTCAGAGTATCGATTACCCAGGAAGCTGTGTGTGAAGTCACTTGGGAATAATCCTGAGGATAATAAAAAGCATCTCCCTAGCTGACAGGAAGTTGATGATGTCTGCGTAACTCTTTGAAATGAATGGACATGATTCATTTCGCTCTCCGTTGCTGATGGGTCCTGATAGCCACATTCTAGGATATCTGTTCCTGAAAACAATGCAATTTTTTAAACTGCTAATTGATACAAATGTGCTTTATTTTTCCCCCCTCATGTCTTTGTGAGCATTTGGGGGGAAGAGAATTAATGTTTTTACTCTTAGTTCTGTTGTCTTTAACTAATCAAAATTTGGGGCAGCTCGTGTGATAATAATAGAAAATTGTTTTTTCTAAAACATCATTTAATTTTACGTGTGTAATTACATTTAGCCTATTATCATGCTTGGCCTGTCACCTTTCTCCCCCAAGGAGTGTTGAGATACTGTCTAGGGAGATTTATTCTTTTTCATTCCCAGCAAGTGAGCTGCCTGGGATGGGCACGTGCTTTTCTTGGTGGGGGAGGAGTAGCAACAATGCAACTCATAAACAATAAAACCACAGCAAGAAAAATACTAAAAGTAGACTGTATCTAAGTGTTGTGCCATCAAGACTAAGGTCACAAACTCTATTGTTTCTGAGTGTAGAAGAGTTAGCTGATTCTTTCAAACTAAATTTTTTTCCTCAGTAATTTCATTTTGACACTGAGCAGTGATGGTTTTACAATATCATACTTTGTTTTTTTTGTTTTTGTTTTTGTTTTTTTTTCGTGACACAAACATGCATTCGTTTTATTCACAAAACAGCCTGGTTTCCTAAAACAATACAAACAGCATGTTCATCAGCAGGAAGCTGGCCATGGGCAGGGGGCCCCAGGCCGCAGGGAGACAATATCATACTTTGAAAGAGACATAACAGCCTTGGAAATGGCTTTTGCTGAAATGCCTTTTTCTTTAATGTTTTTAAAAATAAGATGTGTAGCACCAGCCAGCCACGGTGGTGCACGCCTGTAATCTCAGTACTTGGGAGGCTGAAACAAGAGGATTGCAGGTTCAAGGATAGCCTCAGCAATGTAGCAAGACCTCAATAACCTAGTAAGACCCTGTTTCAAAACAAAAAGTAAAAAAGACTGAAGGTGCAGCTTGGAGGTAAAATGTCCCTGGGTGCAATCCCTGTGCGCGCGCGCTCTCGCGCTCGCTCTCTCTCTCTCTCTCTCTCTCTCTCTCTCTCTCTCTCACATACACACACACACACACACACACACACACACACAATGTGCTGCATTTCCATATCCCATGCTACAGTGACTCAGAACTGACCTGAGCCCTGGGTGCCTGACAAGCAGCCATCTCTGGAATCTGGGTTTGTCTCTGCCATAGACAGAGCAAAGATACTCAGGGCAGCTGGAAAAGTGTGAGCTACCGAGGGTGGGCCAGGCCAGAGTCTGTAAGACACGCTATTAAAAGGCAAGAAGCCAAAGGAAGCCCTGGTTACTGGAGAAAATCCGTCTGGAAACACGAGAGTCAGGGCCTTGAGAGGTGACTGAGAACACAGCTATATTTGTAGCTTCTATATAAGGTACATCCTGTCTGTCCTCCATAGAGATGCAGAAACGATCTTTGTAAAATACCCATCTGATTTTCCTTCACCAGCTTGGAATCCTTCATGGGTCCTATGACTTTCAGGCCAAAAAAAACAAGACTCTTTGCGAGCCTTGGCTTTTGGGTTTCTGTGCCCCTTTCTGCTTTATGCCCCTGTGATATCTGCGGTGCCCTTATCACTGCAGTCCCCAGAACTCGCTCAGCTCCCAAGTGCATCATGCTGTCTCACGCCTTCCTGTCTTGCCTTCGTCTGGAATGTCCCATACCCCTTGAATCATCCCCTCCTCTAGCAAAGTCCTGCTTACCCTTCCCTTCCAGGGTGGCTTGGTTGAAAATTCATCTCCCCCCATGAGACCCCATGAGAGCCTTCTTCATCATATTCAGCACCTTTTACTCTATTTCTTTACTGTCTTTCTCCTCACTAGACTGTAAACTTCTCGAGTGCAGAGATCAGGGCTTATTTCACTTGCATCCGTGCCTAGCAAAGTGCTTAATAAGTTTTCCAATAAATGTTGAATAAGTGAATTAATGAAGGAGTGTGATTATCATGGTTAAAAATGAGGAGAATGTAAGATTAAATGAGGCGCGGGTGTGCCCCATTAGCATAGAGACACTCCAAGATCCATAATAAGTTACAAGAGGCTTTATTCGTGGGGGGTCAACCCCCAGCCCCCGCGTGGCCGCGGGGGCCGGTGGCCGGCGGGAGAATGCCTCCCTCCCTCTCCCGGTCCTCTCTGAACTCTCTCTTCCGGGGCGGGAGGCCTGGTCCCCGGAATCGCAGGCTCCACCTCCTAGCTCTCGGCCCTGCCCCCACTTTACAGAGAATTTTTTTTTATTTTTTCTTAATTTGCATTATACTATGTTAATAACCTTAAAAATCTGGAAATATATGTGTGTATATATATATATATATATATATATGAACATAGATATAAAGATCTAAAGAGAAATATGGTGCTTTAGTACTGACTTCATTCATGTCATTGCTCATCAATAGATGTGTTCATAATCAATGTATTGGACAAATTTCTATGGGACAAGTACTGTGTTAGGCAAATAGGGAGAACATGATTTAGGCAAAGTTCCTATAAAATTCATCATTCCAGTGGAAATGAATGGCCAGCTGGTCACTTCACACTGTATATAATACTTAGGTATTAAGTATAATACAGTTGGATAAGTGCTATATTCATAATGAACTGGTTAATGAATTTGACATGATTTTTACTTTTAACATTTATTGAGAAAAAACTTATATACCGTAAGATTTGCCTGTTTTAAATGTACATGGCAATGATTTTAGTATGTTTTTAGAATTCTATCACCATTACCATGTCCTAACCTTAGTATATTCTCATTGCCTCAAAGGAAAGCTCATGACCACTAGCAGCCACTCTGAATTCCCAGCTCTAGCCTCAAGAAGCTACTAATTTGTTTTGTAACTCCAATAGATTTGCCTTTTCTTTCCCTTTCTTTCTTTATTTCTTTCTCTCTTTCTTTCTTTCTTTCTCCTCCTCCTCCTCCTCCTCTTCTTCTTCTTCTTCTTCTTCTTCTTCTTCTTCTTCTTCTTCTTTTCTTTTTTTTTTTTTTTTTTTTTTTGGTGGTACTGGGGTTCCTAGAAGCCCTTCTACCTCCAGGCTACACTCCCAGACCTATTTTATACTTTTTTTTTTTTAATTTGGAAACAGGTTCTCTTAAGCCAGCGTGGCTGGCTTCGAACCTGCGTGATCCTCCTGTCTCCGCCTCCCAAGCGCGGCTAGATTTGCTGTTTCTGAACATTTGTATACATGGAATCATACAGTATGTGATCTTTTGTATTTGAATTTTTTCACTTAAAATAGGATTTAGAGATCATTCCTGTTGTCGCAGGTGTCAGTACTTCATTTCTTTTTTTATTATAGAGTAGCATTTTGTTTGGTGATTGTATCAGTTTTTGTTTAACTATTCCCCTATTGTGGGATACTTAGGTTGTTTCTCATCTTTGAAATTTAAAAATAATTGTAGTTGTGAGTCTGGCTTTTGCTCTGACTGCTTCTATAAAATCTGCCTTATTTTTTATTTGGTAAGCTGACTGCGACCCAGCTTCTTTTATTTGTGGTACTAAAACAAAGCCATTATTTTTAAATACTTTTATTGGTGCATGATAGTCTCACATAATAATGCAGTTCATAGCGATAATGGCATACCCACCAAGTGCTATTATTTTTTGGCCAAGATTACTCATTATATTCACAAGTCTGCACTAAAGCTTCTTTCTAGCCATGAAAAATATGTACAATTTCTTAATAGTGGAAATCTATATAACCATAGTAGGATGGAGTGAGAGATTGTCTTTTCTTAGTTTAGTTATTTTTGAGGGGTTCTTTTTTTTTTTTTTGTATTTTTTGGAACCAGGGATCAAACCCAGAGCATCACACCTGCAAAGCAGGCGCTTTGCCACTGAGCTACATCCCGGCCCCAGAGATTATCTTTTCTGAAGCCATCATGTCATTCAAACTTTGAAAGCTGGAAGAATGTCATTTTAAGCCACTTGCTCCCAGGAATCTCTTGATATGTGTAGCAAGGGACATGAGTGAAACATCTTGATTCCTATAAATATGGGATCATTAAATGCTACCCAATAAGAGCAACCATATGATTTAATAATTATTGTTTCCTTGTCTCCCCAGAAGAAAATTGCTATCATTACCAACTGTCATCAATTAAATCCACTATCATCTCAATGTCTCTGGACCAGTGGAAGATCCCTCTTTTAGGGAAATTAAGCCAAAAATAAGTGTTCTTATTTCTCAGAAATTCTTTCTGCATTTCACGGGATCCCCACAAATTCTGGCACCTCTCACCACATTGCATTTTCTGTATTTCTTAGCTTGTTTCTCCAGTGAGGCTCAAACCTTGTTCAGGAGAGTAACCAAGTTCTACTTGGTTAGACCATCAATTCTGGAAGGGCCCAATTTCATATTTTTGTAAACTTTTAACAATCTACCACAAAAAATATTTATGAGAACACTTTGTTTCATTGTGCCATCAAATAAATAGATATACTTTTTTAAATTAAAATGACAAAGAGACATGATGGTTATTTCTTTAATTCAAAGAATTAAAAGCAAAGCCTTTTGTTGTTTTGTTTTGGTTTTTGGTACCAAGAATTGAATCTATGGCTATTTTCTCTCTGAGCTACACCCCGCCCTATTTTTTATTATTACTTCGAAGCATGGTCTCACTAAGTTGCTGAGGCTGGCCTGGAATCTGTGATCCTCCTGTCTCAACCTCCCAAATACTGGGCAAAGCCATCTTTTTTTTTTTTTTTTCAGTGGTGGTACTGGGGTTCCTGGAAACCCATCTACCTCCAGGCTACACTCCCAGACCTGGCCTCAAACCTGCTGGATCCTCCTGTCTCCACCTCCCAAGCGTGGGGATTACAACTGTGCACCACCACGCCAGGCGCAAAGCCATCTTTTAAAATGGTTTTGTGTAGTAGGTAAAAGAAGAATCTCATACATTCCCTCACATTTTAAAATCAGAAAAGGATGAGTGACTTTGAACTTTGCAAAAACCTTTGGTTTCAGCTTCCTGAAAATAATGATGACAGAATGGGTGGTCGTCTTGAGGGTCTTGAGCCGGATGTCTGCCGTGTTGGAAATATCATGGCAAATCCTAAATTTGCTGCGTTGACTGTGCTGAGTGTCAGGTTGACTTGGTGCCCATTTGCTTATGATGGGCTGGTTCAGCTCCCCCAGGCTAAGAGGCATTTAATCTGTTTCCCTTTTGAATTAAGTGTTTATATAACTTGACATTTTAAAGCATTGGCTTTGTCTTCCCCAGTGCCTGTCATCCCCTATAATACTCTGATTTGAACTGCAGCAGCAGACATCACCATGCCTCCCAGAGCACCTAACTTTCCCACAGAATAAGAATGAAGTCTTGTAACTCTGAGGATGCGTGTTACCATTTTGGACCAAATTACTCATTGACTTAACTCCTCTGATAGCAGCCAATGCGATGAACTCCGTTATGATATGAGACTATAAGGCACCAATGAGAGTAAAAGAAACAGTTGAAAAAAAATTCTAGCAAAAAAATTAAATAATAGATGAAGGGGGGGGGTCTTACATTTTTGAACTAATGTCATTTCAGGGCACAAATGGGAAACTCCTTCCAGTTGACAATCGGTTTTAGATCCTGAAACCTCAGATATTGTAAGCATTATAATTATTTTAGTGAACGTAACTGGTAGTTTTTATTCATGCTTAAGCAGCTAATCTGTTTGCAGCAATAATATCCAATCTCTGCAGGTGCCACAGGTTAATTGCACCTTTGCTCCTACAAGTACAGCAGCAGCTAGTCATTTGATAGCCTCCAAATTCTCACACCCAGTGCTTCTTTCAGAGAGCCTGAGTTTCTCAACTTCTCCAAGCTGATCCTCAGAGAACCTCCGGGAGCTTCATCATCTCAGTGCCATCATCCTCCTGTTAACATTTACATGTCAAGTTCTACTCTTTTGCTCTCATTTTTCCTTCTGTAATTTCAATATTTCTGCATGGGATGGTTAAAGATCTGTAGCTTTCTGTTTCAGAGCTACTCAAAGTTAGTTGTTTGTAGTTGTTTGTCAGTGTTCCATGATGAGATAAACCCAGAAATGGAGAGTAAGCATTTATATATAGCAGTTTGACTATGTCTGTGGAATCTAATGATACAAGTCGGGGGCTTAGTTTTTAAACATCTTTGGATGCCAAAGCACTCCCCATGCATGATGTCATTCCATCTCACATACATGGCCACAAAGCACACAATTACATAAAGCAGCTTTCTACTTCCCAAATCACATTTCATATTGCCAGGATCTTTTTTGTGCAAACTGAGAACAAAGCCTAAGTCATAAAAAAAATCATAAGTCAAATAGCTAGTGATGTGAATCTCATGGGTTTGTTTTGTATTAGGGCTTTTTGCTAATGGTGAAATTATGTAACTTGCTTTTGATAATGAAAAAGTGGAATATTGTGATTATCATAATATTATGATATCATTAGCTTCTGACATCCACTTTAGGTCACCAGTGTTAGCTGTCTTGTCTATTTGAACAAGTGAAGAACAATTAAGTACCCTTTTTATTTCCTATTCTCATTTGCAGCTGTCTGATTTTCATTCCCAGATATGGTGTGTGTGTTGGGGTGTGTGTGTGTGTGTGTGTGTGTGTGTGTGTGTGTATCTGTGTGTACATGAAAGGTAGGTAAGGTTGGGAGGAGATGAGCTTCCCACAGCTCATCTTCTTAGCCCTGATTTGTCTCTGTTCTCTGTACAAAGTGGAGATCAGTATTTCGGTGCCAGGTTATTGCTTTGCAAAAGCATCTCTCTGACGCTTCTTGTGTCTGAGAGTACACCTGCCCGTGTAAAGCTTTGACCTTCTTGTGTCCTTGCATAAGGTTTTCTGGGACTTGGTGAGAGACCATGTCACACAGGGAGCATATAAATCCTGTGTCTGTCAACCTGCACATCCACCCCACAGCCAGGGAGAGAGCAAGCTCTACATTCTAAAAAAAGGAACAACTTCCTGTACAAAATGTCACTTATTTGGCCATGGATTGGTCCCAGCCTCAGAAATATATAGGCAGTTTATAATATTCCAGAAACAGTCCTGGAATAACTTAAATTTTAGCCAGTTTAACCTTATCTGTGGAAGCTGGCTCTCAGTAATCACAGGGTTTCAGCTTTGACTGGATATCCCCAGAAAGGAAAGAGAAATAGAAAGGACTAGGAGAAGGAAAGAATAAGAATGTTTTTGTCTCTGTCATCACCTACATACAAGAAATATTAAATCCTCACCTAAAAAACTGCAAAGTATCTCAAAGCTGGATTTCGCCTAGTAGATAGCTGTGGTTTACAGTTCAGCATTCTATGCAAACCTTTCTTGAACAACAGAAAAGCTTGCATTCAAATTGATTATTCTTTCAATCATAATGTAAAATGTTTATCCTGATTCAGACAGTATATGCACATTAGGGAAGCAAAATAGAAAGGGAATGTTAAATGTATGCTTCTTTTTTTTAATTTGGTCATCTGTTGTCCTCACAAGAGGAAGAAGGATAATTAATTATATCATAACTAAATTATGAACTATTAAGGGATATGGAAGTACTTTAAGCCTAATTTAATTTTGTTTGTTTATTCTGTAAAGATCATTTCTTAAAATATTCCCCTTGCCAGTATGCAAAGTCCTTTACTTTGCATAAGGGGGCTCAGAGGAAGACTGGCTTTTAGAGTCAAATCGGTGAGTTTGCATGTGTGACATGCCACATCTGTTCACTCACAAATTTATCTGCTTCCTTTTGTCTCCCTGGAAGCCCTCCTCAGGATTCAGAAATACCAGGATTTAGATGCAGCGTGGATTCCTTCCATGTGTGTACTCCTGCATTTTAAAGAGAAACCTGCCTTAAGCAGTCATTCTAAAGACCAAAAATAAATCCATCATGTAGCAACAGTTTTTAAATAACAATTTTTTAAAATGTGCATGAGAAATCTTGATCAAGATGTTCTAAAACATGGAGATATCTAAGTAGATACAGACATTAAAAAATAGATTATTGTCTTTTGGCCACCATACATCCCAGCTGTACCACTCGGTATCTTTCCAAAAGAATTAAATCAGAATACTATAGTGCTACATGTATACTCATGTTTATAGCAGCACAATTCACAGCAGCCAAGTATGGAACCAACCTAGGTGGCCGTCAACAGACGAATATGCAAAGAAATGGAGCTTTACTCCGCCAGAACGACAAGGTCGTTTGCAGGAAACTGAATGGAGCCTCCTACTAAGTGAGATCAGCCCGACTTGGGAAATTAAGGGCCACATGTTTTCTATCATATGTGGAAGTTAGAGAGAAAAATGGAGCAAAAAAGGACCTCATGGCATCAGGAGAGACTGGATGAGTAGTGGACGGGAACTGGAGGAGAGGAGAAGAGAGGAAGAGGAGCTTTGTGAAAGAAAACAGACCAAATAATGGTACATATATGAAGGTGTCACTGTGAATCTTGCTGCCATGAATGAGGGGAGAGGAGACAAGAGAAGGGAAGTGAGGGGAGGAAAACAGACCAGGTGATGTTGCATGCATATATTAATATATCATTATGAATCTCACTGTGATGCACAATTACAGTATACTAATAACAGATTAATAGTGTCCTCAAATACTGCCTGATATAACAAAATAGAGGCTATTAGGTACTAATTTATGAGTAGAGCCATTGCTAAATTATTTTTTATATTGAGTACAGTGTGTTAGCTATATTATAATCATGATCAAACAATCAGTAGTAAAAGTGGCTGTTTTCAATAAAAAGTTTTAGAGTATTTGTGTGGTCATTTGTTCTCATTAGAAAATAAAAGTACAATTCTTTTTGAACAGAATAAATAAATAGATGGCTTGGGGTATTGCTCAATGGTAGAGTGCTTGCCTTCCTAGCTGGCTTAGGACCCTGGGTTCCATCCCCAGCTCTGCAATAAACAACTTTTATTTGTTTAACCTCTCAAAACTTTTTGTTTCAGTTTTTATTTTATTTTTATTTTTTATGTTTCAGTTTTTAAATTGACTGATACTTTTCTCTGAAAGGAAGAACACATAAAATATCAAAATTACCTTAAGTCATTAACTATATCCTCATAAAATTTTTGAATCCTGATAAAATTTTATATAGTTACAACTTTATATACCTTCATCTTCTCATCTGTAAATTGGGTTTACAGTAGATCTAGTTTAGAAGGAACTTTAGAGGACTCACATGATTATGTGTCATGATAATTGTTAACACAGATGACGTGTTTTTAAATAAATCATCTGGCTGGGTGTGGTGGTGTACACTTGTAATTCCAGAACTTGGGAGGCTGAGACAGGAAGACAACAGGTTGGACCTCAGCAATTTGTGAGGCCCTCAACAATTTAGTGAAACTGTTTCAAAATAAATAATAAAATAGGGTGGCTGAGAGTGTAGCTCAGCACTAGAATGGCCCTGGGTTCAATCACCAGAATCATTATCATCATCATAAATTAATAAAGAAAGCTAAACAAAATCATTGCAAAATACTCTTTTTTTCTGCACATTTTAATGTTGACTAATTCAGTTCATACACTGTATTTTTTAGAACTGATTTTTGATTCATCAATATGATCCCTGAATGAATCAATGAAAAACTGATTACTGCTGGGCGTGGTGACGCACGCTTGTAATCCCCGCGCTTGAGAGGTGGAATCAGGAGGATCACACTGGTTCGGAGCCAGCCTCACTGGCTTAAGAGACCCTGTTTCCAAATTTAAAAATATAAAATAGGCCGGGCATGGTGGCACACGCTTGTAATCCCCGCGCTTGGGAGGCAGAGACAGGAGGATCGTGCAGGTTCGAAGCCAGCCTCGCGCCCTGGCTTAGGAGACCCTGTTTCCAAATAAAAATGTAAAAATAGGTCTGGGAGTGTAGCCCGGAGGTAGAAGGGCTTCCAGGAACCCCAGTACCACCAAAAAAAAAAAAAAGAAAAAGAAGAAAGAATACTGATTACTGTGTAGCATAGCCGAATCATTGCAGTGATTTCTTTAATTACCTGATATTTTATGTGTCTGCTTTGTGTTTTCCAAGACTTTTTTTCAAGTTAGGTATTAGCTGTACAAGGTGACATGTTAAATTAGAGACAAAGATAGAATCTGGAATAAATTAGCTGAACCCCACTGAAAAAAAGTGATTTTTCTAAAGTGATTTAGGGTCTGGCACTTGCAGAACCATCTATTTGGGCAGGTTGATATGACCTTGTCAGGAGACTCAGGGATCAATCTAATGCTTTGTGAAGTTTCCCTCCTGCTTCCCTGCCCTTATGCTTTCCTTCCTTCAATAAATATTTATTAAGGGCTTTCTCTGTGCTAAGTGCTTGGGAAAGAAGCCATGGCCAAGCAAGAAATGAATCCTGCCCTGAAGGGGTTTATAATCTAGCAGGGAGAAAAAACAGGAACCAGTAGGACGCAAGTGCTAGGGATCAGTAGAGATGTCCAAATAAATAGGATAATTTATCAGAAAAAAATGATTTCTGTTTGGGGAATAAAGAAAAATTCAAATCTAGAAGAGAGCCTGATAAAGGCATTAGTCCTTTTCCCAGAAAGATATATCATCCATTCTGCATATACAAGTAATCTCAAAGAGTTCACAGAGCCACTTTGAGAGGTCTGTATATCTGCACATGTCTACACATGTGCTCCTGTCTATACACCAGGATAAGAATCCCTGCTTAGAGGATGGGCACGTTATTTGACTTGAGCCTTCAAATCATGTATGATTTGATAAGAAAGATACAGTGGATGGGCTGGTGAACAGAGAGAGCATGAGGACACTAGGAGCCAGGAAAAATAAACCCCATTCGATCTTAGATTCTGCTTTAGTATGTGAAAAAAAGTTTTCTGCATTAATCATCTAACTTTTGGGGCCTTTATGAAACATGGGCATGCTAAAGTTGGGTTTTTTTTATTATTCATCTTGGATATTTTTCTCAGCTGAAATTTTTTCATCATTTCTCTTTTTATTAAGAAGTAAACTCTTTACTGAGAAGGGTTTATTTTTCCTACTAATCTATCTATGGTGCAAGCAATATGAAATGATGGCTTCATGTAACTAATCTTTTTTTAAAAAATCTTTACTGGATATATCTAAAATGGGGTTATCTTCCCGAGAAACTTTGTGGCTTTATATCATTCCAATTATTTGTATGCAAGACTTAAAAGTATTGATCTTAGCAAATTACTATTTAATCGATGTAAGTATCGCTGCTGCTTTATTATTGGAGCTCATTATGCTGTCCTTTGCCATTACTGGGAGTATTTCAAGGTCTGTATTCAAAATAAACAGCCGGGTCCAGCAGATAACTAAACAGATCACCTTCCATAGCATTTGAAACACTCCTTGAGCTCCTGCAACAACTGCAGTGCATATTAAGTAAGATGATACTTGTGAAATGCTTGTGAAGGTCCCAGATTTATAAGAAGCACTCGGAAAAAGCCAAATATCATCCTCTTTATCATCGTTAATATTTTACTTTTGCTTTGGATATTACTTATGTCTATTCAGCACCTAATTCTCCAGCTAAATATGCCTCACCTGCTGCTCAGCAAAGATTTTTTTCACCTGGGGAATCATCACCACCTACAAATTGGATTTGCATTAGAAGTAGAGCCTGCTATTTCAGAAAATCTGATCCAATTTCAGAAAATTAAAATTTACCAAACAGACAATTAGGAAAGCAGTTATTGACATAAAAGGTGACTTTCTTTCTAACTCAAAGCAGCATTTGAATAAAACCAAAAAAGTATGTTACTTGGTCTTTTTGATAAGTTCCTCTAAAGCTAGTTTTCCAAGTGTGATCCCTGTAGCAGCAGCAGCAGCAGCAGCAGCAACTAACAATCATTAGAAATGTACATGCTCAGGCTCATCACAGACCTTCTGTGTCCCACACCCAGGTGGGCCTCAGCAAGCCCCCTGACCAATGCTGATGCACCTGAATTGGGAGCCACCACCCTAATACCGGCCACATCAAAACTGAACTTCACTGTAGAGCAGGCACTGTTAGAGGCACATTAAAAATGTTATTCTAATCAGCCGGGCATGGTGGCACATACTTGTAATCCCAGTATTCGGGAGGCTGAGACAGGAGGATCATAATTTGCAGCCAGCCTCAGCTACTACTTAGTGTGGCCCTTTGCAACTCAGTGAGATTCTGTTTCAAAATAAAGAATAAAAAAAATAGGGCTGGGGTGTAGCTCGGAGGTAGAATGCCCCTGGATTCCATCCCCAGTACTGGGGAAAAAAAGTTATTCTAACCATTTTCTTTACCTTCAATACTTAATAAATCAACCAGTTTCATAAAAGCAAAAAATAGCAGAATATCTAATAAGGAAATGGTTAAACAACTTATAGAATATACAGAGAATGAAAAACCATGCAACTATTTCATATGATGTGGATTATCATAATTTAAGTGGGGAAAAATCTATCGAGCAGTACTTTTTTGTACATAACAGACACATGTTTTAGTTAGCTTCTCTCTCTCTCTCTCTCTCTCTCTCTCTCTCTCTCTCTCTCTCTCCATTTTTCTTGAGGTACTGGAGGTGGAACCCAGGGAGCATTCTACCTCCAAACTACACCCCCAGTCCTATTTTTTTAGGTTTTTTTTTTTTTTAGTTTTTTTTTTTTAAACAGGATCTCACTGAGTTGCGAAGGGCCTCACTAAGTAGCTGAGACTGTCTTCGAACCATGATCCTCCACTCTCCACCTCCCGAATGCTGGGATTACAAGCATGTGCCACCATGCTTGGCAGTCAGCGTCTCTGTTGTCATGACCAAAATACTTCACACAAACAACATAGAGGAGGAAAATTTATTTGGGCTGATGGTTTCAGAGGTACAGTCCATAGTTGGCTAACTCCAAGGCTGACTTCCTAGTGACACAGTATGTGGGAAAGCAAAGATATTGACAAGAAACAACCAAAGATAGATATAGTCCCCAAGGCCAGACACACTCCCACTCCTGGGAACTATCTCCTCCAGCCCTGCCCGCCTGCCTAAGTTACCACCCAGTCAGCCCATTCAGATGATTAATCCTTCAGTGGATTTACCCCTGATGATATCAGAGCCTTAGTTACTTCACCTCTGAATACTGTTGCATCACCAACACATGAGCCTTTCAGGAGACATCCATATCCAAAACCCTAACATATAAATTTGTACCTAAGAATATCCTACATGGAAGCTTAAAGATTAATGGTGATTACTTCTGGAAGGTGAGATCAGAAGTGATTTTAATTTTCTTCTATGTGTATTTGTAAGTTCTCTACAATGATTTTTCCAACTTGGATAAAAAGTACCTGGCAAAGCATGAAACATTAAGCAAACTTTCCTCTTCACTTTTCTCTCTGATAATAAGGTCAACCCCCCCACACCAATTAATGTATTAAAAAAAACCACCCCTGCCCCTAATAAGTTAGAATATGATCTCACCAGTAAACTCACATGCCCCAAACATAAGTCAACTTCGACAGGTCCCAATTTTGTGTTAACTTCTTTTCAAAAGTGTTGGAACTTGCTCAGCACTGCTTTCCTTTCAAGAGAGCTAGGTTTCTTCCCCATGATCCAGTTTTTCCTCTTCCAGGGAACCAAGACAGATAGATACAAGCCTTTCTACACACGCAGAAATGTGCCTCTTCAGATAAGACCAAAAACTACTTGTTCCTCTTCTTGGTGTTGCACAGTTATGAACATGCTCTGTATGTGGCTTACTTGCAGTTTTGTCTGAGCCAGAAGCCTGGTTTTGTTTTCATTTTGTGTTTTCTCCCCCAGAGCCTAGAAAATAGGACATGCACTCAATTACTTTGCTAGTGGCTGATCAGAAACCCCGGAGTCCCTGTGCATCAGAGAAGAAGGGAGGGTTGACCTCATCAGCCCAGTGTCCTGGGCTGCCACTCTTGGAGGGAAAGAAATGATGTGGAGAAGATGAACCATGATGTGCCATTCGTTTAATTCAAAAGCCAGCTTCTGCCAGGAACCCGTTAGAAAAATAGTGAGCCTGTGCTGTTAAATGTCGGGTTTTGTATATGGGAGTCCTTTTGAGTCTGGCAGACAGTGCCCTAGCAGGGAGTCTGATGTGGAGCTGTTGTGAAGTCTTAGAAGTTCAAGAAGTGGCTGGGTCCTCAGGTTTTAGAGGAAAATGGTAGGAAGCAGGTTTCTTGAGGATCTGTTTCCCAGAACCTTACCGTCCCACTCTTCTTCGGTAGACAGTGTGTGGACTGCCCTGGTGCATGCTGACCTGGCCTCATCTCTGTGTTGACGAGGGGCATCAGGGACCACTTTCCCAACCCAGTTCTACTTAGGAAGCTTCTAGATTTGTTCCTCATCTTGATGGAAAGACAATCAAGAACTCTTATGTAAATATCAGTAAACAATCAGAAAACCAGTAAAGAGAGAATATGGAAATTAAAGACTATTACTTTTCCCAGCTGCACCATTTTATGCACAGTTGTAAACCAAGTCATGGTGCTGTTGGGAGGTAGGAGCTTGACCATCAGCTCATGCAAGGATGTTATGAGCACCCTCTGCTGTCATGAAGGAATGGTGTCAGGGCCCATCCCCTGGGAGCAGCTCAGCAATGGAGATGGGCAGGCAGTAACTCATTAGGAAGAGCGCAAGGACTCAGCATATGTGTGGGAGTATGGTGGTGTGTGGAGAGCCAGATGGGCAGGAAGAAGTGGAATTGCAGGCTTCCTACATGGCCTCAGCTAGCCCCAAAGCTTGCTCTGAATTTGAGTGACCTTTCACTGTTGTTAACATTGGAATGAGAGAGTCTAGGCCTTTAGGTTTCTGCGCTGACCAGTCCTCACGTACAGGCTGCTCCGTGATCTCGGGCAGAGTGATTTCTAGAGCCTCAGACAACCTATAAAGAGGATCCTAGCTGAAAGTTGCTGGCTACAGGTACTTCCAGCATGTGATAAGAACTTCTGTGCTGAAGTCAGGGCAGGGATAAGCTGCATAATGTTCTAAATTCTGACTGTAGTAATTATCTAAAATACTTTATGGGTAGTTGTGGGATGGAGGTTTTATGTTCTCGAATGCCCCCAAAACATCCCATGAAAATGGTGTGTGATCAGGGAAGAAGCATTAGATAGAAGGGTATGTCACTCTTGAAGAGTAAATAGTACCTCCAAACATCCTAATAATTTGTCTTGTTTTTGGTTTTTTTTTTTTTTGGTCCTGGGGATTGAACCAGTGGACCTTCTGACTCTGAGATACACTCCTAGCCCTGCTTCATTTTTTATTTTGAAACAGGGGCTTGCTGGGTTTTAGAGGGCCTTGCCAAGTTGCTAAGGCTGGCCTCAAACCTGTGATCCTCCTGTCTCAGCCTCCCAGGAAAGGTCCTCGACCTTTAGCCAAGTGCTGGAATTACAGGTGTGTGCCACTGCATCTGGGCATTTCATTAATATTTCTCTCAATTATATATTAATTTTGATTTGATGCTGACAAACTTAAAAATAATAAAGTTTCCAGAACTAAGCCAAAGATTGATGTCTATATTTAATTCTCATTGTGTGGCTGCCAGAGGGTAATCATCCAACATGTAAACCTTACAGCTCAAAAATTCATTCTTGGATAATGTCAGTGACCGTGAAAAACAGACCCTTGCTACTAGAGTTAATTGAGAGAGTTCAGGTCCAGAGTACTTTATAAGTCATTTAGTCGATGACATTTATTGAGAAAATAACCTTTTATAGAGAGGTTGTAGGACACTACCAGAGTGTACTGGAAGTGATGGCCGCTAAAATTTGGCTCATTCTTCATTGTAGAATATTTTAGCATAATTTTATCTCATTTAATGAGTAGTGTTAGTGTTCCCATCTTATAGAGAGGGAAAATGGAGTTCAGAAAAGCAAGTAAATTGTCCTGAATAGCCAATAATTGGTACTACCCTAACTATTTGCTAGAGGTCTACAATCTGAAAGAAGTTACTGAAATGACACAACTATTACCTCTCTGTCTCTGTCTCTCTCTGTCTCTCTGTCTCTCTGTCTCTCTCTTTCATAAATCCCGTGTGTGTGTGTGTGTGTGTGTGTGTGTAAAACAGCTAAGGGATACTGAATTTGAGGCAAAAATGGGATGAGCATTCTGTCCCTGAAAGAATCTTAGCCTTCAGAAGCACTCTTCTACCCAGCACCCAAGAATACCAAGTGGGCTTCAAGATAAATCAAGAGTTACTTTTTTGAGTGATCTCTCCAAAGATGAAGAATCAGGCAGTAACTCTGTCTTAATTCATTTTGTGTTGCTATAGTAGAATACCTGAGCCTAGGTAATTTATAAAGGACAAAAACTTATTTCTTATAGTATGGAGGCTGGAAAGTCCAATATCCAGATGGTGGCATCTGCAGGACATGGTGGCTCACGCTTATAATCCCCGCGCTTGGGAGGCGGAGACAGGAGGATCACACAGGCTCAAAGCCAGCCTTGCTGGCTTAAGAGACCCTGTTTCCAATAAAAATATAAAAAATAGGTTTCGGAGTATAGCCCAGAGGTAGAAGGGCTTCCATGAACCCCAGTACCACCAAAAAAAAAAAAAAGAAAAGATGGTGGCATCTGATGAGGGCCTTTCTGCTTTGTCATGAAATGACAGGAAGCATCTAATGGCAGAAGAGCAGACATTCCAATTCCAGTCTCTCTTTTTCCTCTAAAGTCATGAATTTCATCATGGCACCCCACTCTCATGACCTTGTGTAACTCTATTTCCCAGAGGCCTCATTTTCAAATGCTACCAATATATGAATTTGAAGATTAAATTTCCAACACATAAACTTTTGGAGGATGTATCTAAGTAACTGCAGAATTTATGGAAGGCAATAAAGTCAAAGGTGGCTTCGGCCTTAGCTCAGAAGGACCCTTTCTTTTTACATGAGTGAATCCCTTTGACAACTTTTCTCAAATCTTGACTTTGTTTTTGGCCTAATCATCTGTGGAGACTGAAACTCGAACTAATTATCAGTAAATTGATTTAGCTAAATAAACATGTGTCTTTAGACTTTTTCTGTCATATAAAGCCTTTCCAAGATTGCCTACACCCCACCTGTTTATTCTATCACTAGATTTTCTATGCAGGAACCATCACCCCTCTACTCAACCAAGGAATTCCTCTAATTCCCATGCATCTGATAGAATGTCTAACCTGATAGAATGTAAAGACAGAGTAAAATATGATGTTAGAGGAACTCAAGCAATATCTCTCCAGTGAATAGAAGGGAAAATTAAGAACCTCTAAACCACTGTACCTTGTGAAGAAATAAATCTTCTGGTAGGTCATTCTAATGTCTGTAAAGAGGAACATGATGGATGTGTTCGTATTTGCTGTAACATTAGGTGTAGTAGAAAGGTAGCTCAGGAAACATCAGGAATCCACTAAAACAGAGTGTGCTTAAGGCTAGAGGGAACAACCTAGCCAAGTAGACCAGAGCATCTGGAGAGCCTGAGCATCTGTCTAAGGCTCAAAGGGAAGAAGGTATCTCCAAGGGTACCAGAATTTATTGGTGAGACATATAGAGACTGAGAGTGAGCCGGGTCTCCCCTGTTCATTCAACAACAGGCACCCTCAATAGGAGAGATTGGAGTGTAAAGAAGAGGATAAGTCTTTAAAGACCTGAGGTGCTAAGCAGGTTCCTCAGGCAGATTCATATTTAGTGGGACAAGACAGGGACCCAGTTTCTGGTTGAGATATACCCTGGGGGTTTGGTTAGGGGACTAGAGCAGAAAGCCCACTCTGAGAGCTGAAATGCCCCTATGAGGAGGAGCCCATATCAGGCCTGGCTAGCGAGGGGAGGATGTCACACAGACACTCCCAATGGAGCCTCAGGGTCAGGGCTAAATTGAGAGCAATTGCCAGATTCATCTGAAGGAGCCGAGGGGAAGCTGAGCTGTCCAGAGGCCAGAGGATGAAGAGGATGTGGACCTGTGCCTAGACTCTGAGCCTTTTGGGAATGGAAAGGAAAGGGGACAGGCTGAGAACTTCTGTGTAGGGAAAAAGTGCATACAGTGGCGTCTCTGCTTCTATTGTGTGTCCTGAGGAAGACTGATGAGACCTTCACAGGCCTCCCAGCAGAGCTGAGCGAGGGCTATGTATCCAGTCAGCACAGGTGGGGATCTGTTGAAGTGAGTGCAAAATCCTTTTGAACACTTTGATTCTTTTCTCACTCAGCTAAAGTCCTAAGTTTCTACAATTAAATATAATACGGAGCCCTGATCCGGGAGGTAAATATTGATACTTGGTCATGGATCTGTTGATGGAAGAGCATCTGGGGTTTTTGTTCAAAGTGCTGGTTTTAAGCCAGTGACCACATGATTTTTTTTTTTAAGTGAAAGATAAATAAGCATAGTTCACGGTGACCCATATCGAATAAAATGCCTTTCCTTTAAGGTGACTGTGAATTCTTCAGACATCAGTATTGTTTAATTTCCCCAGAGAGGTTAAATGGCCAATTACAGCCATGGTGCCAGGTTTTACCTCGTGCACATAGGCACAAAGATTTATAGTTTTTTTAAAACATCCCCTGAATTGTATTGTTTCCATCTGTATACACTGCCGCACTGAACATGGGGAAATAAACATGAGCTGTCTCTCCATTGTCTCACACATAATAAAATACATGCTTCTAATTTTTGAATAACATAAAGCCATCCTTGAAGGAGAATGATAGGCAAAATTGCCAAAAATTTGTTAAAATAACAATTTGGCTTCATTGCTTTATAATCACATACTTCTAAAAAAACATTTAAAAAATTAACCTGCTTAAAGCAGGGCATGATGGCACATGTCTCTAATCCTGGGAGGATTGTAAGTTTGAGGCCAGCCTGGGCAACATAGAAAGACCATGTCTCAAAATTAAATATATATTTAATACCCCAGGGCTGGGGTATCGCTCAGAGGTAGAGCGTCCTTGGGTTCAATTCTCAGTAGAAGGCAGGTAGGCAGGCAGGAAAAGGGGAAGGGGAAGAAAAGGAAAGGGAAACGAAAGGGGGAGGGGGAGGGAAATGCTCACCGCCCCTTCTCTACTTTTCAATCTGTGTTTGTTGCAAGTGTGCCCTCCTCAGTGCCCATCTGGTTCTCTACTGAATCAGTTACCCATTGTGCCACCTGCTCCCCATGCTCAGCTCCAGGGCTTCTTTGTTTTATTGCTACCTTGTACCCCATTCTTCACATAACCTTGTGAAGGTCGGTGCTTTCTGATTAGTACTTTATGGCCTAAGAAGAGACCTTGAGAAGTTATTTAATCTCAAACCTTGCCTTCAGAGGGAGTCAGAACTAAAGCATTCCAGAGAAGAAAGAACTGAAATTGCAAAGACATCCAGAGAAAGTAATTTCACAGCTCTCCTTCCCAACCTCCTTCCGTGCTTTAAAAGATGATAACTTTCATGGACAGAGAGTAGCTCTGTTTTAAGTTTCTGATTTAGGCTCCTCATACTGTAGTTTAAATTCTTTTTGGAATCCTGAGAGGATGAAGAATTGTTGGTGAATGCATTTATAATCTGAAGGAGCCTCCAAATTATCTTTGTATTTCTAGTCTCTTTCTCATTTAGCTACATGATCATTGATCTTCAAGGACAGTTGTTTTTATTTTTTCTAGTTGGTTTGGTTGCTTTGGTTCTGGTTGCTTTTTTCCCTTCTCCATTTCATTAAGTTCAAAATGGAGCAAGAGTATCAGGTGTCAGTGATAAGAGCTAAGAGTAGAACACCTGACTGCAACTCCTGCAAGCACACGCTGCAGTCTCTGCACAGGCATCCGTTCTACTACCCTCCTGTGCCCTATAGAGAAGTTGCCAGAGCTCAGAAACTCAAAGTGGCGGGCCTCCAAAGTGAGGAAGATAGAACACAAAAATAAGGTTTAATACTTTTTATGTTCATCTTTTTTTTTTCTCTCCCATTTTCCAAATCATCAAGATATGGCCTAGGAAGCATACATTTTTATTTTCAAATAAATCATCAGTCAGTCCCAGCTGGCAGGAAACAGAACATACAACCCAGGCAAATTAGGTAATTTGAGAAGAGTGTATAAAAGGGACTCTTTACCAGCTTGGAGCAGGGATAGAGAAGCCCCAAGAGGTGGTGACAGGAGGGCTCTGTTCCTAACCCAAGACCTGAAGAGTTGAAGACACAAGAACCCAGACACAGAAAGGACCATAGAGTGAGCTCCTGAGAGGAACTGGGACCTTTGGTAAGGGACAAAGCCAGACCACTGTGAGTCCACAGCCCATGCAGCCATCTTTGGCTAGTAAGCTCGTTGACCAATCCCAACAGGAAGCCTACAGCAAGGGAACCTACTGCTGTCATCCACTCCAGGCAGCCATGCAGGGCCCAGAGCAAGAGGGGAAATGGTGTGAAGTAGACCTGGGAGCAAATTAGAGGTTTCTAGCATAGACGGTGAGAAGAAACTTGGCTTCTTCTGAAAAGTGAAATTCATGTTATCTGGTCCCCCCCCCACATCGGAAAGGACGTGGTTTGAAGTATGTGATCATAGGATAAACAGCTACGTGCACCCAGAGATGAACCTCCAATTTTATTCTAATCTGCTGAAGTCATCCAAAGTGTCTTATGGTGCTACAATAAAGAATCGATAGTTGCGTATGGACTGGAAGTTGCCATTGATTTCCGAGGATGCTGTCTTCTGGTGCATTAGCTCAGAGTTAATGCTTCTCCCGTCAAGGGTTGGAACAAGCCTCACATCTCCCTGCGAGCCTTTTTGCGCCAGTGTTAATTATTCAGACATTTTCCCCTTTAATAGTGGAATGAGTGATTGCTTCTCAGCCTTTGATTTCTGTACCTTCAGGAGTCTGCCCTTCCCTCCTTCCCTCCTCTCAGCCAGGGAGCAAATACAAATCCATGGTTAATGTTTCTTCGTCCTTACCTTTGAACCTCATTATAATGCCTTCTGGCCTCTTTTTTCCTAATAGAGAGGCAATGTGTTTCCAAATCCTGACATAGTTTAAGAACTGGAAATCTGGCATAAGGTTATTCTTACCCCTGTTCTATTTTGATCATCAGACTTAGAGACAAAAGAGATTTTAGATATCAAACTCTCCCAGAATTGTCTTTCTACCTTATGGACACTAGTAACCTAGCACATAACTTGGATATATATACCCTGCCAGGTTGTTACGGAATGTCCAATAAAAAAGTCAGGTGCTAGAAAAAGTGACGCATTGTCTAGCATTGGGTAATATTGCCTTTTCATAGTGCTGATATTATTTACTGTCCCTTTACATATTTTTATCCAGCAGACAGTGAATGGAGCATAACCTCTCGGATTAAAAGTGACTAGGAGAGTGGAAACAGGAATACTGTTTTCTTTACACTGCAAGGAAAAAAAATTTTTTTTTAAATCTCCCTAATCTCTTTTCATCATTCCCACTGTGACAAAAGTAAATAGATAAATTTTCATTTGCATGAAGTAACTACAAAAGAAGATTCCCAAAACAAAAATTTGTTTGCAGCTTGTTCTGCCTTCTTAATAAATAAGCAGATTCTTTCCTTCTTCCAGCTGTTTTGTCAGTCATGGCTCTGTTTGATGATAATGAAACCACACAGTAAGTTATTAGTTTTGTTGTTATTGTTTGTAGTACTGGGAATTAAATCCAGGGGCATTCTACCTCTGAGATAGACTCCCAACCCTCTCCCTTTTTTGTATCAAATAAGGTCTTGCTAAGTTGCTGAGGCTGGACTCCGAACCTGAAATCCTCTGTCTCAGCCTCCCAAGTACTGGGATTATAGGCATGTACCACCACACCCAGATCACTCAGTAAGTTACTGTGTACCTGGAATGTACATATGTTTCTCCCACAGATGTCTCTGAGAGTCAGATGGTTTCTCAGCCGTAGGAACTACTGCACTGATCCTAGAAGGAGTTATGAAGGAGCAGCTGTTGACCTTCCACCTCCCCACCTTCAGCACCATGCACCCTGCCTGTCCACGGCCTCTGTCTGCCCTTGCCTATGCAGGGAGCCTGTTGAAACACCTCTCATTACCCTGAGCACATTTTACCCTGTGCTCCAGTGCTCTCAGGAACCTATCAGCTGGCAGGTGTTTGAGGATAAGAATGAATTAGTTTTAGTCCATCTCTAAGTGATTTACTTAGATTTCATAAAGTCCTTCCAGAGACACTAATACAGTGGAGTGCTGGCAACTTGAGGATGGTTAAGCCACATGGCTCATTTCAGATCTCATGCCACAAGATGTGGTGAATTGCTCCACAACTCTACTTTGTTTCTCCCCTATTATTCTTTCCAAGTCTAATGTAATCCCCCAATAGGAAACCAGTACTTGAAAATGGTAAGCGATTTATCAAAAATGCTACCTAGAGCAAATAATGCACTGATAGGAGGAATATGGCTTCTATTGCTCTGCAGGGTCTGCAAGTTTGATCTATAGGAAGAGAGGTGTGTGTGTGTGTGTGTGTGTGTGTGTGTGTGTGTGTGTGTGTGTGTGCGCATGCGCGCGTGTGTGTAAGAAGAACAGAAATGAAGGGAAACGTGTGTGCAAGGGAAGCTGGCCCATCTACCTCTATAATGGTGACAGTGCCCTCACACTGAGCTGAGTTGCCACTGTCTGGGCATAAAATGTCAGGACCCATAGCATTGTGAAACCACAGAGGACCTTTCAGTAGTGCCAAGGACACTGCAGTGTGTCACCTTCCTGGTTAGATACAAAGAAGAATTTTCTAAGATGTTATTAAACATCTAAATATATTCCAGGTCTCTTCTAGATATTTTAAGAAGCTAAATTTGCAGTAAGGTCTTTCCTGAAAGAGAGACGATGGATTTGAGGGCCTCTCAAGGCTATTTAAGCAGATAGAGAGGTCACAGTACTATTTCCTCTTTATTCATTCATTAATGGCAGGAACTTCATGTATCAGCATGGGCCAATTATGCTAATCACAAACAATTTCAAAACCTTGGTGCTCTGTCATGACAAGGGCTTGTTTCTTGCTCCTGTGTCCATCATGGGTCAGCTTGAGATGTGCTCAGCACCATCCTCACTGCAGGACCCAGGCTGATGCAGCAGCCGCTTTCCAGGAAGTTGCCTGTCCCCATGGCAGAGGGAAAGAGAGCCATTCAGGGTCTTGAACTGATGATCGGCTGCTGTGGCCCAGAAGTGGTACCTTCACTTCTGCATACATCTCATTGGCCAGAATGCTCTGTGCAGCTCAACAAGACCACTGGCAGGCTAATTTCCTGGGCTCAAAGAGTCAGGAATATTCCATAGCAGCACTGATGATGCCCATGCTGCCTGCATGTACCAGGCTATCTCATCCCACCCCTTGTGGTCAATACACTCACACTGAAGAATTAGGTATATATATATATATATATATATATATATATATATATATATATATATATATATGCAACTTCAATTATGTTTAACAAAGTCTGTGATAAAGTATACACAAGAGAATACAGGAAGAGAAACCCTGAACATTCTTCAGCAATCACAGGAGGCCTTGTGGAATGTGTGATGCTATCGGATGACTCAGTAGGCACCTGCCAGAAAAAGACAGGGATAGTTTGCAGTGCTGCTGCTAGAGGTACAGTGTATGAAGGCCAGTGTATGTACAAAATTAACTTACTTTTTGTCCTTATTGACTATTTCATATGTTCCTTATATTATTCTAAACCTGTGCTCAAGTTAATTTGCCTTGATTAATTTGCCTTTATTTAATGGTGGTAATTCTCTATAAGAAAAAGCATTATGCTAAGTGAGATTAGTCAGTCACAAAAGTAAAAAATCAAATATTCTCCCTAATATTCAGAAGCTAGGGAGAAAATGGGTCATAGGAGGAACTCTAGACAAAAAAGGAGAAACCAGCCGGGCATGGTGGCGCACACTTGTAATCCCAGCATTTGGGAATCTGAGACCTGGAGGATCGCGGTTCGTGGACAGCCTCATCTACTTAGTGAGGCCCTCTGCAACTCAGTGAGACCCAGTTTCAAAATAAAGAATAAAAAATAGGGCAGGGTGTGTAGCTCGGAGGTCAAATGCCCCTGGGTTCCATCCCCAGACCTGCAAAAAAAAAAAAAAAAAAAAGAAAAAGAAAAAGGAGAAACCATAAATGAACAAATAAGGCAACCTAACTAAGGGGGATGAGAGAGGGGAGAGAGGGAAATTTCCTAATGCATGATGTACATTCACAGACATTTCAAATGAGAAGGAGGGATGAAGAGGGAATGAGGTGGGAATTGGGGATGGGCTCAATGAGTAATGTGTACCCCGTTAAGATGAATGACCACAATGCACCAATAAAAAAGAAGAAAAGCATACAGTTCATAATATATTGTTTTATTCTGGAGACTCACATAAGCAAGTTCAATGTAGAAAGAGGAGAAGGTGAAGAAGAATCACATTTTTTAAGACATCCAAGTACCACAGCAGGCATGGTCCCACCACAGTCATGCTGGGGAATGAACAAGGGGATTTGACTCATTGGCCTCTATATCATTACAAATTTTGTGCCATCTCTTACTCTATGGTATGAATTTTCTTTTAGAAACAGTTGGCCTGGTGGCTAAATTTGGAGAACTGAACCCTTCTGTGAACTGGTCTCATGGCCTGGGCTGACATTTAGTTGAATAATGTGGTTTTCTTCTGCAACGATCAGATAAGTGCTATCACTTACTGAATGTGTGCCACTAATGGTTGTGAAAGCTGGGCGCGTGCTGTAGTTGATGTGCGTCAGTATTCTAATGTGGAATAACCACTTGGTCAGGGAATTATTCATTATGACGGATCTATAGGGTGGGCATTGTTGTAGGGTTCCTTGCCCCCTCTTTTCACAAATAAGAAATCTGAGTCTCAGAGAATACTGAGTGAATAAATGGGCAAAGTCCTAAATTGATTTTTTTTCCCTAGCTTTCAGTAGCTCTGAATACAATATCTATCTCAGATGTGAAGATAAGAATTATGGCCATAATGGTAAACTGAGACATGAAATGGGTGCAAGGCACCATTTTCTTTGCTGACACATTAGACCTGGAATGATGTCCAGTGTTGCAGAATGAACTGAATTTTCTCTAATCACTGTTTGCAGCTCCTTTTTTTTTTTTTTACTTTACCTCATAGTTCTACATAACCAATGGTATCAACCACAATTATAAGGCAAAATTTGGCTCCCAATAATACTGTGTGTAAACCACAGACACGCTGGGAAAACATGCTCTTCTAGTCCCTGAAACCCAGAATTGGTACACTTGTTTACCTTTTTTTTTTTTTTTTTTTTTTTTTTTTAGGATTTGGGGATGGAACCCAGGGGCATTTGACCTCCGAGCTATACCCCCTGCTCTATATTTTTATTCTTTATTTTGAAACCAGGTCTCACTGAGTTGCAGAGGGCCTCACTAAGTAGCTGAGGCTGTCTGCGAACCACGATCCTCTGGTCTCAGCCTCCAGAATGCTGGGATTACAAGCATGCGCCACCACGCCCAGCTCACTTGTTTATCTTTTAAAATACAGAGGATAAGCCAGGTGCAAGTGGCACATGCTCATAAGTCCAGGACTTGGGAGCCTGAAATATGAGGATTCTAGGCTTGAGGACAGCTTCAGCAACTTAGTGGGACCTTGTTTCAAAATAAAAAATAAAAAGGGCTGGGGTATAGCTTGGAGATAGAACACCCCTGGGTTCAATCTCCAATACCAAAACAAACAAAACAAAACAGACAAACAAACAATGATCTCATCTCAGATCTCTTCTGCTAAAAATATCCAGTTGTATTTATTACTAAATGCATTTATTTATTTAACAATTAAATGCTTAGTGGTTTGGTTTATAACACGGCTAGGGTTTTCCCATCAAAATATATTGTTTTTTAAAAAATCTAAATTGCACCTAAATTTTGTACATTATGTATTATGTCTTCCTGCAGCTCTCACTTTGGTCAAGCAGTAGAAAGGCACTTAGGCCTGAGGTTTAAACTCTTTCCTCTTCTCAGTCATAGCCCACCAGGAACAAGGCATCAGTGGGTAGTGGTGGCTGGCATTTGTAGCACTCACATGGCTTAAAAGAAAGGAAAACAATTTTAATTGAAAAAACAGTGATCCAAAAAGACAAAAGGAAACCCTACGGAAATGAAATTTTATTAGCAAATACAATGGGGGTGGGAGAAGCAGTTAAAAAAAAAAAAAAACCAGACAATTCAGTAGCCAGTCTTTCCAGCTGGCATTCTGAAGAAGACTTTCAGAGACACTGAAACACTTTGCACAGCAGTCCTTGATGTCTAAGGAAATGGAGCCCAAAGCAGTTAATGGCCAAGACTGGGCTACTCACCACTTCATCTTCCTGTACATTCCACAGTTTGACCCTGAGACACTCCATCGTAAGCTACATAATCATTTTTATAGTACAGTTGACCCTCCATTTCTGTGGGCTCTGCATCTGTGGATTCGATCAACCATGGCTCAAAAATATTTGAAAAAAAAAAAAACATTGTAACTACACCAAACACGTACGTACTTTTTATCTTGTCATTATTCCTTAAACAATACAGTAAAACGACTACTTACATAGCATTTACATGGCGTTAAGTATTATAAATAAACTAGAGATGATTTAACATATATAAGAGGATGAGTATAGGTTAAATGCAAATATTCTACTATTTTCTATAAATGGCATGCACATCCTTGGATTTTGGTTTAGAACTAGTCTACTCTGGATAATCAGGGATGACTGTATGCATTTATGATGCTTCTTCTTCAGAGATAAGCTGTTACTTATTGAACCTCCAGACATGAATAAGTCCCAATTTCCCACATTATCCCGATGCCTTGGAACTTAGAAGGAGATAGCTTAGGTGCCCACTTTACTTTGCTGAGACTCAGTCTGGAGGTGTCAAAGAGCAGGGGATGTTTGTCCTGTGTGGATGGCATTGATCCTTCTTTCTGTTTCCTCATTAGTTATGGAGTAAACCTCTCTGGATTATGACCCTTCCCATTTTGCTATAATTCTTCACCTAACCATGGTTTCTCTTAATTTCCCTCATATCATATCTTTCCCCAACTTATTTAAACTCATCTTTAAATGAAATTTTTCTTTCAAAAGCCCTTTATGGCCAATTTTATCTCCTCCTTAAACTTTCCTAACTCTCCACAGACTCACAGTAGTATTCTCTTTATACTTAGCTGGCTTGTAGCCTTCATTATATTAATTGTTTGTACTCTGTCTCATCTGGGTCCCCTTTGTCTTGACATCTCCAGGGTCCAGTATAATGACTGGTTTATAGTGGACACAGCAAAAATCAGTTGAATGGGTGAATGGCCATAGATTGAATTTAGTCATTTAATGGACACTTGAGCACCAACTCCAGGCCAAGATATTCAATCTCATACTCTGTGACCCAGATACTAGATACTCTTAACTCATCAGCAAATTTAAATGCTTTTAATTATAAATATCTCATGATTTTCTAAATACTTAGATTATAAATTTGCTAAGGAATTTTTCTATTTCTATTGTCTTCACTACTTTTTCTGTACTATATAGATACAGTAAAACTAATTAAGGGGAAGAGAGAGATGAAAACCTTCCATTTGACCTTGCTTTTGAATTTACAAAGAAATCGAAATTTGGACTTTGCCATTATCTCCAAGTGAGGCTGTACTTATATTAGAGATACACCAGAAGACCTGAGATTTAAAATTGAAACTGAAACATCTCCCAGCCTTACACCTTTTCTCCTGCACCAGGCTCACACTGCTCGTGGCATGTGTATTGGTATTTCTTATAGCATTTCCTCATTGTGCCTCTCAAGCCTGGGCCACACTACATAATCTGGAGGCTGCTGCCTTACAGCTAAAATCTACTGGACAGCTATCATGGGAATGAGCTCAAGGTGGCATTTTCTCCTTTAAAACAGAAGTGTCTTGATAACAAGGATCTTCTCTTTTTGTTCTAGCCATGTTCTCCTGTCTAAGCATGAGGTATTGAACATATTAGGTCTTCACTATTGTTATGTCCTTGCTACCTAAAAGAAGGTGAGAATAAGATCCCAGATGGGATGTCAGAAACAAAAGGCAAGTAGGTGTCAGAGGCAGGAGGAAAGAGAGGTTAATTCTGGCTCCGTGGTCTGTGTGGACCCCTTCAACTGGGCAGGATGCTGTGGCTTACTGTGTGTCTTCATGCATATTAAATCATCTCACACAGACTTCACCTTGTACCATAATTCTTAGCTAATAGATGCAGGTTGAGTCCCCATGTAGCAGACTTGGGTCTGGAATCAGTCATATGGCTTGGAGCCCTCTATTCTGTTGACTTCTGCCCCCCCCCACCCCCGAAAGCAAACATGTGCCTTCCTCTGTGACATATCTGGGCAACAGAAACTTGAATCAACAGCTTCTGTGGGTTTCCTCTGAGCTCTAAGCCTGAATACACAGTACAACCACCGAGTGGACAGTCACCTGAATAACCATGAGCGCCCTGCCATGGCTAAACACACTCCTCTCTATGAAGAGTCCATGCTTGCTTTTTTACCAGACATGCAGTACCTCCCTGTAGTCCACAGTCTTTGCCTAGGCTGTGCTCTCAACTCAGAATGGTTGGGATACTTTCTTTACCTGGTTGCCACCTACTTATTTTGCAGCAAATCCCTCCCCCGTAGTACTTGTCACAGTTGCAGCTTATGGGGTCATTGAATCAGTGTCTCTAAAGTACACAGGCTAGGGTCAATTCTGCTTCTGCTCTCCCATTTTCTAGACATACTGTAGATGCTGATTGAGTAAGTGGACAAAATGACTGAAGACATATGCCTGTTAGAGCAGATCTTGCTCTAGACACTTACACTCCAAGAAGATCTCTGATGTTTCAGAAAAGTTAGGAAGTTACAATACAAATGCCTGAATCTGTGTTGATAAAGTCAGCTATATTAAATACAATATCATGCTGGGCGTGGTGGCGCACGCTTGCAATCCCAGCGCTAGGGAGGCTGAGACAAGACGATCTCACAGGTTTGAAGCCAGCCTCGGCTACTGAGTGAGGCTCTCAGCAACTTAGTGAGACCCTGTTTCCAAATAAAGTATGAAATAGGTCTGGGAGTATATCCCAGAGGTAGAAAAGCCCCTGGGTTCTACCCCCAGTACAACAAAAAATAAAATAAAATAAACAATATAATTAAGCATCAGATTCATGGGGTACCTGCTATAGAAAATGCCAGATATTATATGTACACTCAGCCCTTCCTTCACCCTCCTAGTCCAGGTGATCAGACAAACTCATTCATTAGACTTTATCTTTTTCACACCAAAATTTAACTGCCCAAAGTTCTGAGAGTAGCCCACTTCATTTCTTTTTTTTTTGACATTAGTGATATTATAGAAAGTGCATACCCTTGCATGGAGAACTGACATTTGCCTGACAGGGCGGAGAAGTACTTGATTTGAACATGTCTAGTAAATGGAATTCTTCCTTTTTATCCTGTTTTATTATGAAATGTTTAGTTAATTAAATTGCTGTTGGACAGGGAGATACACTGCAGTGAATTCCTTTCATTATTCACCGTACGTGGTTTCAGTAGAGCATGGGAATGATTGCTTTGGTGCATGCTGAGGGCACAGTTTACATGAGACATTGGTTTGAACTAAGACATATTTAAAATTGTGTAACACTAGAACTAAAGAAACTGAAAGTCTTAATATTCATTTAAAAACCAAGCACTGTTGTCCAAAATGAGTTGCTCATCCTGATTTCTTCAGTGTTCACTGTAAAACCCATCTCTTTACATACCTCAGATTCCATGCCCTCTCCTAGGAAATGATGGTGTCCGGAGGCCAGAGCCCCAGAGCACCCTGTACTCCAGCTCCTGGGAAACCCAGCCGGCTCTGCTGTTGCCTTGGTAGCTCACTCAGCTTCCTGGCGCCAGGCTCTCACTTACCTAGTAGTTAGTACTCCAGCTACACACTAAGCCTCCAAGGCAGGACAGAATTGCTGCTGCATCTTTATAATCCAGGTGCCCACAGTGAAAAGGGCCCGACATTATGGTCATGTTTTCCAATCCAAAATCACATGGATAAGTACTCTTTCACAGAACCAAGAAATGGTAGAATTTCCCAAGCCCAGCCAAGGACATTGTGAGCCACATTGCTTCCACTTGCAATTACCAAAACAGGCTTAGCATGGCCTTGGTAAGTAGAAAGTCCTCCGCGTGAGCATCCTTCCACCACGGTCACTTCCTGTATCAGTTTGCACAGGTAGATTAGGAGCAACTCTCACCATCTGTTTGATTGCAATTTGATTTGCCTCTTGGCACTGGAAAGTAATAGTCCTTTCTTACTTGCTTTATTCAGATTCTAAGTACCCTTCCCTGATAAATGAGAGCTTCTCATTTTCTTCTCCTAATTAGCCTCTTGCTCTTTTACTTGCTCTGTCTTCTTGTCGCAGCATCACAGCCGTATTTCATAATCTGACTTGAGGATATCGCATGTCACTGTCTGCCTTGTATTTTATATTGTGTACCCACAGTTCTGTAAATTAAATATGAGTGAGAGGTTACAGCCAGGAAAATCAATTTTTAAACAAATTAATATTTCAATGCCAGTTGTATAGCTATTTCGCCATTTAATGTGTGCCTTGGCTTCGAAACAGTGAATGTATCATCTTGAAAAAACTTAAATCAGTGAAGACAAAGAAGGCAAGCCAAATATGTCATAAGATCTTGCAGCTGACTGTTGGAAAAGAGGTAATAATTTGTGGGCTCCAGATCTTTTTAATACAAATGGCAGCATCTTTATTTGATTTTTTTTGCTGACCATTTCATTTCCACTGTATGGAAAATCAAATATGAATCATCATACATATGTAGGATTGCCAGGAAAAATATAGGACATTCAGTTAAATTTAAATTGCAGATAAATAATCATTTTAGTATAGTACGTTCCAAATACTGCATGTGACATATTTATATTAAAAATAATTTGTTGTATATCTGAAGTTCAAATTTAACCAGACAATTTGTTTTTATTTGCTAAGTCTTGGCACACCCTACCATAAGGCAGTTGTAAGAAAAGAAAGCAATTTCCTGAGATAACATAAATGAATGTATTTATCATAGTACTTAGCATATGATAAGCATCCCTAATCCAAAAATATGAAATCTAAACTGTTTGAAAACCTAAAACTTTTCGAGTGCCAACCTGACACCAAAAAGTGGAAAGTTCCATACCTGACTGCATGTAATAGGTCATAGTCAAACATAGGTGCACCAAAAATAGTGTACAAAATTACCGTCAGGCTGTGTATAAAGAGCCTACAAAGTATAAATGAATTTTATGTTTAGTTCTGGGTCCCATTCCCAAATTATCTCATTGTGTATGTGCAAAAAATTAAAGAAAAAATCCAAGACACTTCTGGTCCCAAGCATTTCAGATAAGAGATACCCTGCCTGTAGATTGTTTCCCTTGCCTTTACTAGGAAGTCAATCATAGGTTACCATTCTGACAAAATTCTCTATTGTTCAAAGAAGTGATTTAGGTTTAAGAGGTCCAGCACCAAATATGTGTTTATTTTTTCTCTTTAACTCTGGGATGCCACACTTACCTTGTACAAAATTACTTAAGACTTAGTTCTGTTAAAATCTTTAGTAAAATTAACTACTCCCCATCTCTATTAGAGCAAAGCACATTTTAGAAAAGAAAATTAAACTTTTGGATGTATCAATGGTTTTCACTCCCTCGCCAGATTATTCTCAAACTAAAATGCGTGCAGGAAATTTTGAAATATTTTGGAATGTTCACTTGTTCATTATGTCTTAGATTGGGGAATTTGTGGTGAATGCACACACTATATTTTCTTTCTCTGTATAATGAAGGATATTTATATAGTTATTTGGAATAGTTGTAGGTGATGAGCCAGCAAATGGACTACTGACAGTTTAAGAGAAGAACAAGAGTTCTACTAAGTGGGACAACAGAAGGTCAAATTTATCTGGCACTTTTTTATGGGTGTGTGTGTGTGTGTGTGTGTGTGTGTGTGTGTGTGTTATTGGTGATTGAACACAGGGGAATTCTACCTCCAAGCTATACCCCAAACCTTTTTTGTTGTTGTTGTTTAGAAACACAGTCTCCTTAGGTTGCTGACAGTCTTGCTATATTGCTAATACTGTCCTCAAACCTGCAATCCTCCTATCTCAACCTCCCAAGTACTGGGATTACAGGTGTGCACTGCTACACCTGGCTATTCTAGCACATATTCAAAACTTAACTGACACTTAGGGCTCTCTCTTCTGCTTGTGGAAATATGATATGCTTTTTAGATGGCAGGTTGGCAATAAATGTAAAAATAATAATAAAGTTATACATGCTGGTGAAATAAACCGTGTCTATTGAGGACAGAGCCAAAAGAAGTGTGCTTCAACTCTCATTGTTTCTTTCTCTTCATCCCTTCTCCAGCCCTGCACCTCTGCTCATACTGTGAACTCCTTAGAAGCAAGAATTTCTAGCTTTTTTTTCTTGTATGCACAGGAACTTATAGATAGTAACATTTAGTGATTATTTGTGAGTATTGTCAGTTGCTGGAGGGCTCTTTTCCCAGATTTTAGGTGACCACCTTTTACATCATGGGGTCTCTTGTAAATATGCTTGTAAGGGGAGACACCCAGAGAGCTTTCTCTGTCTTCCTAGCATGGGAGGACCTAGTGAGAAGGCTCCCATCTACAAACCAGGAAGTGAGTTCTCAGCAGAAACTGACCATGTTGGCACCTGGATATTAGACTTCAACCTCCAAAACTGTGATAGAGTTCTATTTTTTAAGCCACCTTGTCTATGGTATTGAGCAGTGGCAGCCTGAACCAACCAAGATCAATTTCCAAAAGCAGTATATTGATTAAATAAACAACGGCCAGTTCATATGTAGATTATTGCACAGTTCTGCTCATGCTTAGGCACACTTGTAGGATGAGAAAATGTTTATTATGTTTAGGTGAAAACTCAAACTACAAAACAGCATTAATTATGGCACTATTTTATAACAACTAACGTACACACACACACACACACACACACACACACAGAACATACCCAAATATTTGAGAAACACAAGGTCAGATATCAAAATGTGAATGAATAATTATCACTAAGTGGGTGAATTACAAGGTATTTTTTGTGCTCTACCATAACTTACAAGTTTTGAATTTTGAATATTCTTCACTTTTGTAATCAGAGAAAAATATCAACTAAACCATTTTTGTGCTAGTAAGCAGAGCTTCACCCTGGGAGAATGTCTCTGAAAATGGAGATGTAGATAGGGTTCAGGAGGTGTGCCCTCACGCCCAGGAGGCTTGCCCTGTGTTGGAGAAGAGCTCTCAGCTATAGCTAGCAGCTTCTCTATGAACTAAGACAAGTCAAAGCTCCCCTAGAAACTAGAACCCTGCCTAATGGAAATTCTTTCTTCCTCTTTTTTTACTTTTTATATCATCACTATTCACTTGGCAATTTTTCTGTTATTTTTGCTCATTGAATAAAAAGACCAGTAAGCTGAAAAAGAATCAACAAACCTTTAACAAGTAGAAGTAGAAAGACTTTTTTATGAGCTAAAGAGACCTTTAGAAACTGAAATAAAATGAAGAGAAATGATGCAAACAGTAAATGAGTTGTTTAAAGGTATGATGTGGCTTCTCTATATTTCTCCTGGGATTTACTTGAAATTTGTGGGGTACTCACCCATTTACTTAATCTCTGCAAAATTTGAAAATGTGTCTAGCTAGCAAATATATCAGCAATAACACTGCAAACTAAGAGAGGGGCGTGCTGATTAGCCTGATTTGATCATTGTGCAATGCATACAAGTATCACAACATCACATTGCACCCCAAAATATGTGTAATTATTGTCAATTGAATATAAAATAAAACTTTATAATAGTTTTTTTTGGTGGTACTGGGGTTCTGGGAAGCCTTTCTACCTCCGGGCTACACTCCAAGACCTATTTTATATATATTTATTTTTATTTGGAAACGGGGTCTCCTAAGCCAGCGCATGTGGCTGGCTTCAAACCTGCATGATCCTACTGTCTCCGCCTCCCAAGCTCGGGGATTACAAGCGTGCGCACCACGCCCGGCTTATAATAATTATTTTAAAAGAAATAGGGATTTTTGTTCTTGGTTCTATTTATGTGGTGAATAACATGTATTGATTTGCGTATGTTGAACCAGCCTTGTTTTTCTGGGATGAAACCGACTTGGTCATGATGTATTATTCTCTTGATATAGTTTTGAATGCGTATAGCTAGTATTTTGTTTAGAATTTTTGCATCTATGTTCATTAAGGATATTGGTCTGAAGCTTTCCTTTCTTGAGGTATCTTTATTTGTTTTGGGGATTAATGTGATACTGGCTTCATAGAAGGAATTTGGAAGAGTTCCATCTCTTTCAATTTCCTGGAACATGTTATGAAGTATTGGTATTAGTTGTTCACTGAAGGTTTTGTAGAATTCAGCTGGGAACCCATCTGGGCCTGGGATTTTCTTTGGTGGAAGAATTTTTATTGCCGTTTCTATTTCTTTGGTTGTTATTGGTTGGTTTAGGCTTGCTATGTCCTCTTGGCTGAGTGTAGGAAGGTTAACTGTGCTTAGAAATCCATCAATTTCTTCCAGGTTTTCAAGTCTATCAGAGTATAAATTTTTAAAGTAGTTTCTGATAATCTTTTGAATTTCTTCACTATCTGTGGTGATATCTCCTTTTTCATTTCTAATTTTGATAATTTGAGTTGATTCTCTTTTTCTTTTTGTTAGGTTGGCCAGAGGTTTATCAATTCTATTAATCTTTTCAAAGAACCAACTTTTTGTTTTATTGATTCTTTGAACTGTTTTTTGTTCTCTATTTCATTTATTTCTGCTCTAATTTTGATGATTTCTTGTCTTCTGCTGGCTTTGGGAATAGACTGTTGCAGAATTTCTAGATCCTTGAGTTGTGTCATTAGGTTCTTTACTTGGTGGTTCTCCGTCCTTTTTATGTGGGCACTCAATGCAATAAACTTTCCTCTTAGTACTGCCTTCATGGTGTCCCATAGGTTTTGGTACGTTGTGTCTCTGTTTTCGTTTGTTTCCATAAATTTCTTTATTTCTTCCCTAATTTCTGCTCTTACCCATTCGTCATTCAATAGTGTATCATTCATTCTCCATGAATTTGAATACTTTCTTTCAAGTTTCCTGTTGTTGATTTCTACTTTTATTGTGTTGTGGTCTGAAAAGATGCATGGAATTATATTACATTTTTTTAATTTGCTGGTATTTTTTTGTGTCCCAGGATGTGATCTATTTTGGAGAAGGTTCCATGGGCTGCTGAGAAGAAAGTGTATTCTGTAGTTCCTGGTTGAAATACTCTGAAAATGTCTATTAGGTCCATTTGGTTTATGGTTTCCTTTAGTTCTAAAGTGTCTTTACTCATCTTTTGCCTTGAAGGTCTTTTGCCTTGAAGATTGATCCAGTGGTGTGAGAGGCGTATTAAAGTCTCCCAGAATTATTGTATTTGGGTCTACTTGGGATCTTATGTCCAGAAGGGTTTGTTTTACAAATGTGGTTGCACCCATATTTGGGGCATAAATATTTACTATCATTATATTTTCTTGGTGTATTGTTCCTTTTAATAAAAGGAAGTGCCCTGATTTGTCTCTTTTGATGTGTTTTAGTTTAAAATCTGTTTTGTTGGATATCAGGATTGCTACCCCTGCTCTTTTTTGGTCACTGGTGGCATGGTATATCTTTTTCCATCCTTTCACGTTCAGCCTGTGAATGTCTTTGGCTGTGAGGTGAGTTTCTTGCAGACAGCATATATTTGGATTATGTTTCCTAATCCACATTGCCAGTCTATGTCTTTTGATTGGTGAGTTAAGTCCTTTGACATTAAGAGATATTATTGAAATATGATTTTTGTTTTCTGCCATTTTGTGTTCTGTCTACACTTGGGTGGTGTGATCTTTCTTCTTTACTTAAATGGCCCACTTATTAACTTCCTCTCTTCTCTGATTCTGAAGTCTGCTTCTTTTTTCTTATGGTTTATTTCTTTAAGAATTTTCTCTAGTGTTGGCTTTGTATTCATGAATTTTTTGAGATTCTGTTTATCCTGAAAGACTTTGGTTTCCCCATTGATCTTGAATAGTAATTTTGCTGGATAGATTAATTTTGGTTGGAAGTTATTTTCTTCCAGGGTCTGAATCACATCGTACCAGTCTCTCCTAGCATTCCTGACCTGGGTTGTATAGTCTGGGGTGATTCTTATTGTTTTGCCTCTATATGTCACCCGTCCTTTTGTTCTCACTGCTTTTAAGATTCCTTCCTTGGCCTCTATGTTGGTCAATTTGGTTATTATATGGCGTGGAGTGGTTTTTCTTTGGTCCTGTCTCAGTGGAGTTCTGTATGCCTCCTGGACTTGAAGATTCAAGTCTCTTTCCATATTTGGAAAAATCTCTGAGATTATTTCCTTGAAGATATTACAGATGCCCTTGGTCTGTACCTCTATCCCTTCCTCAATGCCTATTATCCGTAAATTAGGGCTCTTCATATTATCCCATAATTGCTGGATGTTCAGGTTTTGTTGCTGTAAAGATTTCTATATATCGCTGACTGTGTTTTCGGTTTGGGATGTACTGTCTTCTAATATTGATATTCTGTTTTCCATTTCATCTAATCTTCCAGAATTTCTTTCTATTGCTGTCTTCATTTCACTTATTGCCTCTTTCATTTCATTCCAGACCTCTTTCTGATTCTTTTTTAGTGTTTCTAATTCACCTTTAACCTCATCTATACTTGTTTTAAATCCTTTCATCATATTGAACATCAAGATTCTGAACTCCCCTTCTTGCATTTCTAGTAGGTCAGTATTCGTGATTTCTGCTGTCTCTTCATAATTCCTGGTTCTCAAATTTATAGCGTTCTCTGTCCTGTTTTTCTGATTTCTACCCATCGTTTGTGAGTATTGTGCTTAGTCAAATCTTAATATTAGGAGTTTAGGGGTATAAAGAAATCAAACAACAACAAATGCTGGTGAGGATGTGGGGAAAGAGGAACTCTTTTACACTGTTGGTGGGAATGCAAACTAGTTCAACCACTATGGAGATCTGTGTGGAGATTCCTAAAATAGGTGGGAATAGATCCACCATATGATCCAGCTATACCACTCCTGGGTATCTTTCCAAAGGGGTTGAATTCAGAGAACTACAGCAACATATGCATACCTATGTTCATAGCAGCACAATTTGTAATAGCCAAAATATGGAACCAATCCAGATCACCATCAACAGATGAATGGATAGCAAAACTGTGGGAAATACACACAATGGAATTCTATTCAGCCATAAAGAAGAACAAAATTATATCATTTGCAAGAAGATGGAAAGCCCTGGAGAACATTATGTTAAGTGAGATCAGACAAGCACAGAAGGAGAAGATACATATGTTTCCTCTAATATACCCAAACTAGGAAACACAAAGGATACCAGTGGGACTCCAGATATTGAAGGGGAAATACTAGCTAAGTTTGGATGGTAAGATAGGAGAGGAGGAAGGCCGATCTTGATTAATGAGGGTCTACACCTGAACATGTGTAAAATTATGAATAAGACATGGTTAACCTGGACAACCATTGGTGGGAGGGGGGAAGGGAAAACGGGGGTGGTGGGGAGAGGGCACCAAATATAGTGTAAATGTATACTATTTATGTTCAATAAAAATTGTTAAAAAAAGATAGTAGGTAAGAGAACAAATACTACAAGTATTTTTTACAGAATTAAAATATGTAATTAAATTTAGGTAGAAATTATTTATATTTGTTGTTTATTATTTTTGATATAGCAAAAAACAAAAGAAACCAAATAAAATATATTAATATTTTAAAGTAAAAAAAAAAGAAAGAAAGAAAGAAATAGGGAGCTGGGTGTGATGGCACACACTTGTGATCCCAGCATTTGGGAGGCTGAGACAGGAGGATCACGGTTCACAGCCAGTCTCAGCTACTTTGCGAAGTCCTTTGCAACTCAATGAGACCCAATTTCAAAATAAAGAATAAAGAATAGGGCTGGGGGTGTAGCTGGGAAGTAGAATGCTCCTGGGTTCCATCCCCAATATAGAAAAAAAAAAATAGGGGCATTTCTTTCTTTGGCTATTGCAGTAAGTGTATCAACCAAGACTTCTACTCCCTTCTTATTCTTCTTTTTGTCATACAACTCATCATAATAGTACATATGTATAACCTTACCGTGCTGTTATAAAATGGAAGCATTTTATAACTTACATTAAATTTCAGATGAAGTTGCCAGTGATCCACTTGCTAAGTGGCCTCCAACCCTTTAAGATACTGGTATCCTGGCTTCCTGTGTGAACTATTGGCAAGGCTATACTCACTTAGCAAGCTTAGAGCTGGACCTTCTAGGGGATGAGAGTGGTTATCTTTTGCCCTCTTTCATTGTCACAAACTGGAGTGGATAGCCACAAGAAATGCCTAAGTTACTTGAACTTTATATGTAATGACTAAAGGTGCACACACTCATAGTGGAATTTGTCACAAAAATCATTCAAGAGATCATAAACTATTACCGAATACCATACAGCAAAACATCAAAGATAGTCTAAATTAGAGCCATTCTATATAAGAAAGAAGGAAATATGTCATCAATTCTAGAAACTGATAAAATATTTTAAGCAATTCTTTTAAAGCATAGTCTTATGAAGTACACATAAATAAAAATCTTAGCAATACCTTTTTCAATTTCCAAACTTGATCTAAATACCAATATTATTTGTCCAACAATGCAAAGAACATTTAACTAATTTGGGAAGCATGAAATCCAGTTCAAAATTGCAGAAACAGAACGTAGTCTCTTTCTTGGGACACCTGCAGTTGTCCCCTCACCTGAGATACGTTGCAGTTAAACAGCCAGGCAAAAGAAGAGACCAGCCCTCTTCTAATTCCAGAGATCTAGAAAAGGTCTCTTCTATACCCTGTCCTCAATTTGAGTCTGTTCTCCCATTTCAGCTCCTTTGGGAGAGAGGAAGTGAATATTAATTCCATATATTGTTGACTATAAATATTTAGGTAAAAATCGATATGATTAATAATGTTTTTATTTAGCCTGATGGTATGGTGATCAGCTATTCTTTACAAGAGGAACTGATCAAGAAATGTCATAAGCTTGGCTGGGTGATACACACCTATAATCTCAGTACTTGGGAAGCTGAAACAAGAGAATTGCAGGTTCAAAACCTGCCTTGCCAACTTAGTGAAGCTGTCAGCAACTTAGCAAGACCCTGTTTAAAAATAACATAGGGCTGGGGCGGGGTGAGGTTAGAGGTAGAATGCCCCTGGATTTTATCTCTAGCACCACACACACAATAAAAAGTCACTAATGGCATTGTCTCCTCTGTCTGATAATTCTGCATACTGGTCCTGTATCCTTGGGCTAATGTAATGCTATCCTAGTAATGTATGATGTTTTAAAAACTAGATGAAGTCTGGCATGGTGGCTCACAATTGTAATCACAGTGATTTGGAAGGCAGAAGCAGGAGGACCACAACCTGGATACCCTGTCTCAGAATAAAATATAAAGGGCTGGGAATAAGGCTCAGTGGTAGGGTGCCCCTGGATTCAATCCCTAGTACTATAAAACTAAATAAAAGCTACATGAGAACATGGGCAATTGGGACTAAAGAAAAACAAAGACTCTATTGTACAGAAGTTTCATGAATACCTTTGTATATTATGTTTTGGACACTGTACTCTTCTAGAATTCAAAATGAGACAATGGCCCCCTTGGCCGTCATGTCCTATGGGACCAGCAGATATAGGCAAACATCTATGATATACCATATGTGCAAAATGTGCTATCAGAGAAGTATGAAAGCACACGGTGGGAAGATTGGTTTTACCTTAATTAATAATTAATTAAAGAAGCCTCCAGTTCTGTCTGCTGATGAGGGGCATCCTATGCTATTCATTGGTGGCAAAGCTTTCAGAATTGTCCGAAGAGTAGGGGAGTTAGTTTCTTTAGGGCTGGCTAAACCCCAGAATACATGGATTTACTTTTAATACATCTCTCCTTGAAACTTTCCCTTTCTGCGAGTCAACCACCATTCCAGGAATATTTTAATAAATTTTAAACTGGATGTCTAAAATAGCCTTTGATGAAATCTCAATTGATTTGTATTAATTTTAAGTTAAATGCCAATTGAATGCTAAAGTCATATTAAGAAAGAGCAGAGTGTATAATGCTTATCTCAATGATTGATTAAATTTTACCTGTTGTGATTGGCCTTTTTTAATGCAGAAAAGTCTTACTGAGTGTGTAATCAGGCAATAACTCATGAACCAATTCATTTGTCCCAGTGTCTTCACAATCAATGTCATTTTTTCCCATTTACCTTTTCAATGAACAGTGAAATTTGAAGGGAAAAAATGTAATTAGCTCTATTTTCTACTTTCAATACCCAATCTCCAAAGATAAAATGGCAGAGTTTAAGTCATCTACAAAAAATACGTGTACAAAGAATATAGCATATAATCTTTTTAAAACATCAGATTATAAGGCACACTAGAGCTCAAGGTTTAAACTTCTGAAAAAGAGCCAACTTCGTTAACTTCTTATAATCTCTTTTTCAGGGAATTATTCAAATAATTCACCAAAATACAGCATTTCCAACTATAAATTATCTGAAAATGTCATACTCAACGAGAATGTTCTGTTTCATAAAAAATGCCAAAACTGAACATTCCTGACAAGGCAGCTGCCTTTAACCTTCCCTCCATCCCCCCGTTTATGATGTGTGTCATCCTACTTAGGGTTAAGGAATGGCTGCTGAAAATGAGGTGTGGATCATTGATGATTCTGTGGGATGGTCAGAAAATCACTTTAAAAAGCAGTCCTAGCCAGGCGGTGCATACCTGTAATCCCTGGGAGGCTAAGACAGGAAGATCGCCAGTTCTAGGTAAGCCTCAGTAACTTAGAGAGAGCCTCATCAATCCCGTTTCAAATTAAAGAAGGATAGAAGTATAGCTCAGAGGTAGAATGCACCTGAATTTAACTTTCAGTACCAAAAAAACATAATAACAATTAAAAAAGCAATCCTCTATAAGGATGGATTAGGTGAAAGGGTGAGTGAATTGGAGAAAAAGAAGAAACCTTGCATTGTGTGTGTGTATGTGTGTGTGTGTTTGTGTGTGTGTTTGTGTGTGTGTGTGTGTAGAATCTAATACTTTCAGAGAATTAAATGTTTTATATTAAAATACTGAATATTTTACTTGCAAGAAAGTCACCATATACATCAATGATGAGTTGTTTACTTTAGAATTAACACAATAAAATACACCGAGGACAAGAATCATATTTGTCATAATTTAATTTTCTTTAATGATTCAGAAGGCATTTCTGCTCTCTGCAGCCTTCACTTTGAGCATCAATCACCATTGTCTGTTAGACACAGAAGAATCTGCCAAGAGAATTTGCCCATTAACCGAGTGTACTATGGTTTTAAAAATACTTCACAAACAGCAAGAAAAAGACAAAAACCTCCTATGAAAAGAACCAGTTCAGAAGCTGTTCGGAGCCAGCCCACTTGCTCAAAAAATACATATTGGGATGTAGTGCAGCACCTATTCCCAGGTGAGAGCCAGTGCTCGATTTGAGTGTGAACACATCGTTTAACCTTTCTCGTCTCTGTTGCCTCTTAGGCAATGTGGGATGATAAGGTCAATTCCACTTGGGACAACGATAAGAAGTAAATGGAAAAGAGGAAAGAAAAATGCAACACGAATCAATATATGGCACAGGATTTCTAATAGAAAATCCTCTGTGTTTGAACAGATCGTTGATTTAGAAACTTATTTTTCTATGTCATGCCTGGTCAGCTGGATCTTTGTCCCAGTAATTTTGTCCATTCTGGGCCACTTTGGCTTCCTAGGAGTAGTTGCCTAGAGACCATCTTTGCTGAATTCCCATGTGGCAGCTGGTAGCACTAACGAGTTTAGTTAATTCATCTTCGCAGAATGGAAGATGTTTCCCCACAGTTAGATCTGAGTTCTCTGCTGATTCTTCTTCCCATTCAGATGCCAGGAGGATGCCTCAGTTGGAAGTTACTGCAGCCAAGTGGGATCTCTCTGGTGCAGGGGTGTTTTGTTCATTTCCTGCTGAAGATGTCTTTTATCCTTGAAAGCTTAGCTTTCTACCATCGTAGCATCCTTACGTGCCTGTATAGTTTTCTACTCAGAGGCAACAGCTTACTAAATGCCCCACTGCAGGTCTCTGGTTACAAGTGCTACTCCTCAGCTAGAGCTTCTGAGCACTGCAGATAATGGGTTTGTCAACTCACACTCCAGAAGGTGCTAGGAAATCTGAGACAGAGGCAACTTCCCATTACAAGATGTGGTCATATAGCCAGTCTTCTCCCAGTCCTGATTCCTCTGCTGGGAGACCACCCACAGGCTTCTAGGAAACACTTGGCAACAGCATGCTGGTCATTGTCTATCCTTTAGAGGCTTAGACGTTGCAAGAAGGTATGACTCAGAGAAGTAAGATGCCTAGTGAGACCCTGTTTCAAAATAAAAAGTAAAATAGGACTGGGGATGTAGTTCAGAGGTAAAATGCCCCTAGGTTTGATCCCCAGTCAAAAGCACATGTGTGTAACACACACACACACACACACACACACACACACACACACACACACAGCCTAGTAGATAGCTAGATTTTTTTCAAGGAATCTTTGATAACAAAAGTAGTATGGGTGAGCACCCCTAACCCCAAACCATGAAATCTGAAAAGCTCCAAAATCCAAAAGGAATTTTAACCACCGACATGATGTCACATGTAGAACCTGACCTCATGTGCTTTCTGGTTCGATATACACAAACTTTGTTCCATGTACAAAATTATTAAAATGATTATAAGCCGGGCGTGGTGGTGCACGCTTGTAATCCCCGTGCTTGGGAGGCGGAGACAGGAGGATCGCGCAGGTTTGAAGCCAGCCACTCTGGCTTAAGAGACCCTGTTTCCAAATAAAAAATAATATAAAAATAGGTCTGGGAGTGTAGCCCTAAGTTAGAAGGGCTTCCAGGAACCCCAGAACCACAAAAAATAAAAAAAATAAAATGATTATATACCATTACTTTCAGATTATGTGTATAAGGTACATATGTAACATAAATGAATTTTACATTTAGATTTGAATCCCAAGATACCTCATTGATGCTTGTACAGACTATATATATATATATATATATATATATATATATATATATATATATTGGTAGTACTGGGGATTGAACCCAGGGGTATTCTACTTCTGAGCTACACCTCCAGCCATATTTTTTATTCTTTATTTTGAAACAGGGTCTCACTAACTTGCAGAGGGCTCACTAAGTTGCTGAGTCTAGCCACGAACCTGCGATCTTCCTGCCTCAGCCTCCCAAGTACTGAGACTATAAGCATGTGCCACCATGCCTGGCTCAGATATTTCAAAATAAAAAAAAAAATCTCAAATCCAAAACTCTCTGGGAAGCACTTTGGATAAAGTGTACTCAACCTGTACTTAGAACCTCTTAGGTGAGTTAGGTGATTCCCTGCACTTGGGGAAATGAGTAGGTTGCATAAATTTAACTTCTACCTATTGACTGCTTATGTAACTTTGCTTGATATTAATATTAAATATAAGCCATGATATTAAAAATAAGACATATGAGAGGTTGTGCCTCCTTCAGACCCAGCCTAGGTGTTATGACAGTTCTTGTCATAGGGTATGCCACCCTGCACTACTACCTATCAGTGACTACCTGTCAGTGTCTCTCTGAACGGAAGCACTTTGAGGACAGCAATGCATCTTTGCATCTCTTCCACCTAGTACTTTAAAGGTTTCATTTTTCATTTATACAAGGAGTCTGAATTTCACTCATCCTTTTAAATCCAGTGGTCTCATGGATTCAGTTTTTAAATAACTGAAGTTGTAGAAAACTGTATTCCTTTATTTCTTTTTTTCACTTCTAGTGTCTTTTTAAAATATAAGTCACCTAGATCCAGGTGAGGTGGCTCACAGTTGTAATCCCAGTACTTGGGAGGCTGAAACAGGAGGACTGCACAGGTTCGAAGCCAGCCTCAGCTACTGAGTGAGGCTCTCAGTAACTTAGTGAGACCCTGTTTCCAAAAAAATATATAAAAATAGGTCTGGGAGTATAGCCTGGAGGTAGAAAGCCTCTAGGTTCCATCCCCCGTACCACTAAATACATACATACATACATACATACATACATACATACATACAAGGTGGCTAGAATCAAGAATTTTGATTTGGGTTTTGAGATGAGAGATACAGGTATAGGTAATTGGCATTCCATCTTAAGAGGACACACAACCAGGATGTGTGATGACCAGACAGGAGTCAACAGAGTGCAATGCCTGCAAGCACAGTTTCTGTGGTCACACATGGGTCAGAATCCGCTCTACTGCTAACTCAGTATGTGCCCTTGAATAAGCTGTCCGAGTCCTCATTTCCTCATCAGTAATTAAGGACCACAGTGACTTTTATATAGGACTGCTGGAGGATTCAGTGTATAAAGTGTTTGGTGCAGTGCCTGGCACCTCGGAGACACATTCTACATGTCAGCGCTTCAAAACCGTCTCTCCAGGAAGGTGGTTGTTAGGACAGCAAAAAGAATTCTGAGCAGGCTGCCTGTCCATGTAGTTCTTGATGGTGTTTGATACAAAGGACTCTAAGGCACCTGCTCTGAGCACTGACTTCACCATGGAAATTGGTGAAGAAGCTGGAGGTGGGGGAGGGTGGCGGGATGGTTGGAGGGGAAGCCTGGCATTGAACTGAACTAAATTCATGAAAGTGACTATTTTTGTCAGCCCAACCACAGTGGGTGTGTGATCAAGTGTCTACTTTTGATCCAGCTCTTTTTATAGAGGCTGGTTTTTCTTAAAGGCAACTTTCCTCAATCCTTTCTCAGGCTGCAGAGCTTATTTGGAAGATGGCTTATGGAGTATTTATTGCCTGCAATCTGGAATAGACAACATTGAGATTAGCAATTAGATACTCCTTTAAGACGTAAAAGTAGTCTCATCAACTTCAGCATAGATTCAGCATAACAGTATTTTATCCATAAAGGCTGCAAACATAGCATTTGCATTTCAAAAGTACTTCAGATTGTCAGCCTAGGCTCAACCTGTCTCGGTAGCTTTGGTGGAAATAAAAGCCAACATCAATCTATCCCAGCAGCCTGTCCTTTTTATTCTTATAAGAAAACCTCAACTTCAACCATTTCAAAACATGTCCCTGTAATAATCACTCAGACTGCTTCAATTAGAGTAGTCTTGCTCTTTGCAATGAGTGTGTTACAAACTGTCAGATAGAAGAGCAGGAAGTCTGTGTCAATCGGTGCTTTTTAAGTATTTTCTAAAGAATCATCCAAACATTTTCTACCAGTGTTGCTATACTGAAAAAGTTATTTTATGAGCCTGGATGTTGCTAGGACCAACCCAGTACTTGAACCACAGGATCCATAATGCAATGTCTGGTAACTATGGGCAAATATTCACTGGAAGAAGAAAACTAAATGAGTCTCGTGGCCATCCCCCCTGAGAGTCTCCAACACGGGCATAATCAGAATGAACACTTTCTCTTTAAAGAGGAATTTGGAACTGGGTGTGGTGGTGCAAGCCTGTAATCTCAGTGCATGGGAAGTTAAGACAGGAGGATTGCAGGTTGAAGGCCAGCCTCAACAATTTAAGAAGACCCTGTTTCAAAGTTAAAAGGGCTGGGGGTGTATCTCAGAGGTAGAATGCTCCTGAGTTTAAACCCCAGGAGAAGGAAGGAGGGAAGAAGGGAAAGAAAAAGGAAGAGGAGCTGGATGTCAGTCAGTTAAGGCATGCTCTAAGCAGCTACCTGGCTGCCTGGTGCACAGATCAGCTCACAATAACAAGGATGGTTTTCAACAATTTCTGATAAAAGTCAGTCAGCCATTTTAGAAAAATAAGGACTTTTTTCTCCCTCGTTCTTCTCCCTCAGAGCCAAGCAGGTGGTCCATGGAGGACTGTGCTAATGAATTAGGCAGCTGGAACTGTAGGAAATGCATTTTCATTACTATGAGCAGAACAGGCTGCGGGGGCAATGTGATAGGTGGCTTCCACTCAAAGGACAAGATGCATTTATCTGAAGGCAATTCAGTGGTTTGTAATGGACAACAGGGACCCTGCGTCTCCTTGTCACAATCTTCCTGTGAGCATCACCATGATTCATAGTCAAATTATAGTCACTTTATTCCACCCCAGCTATTTAAATCACAGACTCCCCAACCCATGATCTTTGCAATTTTAAATAGCATCCAGGAGTGCAGTTCCATTTTTTAAACACCATTTTTTGAATTTATACAAATAAGAATTGGTCACCAGGAAGTGACTTTCTTATTATTTCTTGTGCATTGCTGTAGATGAGTACTGATGGTTTTTAAAGTACTTGATTAGAAGCAGTTGGGTCACATAATTTCCCAGCAAGACTTACTTCACTCATACAAATCATTGTGGATCTCATGGGAAATAATGGCAGTAATTCCCCATTTCTCACAAGAAATTTTTATGCCAAACTTGGTACTCAAGGTTTTGTGTGAGTAAAGGTCTCCCACACAAAAATAGATGGGGTTATAATGTAATGAAGTATTGCCTTGATTAGTGATTTTCACATTTTTACTTTATGAGTCTTTTGCAGTACTTGATATAAATGCAGACATTGAAGCCCATTCCTGGTTTGAGCTGGGCCTTTGTATTCTGTATGGTCTCTTTAGGTACTGATGCATACTAGACTAGTTAATTTTATTTTTTTAGTTTATTAAGGTGATCAACCCTGGACTCTTCGGGAACAGTAATAACATTGTTTATCTAGGAATATGCATGCACATATATATATATATATACTGTGTACATAGTCATTTACCAAACCCATTGCCAATCTCTTAATCTCGTGGTTTGTTCTGATGCCGACAGGATTGTTGTTAATTGATGTCATTAAGAAATATTTTAGAAACTAGGCAGGGCTGGCCAAAGTTCAATAGAAATTATAGCTTCCCAGTAAATCAAACTTCATATTAATAGACAAGTAGTTTGATTTATTGTTTCTTCTTGAATGATTTGTTACAGAATAATATTTCATACATCTATATATGGCCATAATCCTTAATCTGTAATCCCCAAATCTCAGCAACAATGAAAATGGAAAAACTTTCTTTCTAAGTTTTGCACCAAAACTCACTTGATAACAAAACTTGGCCTAAACCAATAGGATTATATTTCACTGATCTTGATTTCCGGCTGGCAATAATATACAGTAGTCAGTGTATACGTGTGTGTGTGTGTGTGTGTGTGTAGGCTATAGGATATATATGTATGTATGTATATATATATATATAGGATATATATGTATGTGTGTGCATATATATATATATATATATATCCTATTCCTTTTCTATCATTAAAGAAAATTCTGAATTATAAACTATATTTAGTCCCGATAGGTATAGATATGAGGTTTTGGGCCAGAAATTTTTTATTCTACATTCATGATGGAGAATTGAAGATTTGTCTGCCACCTTAGTTTAGTCCCAAGAGTTATTATTGGTAAGATTCAATAAGATAAGCAGTTTCTGAGGCTTCATTCATTGAAACCTAAAATGACTCTTTTTGTTAGTAAATCAATGGCAAATATTAATGTTCATTTGAACTGTTGAACTTTGGATTTTTCTCATATTTCTTTGACAAGATGGCTTGCTTGAAACAAACAAAAAAGAATTTGGTTTATAGATCCATTTCTTACCAATTCCCAACGTCTAGCCAACTCTTTTGGCTCCCTGTCTTCCATCTCTAATGGACAAAATGTAGAGAGAATATTTTTTAGATTAACTTAGAATTTATAACTGAAATTTGAAATTAAGGTAAATATGGTTAAAAATAAGCCAAGTTAACATACACTATGTAGCTGTTTACTTTTAGTTGATGTCAGGAATTTCTTTGTGATTTCTTTACTTCAGAAGGCTTCATCTGCTTATGAAGTCGAGTGTCATTCCTACTGCAGTAAATAAACAAGGGATTGCTTAGTGCTTCTTGAAAGAATGTGCCAGTATATGCATGCATACACACACACACACACACACACACACACACACACACACACACAGAAGTTAAATATTCCTAATCCAAAAATTCAAAATCTGACATGTTCCAAAATCTAAACTTTTTGAACCTCAACATGATGCAACAAATGGAAAATTTCACACCATAAAACTTTGTTTCTGTGCACAAAATTATTTAAAATAGTGTATAAATCTTTTGTAATGCATGTGCCTAGTATATATATATGAGACATGAATGATTTTTATGTTTAAACTTGGATCTCATCCCCAATATTTCTATATCTCTATCTCTCTGTGTGTATATGTGTGTGTATGCAAATATTATAAAATCCTCTCAGAAATTCAATATCTGAAGCATTTCTGATCCGATGAATTTTAGATAAGATATATATTTTTGTATATGCATATAAACATATGTATGAATACACACATACACATATATATCTATATATACACATACATATATACATATCTATTTATCTACCCAGATATATATATACATCTATATTTATATAAATATATTTATATCTATGTGTGTGTCTGTGTATAGATAAATACAGATGCACACATGCATTTATATGTGCCTCTATAACATTTTCCATATACTTATATTTAAGTTTACATTTATGTTATCCTAAATAATTCATAATCGTGCAATATTTGAAATGAAGTTGCTATTTTCTTTTCTGTAATGGTGCTTTATTTTTATTTGTATGATTAAGCATACAAGAAACCAAAATCTGGAAATATAGTTTATAATCAGTAAAAAAAACTATTCTTTCTTGAGAGATTTAATTATAAAACATGTGTTATGAAAGAATTTATTGAAGCCATGTATAGTGGCACATACTTGTAATCCCAGTACCTAGGAGGCTGAAACAGGAGAATCACAAGTTCCAGGTCAGCCTCAGAAAATTAGCAAGATCCTATCTCAAATAAGGGGGTGTAGTTCAGTGGTAGAACGCCCTTAGGTTCAATTCAGGAAGGAAGGAAGGAATTGTTGATGCTTTCAGTTGATCCCTTACACAAGTTTGGATTATAATTGAGGTTGCAAATAATTTCTAAACCAAATAAACAACAATGTTCTTGCCTTCCAAATAAGAACTATTAATTGTGATTGATAATATGTGTATTTTGCCAACTATATTAAGTAATGAATGCTCCTTATGGGAAAAATCAATAGCCTGTTCTGATTAAAATCTTGGCTCTGATTCAGAATTACCATGGGGCAAAGTTATACCTTCACAGCTTGTAAACATGCCTACTTAGCAAGTATTCATTAATGCAAATTAGTTGACAACAAACATTCTAAATAGCAGTATTTAAAGAGAATGTATATCCTTTCTCTGATATTTCCTAGCACCTAAACAGATTCAATGGTTTCAACTATTATAATTGCCAACTTCAAGACAGCATGGTAGGGAATAGTATTAGTACCGGGTCCTCTGCATTGGGATGGAAAGACCACTAAAGTACTTAGCCCTAACTAGTAGTTGAACAGGGCAGGAGTGGGCAGCAGTTGAAGAGGATTGTCCTGCTCTAGGTTCAAAAACAGACATAGACTGGATTTCCTCTACTCCAAAGAATATACAAATCTCAATACTTAATTATTACAGAGCTATTATCTTGGAGTATTTGTTTTTTAAATTTCCTAATTTTTATGCCTTTAATGCCTTTTTACTGCATTGCAGCAGGACTTCTATCAGGACCACTAAAAACATAAGAGTGAAAACTAAACTTTTTCTGATTTTCAAAATGGCAGTTCTGTACCCACTGCAGATGTGTACCATACCTGTATAATCCAGAATTTCCTGACCGTTTGTAGCAACAAACTCTAAGGAAACACAAACATCAAAAGTTCTTTGAAAGAGTTCTCAACTTGAGAGGATCTCTGAGAGGTGGGGATGGGGTAACCAGAGTTCTGTATATAGGAAACTTAGGCACCTTTCTCAGAAGAAAGTCCATACTGTCCACCAACTTCTCAGAGGCCCCAGGGCATCCCAGAACAATCAGAGCACTCATTTTAGCGGGAATACCGACCTACAATTTCTATACCGCAAGCAGGATCTTTGTGTTTTCCTTCAATGTCTGTGTCGACCTTTACAGCTCACCCTGGGCTCTGACTCTGCACAGGAAGTTCCTCTGGAAGTCGGTCATCAAATGCTAGCGTGACTTCTCACTCTATCAAAAGTGACTTCTCGGGCGGTCGTGGTGGCGCACGCTTGTAATCCCCGCGCTTGGGAGGCGGAGACAGGAGGATCGCGCAGGTTCGAAGCCAGCCGTGCTGGCGTAAGAGACCCTGTTTCAAAAATATAAAATAGGTCTGGGAGTGTAGCCCGGAGGAAGAAGGGCTTCCAGGAACCCCAGTACCACCAAAAAAAAAAAAAAAAAAAAAAAAATGACTTCTCAGACTGTTTCCTAATGCTTAAAAGGGCAACTTTCTAAGTTTTCTTCCAAGTTAGAAAATGCCAGCCTGAGGTCTATTTCTTCTTTCTCAACTCTTCCTACTGTTTACTTTCCATTTGAGAGCAGCCCCTGGCCATAATATCATTGGATACATGGATGCATTATAGTGGAGAGTCATGCTAAACCCATATCTGCCCAGCCCTGAGACAAAAGCAGGTCGCTCCCAACCCACCCTTGCAGTCTTCTGTGACTGTTCATACTCAGCAGGTGGCATTGAAGATAAATTGGCTGTGCTGAATTGGTTTCTCTGGCAAAATTCAACTCAGTCTCAGGCACAGAGGGTCAAGTTTGAGCCTCCTTGGCAGAAGAGTTTTCTCATCCTGTATAACCTCTATGTGCTAGCCAAGTAGTTCTTTAATAGAGGGAGCAACTGGGATCATGACGGCCTAGGATGTGGTTTTCAGCTTGACAGTAAGTAAAGATCATAAAGCATTCTTTGTGGACAATCATCTCTGATTTTAATAGGCTTTTACAAAATTATCTACATATTCCAACTAGAGTATTTATTATAAATAAAAGACTCTTTTACCCTTTTCTTTACATTTTCCTTTCAAATATCAAATACTAATATTTCTGAAAATATTTAGGGATTCAATGGGTAGGTTTTTCTCAAGATATGCTATATGATTTTATAGCTGTCATCCCACTATCACTCTGCTTTATTGTGCCCTTACTCAAATTTCTTCTCTTGTAGTTGACTCTTTTAACCCTCTGGGAGAATATTTACCTGCCATCCCCCCCACCCCCTCGGGAACTGGGATTCACCTGATAAATACTTAACATCCATTTTGTGTCTAAATTTCAAAAGAAGCACTAGGGACACCAATGTAATTGAGGTACAAATTCTCATCCGTTCTTTTAAAAGGTCTAATAATGGGAAGAAGACAAGAATATATGTGATTACAATACATGAAATGTGAAATGGCATAGGTTGAAGACGGAAAGACAGTGGAAACAAGTAAGAGAAGCATGACATTTTGCTTGGCAAAAGAGGGAACTTCTAAGCTGAACATGATAGTACACACCTATAATTCCAGTAATGGAAAGATTATAGGTTTGAGGCCATCCTAGGGCACTTAGCAAGGCTTCCAGCAACTTATTTAGACCCTGTTTCAAAATAAAAAATAAAATAGGTTGAGGTGTAGCTCAGAAGTAGAATGTTCCTGGGTTCAATCCCCAGTACCAAAAAGAAAAAGAAAAAAAAAAAAAAGACTTCTAAATGGGTGAGTATGAATTAAGCAAAAGAATGTGGGAAGTACATTTCAAGCAGAAAGAATAGCCTTAGAGCTGGGCATAGTGGCACATGCTTGTAATCCCAGTACTTGGGAGGCTGAGACATAAGGATCACAGGTTCACGACCAGCCTCAGCTACTTAGTGAAGCCCTCCACAACCTAGTGAGAGACTATTTCAAAATAAAGAACAAAAAATAGGGCTGGGGGTTTCACTCAGAGGTAGAATGTCCCTGGATTCAATCACCAATACTGCAAAAGGTAAAAAATAAAAAAATAATAGCCCTATAGCTGGATAAAAAAAATTGATGATAAATCTGGAAAAGTGTATGTGGTTAGGGCTAGGGCTTTGAGTTCATGAAAGAATGGACCAGAGATATGACTAGAAAAATAGGCAGGAACCAAATAAAAAAGATGCCCTAAAATGTGGTAGGAGATTTGGAATTTGCCCTTAAGTATTCTCAAGAAGAAATAGGATATTCAATCATCAATTCTATCAATTCTATTCAATTCTATCAATTCTATTCAATCATCAATTCTATCAATTGATAGAATCATCAATTCTATCAGCACCCCATAGTTCACTCTTTAATTTTTTTTCTGATTGCATTATTGGGATTTTCCCTCTCCAACTAAGCAGAAGAAAGGAGCCACATCAAATGGTGCCAAGCACAATACTGTAAACAAATCAGAAATTTAACAAATAAATACGGATTGATTTATTGATTAGACAGTTGATCTATTGGAACAGCACAGCTGCTTCTAGGTAGCTGTCCTCTGAACGCAGTTAAGTGACTCCATGAGTATGTTTTTTTAAATACTCATCTTCTGAGGGTTTCAGACTCTGCCCATTAAACAACACTTCTTGTGAATTTGTGTTTTTCTTTTTGTTCTGCCTACATTTGTTTGATATCAATATTATTTGAGGTTGGCTAATATTTAGTAGTGGTTAAATTCTAATCTAGTTGAAACACTCATATGATATTTGAAATTGTGGCACCTCAAACTGGTACTATTTTCATTGACACTGTCCTAGAAGAGCAGATAAGGTAACATTTTCTAATGGTAGATTCAGAGCCATATTTATGAATCTCTCATAGTGACTGCATGGGCTCTTGGAATGACCCAGGTTGAGATTCCCCACTAAACAGCTAATGTCCCAAGTCCTTTCATAAGAAATTTAGGCCACTGTTCCCTACCACCAGGTGAATATGACAGAGAAAGACTAGGAAGCCTTAGTAGTCATTTATATCTCACATGATATAGTTACAAACATCTTTCCAAAGAGCAAATTATCATGGAAGAAATATGAGTGAACAATGAATCAATGACTATCAAAAGCAAAGGACAGTAGGGACGTGGTGGTTTATGCCTGTAATCCTAGTATTTGGGAGACTGAGACAGGAGATCACAGGTTTGTGGCCAGCTTAGTGAGACTCGCATTAGCCTAGAGAGACCCGCTTTTCAAAAATATAAATAAATAAAAATAAAAATGGTTGGCGGTGTAGCTTAGAGGTAGAATGCTCCTGGGTTCAATCCCAGTACCACCAACTAACTAACTAACTAACTAACTAAATAAATAAATAAATAAATAAATAAAGCAAGGGACAGAGCAGAAAAAAGCTCAGAGAAATGCAAGCTTGATCTTCATAATATACAGGGTGAACCCTCATTGTCCTTCAAACACTTTGATCCAAATTGCCACCAAAGAAAAATCTCTTGCCCTATCTTTAAATCCCAATATCTACCTTGTCAGAACAAGAATTTGTTTCCCAGTTCTTCCAAGTAAATCTAATATTTTGGAATTCATGTGACTATGCACTTTTAGATCTAGACAGGTAACATTTGCAGCAAGAGAAAATCAAGTTCTAAGTTGTTCAGTGGGCTGTTGCATCCTGCATATTATAATTTTACTCTAGATATTTTAATTGATCCCTTACTGTTTTAAATTCATTTAGTTTTCTCTTCTCAAAACATGTTCATTTTGCAAGTCCATTTCCTAACTGTGAATTAAAATAGTTTTTATTAATAAGATAGGAGAGTTATCTCAATAAATGAGATGTTTCCTTACTATTAAATAGAGTTTCAGAAATAATAAGCCACCCTGAAATCTAGAGAAAGGAAAGTGATCTGAGATATTTTGAAGATAGCAAAAATGACCATTTAAAATTATCTTGGCAGATATATAAACCATTGGAGTTAATATATCTGCCTTTAGAATAGTACTACACTGTTTCAATTATTGTAGCTTTATATGGTTTGAAATCAGAAAATATACATCTTCTAGCTTTGTTCTTCTTCGAGATTGTTTTGGGTATCTAGAGTCCATATTCCATATCAGAATAGATTTTTTCTGAAAAATAAATAAATAAATGTGTGATAGCTTCACCTAAAAAAAAAAAAGAAAAGAAAAAAATATTCTCTGGTAAGAAAGAAAGCAAAAAGAAATATTGAACTGTTATATTTTAGTCATCAAAAGCTTGGTATCAGACAAATGAAACTGTTTTGTGAGATTATCATCGTTAATATTGGATAAATTGCTATAAAACTAGATGTCAACCACTAAACCAAGCATGGGAAGGAGGGATGGGGAGGGAATGGGGTGGGGATCGGGTAGGGGCTAACTGGGCGATGTGTGCATGTATGTCTACAAAAGTATTTTCTTTATACCATTATGATGTATGAATACATTGCACTAATAAAAAAATAAATAAAATTATAAAAAAATAAAATAAAATAAAATAAAATTATCTTGGTCTCCAAAACCCCCAAATTATGAAACCTAGTATTTTATTTCAATATTTATGTACTTCCTCTAGATTCCTAAGTGTTGATTACAATCCACATTTTGTACAAGTTCTGATGACATTGGTTTGAGAGAAAGACCAGGTTCAGCATGGAATTCCAATTTACCAAACACTTGCCTTATGAAAAGCCCTGCAGTTTCTAGAACATCTTTGTACCTTAATACTTAGGAGATTTACCTTTGAAAAGTTCCCATACCTTGTTGCCTGTTAAATTCCTGTTTATCCTTTGATATTCAACTCAAAATCAACTCTTTCTCTATTCCCCCACATAGATCAGTGGCTCCTTTCTGTGATGATATTTCAAACTGTACGTACTTTTGCTGCCCTGTTTTTATCTTATGTACTTACTATGGCTTCAATCAAGTCCTCTTCAGATTTTTACCACAGTTTAAAAATATATTTTTCCCCATTGATCTTTGATCCTATTCTTTCCTTCTCTGAGTTCAAGTTTCCCTTTCTTGAAGTGCAATGCATTCTTTAGTAATTCTTTCAAGTACAGGTCTGCTATAATTCTCACATTTTTTTCCGCACTTCTTTATAATTGTTCTCACATATGAAGAACAGTTTATCTAGGTAGACATTATCTTTGCCTAAAATTCCTAACACCATAAGGGTAGTAGAAATTTAGACTTTACACCCATGGTTGGTGCAGCCTTGGGATTTTTACTTACTGCTAAAGATGCCTCCCACCCTCTCCTACCATGTTCCAAACCTTCAAGCTGAAGTACGCTGATCTGGCCAGCCAAGCCCTCCACTCAGGAGTGGCCATCCAGCTCCTCCAACTTTCCACATCACCAATAATTAATAATGTAATTAACACCCTTGTCCCCATAGATACCTCTGTGGGAAAAACATTTCCTGTCCTCCTGGGTATGAAAGGGACTTTTCTCTCAGGGCTCCGGCTTCTGCAACCTTCTCCCATCCTGTCTCCTATTTCACATCTCTAGTCATGGAGAAGGACCAGGGCCAGTACAAGGAGATCCTGTGGTCAGTCTGTGATGTTACTAGTCTTGGCTCTGAAATTGTTCAAAATACATGATTTCATTTGAACAGCACTTATAAATATCAGCCATTGCAGATGGGTGGGATCTGCTCTGGTTCCATCCATTGTCCCTGGGACTGGACACATGTTATGGGCTGGGCTTCCCTTTTCCATGAACACCTTACCAGAAAATTATGAATTTCAGTCACATTTAATTTTTAATATAGTCCACATCCATAACTTTCTGTGAAATGAGTGAATAAGGACATGGGCTTCTGGTAATAATTGGACTCTGACTCTTAGCAATATTAGAACAAGCCCTTCTTCTCCTATGTAGAATGGGGGCTGGATTTTAATTAAATGTTCTGAGAATTTTATTTCAGATCCAGCATATTCTGAGTCTAAGAAATATGAATCTACTTCCTTATGAAGTATTATCCATTAGCATTGCCTTTCATAACTCAAGTTGTAAACATCAATACTTTAAACGTGGCCCAGAGAGAAACACATGTAATCTTTTGTGTCATCTTTAACTATGACCTGTACTTTCTCTAATCTACATTGACTATATTGTAATATGTTTATCTAGAGAATAAATGTTCAGATGGAATGACAGTTATCCTCTAAAAGGACACCCTATATTTCAAAAGGTTGTATTGGATGGCACTTAAAAAGGAATAGTAGCTGGTTAAATTTAGGATGTTGGACAAATTCCAATTCAAGAATATTCTTTGGCACCAAGCCTAAGGCATTTTTATTTGATGCTAAATTGGATAAATTTTAATTCACTTTAGAGTCTTTGCTTTATTTTTTTTTTCTTCTAAGACAGGCAACCAACCATTGATATTTATTCTATCTTTAGCACTATAGCTAAGTGATGACATATAATATGCATATTATCAAATTCCTTCTAAGTTTCATTTATTATTAGATAGATTCATATGTACTTTGAAATATATAAATCACATGTAATAAAATTCTGAATAAAACTTTACCCTAAGAATAATAAGAAAATAATTGCACCATAAGTCTTTTTCCTCTATTATTAAGATACCCTTATATTTCATAGTGTGAATAGGGAGCCCTAAATTGTGTTTTCTTGTACAATTTCTCCAACTTTTTGTTGGCTATTTCCCCATCCCTGGCAAATGTTACATGGAGCAGATGACATCAATATTATGAAAATCGGTGAGAAAAAACAGGCAACTCTAGTTTCTCCTTTTGTATGGTTGAGGATGGCCATAAATAGAGCCTCAATGGCCTTCACATTCTGAATCAGAGGCTGCTGTCAAGGCCTCAAAATTTTCTTTGTCTGCTAGTGATTGACACAAAATAATATAAAAAATAACAATAGTAACAAAAAGTCTAGGTGATTCAACAGGAAGATTATGCAGAGAACATAATGTTTTACTGCATAAAGGGCTAGGAAATGTGTGACTTCAATTACTAATTTTCCAAATGACCTTGAGCTACCCATGAAGACACTCTTTTCTTCCTGTAGTATACTATGGCTCTGAAGAGTAGTCTCAAACTGATTATGTCACTCTTTGGAAGGTGGCAATATATCTTTCTATGATTTCTATTATTGCTGAGCCTGCACTGACCTTAGGACCTGGGTGGGCATTGATGGTAATGTGGCACCTAACTTCAGACAGAAGCCACAAAACTGAATTAACCACATGTTTCAAAACATTGAGTCCACCAGCCATCCAGAAAACGGAATCTTCCTATTTCTAGGAATTAGCTAGCCCTGACCGAGGCAGTTCCCTCAGAGCCAGCAAAACCCCAATGTCAATACGCCAAATAGAGAAACTAGAAAATGTGATTATTACCTGGAATGATGAAGGGATATCTTAGTCATAAGTCCTTAGGATCTTTAGCATCTTTTTTATTTTAATTTAGCATAAACATAGCTCATGCAATTGTATAAAGCCGTAGAATTTATCTGAGTGTTTACATTTCTTAAGAAGAGAACAAAAACAGTTCTTATTCTCTACAGCAATAGTTCTCAAATTTTGCAGCACATCAGATTCTCCTGCGGTGCTTGGAAAACTTCACACGACCAGACTGTACCTTAGACAAATTAAATCAGAATCTCTGTGGTTAAGCATCAGAATTTTATCCAGGACTGATTGCCATGGGAAGCCACACTGGAGAGTGAGTGTTCCGTAACAATGGTTCTCAAAGTGTGCTGCATAGAAGGGCAACAGAAGTACCACCAAGGAACTTGTTTAGAAATGTAGATTGGGGGTACACTGATGCAACCTGAAGGACCAAAAGTTCTGGGGTTAGGGTCCAACAGAGTGTGTTTTAACAAGCACTCCAGGGGATGCTGAGCTATACTACACTTTGAAAATCATTGTTTTCCAGCCCTGTTTCTCAAAGTATGGTGTTAATACAGGTCAGCTGCTGGTTCCAGATAAAATACAGGACACCTGGTTAAATTTGAATTTCAGACAAACAACAAAATATATTTTGGGAGACAAGTATGGCTCATGTAACATTTGGGACATTCATGTCCTGAAGAAAGCACACTGTTATCTGAGCATCTGATATAACTGACCATCTTGTCATTATTTGCAAAATCTGGCAACTCTAATCGAATGGGGAATTTTGGTAAGGTGCATATTCTGATTCAGCAGGTCTGAGGTGGGGCCTGAGATTCCATATTTTTTAAATACATATGTTATACATGTAAAGTATATGTTTTTAACATATTCATATGTATGACATATGTGTGTAACATATATACATATATATGCTTTTATTCATGCATTATAGTCTCACATCTTAATATGGTTTGTAGTGATAGTGACACACATGCACACAGCACTTGGTGGGCTTCCCCGGCTCCCTCCCCTTTCCCATCCACAGTACTGAGATTGACATTGATATTCTCACACATGTACATGATGCCAATGGAAGTGTTTCCTTCATTAATTCTCCCCTACAACCTCCACCATGCTCCCTAGACCCCCTCCCTCACTCCACTGGAGCTTCTCCTCCATTATCTGAAGTCCCTCTGGGATCCTGATTACTTCCTAGCTTCCACACATTAGAGAAAATATATGAACCTTTCCTTTCTGTGACTGGCTAGTCTCACTTTACATAATGTTCTCCAGGTCAATTCATTTTCTGCAAATGTTTTTTTCTTCCTTATTGCGAAGTAAAATTCTCTTGTGTGTATATTACATAATTTTGTAATCCATTCATCTGTTGATGAACACCTAGACTGGTTTCATAATTATCTGTTGATGAACACCTAGATTGGTTTCATAATTATCTGTTGATGAACACCTAGGTTGGTTTCATAATTTGGCTACTGTGAATGTGCTGCTGTAAACATGGATATGCATGTATTACCATACTACTCTGACTTCTGTCCCTTTGGAAAGATACCCAGGAGTGGCATAGCTGGATCAAGTGGTGTATCCGTTCCCAGTTTTCTAAAGTATCTCCACACTGATCTCCACAGTGGCTGCCCTAGTTTGCAACCCCGCCAACAGTGTAGAAGAGTTTCTATTTCCCTGCATCATCACCAGCAGAGATTCCATATTTCTAACAAGTTCACATGTCTTGCTAGCTAATTGTTGTTACTTGTACCACACTTTGAGTAGCAAAATTCTTTTGGACATCCTGTGACTATTCTAAATGGCCTGTAATGGAGGGTGACTAACAAACACTGCTGAGTTAAGAAATGGAATTGAATCACTTTATATTCTACAGCATAGATGGACTGAGCTCTTAATGACAAGTCCTTGATTATATAGTTACCTTTCTGTTTCGCCAGAAAATCTAATTTGCTTTCTGAATTAGAGATTATTTAGGATCTATATAAACAAAACTCTTTGGATTTGCAAGCCTAAATTCTGTAACCACAATAGAAAATGTATTTCTAGAAGAATATTGAGAATATTTCCAAAATCAAAATGAACAAGATATTTGTCAACCTACCATAATATCACCCATGCTCAGTATACAGCTCCTATCTAGATGATGCACTTTTTATTTTAGAAAGTGATCAAAATTATATATTGAGACATTCTTTTCTACTCAGTCAAATAAAGCAACTGCAATTTCACTTCTGTTTAGGAACAATCTGGTGCTTCCATTTTCAAAGCTGCTATTTACATATCAACAGCTTTGTTCAGCTCCCTGGTTCTTTGGTCAAGTGTGAAATTACAATGAGAAAGTAGAGAACAGGGTAGCACCCACAGATAGTAAGATTTTAAAAAGGCAAAGAAGGAGTAAACAGGAGTTATAAGAAAAAAAATCAGTATGGATTAAAATTACCCATGGATTCTCTTAATTTAAAATTAATTTAATTTTTGTTGTAAATGCTTTTTTACATTCTGAGTGTTTAGTTTCTCATTAAGTCAAACCCCATTTACTTGTAAAATGTGAAGTGGTTTCTTTTGTATTTATTATTTACTATTGGGTGCTAGGGATTGGACCTAGGGCCTCACACATGCTTAACATGTGCTCTACCACTGAGTTACCCTCCAGCCCTATTTTTCCTTTAATGAAAAAGTTATCTAAGCATATGTAGCCAAGGCTTTTACATTACCCAGCAATTTCCTGTCAGATAAGCTTCATCAGAGAATCCCACAGGGCTCTGTGCTAGGTGACCCCGCACCAAGTCCATCAGAAGAACAAACTGTCACTGGAAGGTATACAGCATTTCATTTTGACACAGAAAAAAGTATGCTTCTTTTATTTCAAAGATTTGTAAGCATTCAGAGCTTTGAAAGGACAGTTCTTAGAGGAAAGAGATTAGTTTATAATAAGTAACTTCCCAGTCCCACTGAATTTAGAGAGTGCATAGTATACTTTGGTTTATTTTAGAAAACAAAAAAGGAGCTAAAGAAATATAACACAAAGTTTTATTATAATGGTTTTTTTTTAATTGCTTCTTATTTTATTTTTCAACTATACATTTTAATGGACAAAACTTGCATATGTGTATTATGTACGATGTGGTGTTTTGAAAATTGTATACATTATGGGGTGGCTCAATTGGGCTATTTAATATACTTCTTATTATATTACATAAGTATCTTATTTTTTGTGGTGAGAACATTTAAAATCTACTATCTTAGCAATTTTCAAACTATTGTTACTATCATCACTTATGTTTTAGGGTAGATCGTTTGAACTTCTTTCCCCTAGCTGAAATTTTGTATCCTTTGACCAACATCTCCCCACCCCATAATGATTTAGTTCAATGTGTATAACTAATATGGTACTTTTGAACCAAAAATCACCCAGGGCCTTTTCTAGATCCACTCAAAATCTACTCTAATAGGTCGTTTTCTCTGAGATTTTATGAAAAAAAAATTTAATTTTGTGGCTGGCAAATACATGTAGGGTTATTTGTTTTGTTTTGTGTTGTTTCTTTGGCAGTACTGGGGATTGAACCTAGGGGCATTCTATCTCCGAGCTACACGCCCAGCTCTCTTTTTTATTCTTTATTTTGAAACAGGCTCTCACTAAGTTGCAGAGACCCTCACTAAGTAGCTGAGGCTGTCTGCAAACCACAATCCTCCAGTCTCAGCCTCCCAGGTTACAGGTGTGCTACTGAGATTCCAAGCATGAAACGTGATATTTCATAAGCCTGGATTCTTATGTGTGTTTTATAGTAAAAAGTAATTTCTGTATTTTTAAGGACTCTATATAATTGTCATGCCCTCCCCTCTCATGGCAAACACTAGAAATTATTTTTAAGTATAATAAGCCAGCCTATTATTTTATTGCCTAGGATTATTTGAATAAGAGAAATAATATTTTACACCCAAATAAAACACATGACATACCCTAACACACTTTCTAATATGCAATATTTGATACATAAAACTCCGTGCTTGAGGTCTTATCTTTTCCTGTGCCCAGACTAAATTTTGGTGGTACTGGGAGTGGAACCCAGGGGCTTTCTACCTCCGGGCTATACTCCCAGACCTATTTTATATTTTATTTGGAAACAGGGTCTCACTAAGTTGCTGAGGGCCTCACTAAGTAGCTGAGACTGGCTTCGAACCTGTGAGATCCTCCTGTCTCAGCCTCCCAAGTGTGGGGATTACAAGCGTGCGCCACCACGCCCTGCCTAGACTGGGTTTTAAACCATAAATTCCTCTGGTTCTCAGGCCTTTGGGCTCACATTGAGAATGAATCACCAGCTTTATTGGGCCTCCAGCTCTGACATGCAGATCCTGGGATTTCCTAACCTCCCTCGTCACCTGAGGCAGTTCCTCATTTCATATACAGGTACTCCTACACTTACAATGAGGTTACATCCTGATAAAGGCATCGTAAGTTGAAAATAGCCTAAGTCAAAAGTACATTTAATCCACTGAACCTCCCACACATCATAGCTTAGCAACACGGCACACCACAGAGGAGGATCATGTCACTGACTGGGAGATGTAGCTCTCTGCCCTGCCCAGCATCTTGAGAGAGAATCATATGGCATATCTCTAGCCCACGAAAAGTTAAAAATGCAAAATGAAAGGCACGGTTTCTACTGAATGTGGCTCATTTTTGCATCAGCACGAAGTGGAAAAATCCTTAATGCAAATCATCATAAATTGGGATTCTGTGTGTGTGTGTGTGTGCTATTGGTCTGTTTCTACAGAGAATCCTAATACAGAAGCTAAGGACTTACTCCCAAAAGGAATGGCCATTCCTCTAATTTCCAGTTGTTCCAAGATGCCGAACACATTCTACCCTAGTACGTCAAGACATGGTGCCCTGTGCTCCCAGATAAGCCACCTAAACTCTCATGCATTTCCACCTGCTTCCTTTTAAAATACCTTAAAATCATTGCTGACATTCAAATGACATATCTCTCTTTTACTCAGGCTATGAGATCTTAGTGTATGAATCAAAATGTTAAGCATTGAAGAAGAGAACCTGTCCTGAATGTGTCAAGCTGACAACTATGGAGGGATACATTTTTTTTTTTTAAGATTGCTGTGTTTTCTTCTTTTAGGAGTATCTTCATAGCAGACCTCAGCTCGAATAGAATAATGATGTTGCATGGTAAGAATCATGGCAAAAATCTATCCTTTCTTTCCCCAGAAAATGGCTTATTTAATTATTTGGGGATGCTAGGGATCGAACCCAGGGTCTCACACATGTGAAGTATGTACTCTACCACTGAGCTACAACCCCAGCCCTCAGAAAATTAATTTTAATTAATTATTAACTTTGATTTGAAGTCTTCTTTGGTTCTCCTTGCTAAATACAAATCTATATTGATAACCACAATCTGTGTTTATGCAGATATAAGTGGCATAATTATCCCAGAAATATCATTTATCAACATCACTTTTATAACTTTGTAATTGAATGAATCTGTATTTAACAGTTCCTATACCCTGGCAATACAGTAAATAGTAAATAGTAAATCAGGCAAACACGGTGCCTGGCCTCATGGAGCTGAGAGTCTATTCAAGAAGAGTTATTTAATGAGTAGTTGTACTTGGGATGAGAATTACACACTGAGAAGTATAGAATGTTGTGGGAGCCTTCAAGAAGAGGATGTGACCGACTGAGAAGCTTGTTGGTTTAAAAGAGAACCCTTTGGACCCTCATAAGAACAGGTTCAATAAGCCTAATGGGCTTGTCCCCATTTTTAATGTGTGTCCAGGAGTAGATCAAGCCTTCAATTTCTATTCCAATGCTGTTCCCACTAAACACTGCAGAATAGAAATAACAATTCAGATAAAATTTGCCCTAGCTATGGATCATGGAGAAGCTTAGTTACCAGTGTGCCAAAAATCTTCCATAGAAACTCTTGCTCAGATTTATGGTGTCTAATCACCCGGCAAGACCTACATTCAAAAAAGACACTCTCAGTGCTTTTCTATCATTTGGAGCCTGTGAGAACCAGAATCTGGAGTCCTGCAACCTTGTACCTGTTAGGTAGAGGGAAGAGCCTTCGATTCAGGTGCTGCCTACCTGAATCCTGAAAATGGAGTCTCCCTGAGTAAGGGTCCAGACAAAGCAGCCCCTGGCAAGAGATTGCCCTGGAGTTCCCCGTAGACTAGTCAAGTCCACCCTGAAGTTGGAGTGACAGAGCCTGGACAGAGTATGCATGGAGCTGCTTGCTACTGGGGGGAGGAGGGGGATGATAAGTAAGTGATATCAGGAAGAGTAGAACTGATAAAGGAAAGACTAGAATTTGAAGTACCACTGGTGGTGGTGAGTGTTCTATTTTCCTAGAGTATTCCTTAGCTTCAAATAAAGGCAACTTGAACCCTGGAAGTGGACCTTTGGTGTAAACGGAGAATGCCAGAATTCCTCTACCTTGGACTCAAGATGCAAACAGGGTTTTCTCTCAGTTCTCTCGTGCCTCATCCCCTGTGCACTTCCACTGCAAAATCCACAACAGGAGTCTGCAGGTGACTAAAACCGTGAGGGAAGGAACTTTTCTCTCTACTCCAAGGAGCTGTGATCTCAAAAGAGTACAGGGGCCTGTCTCTCTCTGCCTTCCTGCCACTCAGCCCTAAGTATGGGTACAGTTTTAATAAAAGAAGTGATTAGAACCCAACTTTCAGGCCTTCTGAAGACAGAAATGGATAATTTGAACTTTTTACCATTAAGAGTATGAAAAAAAAAGCTATGGGCTGGGAATAAATATGCGCAACTCATATATCTGATCAAGTACCTGTATACAGAATATATAAAGAACTCTTAAAATTTAGCGGTAAGTAAAGATACATAACTGAAAAATGGGTAAAAGCAGAAAAATTCACACTATTTATCCTGAAGGAAGGGAAACATTACTACCCACTCCCTGCATGTAGATTGTGCATAGCGGCTTCCAAAGAACACTGTATGGAAAGGTGAAGGAAGAGGAGCTTTATGAGGAAGAAACTTGACACTACCTCAGCCAGGTGACCAAAGCCAATATCTACAGTGAAAAGTCATTGTTAGAGTATGCTTTTGATAAGATGCTATGGGAATGGCATTCTTCCTCTCCAAAAATTCATAATCTCAGAAATCATGAGAGAAACATCTGACAAATCCTCTTTAAGAGACATTCTGTAAAATATCTGGCTGTGCCTTGAAATTATTACAACCATCCAAAACAAGGAATGTCTGAGAAATTGTCACATCCGAGAAGCCTAAGGAGACCTGCTGACTAAATGTAATGTGGTATCCTGTTTTTGTACAATAGCTGGCAATACAGTTCTAACAATGCCAAGTGCTGGTGAGGATGCAGAACATCTAGGATCCTCATACACTACACATGGGAATTCAAAATGGCACAGCCATGCTGGCAATATGGCGGGTGAATGAATAAACTGTCATATTAATACAACAGAATACTATTCAGCCATAAGAAGTAACAAACTATTGATTCACACAAATAGGATGAGTCTCAAAGTCATGCTGTTGAGTAAGAAAAAACCAGAATCAAAAGGTTATTTTATGGCTCCATTTATATAACATTTGCTAAAAAGCAAAATTGTAGTGATGGGGATCAGATAAATGGCAGCTAAGGGACAGGGGTTGGGAGAGAATTTGTGACTGTAAAATGAAGAAATATTGGGGATCATGGAGCTTTTCTGGTTCCTGATTGTGATTACATGGATATCCACAAGTGTTACAACTATGAAACTGCCTACCAAAACAAAACAAAACTTACTTTATAGTTCTTAATTTGAAACAAGTAAAAAGAGAAAGAGCCAGGTGTGGTGGTGCACACTTGTAATCCCAGCACTTGGGAGGCTGAGACAGGAGGATCGCACAGGTTCGAAGCCAGTCTCAGCTACTTAGTGAGGCTCTCAGCAACTTAGTGAGACCCTGTTTCCAAATAAAATTTAAAAAAAAATAGGTCTGGGAGTATAGCCTGGAATTAAAAAACCTCTGGATTCTACCTTCCATACCACCAAAATTGAGAGAGAGAGAGAGAGAGAGAGAGAGAGAGAGAGAGAGAGAGAGAGAGATAGAGAGAGAGAGAGAGAGAGGAGACTCCAGAGAAAACTGGCTCATCTCTACAAAAAGCAACCTTTTAGAGAGTGGCACATCTAACACAAGAAAGTCCCTTCATCACACAGAGAGAAGACAGAGCCCCACCTGTGGTCCTCATGCAAAGCTGCTGTCCTGGAAGACATCGAGGATGCTCAAAGACTGTAAATTGTATTGCAGGTGATATTTCCGTGTGTTGATGTTTGGGTGAGTGAAATTTCTACGAGAAATTTCCAGACTTTCAAATGTAAACTAAAAACTGTAACCTGTGCTAGCACAGTTTTCTCAAGTTCATTACTCAGCTAATAAACCAGTCTCTGGAAGTATGGTAATTAATTCCTCAAAGGGATTTGATCCAAGCCTTTTATACTTTTACGAAAGTGTTATATCCATTGAGCTTCTGTGAAAAATGCTCCCAGCTGTTTTTCCTTGGTGTGTGCACTGAATTTTGAATAGAACCTTCCCCAGACTATGGATATGTAATGCTCACCTCAGTTTAACATTGGTGTTGAACATGTGGATTAGGATACAGGTATCACACAAAATAAAGTAAGAAGAGAAATAGATATGAGTATTGCAACTATTCCCTAGGAAAGTGGCATTACAGTATAAAGTAAAAATATGCCTATCCATATTATTCGAACTGCCACAGTATGAAGACTAATTACAGACTCACTGGTCTAGACAGAATTAAAATTTTAAATATCCATTTTAATTTTTTTCAGTAAACCACGGTTATATCTTAGGAGTTTCCATATCCTTGGGATGCACAATATTCACGAAGTTTCACTATTGTTTTTTTTTTTTTTTCCCTCAGCACTGGGAATTAAATCCAGAGCCTTATGCATGCAAGGCAAATGATCTACCACTGAGTAACACTCCAGTCCTTAGAAGGCTTCAGTGAAGAAAATAACCAAAAAGATTGCCAGGTTGACTGAGCCAGGACCCCCTTGGGCAAGGGTACTGTGACCTCAGCTGTAGAAAAAGGAAGGATGGAGCCAAAGCAAGTCAGAATGTCATGTTGGCCTATGAGATTGTAGCCTGTCAAGAATAGGAGTCTCTCCTGGGAGAAAATATTTATAAACCCTCAAATCTGGGAAGGACTTGCATCCAGAATATAAAGAGAATTCCTAAAACTCAATAATAAGTAACCATACCCAGGTAAAAAGCAAATGAAATTGAGAGAGCTTGGGTCCCTGGGACCTACTGTGGTAACTGGCACTTGAGACATGTACATTGGCCCTCTATTAAGTAGTTAAAACCCTCTATTAAGTATTTTATGACTAGGGTAGGATCATGGAGCATTTGTCAAATTAAATAGCTATAAGGGGGGCCACAGCTTGAGTAGAAAGCCTGTGTTTAAAAGGCTGCAACCATGGATTAGTTAGCAGAGAGAAGCCCACCAACTCCCTGCTACGTATCTGAAGCAAGGTCTGCCTTGTTGATAGCCCGAAGTTATGCCTGGGAGAAAGCAGGCTACAGTGAAGCTAGCAAGCTTTAGGTAACAGGGGACATGGGCTAGCCTCCAAGACCTGCCACTTAGTAGGACCTATCCTGGCCCTGTTATTGATGCATCTGACCCCAGGTGATTCAGATATGTTGTCCAAGTCAAGAACCATGGCTCTGAAGTGTGGTCCATATAACTGTCCTCCCATCAACTACATAATAGAACTCTCTCCGCTGGCTCATATGCATGATATAGAACAACTTCAGAATATATTACACAGATAAGACCCAGAGTGGAGGAGAATTGAGGAAGGGGGATAGGAAAGGGGAAAGGGCTACAGGAAGGAAGAAAGTAGCCATGACAGAAGTGAGGGAGCCACTGACTCCATCCACTCACTGGCCTTTGTGGCGTCATGGGACTCTTGCTTACTGGAAGCTCGCCACCAGCTTTCCGATGTGTCATGGCCCGGCCCTGGACTGCAGAGCCCACAGAGGAAGTGGAGCCCATTGCGAGAAGATTGAGAAGACCTAGAATTTTCTGGTAGTAGAGACCAGAAGGTACCATCATGCATACACCTGCAGAGGGCCACAGGAATCACTTTCTCCAGCTAGGAAGGACCCCTGGGGTGATTTTTAAAATTCTAAAACCAAGACTTATTCCCAAACTTATTATAGCATATTTTGAGGGAATAACATCCAAACAACAATAATATTTTGTGTGTGTATGTGGTTCTAGGGATTGAACCCAGTGGCTTCTGCCTCCAAGCTAAACCCCAGACCTTTTTTATAATTTTTTTTTGTTTTGAAAGAGGATCTCGTTATGTTGCTGAGAATCTCGCTAAGTTGCTGAGGCTATCCTTGAACCTGCAATCCTCCTGTCTCAGCCTCTCAAGTGCTTGGGTTATAGGAGTGTACCACCATGCCAGGCTAAAGCAACAAAATTTGTGTATAACTTTCTGAGTAATTCCAATGTTTAGCCAAGTTTAAAAGCCACTGTTTGAGAAGTAGAAAAGAAGAAAAGAGCAAAGTTATTGGTATATTATAGCATCTGACCCTTCCAATAGCTAACCAGGAAAATTCCTGCAGTCAGTCAAGTAAGAGGATAAGAGCAGTAGTGGTGAATGAGAGCTGGGTTGGCTGTGAGTAGCCATGAATGGTGGACTCAGCAGAGCTCTGGGACCTTGGATAGAGTCAAAGGCAAGACAAGACCAAGGCTCCATTAAATCACCTTAAGGCAGGCAAGATGAGAAAAAATAAATTGCTTGGGGTTTCTGGAGATATCCATGTGGTGGTGTCAGATGCTTGGAAGAGAGGTGGGCCAGGCATAAAACAGCACCTAAATGCTGGCGTGTTGGTTAGATTATTCTAGGAAAGCAGGTGGTGTGGGAATAACGGGATCCTGGGGCACACCAGTGTGCTTAGATGAGGTGCAGATGACAAGAAGCAAGCAAGGAAGACTGAGAAGAGAGAAGAAATGAGGTGGACCACGAGAGACATCACAAAAGACAAAGGAGCAGACATTTTGAGAGGGAAATGATCAGCAGGTCAGACACTGCTGCTAGAGCAAGGGTGGTTTGGGTTGAATTTGGCAGTGTGGAGGTCAGTGATGACTTAGGCCACACCATTTTAGCAGAGTGAGGCTGGCCGAAGCCTGACCATGATGGGGCTGATGAGGGAAAGCAGGAAATGGAGACAACAAATATCAATTATTCTTCTGAAGACCTGGCTGTGGATGAAGGAGATGCTTAGTGGCAGTGAGGAGAATGCAGAATTCATGGAAGGAGATTTTGTTTGTGTTGTTTGCCCTGTGAGTTGTATTTTCATGTATTTTCATGTGTTTATAAGTTATGGGGAAAGAACCAGTACCAACAAAGAGATTGAACCTATGACAGAGAGAAAGAGAGAGAGGAGAGAGGAGAGAGGAGAGAGAATATGAATTGATACATCAAGGATCCTTAATGGGAATGAAGGAATGTTAGCTAAAAATGGTGGGACTTTGAGTACCAGGGACACCTTTATTTGTTTTACTCTGTGTGTGTGTGTGTGTGTGTGTGTGTGTGTGTGTGTGTGTGTGTGTGTGTGTACACATGTAGAAAGACAAGAAAATTTTCTCTAAGGAATATTATTGTATAAGAAACATTTCCATTTGAACCTTTCCTTGTAGAAGGGCAGGGATGGCTCACGAGCCTCGACGCTGATGCCTGGAAACTGGGAACATAACAAAAAGGAGACATTCAGGAAGAGAAAGAGCCATGGAATGAGTGTGAACCACATCCCAGGAAGTGCTGTTTTAAAACCTCAAGGGAAGGGTCAAGAAGGGTCTTCAAGTTCAAAGGTTACAGTGGGGTCAAAACTATCATACCAAGCCAAGGTCAGGTGGCCTCTGGGCTGGGCCTGGTATGGAGGGAAAACCAAAGATACAGTAGGGAGAGTCCTGGGTGCTGAAGATCTGTAGCCAATCCCGTGCATTAGTCAAACTTAAAGGAAAGCCTGGGACAGAAAGTTGAGATTTCCCACTGCAGAGCCTCTCTTTCTGCCCTGAACAAGCAGGACTCATGGTGTCTGTTGGTCAAAAGGGAGCAGTCGTTTGCTAAGAGACTGGAGAAGGTTGATGTTCTTGGATGGCCAATGAGGAGAAGAGAAAAGGAAGCTTATCAAGAACAAGTATACTTGATGTACATTCGCAAACATATCAAAGTCAATCACTAAGCCAAACATGAGAAGGAGGGAGGTGGAGGGAATGGGAGGGAAGTGGGGAAGGGCTAAATGAATGATGTGAGCATGTATGCCTCTTTAACTTTGTACTCAATTAAGATGTATGACTACAATGTGCCAATAAAAAAGGGAAAAAAAGAAATAATTTAAACTAAAAGAAATGAAAGTGAGGTCTGCTTGAACTTGGAGACTAGGGTTGGATAGTGGCATCGGCCCTCTTGGTTCAGTTGCTGTCTCTGTTTGTGCTTGGCAGCCAAGCTCTGGAAGCAGACATGGCACTGTGAAACCAATGCTGCTGGGCAGGTGTCTCAGAAGCCCAGGGTCCCCAGAGGTTAGAAAGGAGGCAAGCCTTCCAGGGGGCTGGAAAGAGAGCAAGCCAGTTAGGTCCACAGAAGTGTTTATAGTCGAAAATATAAATATAACCATACAACTATACATCTAATGAATTGATCATGGTGATGGAAATTAACCTAAGCCTGTTTGTAGATGACACTTTTCTAGTTTCTAAGCATAAAATCCTCTGCTTTCATGAAAAATTGTCTTACTCTGTGCTCATCCCACAGGGCTCTAGATTTTCATTTTCCATTTCTCTCTTTATTAATTGGGGGGAATAACATGGGATTGAACCCAGGGGCATTCTACCTTGGAGATATATCCCCAGCTTTTTTACATTTTTTAAATTTCAAAACAGGGTCTTGCTAATTTTTCGACAGTCTAAATTGCTGAGGCTGACCTAGAACCTGTGATGTTCTTGTCTCAGCCGCCCAAGTACTGCAACTACAGGCATACCCCCATTTTCCTCTTGAAAGGAGAATGCTTTGCGCTCACACTTGCTTGATCGCTCTCGAGCGCTCTCTCTCTCTCTCTCTCTCTCTCTCTCTCTCCCCTCATGTCCTCATGATCACACAGTTACCAGGTAGACAGAAACAGGTGAAGTTCTAGAGCTACTTTTGCAGTGAATGCATCATATTTAAATAGTGTCTGAATCGACAGCCATTGAAAACTCAGGGCCCACAATTCCATATTTTTGAAGCAAGAACATCGGTTATTTCCCTTGGGCATTCTGCTAATGGAGAGAAAGCAGAACTCCATGAACTAGCCTGATTTGACATTTACTTTAAATATGCCAAGTGCTGTTTATCTGGATTACCTTATTATATGCCCTGGCTCTGCTGGATAATTAAAGGGCAGCTGGAGAATGAGGATAAAATCTTGCCAATATTTTCCAAGAACTTTTCAGGCTCCCTCTTCTTTGTTTCATGAATTTAGCTTGACCTGATGAAAGTGTTATTTTGGGGCCAGAAAGATAGAGTGGGAACAGAGGGAAAGGTTGGAACTCCATTTTATTTTTTCTTTTAAGCCTGTTTAATCTATTCAGGGGGGAAAAAAAGGAGGAATAGAGGGCAGGCTATGAAGTTTTCATAGAAAAAATGTTTCTTGGCTCATTCATTCTATTTTATGACATTATATTGCACTATAAAACATGAAAAATGAAACTTACCCTGAGGGTGGAAAAGTACCACCTCCCTATATTTAATGTAAATTAAGACATAAAATATCTTAATAAGAATTTATGGAGGAGCCCTATATAATCTGAGAAGAATCTTGCAAAGGCTCATGCCTCTGGTAGGCCCTCAATAAATACTCACAGTCATCAGAATTTAAATTTGGTTCTCTACTCCAACTCTGCTGCCTTCTTCCTCCTACTGCAGTTACCTGAAATTATGCAACCACAGTGTGCAAGGCTTTGAACAGAATTTCACTTTCTGTCTTTGTATGAAATGAATTAACCAAACTATAGTATAATGATAAAAGTCACCATTCCTGTTCTTTACAAGAACCGATGACCACAGAGAGAAAGGGTGAGATCCATGGACGTCCTCATGGTAGATGGCAGGGCAGTATGGTCATTCGAGGAAGGATTCACCAGGAACCTTTTAGCAGAAGCCTGTAATCCAAAGGCTGGGAGTGATGCCTGTTTCCTGACTTAGAGGAGGTCAGAGTCAAGGCCTGTGGAGAAAAACCATCAGAATTGAGGTCACCAGTGTCACTGACAGATACAAATAAATTCACTGTGACTGAGGGTGTGGTGGCTGGCATTTGAACATCCTCTCCCTAAAACAAATAAATACTTGGCCCACATAGTCAGCTCAGATGCCTGTCTTTACTTAGCTTTGCTTCTTCTTTCCCTGGGGCTTTAAGAAATTCCTTTTACAAAGATAGAGGTGAGTTGATCTAAGGAGAGGCCCAGCTGTCATGGAAGTCTAAAGATTGGGAGCCAGACCAGTCAGGTGACTCTCAGCCCAGCATGCTGCCCACATGGACTAGAGCTAGCAAACTGACTGAGCTTCTGTTCTTCTAAATGGAAAGTAGGAATGACGAAACCCACCCATCTGACTATTGCAAGCACTAAATGACATAAGAGATTATCTAGCATACACCAGTCTCCCAACAAATATTTTGTTTTTCTATTAATAAGTGAACATTCAAACAATCTAGGTGATATAGGCCTGTACTAAAATCCACTGTGTTTCCAATGAGGCAAGTAAAGCACTCCCTTACCCAGTGTCTCAGAATGGGGTTCTCATATTTGGTCCCTCGACCAGCAGCCACAGCATCACCTGGGAATTTAGGCCCATCACAGACCTACTAGGTGAGAAACTCATGAGATGAGACCCAGCAGCCTGTGCTTTACTAAGTACTCCAGTAGATTCTCGTGTACACTAAAGTTTGAGAACTATTGTATTAGGATAAATCAGGTTAGTAACTTACAGCATACAGCAGGTGTACAGACCTCAATTAAACAGTTTATACTGGATACAAGCTCATATTTACCTACTGAGGCCCATCTCATGTTAGCAGTACCTTACCTGTTCAGTGTTGGCTTTAAGAGGAGTCCACATTGTGATGTACTTATGTCCTAGACTTGGGGAGAACATTATTTTTCAAAGTTCTTTCCACTGACTGTGTGTTCAATCATGGATCTCAATCAAATTTGAGAAACAAACAGAACATGTAACCTGCCTGTTGCATGTGAGAGTTCATTAGAAGGTACCGCCACCTCCTCTTCTCTTCTTCCCAACTGGATTTAGTGACAGTGTCGAAGTGAAGACCAGGCAACTTGAGATGTTTTGACTACAGCAAAACCTCAGAATCTCAAAAACAGTGAAGACTGTCAACAGTAGCCCAGAGAATAAGCTTAAGCCTGGAAGTTGCAGGGAGCAGGGTCCATCTGAGGCTTCTGACTTCAGTTGTTCAGGGCAGAGGTGGATCCAGAGAAAACACTATCCCTCCCCTCTCTACTCAGTCCCCTATCCAGCCCCTGCATTGTGCTACCTCACTAGGGATTTTGAAGTAACTCATCAGCAGGTGTCTGTCATGCTTTGAGCTAACTGTACACCTGTTCCTTCTCTCTACTACTCCTTAAATGGAAGAGGAAAACAAAATACAGCCTTGAGCTTGAAACACATGTATTAAAAAATGAGCCCCTTTCAACAATGCCCAAGAAGATTCTGCAAAACAAAACCAGCTATTTCTCTCTTGTATACACGGTGGCCACCAATGGATAAGCATTGTTCTGTCAAGGTCCAACATTTGCTAGAGTGATTGCTGGAACCTTCAGGGAAGAGAGATTGTGTTTATAATGAGAGGGAAATGGATTAATCAAATCTGTAGCCTTCAGCTGTCAGCACTCGAATACAATATGTCAATTGGAATATGAGATGCCTTTGACAAGAATACCATCTTGCTTGCTTTAGTCAATCCTATTTGGAACAGCCTGATTTAGGCAACGATTTTCTCTGCAGCAAATGAATGCATACCAACAAAATCCATTAGCTATGAAAGTTGTGGCATTGATTTTAGAATAAAATGATACTGCAAAAGAAGGAAATCATATTCTCATATCTCCACTGCTGACAGCCTGTACAAGTCTCGGGAGAGATGAACGTGCAAAGGTATCTCCCCTTTGTAAAGCACAAATAACTTGTCTGGCTTGATCAGCAGCCTCTAGACTCCAGTCTGTAAGATCACCTGAGGTTAGATTTAAATTAAGAATCTAAAACAAAAAATCTGTTTAAACCGGCATTGGTTTAGAGATAGAACTCTGGGTTGAGAGATGTTCCTGTTTCTGTATGTTCTGTAAGGAATACGTTGTGCTACATAGTGATGGATGGCTCTGGGTAACAGCACCTCCCTGCCCTAAGAAAAACCTGTGACTGTGTCGCCAACATTACACTAGGAACCCATTTCAAATTACTGCCTGTTTGACAGCAAATGTGACTTTTTGACAGTGTTCTATGATCTGGGGATGGGGCCTGGGGATTCTAGGTCATGGCTTTCAAATTTTCCAGGCAGGAATTATGTGACATCTGTACCTATTCTAGTAATGCATATCAGCAATCCAGAGTGATTTGCTGACATATCCGGATGAATTATCTTAATATCATTCGGAGCTAAAATTGGGAATAAAATAGTTGTGAATGGAATCCCACTTAGAATCCACCCCTTCAGAGTTCTCTTCTTAGTTCTCTTCACACTTAGCATCTCCATTCTTGCCTCAGTTCCCAGGCTTCAGGCCACAGGAAGCCTTACATGATCTGATAAGAGCTGTTTCCTTCAGCTTCTGTGCACATAAAGGAAGAATATATGTGTCTATGCACATTCATAGGGTTTTTTAGAGATTGAACTAATGATATATAAGGGTCTTAGCCTATAGAAAGTGCTTGATAAATATTAGGTCTCATTGTTATAATACTTATGCTGACCTGCTCTCTGAAGCATAGGCTAAATAATTTTATGTTTATGTTTCTCTGCTTAAACACTGAAAAGTTGGCTTTGTTTCCTGGCAGAAAAGGAAAAAGTAAAACATGGCAATAAGAAGATCATATTAATAGATATGTGCATACTTTGTGCATATATATCCATACATATATGGATACAATGAATAAAATTTTTATTATGATGGTAAAAGTAAGCTTATAAATACATGTGTAGGAAATCCTTCTTTGAATTAGGTTCACTATGAAGTCATGTTTGGGGTCCCTGTATAAAGACTATTTGGTTGCAGTAAATTATATTTTTGACCAGAGATTTTTAGAGTCTAAAAAAATCATTTAAACAAGGTGTTCTTGGGTTAATCCTGTCCTAAGGCTAAGTATCAAGTAATAACTCAAAAAGGACATTTCTCTAGGAATTTTCTTACTGATGTGTTGGCACAGTGATAGAACCTGAAGACCCAAAAGCAATGTATAGAGATAGAACTCTGGGTTGAGAGATGTTCATGTTTCTGTGTGTTCTGTAAGGAATACATTGTGCTACGTAGTAATGGATGGCTCTGGGTAACATAATCCACCATCACTAGGTATTGTGCTAACACAGGGATCCCCTAGGGTCACCTTAGTCCCAAGAAACTACAACTTCCAAGACAGCCTCTGAGTCTCCTTTCTTAAACATCCCTCCCCATAAGGCAGTTTTGATGTACATTGAAATATCAGAACCACTGATTACTTTTGCAATCCCTGGCAATATATGCTTTTTAAAGTGTGTCTTTTAAAAATCCAGCACCTTCAGTGGCATTGGGACTGGCACTAAATTCTCTAGATCCAAGACTGAGCCTTATGGGGGTCAAAGTAGTTACTGAAATGGAGTCATGTGATGACATGGAACCCAAGGGGAGAGCACCATTTGGCTATGACTATTTAAAAATCAGACTTCTGCTTCTTAAAAACAGTTTAGCATGGGCAAGGGAAATTGGGTGCCTGCCGGTAAAGCTGAAAGTTTCCAATGATAAAAACAGACTCCTCTAAACACACATCCAAAATGAAGTTCTATACTACCTGGCACAATTTAAGTGCTCAATAAGTTATGTTAAATTATTAAGTACCAAGAAGAATGTATCATGAGCCTAAATAGTAAGTCCTGTTTTAAAGCCTATATAGAACACTACCAGGGAACAGAAATGGCAGGTTTCCCAGAGGAGGGGAGATTAGAGTGACCCCTGAAGAAAGAGTGGGGCTTTGGGTGGGGCGGGTAAAAAAAGGAGCATCATTCTGGGCAAGTTGCAATGTGCATAAAGGCATGGACATAGGAGAGCCCTAGTCTCATTTAGGAATCCCAACTAGTGTTACATGGTAGGAGTCCCACAGAGAAGACCCTCAGAGACTAGGGTGGGCGACTTAGAAGCATTAGATTTTGCAGGATTTCAGGAGTTGAGAAGAAAAGCAAAACCGTGACCTAGGTGTCAAAGTCTTTGCGAAATAGGTACAGTGCCCTATTTCACCTACAGAGCATGGTGATGGAGAGAGGAGGACAGGAGGGAGAGAATGAACTTCACTGTTGGATGATGAGGAACCAGCATCTGCCCTGGGATAACGTGGGAGAGTGGGCCATCTTGACTCAAGACTGAAAAGGGATAAAAGGCCTCCCAGGGAGAGGTCAGTTTTCAATGAGTGAAGATGGAGACACATTCCACAAATTAGGGAAATTACATTCCAACATATCAGGTAGAAATTGCCACTCTTGAGCCCTAGGGGTAGGAAGACCTGGAAGATGGGGAAAAAAACAAACTTGTCTAAGACTCGCAGTTTAAATAAGTAGTGTGTTCTGGAGGCACAGTGATGGAAAATGGCAGTTCCAGCCACTTGGCTCCCAATTCTTTGTATGTATTATGATAGATATTATATACTTTTATAGGCACTTTATAGTCTCACATCACAATATAGTTCAGAGTGCTAGGGACATACATGCACACAGCGCTTGGTGAGCTGCACCCAGGCTCCTCTCCACTCCTTCCCCTTCTCCATACATGTTATTGAGATTGGCCTTGTTAACTTCACATATGTCAATAACATCAGTGGAAGTACAATTCTAAATAGACATTCTGTCCTGAGCCCCAAATTATCTTTTGAACTATTGATATAAACAGTGTACCTCTAGACTAGAAGAGTAAATCCACTTGTTTAGGCCATCATATATAGTTCTGTATCCCATTTGCCTGTGTTCACTCTTTGTTGAAAAAATAAGCAATAGTAATCACCACAGAATAATCCTACCCAATTCCCGATTGCTTCTTATTTGGGAGAGTATGTGTTCAAATTTATTAAGAGAAAATAAATACCAACAGGCTGACTTGTTTTCAGTGTTTTCTCAGTGGAAAGAAGAATAGACCAGAGTTAGTATCTATTCTGGAGAAAATATATCTGCAAAATTCACTAGGATAAATTCCCTGACAAGGAATGACAGAAGCAGCCCCTCAGCACAGAGCTGGAATGATGACAAATGTCTTACAGGAGAGGACATTTTACCACTCTTATATTTCAATAGACATTTTTAAGTTTATAAAAGATAGAGGTCTCCAATGACAAAATATCCAAGAACCTATAAAACAAAAAGAGACTGGCATAACTGTGTTTAGTTGAGGGGAGTTTTGTGTCACCTGCAAATAGTTTTTGGATCTCAGTTACCAAAGCCATACTGTGGGAAAGGTTGCCCTTAACCTTCACTTTTATTGTCTCTGATAGCCAAGTCCAGCGCCTGCCATCAGAATAAACTCTTGCCATGGATTATTTGTTGATAGTTTTGTTCCAATGAAGAGATAATTGCTACAAAACAAACTTGCGAAGCATTCAAATGGAATTATTTTATTTCCATATATATTCGGTGTTGTTATTATTAGTTTTATCACCTCTGTCTTTTCTGGTGACCTTAAATTATAATTTATTCATTTTTATTATTTAATTATTTATTTTGTGGTATTGGGAATGGAACCCAGGAATATTCTATCTCCATGCTGTACCCCAGGATTTATTTTATTCCTTTATATTGAAATTGACTCTAAGTTGTGGATGGCCTCACTTAAATTGCTAAGGTTGGCCAGGAACCTGTGATCCTTTTTTTTTAATTTTTTACTGGTGCATTGTAGTCATACATCTTAATGGGGTACAAGATGGTGGAGGCATACATGCACATATCACCCAATTAGCCCTTACCTGATTCCTGCCCCATTTCCTCCCCCACCCTCCTTCTCATGTTTGGCCTTGTGATTGACTTTGATATGTATGTTAAAGTACATCATGTGCATTAGAGAATTTCCCTCTTCCCCCCTCCCATCCCCTCAGTTAGGTCACCTTATTTGCTCATCTATAGAATCTCCTTCTTCATCTATAGTTCCTTCTATGACCCATTTCTCTCTAGCTCTCACATATTAGGGAGACCATCTGATTTCTTATTTTTTGTAATGGACTAATCTCACTTAGCATAATATCCTCCAGTTCCATCCATTTCCTTATAAATGATGTGTGTTTTTCTTTACAGCTGAGTCAAATTCCGTTGTGTACATATCCCATAGTTTTATAATCTATTCATCTGTTGATGGACATCTTGGCTAGATCCATAGTTTGGCTATGGTGAATTGTGCAGCTATGAACATAGATATATGTGCATTAGTTTGATACTTTGGTTTCCATTCTTTTGGGTAGATACCCAGAAGTGGTATTGCTGAATCATATGGTATATTAGTTCCAATTCTTCTGAGGATCCTCCATAATATTTTCCAAAGTGCTTGTGCTAATTTGCAATCCTACCAACAATGCATTGGAGTTCTCACTTCTCCACATCCTCGTCAGCATTTGTTGTTGTTTGTGTTTTGAATGATTGCCATTCTAGCTAGAGTTAGGTGAAATCTCAGGGTAGTTTTGATTTGCATCTCTCTAATTGATAATGTTGAGCATTTTTTCATTCATTTATTGGCCATTTGAATTCCTCCCTTCATGAAGTATCTATTTAGTTCACTGGCCCATTTTTGATTGAGTTATTTGTTTTTTAATGCTGAGTTCCTTTAGTTCTCTGTATATTCTAGATATTAGTCCTCTAGTGGAAGAGTCAATTCAAGATGGATCAATGACTTGGAAATTAAGCCAGAGACCTTGAGGATCCTTGAAGAGGGCATAGGTCCAACACTGCAACACACAGGCACAGGTAAAAACTTTCTCAACAAGACCCCAAAGGGACAAGAAACTAAAAGGCAAATCAATACATGGAACTGCATGAAACTGAAGAGCTTCTGTACAGCAAAGGAAACTATCAAGAACCTCAACTGAGAGCCAAGAGAATGGGAGAAGATTTTTGCCAACCTGTAATCCTCTTGTCTCAGCCTTCCAAGTTCTGGGATTATGCCTGGCTCTGGTGAGCTTCATTAAACCAAAATGTAATGGCAAGTTCTCTGCGGATTTCAGTCAACCTGGTTTATGCTCAAATGTAGTTAAGGGAATATTTTCCCCAAACCAGTGTGAATACAGTCACATCCTAATCTTTGTACCTGGAAATCTCTTTATTCATTTTTAACATATTGTCTCTCTCAAAAAATATCACAGTTCCAATTATCAATATTGTTAGCAATTTTGAGGGTCAGAATAAGCTTAATGGAAAATAGTCACTTTCAAGACAATCTGAAACTTCTATCTATAGAGTTGATAAGCACAGACAAACTGATTATTATATAAACAATAATACTAATTATGTAAAATGCATTTATAATTAATGCAGCACTTTAATCCTAGTGGTTCTCAAACTTTAGCATGCATCAGTTACCTTGAAGGGCTCATTAAAACACAACTTATTGGGAATCACCCCCAGACTCTCTAATTCTTTAGGATGGAGCTCCCAAAATATAAAATTCTAGCAAGTTCCAGGGTGATTGTTTTTATGTGGAATCCACACAGTGAAAACCTCTCTTTTATCCAACAGCTATCATTTTAAAGTCCCAGTTTATGGTGATAAGATGATTGAGCCAGATATTCTCCTCATTCCTTTTGAAAGCTGCTTCCTGAAGTGTGGTCTAAGGACTTTGTACATCAGACTCACCTAGACCTTCTGAGCAGTGAGTGGGACCCATCCCAGAGGCCGAATCAGAGTCCTTGTGTGATGAGCAAGCCTCCCAGAGCAGACCTATGAACCCTGTTGTAACAGTGACTCTCAAGACTTGTTTTCATAATGGACTTGAAGAGTTTTAAAGAATGTAGAGTCCTGGATTCCAACTGCAGAGACTATAATTTAGTTTAAGTGTAATTTGGGCATTGAAGTATTTGAAAACTCCTCAGAGAATCTAATGTACAGCTATAGTCCTAGAAGACTAACCTATGAAAAACTCTTCCCAATTTGTCCTTTCTCAAACTGTGTTCCTTTAGAGAACTTGTGGTCCACCAGATGTTTATAAGTGTTTTTTTCCTGAATCTAATATGGTCGAGAAATATTGATTAAACAAAGCTAGTTGATCATTTGACACCAAGATGTCCCAGGATCTTAAGTATCAAAGTATGTGTCTTCTCATTATGTCTCTTTCACATAATATTTTCCAACTATTTAATCACAGAACACTTTATTGAAAATAAATGGATTTCAAAGAACTCTCTAAAATTGTATTTATGTTTATATATAAATATATCAACATATGTACTTAAGTTTTCTGGAAAGAAGATCTGTAACATTCATCAGATTTGTATGAATGTGACCCACAGATATTTAAGAAATACTAGAGTGTCATACCCATTGGGGTGCTAAGAAGGCTTACAAGGAGCATATAGAAGAAATGTAATTGTTATCTCATGAGCTGAGATATAGTGTACCACTAGGTTATCTTTGTACGAATACTTACTGAGTCTTCTTCCTTTTGGTTTTTAATATATTTATTGAGGCTTAATTTCCATGCTATAAATTTTGCCTATTTGGTGTGTATAATTTTTTGTGGGTCTGGGATAGAACCCAAGGGCATTCGAGCTCCAAGCTACACCCCCTGCCCTATCTTTTATTATTTATTTTGAAACAGGGTCTCACTGAGTTACGGAGGGCCTCACTAAGTAGTTGAGGCTGTCCATGAACCGGGATCCTCTTGTCTCAGCCTCCCAAATGCTGGTATTAAAAGTGTGTGCCACCACACACCATACTTGTACTATTTAAGTGTGTACAATTTAAGGTGTGTACAATTTAAGGGTTTGAGTAAATTCTCAGAGTTGTGCATATACTCATCACTACCATTTAAGTTTATAACATTTTCATCACCTCGAAAAGAAATTCCATACATATGAAGGAGTCACCCCACCCCCTAGCCCTGTACCCTTCCCCCCAGGCAATCACTAATCTACTTTCCATCTCTATTTTTATATAAATGAAATCATATACTGCATGGTCTTTTGTGGATGCTTGCTTTTACTTAGCATGATGTTTTCAAGTGTCACCTATGTTATAATATATATCAGTATTTCATTCTTTTTATGTTTTTGAATGATGTCTGATTGTACTGATATACCATCTATAACACTTTGAAGAACTGCCAAGTGTTCTCCAAAGTGGCTGCACCATTTTTCATGCCCACTAGAAATGAATTTCTCTTCAGTTTCTACACATCCTTGCTGATACTTGTTATTATTTGTCTTTTATAATAGCCATCTTAATGGGTGGGTAGTGATGTCTCCCTGCAATTTTTATTTGCATTTCTCTAATTATTAGTAATATTGAGCATCTGCTTTATACATCTGTTGCCCACTTGCCTGTTTTCTCTGAAGAAACATCTATCCAAATCCTTTGCCTATATTTTGATTGGGTTATTTAACTTTTCATGATTGAGTATAAGAGGTTGTTTTATATGGTAGATACAAATCTCTTAACAGAGTTATGATTTGCAAATATTTCATCCCATTGATGTGTTGTCTTTTCACTTAATATAATTTTTGGTATGTATTAGTTGCAGCACAAAGGCTCTTAATTTTTATGTTGTCCAGGAAGTCTTTTTTGTTGTTGTTTAGTGGCTTGTACTTTTTATGCCATATCTAAGAAATCATTGGCTAACCCAGAGTCACACACTGACATACCATGTATAACACTTTGAGAATGGCCAAGTGTCCTCCAAAGAGGCTGCACCATTTTTCATGCCCACGAGAGAAGAATTTCTCTTCTCTTTCAGATTTGTGCCAGTTTTTTATTCTCAAAATTTTGTAGGTTAGCTCTTACACTTAGCTTTCGATCTATTTTGACTTAATTTTTGTGCATGGTATAAGAAAGTAATTCAGATTCCTTTCTTTGCATATGAATATCCAGCTATTTCAGCACTGTTTCTTAAAAAGGCTGTCCTTTCTTCCACTGACTTGTCTTAGCACCCTCCTCATTCTTTTGAAAATTAAATGACATAAACAGACAAACTAGTATTATTCCCATAGACTAAAAGAGCCATTGAGAACCAAATAAAGTAGACATGTGTACTGGATACTGCTAATGTCCTAGAGCAACTTAAAAGCCCAGTTCGGCATCTACTAGTCACTGATTAATATGTTCTATGTGCTAGATTCTGAGTGCAAGAGATGAATTGACTAAGTTCTATCCAATCAATCTCTCAGTCCACCCAGGAAGACAGGTAATAATAAATACTGCACTCTGGAAAATGTGTATGTGTGTGTGTGTGTGTGTGTGTGTGTGTGTGTGTGTATATATATATATATATATATATATATATATATATATTCGAAATATATATAATGTCAAACTTCAAGCAAAGTAGTACAAGTGCTTAACTCTATCTAGAGTTTGAGTTCATGGAAGTAGAAAGGGAAATGATCTGCAGAGTGTTCTGTTGAACTTGAGTCTTGGAGCATGAATGGGAAGGGTGAACATTGCTTAGAGAAAAAACAGAAGGAAAACTAGTTTGGAATTTGGGCCACATTCTATTGGCAAGGAGGAACACCTGTAGGACCATAGGCATGGATGGTTTGGTGGATTTCTGGAATGGTGGTGATTCTTCCTTGGAAATATGGTTTCTTCCAAAGGTGTGCCCAGAATTGGCATCAAAACTGAGAATCACAGACCTATTCTTTCAAATTGTGTCTGAGGTGTTTATAATACTCCTTTAGTAGCAAAATTTCCACTATAAGGATCCCAATCACAGCTTGAGCTTCCTTTCTTATACTATAGGACTATCCCCCCCAAAAATGAAAATCTGAGGAAGATAAAATAATAGCTTTTTATCAAAGGCCAAACAACTCTTGTCAACTTGGGACTAAAAACTGGGATTAGGTACTCTTTGAAGACAGAAAAGAGTCCTTAGAACTACAAGAGCACCATAGCTCCAGAAACCCCATGGTATACTTTCCTAGTTACAACTGAAGACTTCCTCTTTATCTGTTGTCACAGGTAGCCAAGAAAACAGTAAAAGGTGTTTGTCTTTTGCTGATGGTGATACCTCTAGTAAATCTTTCTCATTCTCATATTCTCTCTCTCTCTCTCTCTCTCTCTCTCTCTCTCTCTCTCTCTCTCTCACACACACACACACACACACACACACACACATACACACACACATGCACACACACACACACAGTCATAGAAAATCTATGTCCCCAAAGACTGTAGATGTATTTGATGATTTCTCTTATTAAGACATAGGTTCTCTCAATGTGCTTCATTGAAAAGACCTCCTAAATGGAACCATTTATTATGCCCAACTTTATATCCAACTGAGTGCTGTTATTTATAAAACAGAGCAAGAAAATGTTCCTAAATATTGCTAGAGAGAAATAGAGTTTTCAAAATTAGTGGTAAGAAGTATAGCGTAGCAGCTAAGTGTTGGAACACAGTCATGCTATCTAAATTTAAAGCTGATGTCTGTCACTTACCAGCTATAGAATCTTGGACCAGTTTCTTCTTGAAGTGTCAGTTTCATGATCTATAAAATATAGGTAATGTTTTCATCAAACCACTGTGGGGATTAAATGGGATAATCCATGTAAAAGGCATTTCCACCATCACAAATTGAGTACTCAATAAATGATCACTGTTTTTAACACCAGGGCCAAAGGTATTTCTTGTTTTCACTTTGGAAATCAATATAGAAGTAGTACACTGAAATCGGTGTGTATTCACTGTGTGTAAACGCTGCAACGCTGAGCCTTTGCCCAGACCACACATTTTTGCACATTCCCTTACACAATGTGTGTTGCTTTCTGAGGAAGCAGTACCATTCTTATAGTAGTCCAAATGATATTTTTGAAACATTCCAGTATGGTAGGAACTAAGCTATATTTGTTTATAATGATTTGTGTATCATTGAAGAAAAAAAGCTCCAAGCTATTGGCTGAGAGATAGGACCAGTACTAGATTAGCTAAAGTTATGATTTCTCCAGAAAAAATCACCAGAGATTGGAATTATTACACAAGAGATGGACATAAGCTATATAATTAAGGAAAGGGTATATTAGCCAAAAAGTTATAATAATAAACACAAGGGAGATGATATGTAATTAACCTTTCCAACAGCTCATATCAGTGGCTACCTAAGCCTCTTCTCATGGAACTCCTCAGTTGGAAAACATCCAGTTTTGCTGCAGTATTTTCTTAAATATTTAATTTACCTACCTGCAGATAAAGTGGTTGCCTCTCTATTTTTTCCCCTTTGAGCTATTTTTTTCTTTTGCCACATCAACATTCAAAGTTGTATTTTATTAAATGAACTGATTTTTTTCAAAGGAGCTGATTTTTCTTTGGATTCTCTAAATATAAACTAATCTCTGGCAAATAGGGAGGTCGGCCTACTGTCTTATATTATTGATGTGTATGAGATGGGGAATTTCAGGTTTTGTGATAACCAAATCTCAGTCACTGAGTGAGTGATAGGCCAGGTGAGGAACAAGCATAGAAACCAGGGAGATCGCCGAGGCTAGGCAAGTATGAGCAAAGAATGGTTGGTACACTTGGTCTGAAGTCAGTCCAGCCATGGCCCAAAGAAGATGTTCTAGGAGCCAAGCAGAGTAGACTGCTCAATTAACTATTAGGCTCTAAAATCTGAAAGGCAAGCATGTCTGTTGAAACCTTGCAGGAGTCTTCAGAAAGGCCCAGGAGCAGGATGTGAACCGCATGTCCACAGTATAATTTAGTTGATAACAGGACAATTCCACGGCAAGCCAGAAGAACAGAGGGCAAGACTTTGCTCCCTGAAGGGCTCATGAAGAAAGCTAAGACAATAGTTTCTGATGAACCAGGCAGAACACCACTCAGAAAATCTGAGGAGGAACTCAAAGACTAGAGATAAGGAGAGAAGGCAAGAATCCAGTACTGATGTTCTAGGGTGGACCTAGCCAACGTCAGCATTCCTTAGTCACTAAAGAACAGCTCGAGGGTCTTGACCAGGGCCAGCATACATCCAAATCAAGGGCTGGTTGTACCCATCAGTGTAAGGCAGGGGTTTTCAACTTGATGTTACTGACTTTTGGATCAGATAATTCTTTGTTGCAGGGGAAAGAGGCTTCCCTGTGCTTTGTAGGATGTTTAAAAGCATATTTGGCCTCCATCCATTAACATACAGTCAACAATTAAAAAATGTCTCTAGCCATTGATAAATATCAGTGTGTATGGGGTGCAAAAGTACTTCTGATGGAGAACCACTAGGTCAAGTGGGCACAGCTGTCTAGGTTTAAAAAGTGCCAGGATGAACAGGAATACAGATGATGATGAGTTCAGAACTTCTACTGTGGTGTAGATTTGTCTTCCCCAGCCTCCATTTCTGGACTTCTCAGAAGATAGTTATAATTATTTTCATCTGTCATATACATATATGTATACACACACACACACACACACACACACACACACACACACGATTTTTTTGTTTGGGTGAAAGAAAGTATAATCTAACTCAGGCAGATCAATACTAACAGATGATCAAAGATCTACAGGAAATCACATATAAAATCCTCAAAGCTGTGTGGCTCTCCAAAGAGAACATGACCGGATTTTACCCTATGATTATGAGAGGACTTTAAGGGTGCTAATTAATGAAAGTTACAGAAGGATCCTGAAGCTTTTCCAAACCATTCTTGGCAGTATTGTCTGATAGGTGAACCATATCAGCTTATTGAGTATTTTGAGCTATTTAATTTTCTTTATTGTTTTCCTAGAGTTTCGTTGCTTTCACAATTTATTTTGTACCTAAAACCTTTAAGACTTAAGCTATGGAATTATATGCTAAAATGTATTTTTATGCAAAAGTATTTATACGTAACTATAATCCAAACCACTCATTCATTTCAGAGCCTGAGCTATAGATGATATGAGTTATAAAAATTAGTGAAAAACTTAAAAATCAAGAGTGATAGTCTTCAAAAGCTACTGAAATTCATATAAGGAGCATCATTCAGGTGGACTTTTAGTTGTGGAGTAGTAATAATAGCAATAATAAAAAGCAAGGGCTTGTTTTATGCTCATACACTTCATAATAAATCCATTATACCCCTCTCGAGTTGTTATTGATACCGTGTACACTTTATAACTAAGAAAAATGAGATACATAAAGCACCTGTCAGGGTTCAGTCATGGGGCTAGCCAGCACTTAAGCCAGGCGGACTGACTGCAAAGTCTGAACTCATCACACTTACACTGTTCTGTCCATTTTTCTTGTGTATGAACCAACGGAGACTATTTCCAATTTTGCTTGCATTCGTGTGTGTGTGTGTGTGTGTGTGTGTGTGTGTGTGTGTGTGTGTGAACCCAGAGGCATTCTACCTCTGAGCTACATCCCCAGCCCAATTTTATTTCTTATTTGGAAATAGAGGCTAGCTTCAAACCTGCAATCCTCCTGTCTCAGCCTCCAAGTATTGGGATTACAAGCATGTGCCACCACACCCAGCTTGCTTTGCATTTTTATTTCACATTTATGTCACTTTGTTTATTGTAATTATATGTGCAAATAAGTCATATTGATCACAACATATAAATGAAAAGATTCTCATTTATGCCCTAGTATGAATTTCTACTTCCCTGAGTTATATTTGGCAATATATTTAAAGTGATAGCAAGTTATAAATAAAATGATGTGAGGGTCATATTAATTTGGTGCCTCCTATTGAAGGACATGTTGAAATTCTCTATTAAGATAGCTCACAAAATCAGCTCTCTACCAAGCTCTGGAAGTAGATAGTAACCTACACATGGTTTTCTTTGGAAATTGGCCAGAGCAGAAGCACGTTAGCAGCTGAGATCAGGAGGAGGGAGATGTTCAGGGACCTGAGAAGGCACCATTCATCCCTAATGCTGATTCCAGGAGAATTAGGGACTCACAACTTGCTGGCTCTTCTCCTGTCTCTTGTGCCTCCTGCCTCTGAGACACAACAAGTCCAGAGGCCAGCTGGTTCCTGCATGGCTGCACCTTCCACATTCCCCCTTCCTCCTAGGATCAATCAGTATCTGAAAATACTGGCTGGCCCCAACCAGCGTCTGGAGATGCTAGGGGAGCCCTTGAAAGGAGAAGGTGCCAGGTAATGATTAAAAACACTGACCACTGACGTTATAATTTTTTTTAATTACTGTGCAAAACTACCTACTGCCAGACTGGCCCTGGCCTGCCATTTTAAACATCCCATATGGAGAGGACTCAAGTCCTTTAGAATAGCAAACAGTTTGACCTAAGGGAAACTGTGGCTCTCCCTTCAATATCATGATGTGTGCATGTATTTTTAAAAGCATGTTCTTTATTCTCCCTTTAAATAAATATATATATTTAAAAAACACAGATGCGTGACTTTACTTTGTGACTCACAGTAAACAATCCACTGGCAACGCCCCCCAGCCTTGGAGCAAAAGCAGAGAAGCACTTAACCTACCCACCCCCATCCTCCAGCCTTTTATTAATAAGTGGGGGGGCGGGGGGGCTCGGGGTTTGAGTGGCTGTGTGAATGAGCTTTTCAAAATATGACCTACGGGTAGAATACCTAGGCTGGCCACATTTTAGATTACAACATTCCAGGCTGCACTCTTCTTTGAAAGCCATTTGGTTCTTCCCTGTGTTTTCCAAAGCTGTGTGCTTTTTATTCATCCTCTTGTCCTTATTTACATATGTTTTGTGTGTATGTGGGCATTAGGATCTCAGAAGGATGTTATCAGCTCTGGTGCCAAGTATTTTTAGCTTTTTCAATGTAGGACTCCTTGTTCACAGCATCTTATTTGTGTTTTTCTATGAGTGCTGCTAACAAGTATCCTTTACAAACATCTGCGGGGTGGGGATTTGGGGGGTGGCCCTGAAGCAGATAAATCTAACACGGCCAAGGAAAGGGAGCTGGGGTGATAATCATGGCACACAGTTCAGAGATCGACATGCATTAATTCAAGTTCTTTAAATCAGTGTTAGATCCTGACCTCTTCTTCACCTCCTGCAGAGCATACCCTTTAGGGAAAGAGGGCTTGTTGCCTGACAAGCCAGCTGAGCAACCTTGAACCTGAACTTTCAGGCCTCAACTGGAATATGAGAGAGAATGTATGACCTGAGGTCCCTTGCAGTTTGGACATTCAATGACTCTGTGACTCATTATCTTTTGATCTCTATGTGATCAAATGCTGTATGTGATTGATTGATGTGTGGTAGTACTGGGAATTGAACCCATTGGCATTCTACTTCCAAGCTACACCCCCACCCTTATTTTATTATTTTTTGGGGGCAGGGTGGTACTGGGGTTCCTGGAAGCCCTTCTACCTCCGGGCTACACTCCCAGACCTATTTTATACTTTTTATTTGGAAACAGGGTTTCTTAAGCCAGCACAGCTGGCTTCAAACCAGCGTGATCCTCCTGTCTCTGCCTCCCAAGCACGGGGATTACAAGCGTGCACCACCATGCCTGGCTATTTTATTCTTTATTTTGAAATAGGGTCTCACTAAGTTAAAGAGGGCCTCACTAAGTTGCTGAGGCTGGTCTGTACCTATAATCCTCCTGTTTCAGCCTCCCAAATACTGGGATTACAAGTGTGCACCCTCATACTCGGCTCTGTATGTGATTTAAGTGTACTAAATCCCAAGCAATTCACAAGAATTCAAGAATTCAAGTTACACGAGAACACAAGAATTCAAGTTAGCTGGATATGATGGTGCACGCTTGTAATCCCAGCATTTGGGAGACTGAGACCAGAGGATCACGGTTCGCAGACAGCCTCAGCTACTACTTAGGCCCTCTGCAACTTAGTGAGACCCTTTTTCAAAATAAAGAATAAACTATAGGGCATGGGGTGTAGCTCAGAGGTCGAATGCCCCTGGGTTCCATCCCCAGACCCGCAAAAAAAAAATAAAAATAAAAGAATAATCTTAAGTTAAAGAACATGAATTTAATTAAATTTACATTGCACCAGAACCTTAAAAAAATTCTCATATGGTTCATTTAGTACATCTCCTCTCTTCCTCTTTTAGTAGTACATTGTGATGCCAAAAAATCAAGTGTCTAAAGGCAAAGTAGTTAGAGCACATTGCTTTATAAACATGAAACCCAACGTATTGTTAATACTGTTGTATTTGTTATTATTTTAGGCTTGCACACTTGCTAAGTGATCCTAGGTAATTCTAAAAACCAGACTAATGAGGCACTCGGCGAATGAAAGATGAGATGCATAGGTCTGGGAAGTGCAAGGCGATGAAGACTTGTTGAACCTTTTGGGGGCTGGAAATGATGGAGACTGAGAGGGGGCTGAGCGGCGGTGCACAGCAGCCTGTCGCCTAGGTGGACGCCTGGGGCAGGAAGTCAATGTGCTCTTAGACGAGTCACCCACATTTGGTGTCTCCAGTTCTTGGTTTATAAAACTAGTGTAGTAAAATGTGTCATCCCAAGCCATGGTGATGAATCCCTGTAATCCCAGTACTTGGGAGGCTGAGACGAAAGCATCGCAGGTTTAAGGACAGACTCAGAAATTTAGCCAGACTCTCAGCAACTTATCAAGACCCTATTTCCAAACCAAAAAATAGAAAGGGCTGAGGATATAGCTCAGTGGTAGAATGCCCTGGGTTTGGTCCATCCCAGTTACTTATTGCAACTGTGTGTGTTGTTGTTTTTAAGAAGTCTCAAAATCCTAGACTTTATAAAAAATGATAAATTAATGTGCAATATGGTCACATTACTAAAAAATTGTGTGTATGTGTGTGTGTGTATGTGTGGTGGTGTGTGTATGGGGGGAGGGAGAGAGAGAATGTATGCTTAAAATTCTCTTTTTACTTCTTATTCTTAGCTTCAGTGGTCAGAGGAGAAAAAAGAGGAAGTAACAATACATGGCATTCCACCTGCTTTAAAATATATATATATAGGCAATTCTTCAAAACAATTGGCTAGTTCAGGCATTGGGGAATTTATATGTTCATTGATTTGTTATCGAGTCCTCAATTTGTTACTTCTTCTGAAAAAAAATTCAATACTGAATGTGCATTTGAAGTCTCCCCCTACACCGGAAGCCCCATTATTCCAAACATCTGAAATAAAGTTGGCGTTTCTTTCCCACTATCTTTTCTGAAGCACAGAGTATCCGAAGTGCTGCTGTTTCGCGCTCTGTACTTATATAAACTAACGTTAGACTGAAAAGGAATTGTCTAAAATAGCATCTGTGAGAGTTAATAGCTTCTGTGGGTGGGCCATATGATAACTCTACCATCATGTACCGTGAGATATTTATAATTAATACTCTTTCCTTTCCAGCCAACAGTTAATGCAGCCTAGTTTGCTAATTATGGAAACAAAGAGTGAGTTTCCACACAGAAGTATCATTGTTTTTACTGCCCTGAGAAGTGAAGATTTCTGAGAACAAAGTACTTTTCATTGGCCCCTGGCTTCCTACCAATCCTTTTGGTTTAGCAGTCACTTCACCTTGCCAGAGGGAAGATGAGAAAACACATCTCTTTGTTTGAGAGATGCTAAATAGCGACTGGATTCAACTGTCTCCTTTCTCTAGAAATCACTCAGCCGGTCGGGTTCAAGGTATCAAAGTAACAAAGACTAATCCCAACCCAGCTTTGCAGCCTGGTTGCCGACTGGGTCACTTGGCCAGGGTTTGTCTGGCACAGTCCCTCTTGAACAGCGCTGCCAGTGTTACCTGCAGAGCAGGCGATGGTAAGAAGCCAGGTAATGCCTAAGCAGCCAATCACACGTAGCTGGGTTGCTGGGCTCCGTGGAGATTCCCTCTGCCCCAGTCACAAGTACACATGCTGTTGGAAAGTAGCCAACACCCTCCTGACCGATGGTTCGGTTGCAGCTTAGCTTGTTGCTTTCTGAGTAAATGCCCACACAGGCTTTGGCATAGGAGGCTCAGGCAGAGAAAGCTGGGCTGCAGGCACAGCCTGAGAAGCTATCCTCTCTCTATCCTGTAGCCTTTTATAAGCCTTTTTGCCTCCATTAAATGAAGACATTGGTCTCTGTGTTAGCCTGTTTTCTGTTGTCATGACAAAATACCTGAGGTTGAGTCATGTATAGAGAAGAGAGGTTCATTGGGCTCACCGTTTTGGAAGTTTAGGAGCCTGACACTGACATCTGCTCTGCTCTGGTGAGGGCCCCAGGGCTGTATCACGTGGCAGATGGTATTACAATGGTAATCATGGGGTGAGACAGGAAGCCAGAGGGTGGGGTGGGCAGTCTTTGATTTTAAAACAACTAACTCTTTCTCAGGAACTAACTGAGGTCCCTTGAGAACTATATTAACTCTTCCCCATGGCAACATCTTCAGTGATCTAATTACCTGTCACTGAGCTCCCCCCTCCCCAAGAGGTTCCACCAACCTCCAGATACTGCCACACTGAGAACCAGGCTTCCAGCACTTGAACTCTCAGGGGAGACACAACCCACACCCAAACCACAGCAGTTCCCATTTGAAAGAAACCCTTCCAACCTCTCCTAGTGCTGACCATAGAAACAAAAAACAAAATTCTGCCACACAGAGATGTGAACACCAGAGTGGATCCCACACAGAATGTTCCTATTTCCTGGACTTCATGGCCAAGCAGGCCAGCATCTTTAGGCTGAATTAAAACTCTTTGCTGGGCGTGGTGGCACACGATTGTAATCCCAGCATTTGAGAGGCTGAGACGGAGGATTGTGGTTTGCGGGCAGCCTCAGCTACTACTTAGGCCCTTTGCAACTCAGTGAGACCCTGTTTCCAAATAAAGAATAAAAACTAGGGCTGGGGGTATAACTCAGAGGTAGAATGCCCCTGGGTTCCGTCCCCAGACCTGCAAAACAAAACAAAAAAACAAACAAAACTCTTTGCCTCCCTGCCTGTCATCCCCGCACCAGCTGAGAACTGTCTGGTACCTGAGCTCACAGATGAGGGCGTGAGAAAGAAAGCTTTAACATATATTTGACAAGGGTCTCCAACTTTGATCCCATGAATTTTCATTTACTCCTTTCTCGAATTCAGCTTACAGATTTGGTGGGAAAGTCCTCAGTTAGTGAATTTGATGGCTCTCAGGGGGGAAAAATCTTACTGTCTGGCTGCGGAGCTCTTCTTTTTTTAAAGCAACTTGACAATTTTAGAATATAAAATTAGAGATAAATGAGGAAAAGGTGACAGGTCAGTACATGTACAACTGTGATGACTGAATGGTATTGAGGGGAAAGAGCTGACTATTCTCAGCTTGGTACAGAATTGAATATATGAGAGCTGCAGAAAAGTGGGCTGCTGCTCCTTATTGACTCTGTATTCCAATATCCTCCACTACCTTTCAGGATTATTCATGTAGTCTGAGAATGTTACTGAGATTTATATAGTGCCCTTCTTCCAACCACCATGACTGTCCTTGTGTGATAGGAAAGACCTCCCCGTTGATCAGGGGCAGTTGCTCTGGATAAAGCTGTGCTGTGAAGTTCACCACTTCACTAGAAATCAAGGCCTCTATCTCTGAAATTTTACTCAGTCACACTCAAAGCTATAAGTGGAATCCAGTGGCTCCAACTCAGCCCAGACACTTTGACTTTATTGTGTGTCTTCTGACTGTCCTTCTTCCCAGGAGAAATTGAAAATCTGAGGACAATTTGAAAAGTAAAGACTAAAATATCTTCAAAAATCCTTATATTGAAATCATTTCATCTTGGATTACATGTCCAGTATATACTTTGCACTTCATTTTGTATGATTCCTCTTCAGTTTCTTCTTAAAAAATGACTGCAAATAATATTTAGCTGTTGAAAAATGTTGATATTCCCAAGTAGAAAGAGATCTGTGATATTTTAAAGTGGTCAAAACTAGAGAGCTTCCTGAACTTGGAACTGGGTTTTAAGCCTATTTCAGTGTTCAGTTCAGTTGCAAATTAAATAAACCTCAAATGATGATTCTTTTCCTTCAGCCCAAAGTTTATAATGACTAGCCTTGTGTTTAAGTCACGTTGGGCAAGTGCACTCTTTCCAAAGAGCATGCTGGTACAAGATGGCAAGTAGTTTTTGATGGCACTTACTTCCTGAGTATCTATTCCTCATGTGGTATTACTAAGAATTGTAGGACAATCCATTTAATTAGAGCCATATGCCACATAATGACATTTTGATCAACAATAAAGTGCATCTATAATGGTGGTCCCAAAAGATCATAATGGAGCTGAAAAAATCCTATTACCTACTATCAGTTGCCCTGCTGTCTTGCACCGCGCATTGCTCATGTGTCTTGAGCAATACACAGCTATATACAGACTTGCTTAGAGATGAGGACAGTGTGCTAGAGATGCCTCATTGTGCAATCTGATTATCAGAACTAAGCCTGGAGTACCTTTTTCTGAACATCATTTTATGAGACAACCATCCACCCAAGTCATTCTTCCTAAAGTAGCTCCTCTTACCAATTTTTTCTAAGAAACCACTGAGTGAGAGCTATGTCACTCAAGTAATTTTCCCAATACTTGTCTTTTTGTCTGGGAGTGAAGTTCATGTTGAAGTGCAATTCCATTTTGAAAAATTTCTGTTGACCTTAGCAAAATTCTTGGGGAAAATGTTTATCTATTAAGTTCTTATCCCTCGGGGTCTTTTTGAGAATCTTTCAAGCCACAGTTATAGCAGAGAGGTTGTTTTTACTATTCATAAGAACAGTCTGGCTGGGCATGGTGGCACATTCTTGTAATCCCAGTACTTGAGAAGCTGAAACAGGAGGTTTGCAGGTTCAAGGCCAGCCTCAACAACTTACGGAGACCCTCGGCAACTCAGTTAGACTCTGTTTCAAAATTAAAAACAAAATAGAAAGGGCTAAGGGTGTTGTTTGGAGGTAGAATGCCCTTGGGTTTGGTCCCCAGTGCCAAATAAACAACCAGTCTTGGGTTCAGAACTGTTAAAGTATAATGATTACCTTCTGTGGCACCACCTCATGCTTAAAATGGCTGTATATTAGAAGCAGATCTGATGCTATGTCTTAGGGCATGTCTTCCCTACAACAGTTCTTAGACCTCAACAGGTATCTTAGGTATCAACATTTTTTACTTGACCAAAAAACAAAAATTAGGCCAACATCATTTTTAGCCTTTTACAAGGAGTTCTGGCCTCTATTTTCTACTTCTCCCAATAATGTACACAACAGCCACCGTGACCTTTCAGAGTATAAATCAAGTCCCATCCTTCCTGTGATTCTGTGAGATCCGTCTTTACCCTGGAAAGCAAGGCTCTGAAAGACTGGCTTCACTTTCCCACCAAACTCCTCCCCTGCCATCCTCTCTTCTTCTCACTGTTCTTCAAAAAAACTGCTTATCTGTCAGGCCCTTGCAAATCCAGGCTTCATTTTCCTATAAAGCCTTTTCAATTGCTGGTCGCTCTGCATGGAAATCCTTCCCCTGAGTCTTTACGGGGTTCAAAATAGAGAAGCTCTTGCTGAGCTGCTGCTGAAGATGTCCATGCTTCCCACACAGCCACTGGCTCCATTCCAGAGCTTTGTTTGTTTGTTTTCTTTGCAGAATTTATCACTATCAGAAGTCACTTGTTTGCATGCTTGGTGTCTTCCACCAAAAGTAAGTTTCAAAAGAGCAGGGACCTGCCTCTTGTTCATTGCATACGCCAAGGAAATAGGAGTTTGGATGAATTGAAAAATCATGATCCAAATGTTAGTCAGAAGTGATGGCACACACTTGTAATCTCAGTACTTGGGAGGCTGAGACGGAGGGAGCCTCCGCAAGGGCACCTGCGACATAGTGAGACCCTTTTTCAAAAGGAAGGAAGGAAGGAAGGAAGGAAGGAAGGAAGGAAGGGAAAGAAAGAGAAAAAGAAAGAATAAAAATAGGGCTGGAGGTGTAGTTCAGAGGTAGAGTGCCCCTGGTTTCAGTCCCCAGTTACACACACACACACACACACACACACACACACACACACACACACACACACACTGTGTAAAACTTACTTCCAAATTTAGAAGAGCAGAGACAAGCTTCTGTGTTGATAATATGTCAAAATAATATTTGCAACTCGTTGACCTCATGTAATATCCTTTACCTAAAAGGTTGTTTACTGGTCAAGCACCATTACCTGTGAAATCCGATCCAGCTGCCTTTTATATAGGATGGCTTCCCTGACCTCCCTCGCTGGGCTAGATAACCAGCTCCAAGCATTCTAGTATTATAATGCACCATGCAGTCTTTACCACTGTACTGACCACATTTTTTTATTTTTAAGTTTTATTTGACAAAGATTGAATATATTAAGAGTATAATGTGATGATTTGAGATGCAGAGATATCATGTTGTGATTTTAGCACAATCAAATGAATACACCCATCACCACCCATGCTACACATTAGCTCCCTTGAATTTATTCTTATATCTGAAAGCACGGGCCTTTTGACCAACGTCTTCTCAACCCCCACTCCCTGCCCTAACCCTGCCTACCTAACTCCCTGCTGCTATGACTTTTTGAATTCCACAAATAAGTAAGATCATACAGTATTTGCCCTTCTGAGTCTGGTTTGTTTCATTCAGCACATTATATTGCAATTGTTTACTGAGCTGCTGGGCTCTTTGAGGAGGCCAGGACCTACTATAGGGAAGGGACTATTTGATCTTTACTCTCCCAGCCCCAAGTTTGCCACTGGCACCTGCACCATGAACATTTGCTGAAGAGGACCAGGGCCTTAAACTTCTGACTATATGACCCTATTACCAAAACAAATTGTGAATTCTGTAGATCAAGACTATACCTTACTCTATAGTCCATCACAAGTAATTATTTAACTAGACCCTCAGAATTAAAAAAAAAAAACTTCAACTTTATATTTTTTATTTATTTATTTTTTATTTTTATTGGTACACTACAGTTTCATATCATAATGTGGATCATATTGACAATGGCATACATTCACACGGTACTTGGTGCCCTCCCCACCTTCTCCTTCCTGCCCTCCCACAATGAGTGTCCAGGTTGACCATGCTACATTCACACTTACACACATATTCAATTGTAGCTCCTCCATTAATCTTTTTTTTAAAAAATTGTTAAAGAAACTTAATGTCTCATGGTTTCACCCATTTTTAGCATAAAGGATATGTGACTCATTGCTATAATTTTTTTAAAATAATCTGAGTGGTTGCTAGATAACCTAAATCTACAAATAACCTACAAACCTTATTTAAGAAATTAATTACACCAAACAGTTGACCAAATCTGCTAACCAGTGAGGAATATATTGATAAGAGTATAACTGTACATTTCTCTTCTTAACAAAAATATGTTGGGAGCAAGGGAGGGAAAAAAATTATAAACAGCCCACCTGCTGAATAATGAGCTCTTGAATAATTGAGAACTGTGTAAGTTTGTGTTAGTCATTTCTTGCATTTCCCTAGAACTATCAAGCCCAGCTGGGGAGTGATAAGAGCCACTGAGAAAATAATAAAATGTGCTTTGCTACTTTTCCTCCATTTTCTATAGTAAAAATAAAATTAATACCGTTAACAATTCAGATAAAAATCTGAAGAAAAATGGCATGGATTTAATGGTGCTCCTTAACTGAAACAACTATTTTGCCCTCCGTGAAGATTATATTAATCAGATATTTTTCTGGCATTCTGTTTTATGTTATTGGAAATGTCTTCTCTGAATGTTAAGTTATGGTTTAAGTCCCTGTATTTTCAAAATTTCTGGTATACTGTCCACTCAGGCAAGGTAACTTGTTTTTCCTAAATCTGTTTTCCTTTGGCAATGGTTTAAACAGCTTCTGAAACTTAATATAGAAGGTATGATTCATTCATGCAGTAAATGAGTGCCTACTGTGTGTTGGCCACTGATTTAAGTGCTAAATGAGACACATTGTGAGTTTTATATTTAATGAGACCTTTTCCCATAACCAGCATACTGAAAAGGGCAATTCCATTTTTAAATTCATAAGTATTTCCATATTGAAATGTGGCTTGATGACACAAAAAGGTCATGAGTTTTTTTTTTTTTTTTCAAAAAGTTGTTCATAATTAAATGTGGGGGAAGGACACTGAAAATGAACAAAAGCAAGAAGACTCAATTCATATCTTCACATTTCGAATTCACTTGGTATGTTCACTGTTTATTTGTTGACAAAATTATAGATTATGTTAGATTTTCATGTCAACGCTTAAACCCCAAAATAACATTACAGCATAATTAGACATGGAGGTATTATTTATACTACACATTATACACATTCATCTCTTGTGAGACATAGAATGTGACATTATGATCATGAATCCCTGTAATCCTTAAGGCATTTTATGACAAATCTCTTACTAGCCACATGAGCAAGATATAATAAGAAGCATATCAACAGTTGTTCAGTGAGTTTAAGACATTCCCGGGAAGAGTACTTGTGTGTAAACAGTGTACTTGTGTGTAAGCAGTGACCCTATGCCGTATTCACTAAACTGTATTCCTCCATGTCTATACAGCCAGTGTTCTGACACTGTGCAAGTCAAGCCTGCCTGCAACTTGGGATTCTTCTGAACCTGCAGGATTTTTCCTGGGTCATGTTCCCCTCTTCCCTTACAACTAGGTAAATCTGACTGCTCGTCATTCCGAGGCTGTGAATTACCACTGGAGTGTTGCTATCTCAGTGCTTCCTCTGTTTGATTCATTGCACAGGCTGTTTTACATGATCAGACAATTTAGTTAAGCTTCCTTGGGGCCACGAGAACTTGAGGATATCTTCTGAGAGCTTAGATTTATGTAATTCTGAATATCTTAAGCTGATTATGTCTGCTAAAATAAAAAGTCTTAAAGGCACTGTAATAAAAAAAAGAGAGAGAATAATGCTCAATCTTTTGAAAAAGAAATTTTTAAGGAAAAATAGACATCTCAGTTTTCATTTTCTTCTACCTGTATCTTCAAAGAACTCTTCCAAGCCTCAGAGATACCAACTTTATTGTCGATTCACATGGACAAGTGATGGTGAATCAGTCCCCAGAGCTTAGATTTTATTGTCTCATGTTGGTACTTTTCACACTAATCATCTACTAACTACAAATTATCTCATTCCCTTGATAAAGTACTCATCATTTTTGCCTCTGATTCTAGTTAGACAGAGTCTAGTTTTCCATTGACACATGGAGTATGCCATAAAATGATAAATGTTTTGCCCAAGATCAGGAGGTCAATCCTTAAAAACATAGAGATAAAAACCTAAAATTTAAATGAATTTGAGCTCAGGTCTTCCTGCTGAGAGTCCATCCAGTGTATCGAGCCCCGGGACCACCACCGACCACCCGGGCCTCAGGGAGGACGCGGGTCCTGATGTGGCGACATGGAGTCAGTGACTTTTGAAGATGTGGCTGTGAACTTCACCCAGGAAGAGTGGGCTTTGCTAGATTCTTCCCAGAAGAAACTCTACAAAGATGTGATGTGGGAAACCTTCAGGAACTCAGCCTCTATAAGAAAAGAAAAGGAAAACCAGAACATTGAATATGTGTACAAATATTCTAGGAAAAATCAAAGAAGTCCAATGGTACAGAAACTCTGTGAACATAAAGAAGAAAGTGGCCACTGCAAAGAAATCTTCTCCCAGACTTCAGATCATTCTGAAAATGATAAACCTTCTGGAGTAAAAGCACAAGGAAGCCATGTGTGTGGAAAAGTCCTTAAGGGTCCTTCATGCCAAAACGTGGCCCTAACAGCTGACACTGGACACAGATCATATAAGAATCAGGAATGTGGAAAGAAGCTCTATAAACATGAGGAACATGAAAAAGCCCTCAGTTACCCCAAATGTGTTACCCCAATAACACATACTGGAGAGAAAGGCCATGATTGTAAGCAGTGTTCTGAAGCCTTCACTGGAGACAGTTGTAGTCATGGGCATGCAAGAAGTCACACGAAAGAGAAATCCTATGTGGTTAAGCAATGTGAGAAAGCCTTTAGGCATTCAAAATCTGTTAAATTACAAGCAAGAGTTCACACTGTAGAGAAACCCTACGAATGTAAGCAATGTGGGAAGTCCTTTGGTTCGTCCCGTTCCCTTCACATTCATCAAACAAGTCATGGAGGGAAACCTTATGAATGTAAGCTATGTGAGAAAGCCTTCAGATTTCTCACTTTTCTTCTCAAACATAAGTGTGTTCACACCAAAGAAAAGTCCTATGGATGTAAGCAATGTGAGAAATCCTCTTGTTATTCTGAGTCCCTGAAAATACATGAAAGAAGTAAAATAAAAAAAATTAAATGAATTTGATACCATTTTGTAAAGTATTGGGAGCATAACAGTAATGCAGACTATCTCTTAATGCAGCTCTATTCAATGAACTGGCCAACTGTATACAGGGAATTTTGAAATAGAATCTTACTAGGTTGTTGAGAGTTTCACTAAGTTGCTAAAGCTGGCCATGAACCTGAGATATTCCTGTCTTAGTCTCCCAAGTACTGGAATTGCAGGTGTGTGCCACCATGCCCAGCTTAAACAAAACAATTTAGAGTATGGTTTATAGAAGAAAGATAATGCAGAATTATAATCATCTATATCAAAGATATGAGTATTGCCTTTCCTCATCTCTCTCCCTAGCATTAAAATAATGGGCAAACAAATGTGCACTTATACATTTTACATTAAAATGACAATGTTACATTATGTATTATATTTTTACTGCTTTTCTTATTTTAATTAATTTTTATTAGCCATGGATTACTATTTTTTCCTTATGTGAGATAACTCAGTTTCACTACACAGCATGATAGTTCAATTCTTTCTATCCAGAACTTTGAGCAAGTTGCCTAACTCCTCAGATATTCTGTTTCCTCATTTGTAAAGTGATGATGGTACTATCTATTTCAAAGTTTATAAAGAGGATTAAATGAGATAATGTATATTAAGGACTTAAGATTGTGTCCGGCTACACAGTAAGCCCTTGCTGCAGTTTAGACAAGTGTTCCCCATAGCCCCATGTGTTGAAGGCTTGGTCCCCTGCCCGGGGTGCTGTTGGGAGGGGTGGAACCTTTAAGAGGTGGTGCTTGGTGGGAGGACGCTAAAACATTGAAGTGGATATTGGGACCCTAGCCCTTTCTTCTTTCCCTTTTGCTTCTAAATAGCCATGACGCGAGCAGCTTCCTCTGCCACACTCCCCACCAGGGTCTACTGTCTTACCACAGGCCCAAAAGCAATTGACCATGGACTGAAGCCTTTGAAATTGTGAGCCAAAATAAACCAACCTTTCCTCTTTATAATCTATTTCAGGTATTTTGTCATAGTGACAGAAAGCTGACTAACACAACCCTTAATAAACAATATCAACTCACATACTTTTAATTATTATAGCAGAAATTGTAACCCAAGTGTACAAATCTGTTCAACCTGCCATAGTAAAATTCCACAGACTGAATGGCTTAAACAATGGAAGTTTACTTTCCCATTGTTCTGGAAACACAGAGTCTAAGATCAAGCTACCAGCAAGGTTAACATCTAGTCTGGCTTCTCTCCTCAATCACAGATGATGCCTTCTTGTTATGTCCTCACATGGCATTTTCCCTGCGCTCACATGGACAGAAAGAGCTCTGTCAGCTTTTTCTCATCTTATCAGGACACCAGTCTTATTGGATTAGAGCCCACCTTTAGGCTTCATTTAACCTTCATTTCCTTCTTGAATACTCTTTTTCAAACAACCACAGTAGGACTTCAACATATGAATTTTGGAGAGATACAATTTAGTTTATAACACTAGATAAATATACATTCTACCTATAAAGAATGGAACCTAGAGTAGCTTCGGGATGTAGCAGAAATGGTCTATCATGTAGAATGAACTCAAAAGCAAGAGCAAGTGTGGTCCACAGTGATACATATTCAAGAAAAATGGAGAACTCTAATTCTGTACTTAAATTTAATGACTCACTATATCAAATTATAGTTGTTTTAATTTCCTTTTCCCTAAGATCTGCATATAAAATCTAAATATAAATGATCCCATATCTTCTTACTTTATAAAGATATGTTAAGGACCAATATGACATCATTCAATAACAAATCTGATATTTCTGGAAAAGGTAAGGTGAATACCAAGGTGCAAAACGGGCTTATTCTGCTTGTTACTATATTCATTAATTTTTCTACTTTTTCATTAAAAATTTATTATCTACTGTGTGCAATATACCAAAGATTCAGAAGAAATAATGCCTAAACACATGACCTTAAATAGCTCACAGGCCTTGGGAAAGAGCAGACATGTAAATAAGTAATTATAATGACTAGAAATACAGCACACAGTTGTTTATTATAAGAGTAAATGCCATGAAAATGTAATTTTCATTTATTGAATGCTAACTATTATATCCCAGTTAACAGGCCAGGTGTTTCATATATTAATGACTTTATCTAATGTTTCCAAAATTACAGAGTTAAATTCTCTATCATGCTTAACATTTTACAGCACTAGGACAATTAAGTGTCTTGTCCAATGGTTCATAGTTGTGAAGTATAGAGCTAAAATGAACTCCGCTGTGACTGTTATGGAAGATATTATCATAATCACACTCTGTCCTGCCTCTTTGCTCTGCAATCAAAAAGGAGCATCTCAGTCCCTGAGTCACAGATACTAAATAGAAGTTCCTGTTGAATTGGCTTTTGAAGGCTGAGTATGAGTTGTCCAGGTAGAGAAGGGGGAAGCAGTAATGTGGGAAGACTGCAACTCATAAAGGAATATAGCTTATTCAGGAATAGACAGCACCATGGGGGTACTTGTCCTGTGTGAAGTCACTTTGAGGCCCAATACTCAAGAACCTAGTATGGATCATGCTTTATCCTGAATATAGCAAGGGTTTAAACCTTGGACTTTGGAGGACAGGAAAACAACATAAAATGAGATAAACTTTCTGTTTTATATGGTACTGGAATGAAAATATGTATTCTGGGATAAGGAGGGCAGAATTTCTGAGAGTTAAAAATGAGCGAGAAGAAGATCAGTTTATCACTGTGAAAGAGTGGGATGGAGAAGGAAATACACCAAGTGATGTGTGCCTGTTTTATTGTATCACTTTGATGTATAATGACAATGCACCAGGAAAAGTATAAAAATAGTTCAAGTGTGTATGTGCATCATAGGAACTTGGAGTAAGACTATAGAGGAGAATGTTGAATACAGTTTAAAAAATAGACATGCCAGTTACTTATAGTTATGTATATATAAGATGAAGTATAAATAAAAAAGCAAAACTGACTTCTAGGTTCTTAGTTTTAAGAATTCCATTTTCTAAAGCAAAAGGTGGGAAAGAGGTGAGGGGAAGTAGGTTCAGAGTGGATGATAGAGTCCACTTAGAATTCCTAGCTTTGAGTTGCTTGTGTGTTATGTAAATGAATATTGCCTGTAGACACTGGAAATGCAATCCTGGAGCCCAGGGAGAGATGTCAAAGCTGGAGATGGTGAGTTGGAAGCTCTTACCTATAGTCAGCAACCAGAACCAGAAAGATAGGAGAGAACCAGGGAAAATAGCATTCTGGGAGTCAGAAAATTCAGGAAGTAACAGAGTTTTATTCCATGGAGGTTTAGTAAGGATTCATTAATATCCTTTTAATTTGATTGCTGGGAAGTCACAGGTAACATTACAGAAGCAGCTTTCATGGAATATAAGGATGAACGCCAAATCATAGTGGGTAACAGGAGGAGGAAGTGGACATCTTAAGTGAAGAATATGGTCTCAAGAACTTTGGTACTCCAGAGAAGGATTGTTCTGTGACAATGTCCAGAAGGGAAGACTGAGGCAGTACTGTTGGTTTTTCCTCCATTACATCTAATATTTCTTTTCTTTTCTTTTCTTTTCTTTTCTTTTCTTTTCTTTTCTTTTCTTTTCTTTTCTTTTTGGTGGTACCGGGGTTCCTGGAAGCCCTTCTACCTCCAGGCTACACTCCCAGACCTATTTTATATTTTTGAAACAGGGTCTCTTATGCCAGCGCGTCTGGCTTCGAACCTGTGCCATCCTCCTGTCTCCGCCTCCCAAGCACGGGGATTACAAGCGTGCACCACCACACCCGGCTACATCTAATATTTCTAATAATACTAACAATATAATAACTTTTTAGGCCTTTGAAAGACACCTTACATTCTTTTTAAGTTTTCCTTCATTTGCTAGTGATAAAAGAAATTGTTTTTACTCAAATTTATACATGAAATTTACCTGTTTGCTCTATGTCCAGCTGACATGAAAGCCTTAGTAAAATATCTATTCTACAGAGTATCAAACTCAGAATGTTTTTACATATCCTTTTTCTGACAATGTCCATTAAATTGTGCAAGTCTGTTAGTGTTGTTTTCTTTATTTCTACCATATGATTGGAATTAAGAAAACTTCCTACCTGATCATTTCCATGAATAAATAGATTAAGTACGGGAAGAAAGAGGAACCAAAATGACTTCATTCAAAGATTTGCATGTTTAGAACATGAAAGGGAAAGACATTCAAAATTCTACTGAACTATCTCCAGTGACTAATATGAGGCAATATGTTAGAGAATTGGGCTAGTTTTCTAAGTTTCAAGCAAGAGAGGCCTAGCATTCTAAGAAACAGAGCCCCTTGTACTTAGCACATCCGCCTGCCATTGAGATGCTAAGCAGCTGTAAAGAACACTTGGACTCCCCATTTCACTTACTCCTTGAGGAAACATGGGATTAGAAAGCCATCCTCTGTGAAATGACAGTCTTCTTGAATGAGGCCTTTGGCAGATAACCAAAAGGCCACCCTCTTCTCTGCAGAAAGCCAGCAGATCATCATTTTAGTGACCAGCATATTCATGAATCTTGCAGTCTCCAGGTTTTCTGGCTTTACCTCTTCCAAAAGTGATGCACGGTCCCCTAAAAAGAAAGAAAAAGCAAAGATTTAGAGAAGGACATCAGACCACATCTCCTCTAGCTTTGTCTGGGTCTACATTCTCACCGCTGTAATCCAAAACAACTGAGCACACAACTTAGAGGAAGGCATATTTAATTGCACATAGTCTGGGAGATTTAAAGGTTCAGTCCATGTCAGGCCAGGTCTGCAGAGTTCAGGGCATGGTGATGGGAAGCAGAGAGAAGGAGAGCACAAGGGCCATTCTCATGTGTAGAGGTGGGAAGCAGGGACCCAGCAGGGGAAGGAGGAATCACATAATCCCAGAAGCCACCCCCTTTCCAGGGACCCCCTCCTTAACAACCAAACTCTGCTTCCAAAATGCTACTTTGTTTCTGTGAGGGCTAGGGGGACATCTACATCCAAATAATTATAGGTTTCAAGTAAAATCTGCATTGTAAACAGTTTTTTAGCATTTACTTTGGCACCGTCCTACTGACGAGTATACCTATAATGCAAGCAAGATAAAAAGAATAGCATCAACACACATGCCTGGTGCTACCCATACATCAGCCCATGCTCCTGTAACAATCTAATGAGGAAAAGCTGCTATCCTAGTCTGCCTGCACAGTAAAGGAGGCTGAGCAAAGCTCAGTAACTTGTCTACAGTCAGAGTGAGCAAGCAAAGGAAGGCCTGGGCTGAGGTCTGGCCGCCTGCATGTTCCAGGGTGCCTTCTTGTGGCCAAATGGCTGAGCTAACAAAACCCCTTTGTCTCACTTGATAAAATGCACATCTCACATTTCTCTGACTCAATTATCATTTTTAAAGTATTTCTCCTCTCTCAGGAAAAAAAAATATGTGTTTACTTTTGTACCATTAATATAATTTGTGACTTTGTAAGCTAAGATGAGAAAGTAAAAAAAATTAGTGTGTCTTAAGGTAAGGACCAAATATTCCTGTTGTAAGCAAATGATTTCTCTCATTAGGAGTATTTGCTATCTGTATTAGTAAATATGATGGATTTTCTCCCCTTCTCCTTAGGCCAAATTGTGTTGATTGTCAATGGCACTTAAATTGGCTGCATAATACTTTGACGACCTGTGGAGGAAAATAACTTTAAAAAATACTGGTGCCAGGATCTTATACTCAGATATTCTATTTTAATTATCCTGTAGAAGAATCCAGGTATATATATATATATATATATATATATATATATAGAGAGAGAGAGAGAGAGAGAGAGATACAACACACACATACATATATATATACACATTTATATATACATACATATATGGATATACATATGGATACATACATATATTTGAGTATATATACATGCTATATATATATACACACACATATATACACACAGAGACACACACATTAGAACTTTCTAAGATCTTATCTTAGAAGATCTAAGAACCTTATCTTAATCTTATCTTAGAAGGTTTTAATGTGCAGTCAGAGTTGGAAGCCACTGAGGTCCACAATCAAACTGGTATCCTCCAAGCTAAATTATACTTATATAAGATACCCATGCATACTCAGTTAAGAGTCTTGGCTTGATCTTTTGTATAACATAAACCAGATGGTGAAAGATCGCATAGTGAAGAATCAAGAGCTCTTATCAATAATACTATAGACTGTAGGATGTTTTTGATCCCTGCTGGTTAAATGTCTTAAAATTTTAGTTCGTGGAATGTTTGAGAAAAGTTAACAATACTATTCTCCTTCTCCCAATCTCAAACAAAGAATGATGTTGCAAAACCTGAGACTGGCTTTGAAAACAAAATAATTTTTTTTCAGTTCTAGAGTTTAAACCCAGGGCATGTTTGCCAAGCTTGGGATGAAAAATAGTGGTGATGGTGGTATTCTTTACCAAGATAGAGAAGGTGGAGACAGGAACAAATTAAGAGTGGAGTGAGTAAAATAGGACTTTGTAAGAATTGGTCATTCAGTTTGCCTATTGGTCACCTAAGTGACAAGATCAAGTAGACAGTTGAATAGATAATTCTGGAGCTCAGCACAGGATTGAGGCTAGAGCTGCAGATTTAGAAGCCTATTATATAGAAACCATTCAAAGTCATGAAGACTGCTTTAGAGTATCAGGAGAGAAAAGAGCCAAAGTAAAAAGTGCTTAAATAAGGGCCAACTATTTCAAATGCTGCTGGAGAGCCAAATAACAGAGGTGGAATCCCTAAAAAAAAAAAACTCATGGTCTCCAGTTTGGGGTTTGGGAGATATGGTCACCAAAAGGAATGCAATTGATGACAATACAACTTTTAAAAAATTATATTGGAACATTATAGTTATATAAAATAGTAGAATTTACTGTTACATATTTGTCATTTATTTAATGTAGCTTCATGTCGCAGTACCTCCCCTTTCTCTCTCCTCCTCCCTCTCCCTGGTCCCCTTTCTCTACTTTACTAGTTTCACTTCTGTTCATGAGACTCTCTACCTCCTTTCTTCCCCCTCGTTCACACAGGAGAATAAACATATGACCCTTCACTTTCTGAGTCTGACTTAATTCATTAAATGTAATCCTGTCTAGTTCCATCCATTTTTCTAAAAATGACATAATTTTGTTCTTCTTCATGGCTGAGTAAAACTCCATTGTGTATATGTATTTTCTTTGCTCATTCATTTGTTGACAGACACATAGGCTGATTCTATAACCTGTGTATTGTGAATTATGCTGCTATAAGCGTTAGTATGTAGGTATTGCTATAATGTTGATTTTCATTCATTTGGGTTAATTCCTAGTAGTATACCTCAGTCAATGCTGGTTTTGATAGTAAAATTCTTGCCACAAGTTAGTGGGTATGTTTGGCAAAACAGACTAAATTGAAAGTATATTGGTAAAGATACATGTTTGAGTGCCGGTACAAGTGTGTGCCCAAGAGCACAAGATCAATGCAAGGTCATTAAAAGATAATTAAGATTTAGGGAGCCAGGCGTGGTAGCACACACTTGTAATCCCAGCATTCGGGAGGCTGAGACCAGGTGCGTGGACAGCCTCAGCTACTTAGCAAGGCCCTTCACAACTCAGTGAGACCATTTCAAAAATAAAAAGACTGAAAACCATGGCTGGGGGTATAGCTCGGAGGTACAATGCCCCTGGGTTCCATTCCTGGTACCACCAAAAAAAAACACACAAATATTTATGGTTTTAATACCACTGTTCTTTATGAAGTAGAATAAGTAGACATATTACAAAGTAGACAAGTAGTGACTGACTAAATAAATTTCACATTATTTTCTATTTCCCTTTTTCTTGAAAACTCAGCAGGATCTGGGAGAGCTGATATGTAAGAAACAACGATTTTAGCCTAAGCTAGATACTTCAATCAATAAAATGACATAGTCTGAGTTAAGGGGAACAACTCCATGAAATGACCCTTTAAAATAAATGATCCTAATATTTTCTGGTACAACTTTGAGGTTTCTATTGAAAATATGCAATGTAGCCGGGCGTGGTGGCGCACGCTTGTAATCCCAGCATTCGGGAGGCTGAGACCTGGAGGACTGTGGTTCACAGACAGCCTCAGCTACTTAGTGAGGCCCTATGCAACGCAGTGAGACCCGCTTTCAAAATAAAGAATAAAAAATAGAGCAGGGGGTATAGCTCGGAGGTCAAATGCCCCTGGGTTCCATCCCCAGACCCGCAAAAAAAAAAAAAAAAAAGAAAAGAAAAAGAAAATATGCAATGTGGGTGAAATAAGATAGTTTTAAAGGAGCATCAATTTATATACAGGAAAAAACAGTGTAGGGTAAGGTAATCCAGGTGCCACACAAAAGGCCTGCTGTTTCAGTGACTACAAGAAATCAGATTGCAGTTACCTTGAGCTTAGTCACTTAGTCATCAGATAGCTTTGTTTACAAAAACAAAAACAGAAAAAAAAAAATCCGGAACCAAAAATTTTATCCTCAAATACCCTAAAATATTCCATGTTAGAGTTAACAATGAAAAATTAAGATTTTTTAAAATTAAAAACTCTAAAAATACCAAACAAAGCCGAAAACATTTACACAGCTATTATTCATACTCATGATAAAGGACAGCGTGTTTATATTGTTTTCCACACCGCAGACAAGCAAGGATCTCTCTCAGAGAGGCATATAATGATTCATCAAAAACTAAATTAGCTTCTATAATTTTAAAGCATATGAGAAAAGGAAAGACGTTCATAGCAAGTGCCTGAAATATGAATGTGTAGCCCTATAAGCTGTTCAGCTTACAATGGAGTATGCAACACCCAGGAAAAAAATAAACCCCAAAAGGCAAAGCTCCCTTCTTACAGAATAAAGAGATCATAATAGTCGCCCTTTTAAGTCTCCATCTGGTATGCCTTACATTAAGCAGCACATTTATGACCGATGATCTTTTATGTCACCAGGAAATATTGACTAAAGGAAATATTTGTTCAGGTTTGTTTGCCATGTGGTGACCACCTGTTTGGAGCTGTCGTGATAATCAGTATTTGAATGATCACAGTTCAGGTTTGTTCTTTACAACCAAATCTAGAATTGGTCCTGTGTTCCTAGGTGTTTGTCATAAATACAGAAGGGCAAAATAAAAGAAAGATGGCCTTATATAGAAAAGGTAGAGAGGAATATTTCCATTCCATTTTTATTGAGGTAAACCACTGGATAATGTTAATTGTACAGGCAACGATTTGGTAACTTTCCAAAGATACAGAAAACAGATTTATTTTGTCCAATTTGTGTGAGTTTACACCAGTTTCAGAAAACTGAGTCATGTCAAATTTAAAAGTCATTAGGTTTTTAGCTGCTTGCTGGGGCTATGGAAGAGTTTATAAATATGTAGGTCATTTATTGAGATAATAAGACTGGGATTAATGTACCTATTCAATCTAATCAGACTTATTCTAATTTACTAAAACTTAAAAAAATAAAAAGTCCCTAAGAAGTCTCCTAGAAATGAATACCAGAGAAATAGTTTTTGATCTGTAACACAGAATAAATTAACCAAACAGAAATATTTTAGATATAGCATAAAGTAATTATATGAGATCTTTAATTTATCACCAAATTGATCTGAACTAAATACAGGAGAGTATATTCCTGATGCATCTGTCATACAGAGAATTCCTATTGTGCCTTGCAGCGTCCAGAAAGATATTTTCTGACGATTCCTGAGCAGGGAACATCTAGAAACTTTAAAAATGTTTTTAGCTGGGCATGGTGGTGCACACTTGTAATTCCTGTGTTTGGGAGGCTGAGACAGGAGGATCGCACAGGTTCGAAGCCAGCCTCAGCTACTTAGTGAGACTCTGTTTCCAAATAAAATATAAAATAGGTCTGGGAGTATAGCCTGGAGGTATAAAGCCTCTGGGTTTCAACCCCAGTACCACAAAAAAAAAAAGTTTTTAGAAAAGTCCAATGGTCAATTAGGATTAAGTACACGAAAGTGCTTTGTAAGCTGTAACTAGTTCTATTTATCTGAGCATCATGATCTCTTTAGGTTAATAATGATACCATGACATGATAATTTATATATTATATAATTGTTTGAACTTCAGATCCTACTCTTCTCTCTTTCCTGATTCAGGTGATGCTATGAATAATATTGGTAATTTCTAAATGTGAATACTTGTTTTTTTCGTAGAAGATTTTTAAAGATTCCGCAAACGCAGTTCCCACAAAAACATCTGAAACAGTAGCTGTGTAAGTGGAATGAATCTTTCCGTTTTGTCATCTAAGAGACCTGAAGTTCTAGTCTGAAGTTCATGATACATTAGTATATATTCCATGATATACTAATTAGTATATCACTTCTAAGAAATTACCCCCAAAGCACAAAAAGGAACATTGATTCTCGCAGGGATATCAGCAGCAGAGATGCCCCCAAGGCCTGCACAGAGAGCTCTCTGCAGGACCCGTTCTCAGCGTGGGGCGGCTCTGCTGCCATGAGTCACGAGCGCTCATCTTGTTCCTCCACCTAGCAACTTGACCAGTTCATACTTCCACTTACCTTTTTAACTTTGTCACCAAGAAAATGTGCCACAAATTGGAGTAGCTTAATAAAGTGAAATGAGCTCTGTGAGTTTCCACTTCTAGCACCTGCTGGGTTTAGAGTGTTTTCTCATCCATCTGGGATAACCCGTGCTGACACAGTTTAGCTCTGTAAAACCAGTTATACCCATCACCCACAGTAGCATGGCCCAAACCAGGTTAGGATGATGTCAACTGCAGCAAATACCTGCCAGGTCCCAAGCATATTTTATGGGTGTATTTTGGGAGGGTGGAAAAAACAAGTAAAAGGTAACTCTCTGTGCCTTCTTTATTAAATTTTCTATATTTATGTTTACTTTTTGGTGAAACTGATATTTTAACCCAGGGGCATTCTACCTCTGAGCTATACCCCCAGCCCTATTTTATTTTGTTTCATTTTATTTTTAAAAAGGTCTTAGTAAGTTGCTGAGGCTGGCCTTGGCCCACAATTTTTTCTGTCTCAGCCTCCCAAATACTGGGATTATAGCGTGCACAATTACACCCAACTACATTCCATTTTTTTTAATGTGTTATTATGGTCAAAACTTTCAAAATTTTATATCTGTGTCTAACCATATCTTAGGGCCTTTTCCTACCCACTGGTCCTCTCAACATCATTTTCTTTCCCTTCTTCCTCCCCATCTTTTCCCTTCTTAATATGTGTAACATTTGAGCCAGGTGTGGTGGCGCACGCCTATAATCTCGGTATTTGGGAGGCTAGACAGGAAGATCGCAGGTTCACAGCCAGCCTCAGCTACTTGGTGAGGCCCTCCGCAACTTACAGAGACCCTGTTTCAAAAAAAAAGAATAATAAACAGGGCTGAGGGTAGAGCTCAGAGGTAGAATGCCACCAGGTTCAACCCCCAGTTCCACACACACACGCACGCACACACACACACACAAGTGTAACATTGACTCTTTCCTTCAAACTGTTTGCATCAGGATGTGTTATGATGAAAACCCAAGGCTGGAAAGCATATGCCAATTTGGCCTTGGTTGTGAGAAGCATCTTATATATTTTGTAGTTTTATAACTTTTAAGAAAATAGCCCCAGGCTTGAGACTCTGCAGGTTCTGCCAAGAATAGTGATACCCATGTAGACTTTCTTAGCTATATATGAAGATGAGCCTACAAAGGCAGAATTTTGACCCAACTTCTACATCTCAATGATTTGGAAATCCAGAACCACTGTGTAATTCTTCAATGTCCTACGGATGGATGCCCTGACACACTCAGAGGACCTTAAGTTCTTTTTAAAGGCAGATCCTGTGTGCATTTTTATATTCTAGTTATCGTAGCACTGAACATAATGCCTTGCTCACAGAATTGTTCAATAAATAAATGCTTATAAAAGGGGACTTTTCCTTTATTCTGATTTCTTTTAATTCCTGAAAACCCTCAGATAATTAATACTAAAACCTAGTTCCCCCAACTTTGAGCATCAAAGATTCTCAGCATCAGAAGATTCTAATAAATAGCTGGTTTATTTTTTATAGGAGAGGGGTGAATTCTCTCTTTTCCCTGACTCACCTCTACCTCCACTTCACCCAGCACCCCTTAGTGAATTATGATTTCGCTAACGGGTAGAGGTGATCTCCTATGTGGTACAAGTTGGAAGTTTCTGATGCAAATACAGAGGCCCAGAATTCTCTGAGGACTGATCTTTAAAGGGAAAGAGCACAGGACAGGCAAGTTCCTAGAAGACTGTCTACTGGGTCAAGGCAGCACTCTCTCCCTCTCTCTTTCTTGTAGCTCTTTGCAAAACTTCCCCAGGACCATCTTTGCCACCATCTCGGGGACTTTATCAGTGTGAAGTATGTCCATGGGAGTCTGAGAGCAAAATCCTCAAATCCAAATGCAGAGTATCAACCTGGGCCCCTGTATGAAGACCTCAGGCCCATTACCATCATCCCAATTCTGTGCATAACCCCACTGAACTGAGTGCCAAAGACATGGACATATGAAAATATCATTACAGGAGAAATCTGTTGCTGTGGGAGGGCTAAGATCAATTTTAGTCAGAAGGGCCTCTTGGAAGAGTTATACTCAATATCAGCCTTGAAGGCTAATAGACTCTAATTAAGTGGAGTTTTAATATTACATGCATTGGGCAAGAAAGTGTACATGTTGGGATGCTTCCTAGGAAAGCTTCAGCCCATTGGGGACAAAAGGAAGGATCAAGGGACACTGGGCTAGCTTGGAGGCCAAGGCACCATGGGCCTTTGAGTCCAAATTAAGAAACTTAAATTATCTGTAGGTTTTAACTCTGAAAGTTTTTGTACATAGAACTAAAATTATCAAAGCTATCTGAATTTGAATTTGGGTATACAAGCAGGCTTTTATCCAGTGTCATGAGATGCCTTGAGGGGTGTGTGTGTGTGTGTGTGTGTGTGTGTGTGTGTGTGTTCACATGCACAGACACACTCACTGTGATATATGAATGTATTTTGTTTTGCTTTTTGAAATGTCTTCATAGGCCAAAGAGAATAATAATTAAAAAAAAAACACTTTTAGAGACATAGTTTGGCAAAAGCATCATGTCACTGGAATATAACCATCTTCCTTCAAGAAAGCAGTCCAGCTTATTCCCTGGAAAATGCAACATACTGTGACTCCATATTTTATTCAACTGTAATTCATGAGTGTTTACAAACTTGGCCAATAGTTTTTGCTGATTGAATAAGTTTCAATTGTGTATAATGAAAACATTCCTGAGGTGACATACATTCGTCAACAATAGCCCAGGTGTGTTTGTAATGAATCCCCACCGAGATCCATTTTTCACTCGAGCCACTGTCCCTTGTTCCCTAAGGTTCCATATTTGAGAATTTATGGATATTGCCCTAGAGCACGATGAAAGGCCCAATACCTAATTTGTCCGTTGGGATTCAATAAATACATTTTTCCAATGACACAATATTTACTACCTTTTATAGACTTTTTTTCTCCAAACCTCCCAAGGGCAAGGAGGTGGTTGGCTGCAGTTGTATTTCTCATTGTAACAGAATTTCAGATTTGCTTTCCCAAAAGACACTTTGTAGATCTCTGCTTCTTTTACAGTTATTGATAATCAGATTGGCTTTTAAAAGGTGCTACTATTTGGCATCCAATAAGAATACAATCTTGATCATAACTTGCAATTTCAGAGCCTTTCTGGAAGACTAAAACTTTTATTTCAACAATTTGGGTTTTTTCATTTTTTATTGGTACGCTGTATTTATACATTATGATGAAGCAAAAAACTTGTGTAGACATAAATGTACACATCACCCAGCCAACCCCCACCCAGACCCTATCCCACTCCCTCCCTATCCCTCCCTCTCATGCTTGGCTTGGTTGATTATGATATGAATTAGTACATCATGAACTTTTAAAAGTTTCCTTCTCCCCTCCTCTCATCCCCAAAGTTAGATTGCCTTATTTGCTCCTCTATTGGATCTCTTTTTTCACCTGGATTTCTTCCTATGACCCCTTTCACCTTAGCTTTCACATATTAGGGAAAGCATTCGATTCCTTACTTTTTGTAAGGACTAATTTTGTAACTGACTAATCTCGCTTAGCATAATGTCCTCAAGATCCATCCATTTCCCTGTAAATTCTGCAATTGTGTGTTTTTTTTTTTAATGGCTGAGTAAAATTCCATTGTGTACATATCCCACAGTTTTGTAATCCATTCATCTGTTGATGGACATCTTGGCTGGTTCCATAGTTTGACTATGGTGAATTGTGCAGCTATGAACATAGATACACATGCATTAGTTTGGTAATTTGGTTTCCTTCCTTTTGGGTAGATACCCAGAAGTGGTATTGCTGGGTCGAACGGTAGATTTGTTCCCATTCTTCTGAGGATTCTCCATACTGTTTTCTAAAGTGGTTGCACTAATTCCCAGTCCCACCAGTAATGTTTTACAGTTCCCACTTCTCCATATCCTTGCCAGCATTTGTTGTTATTTGTGTTTTGAATGATTGCCATTCTAGTTGGAGTTAGGTGAAATCTCAGGGTAGTTTTGTTTTGCATCTCTCTGATTGCCAGTGATGTTGAGCATTTTTTGATGCATTTATTGACCATTTGAATTTCTTCTTTCATGAAGTGTCTATTTAGTTTGATTGCCCATTTTTATTGGATTATTTATTTTTTTAGGGTTGAGTTTCTTGAATTATCTGTATATTCTAGATATTAGTCCTCTATCAGAGGAGTAGGTGGTGAAAATCTTCCCCATTCTGCTGGCTCTTGATTGAGGTTCTTGACAGTTTCCTTTGCTTTATGGAAGTACTTTAGTTTCATACAATCCCACGTATTGATTCATCTTTTAGTTTATAGTGCCTTTGGGGTTTTGTTGAGAAAGTTTTTATCTGTGCCTATGTATTACAATGTTGGACCTATGCCTTCTTCAAGGAGCCTCAAGGTCTCTGGTCTAATTTCCAAGTCTATGATCCATCTTGAATTGACTCTTGTGCAGGGTGAGAAACTGGGATTAATTTCCAATTTTCACATATGGTTAACCAGTTTTGCCAATACCATTTGTTGAACAGGCTATCTTTTTTCCAGTGTATGTTTTTTACCCCTTTGTCAAAAATCAATTGGCTATAAGTGTGTGGACTTGTTTCTGGGTCTTCTATTCTATTCCATTGATCTATGTATCTGTTTTTGTGTCAGTACCATGCTGTTTATATTACAATGCCTTTGTAGTATAGTTTAACATCAGGTATTGTAATTCCTCCTACATGGTTTTTGTTGCTGAGAACTACTTTGGCTATTCTGGGCTTTTTGTTGTTCCAAATGAATTTGAGGACTGATTTTTCTATGTCTGTGAGGAATGATCTTGATAGTTTAATGGGCATTGCATTGAATCTGTAGACCACTTTTGGAAGCATGGCCATTATTTATTCTGCCTATCCATGAGCATGGCAGATATTTCCATCTTTCAAGATCTTCTTCAATTTCTTTTTTCAATGTTTTATCATTTTATTTGTAGAGATCTTTTACCTCCTAGGTTAAGTTTAGTCCCAAGTATTTTGTTTTTCTTGTGGGAGATCCTGAGTGGAAGTGTTTTCTGAATTTCTTTTTCAGTGGATTTATGGTTGGTGTACAGAAGAGCTTCTGATTTTTTTAAGATTGATTTTGTATCCAGACACTTTGCTGAATTTGTTGATCAGTTCTATAAGTCTTTTGGTTAAGTCTGTTGGGTCTTCTAGCTATAGTATCATGTCATCTGCAAATAGTGAAAGTTTAAGTTCTTTTTTTCCTGTTTGTACTCCTCTGATTTCCTTTTCTTGCCTTATTGCTCTGGCTAGAGTCTCAAGAACTATATTAAAGAAAAGTGGTGATAATGGACATCATTGTCTTGTTCCTGTTTTTAAGGGGAAATCTTAAAGTTTTTCCCCTTTTAATATAATATTGGCTGTGGGTTTATTATAGATTGCCTTTATGATGTTGAGATATGTTCCTTCTATTCCAATTCTCTGCAGTGCTTTTATCATAAATGAATGTTGGATTTTATCAAATACTTTTTCAGTGTCTATTGAAATGATCATATGATTTTTGTCTTTGGTTCTGTTTATATGATGGAATTACAAGGATTGATTTTCATATGTTGAACCAGCCTTGCATCCCTGGGGTGAACCCTACCTGGTCATAGTGTATGATTTTCTTTATGTGTTTGTGAATGTGTGTTGCTAGTATTTTGTTTAGTAGTTTTACATACAAATTTATCAAAGATATAGGCCTGTAGTTCTCATTCTTTGAACTGTCTTTATTTGGTTTTGGTATTAATGTGATTTTGGCTTCTTAGAATGTATTTGGGAGAGTTTGGGGTTTTTTTCTATTTTATGAAATAGGTTGAGGAGTATTGGCATTAGCTCTTCTACAAAGGTTTTATAGAATTCAGTTGAGAAACCATCTTGTCCTGGGCTTTTCTTTGATGGTAGGCTCTTTATTGTTGTTTCCATCTCTTTTATTGTTATTGGTTGGTTTAAGTGTTCTATATATTCTTGACTCAGCTTAGGAAGGTTGTTTTTATCTAGAAAGTTGTCAGTTTCCTCCAGATTTTCCATTTTGTTGGAGTTTTTCAGTGTAGTTTCTGATAATCCTCTGGATTTCAACATTGTCAGTAGTAATATCTCCTTTTTCATCTCTTATCTTCATAATTTGGGTGATTCTCTTTTTTTAGTTAGGTTGGCTAGTGGTTTTTCAATTTTGTTAATTTTTTCAAGAAACTACCTTTTAGTTTTGTTGATTTTCTATATTTTTTAATTCTCGACTTCATTAATTCCTGCTCTGATTTTAATAATTTCCTGTCTTCTACTGGCTTTGGGGTTAGATCATTCCTGTTTTTTCACGGGCTTTGAGGTATGTCATTAGGTTATTTATTTGATGATTTTCTGTTTTTCTTATGTGAGCATTCAGTGCTATAAATTTTCCTCTTAATACTGCCTTCAAAGTGTCCCAGAGGTTTTGATATGCTGTATCTTTATTTTCATTTGTTTCTAGAAATTTCTTGATTTCACTTCTTATGTCTTCATGACCCATTCTTCATTCAGAAGTGTGGTGGTCAGCCTCCACATGTTCATGTGGTTTCTCCGGGTCTTTTTATAGTTGATTTCTAATTTCATTCCATTATGGTCTGAAAAAACAAAAGGAAGTATGTCACTTTTTTTTTTTTGTTTTTGTTTTTGTTTTGGTGGTGATACTGGGGATGGAACCCTTCTACCTCCGGACTACACTCCCAGATGTATTTTTTATTTTTTATTTGGAAACAGGGTCTCTTAAGCCAGCAAAGCAGGCTTCGAATCTGCATGATCCTCCTGTTTCCACCTCCAAAGCACGGGGATTACAAGTGTGCACCACCACACCCAGACTGTATGTCACATTTTTTTAATTTGCTACTGCTCACTTTGTGGCCCAGGATGTGATCAATTTTGGAGAAGATTCTGTGAGCAGCTGAGAAAAGATGTGAACTCCACTGTAGTTGGATGAAATATTCTATATGTGTCCAACAGGTCCATCTGATTAATGGCATTCTTTAGTTCTGGGCCATCTTTACTGACCTTTTGTCTAGAAGATCAGTCTAATGGTATGAGAGGGGTGTTGAAGTCTCCCAGTATTATTGTATTGGGGTTTATGTGTGTTTTAATGTCACATAGAGTTTGTTTTATGAAAGTAGTTGTACCTATGTTTGGGTCATAAATGTTGATTATTGTTATTTACTCCTGTTGGATTGTTCCTTTTACCAGTATAAAATGACTTTCTTTGTCTCTTCTAATAAGCTTGGGCTTGAAATCTAACTTGTCTGATATCATAGTTGCTACTCCTGCTTGTCTTTGAGTTCCATTGGCATGGATTACCTTGCTCCAGCCCTTTACCTTAAATTTGTTTCTATCTTTACTTGTAAGGTGTGTTTCTTGTAAGCACCAGATAGATTGGTTCTGTTTTTTAATCCATTTTGCCAATTTATGTCTTTTAACTGAGGAATTGAGGCCATTTACATTCAGTGTGATTACTGAGAGATGATTTTTAATTTCTAACATGTTAAGGTTTTATTTCAGTTGGAAATACTGTTTGTTCTTTTTTGCTTAGTTTTCTGCTGGATAGAAGTTCTTGTTTCTCTGGTTCTGGCATGTATTACTTATTTCTTCTTTGTAGTTTACCTCTGAGTATTTTCTCTAGTCCTGGTTTTGAAGACATAAATTTCTTCAGCTTCTATTTGCCATGGAAGCTTCTTATTTCCCCATCAAATTTGAAAGATAGTTTTGATGGGTAGGAAATTTGTGCTAAGTTGTTTTCTTTCAGAGTTTGGAATAAGTTACTCCAGGCCCTTCTTGCTTTCATGACTTGGTTTGGGAAGTCTGGAGTGATTCTAATTGGTTTGTCTCTGAATGTCACTTGGCCTTTTGTTTTTGTTGCCTTTAAGATTCTCTTCTTGGCTTCTACATTGGTCATTTTGACTATTATGTGACTTAGGGAACCTTTTCTCAGATCTTGTCTAAAAGGATTTGTATACGTTTCCTGAACCTGTGTATCAACCTCTTACTCTATGTTTGGAAAATTTTCTGCTATTACTTCTTTGAAGAGATTGTTGATTTCTTTGGTTTCACCTTCTTTTCCCTCCTCTATGCTGATAATTTTTAGATTAGCTCTCTTAAGATAGGCCCATATTTCTTCAATGTACAATTTCTGTTGATGAATTGTTTTTTCTCTTATAAACTATGTGTTCATTTTTGGAGTGATCATCTTCTAGGAGCAAGATTCTATTCTCCATGTGGTCTAATCAATTGTTTATAGTTTGAATTGATCCCTTTACTTCAATGATTGCATCCTTTATTTCTTTCAGACTCTCTCTAAATTCTTTTCTAAAATCATGAATTATTTCTACAGTTACATTCCTGATTTGATCTTCTGGAAATCTCAGCATTTCTGTGTTATCAGGTTCTGTTATTGTGGGGTTTTGAAAGCTCTTTGCTCTTGTTGTTCCTCTTTCCCATGATTTCAGAAGTTTGTACCTCTTGCTTTTGGTAGATTTCTTTCAGCTGGTATATTCAAGGGCAAGTTGTTTTCAACAGTGAAGTTTGAGTAAAGAGGGAAGTGAAGAAGTTAATGGAAGAATAGGGTAAGGTCTCAGATAGGGTTGAAAAGTATGAGTATATGAGTTTGTTAAGGTAGTATATACCAGAGATTAGAGATGGTACCAATGTAGTAGAATTTTAGTAACCATCATATAGTTTCTAGTATAGTGATATGAATTGGATTTAATACAGGACTAGGGAGCAATAAAAAAGAAGAGAAAAGATAGAAGAGGGATAGAGAGGAGAGAGGAGATTTGTACAAGGGTAGAAGCTAGGGAGAGGATTTGTTATGAGGTTTAAAAAACAAAAAAACAAACAAAGCAAAGCAAAAATCGTAAAAACAAAACAAAAAAAAACACATAAAACCACAAACTCCCTATAAAAAATAAAACAAAACAAAACAAAAAGCAATCAGATATACACACAAAAAAAAAGGAATGAAAAAACCTAAACAATCCCAACAATGAACTGATGCAACTCTACAAGTAAATTCAGCAGTCTCTCTGTGTGTAGATACTGAGTGCTACCAGCACCTTTTCCTCTGTGAATCCAGTTCTCTTAGTCTTCTCAGTCTATGCAGATGGTCGATATCAATGGGGTTGGTTTTAATATTGAGTGAAGGTCACCCTCCACACTTTCCACAGATTTGGAGTCTAGGTCTCTCCCTGCCTCTGTTGGTAGCATTTGCCTCTGAGACCAAACTCAGTTCTACACCGCTAGGGCTGGAATAGTCTGACTTCTCCCTGTTCACCACAGTTGGGATGTCTGTGGTGTTCCCGGCAATTCAACTCATTGGGTTTAGAATTAAGCATAAGATTTCCCCCACACTTTCCACTGATCTGAGCTGAGTCTGTCTGAGCTTCTGATATGATCAACAGCAGATCCCATTCCCACCTTCCCTGAGTTCTTCTCCAGTTCACCACAACTTCACTTATTGTGCTCTAGATTTCCGGGGGGGGAGGGGGTGGCAATCTCTGCCGCCACCGCTCCTTCCCTGAGTTGTATCTCAAAGTCTCAGAACCAGGGAGTTAGTTGCAGCTGTGCCAAACTCTGAAGGTGCTGTGCTAGGGGCTTTCCTTCAGGGAACTGCAACTAGGGTGTAGTAGTTTCTGCCACCCCTACTCCTGCACTGCATTGAACCGCTAGTTCTCAGACCCAGGGAGTTTATCAAAGCTGTGAGTCCCTGAGGGTGCAGTGCTGGGATTTCTCCTGTAGGGGCCACAATTTCACTTACAATTGTAGTGGCGCTGGGCTAGAGCTTTCGTGGGTGTGGTGAACTCACCACTGCTGCTGGCAATATGCCATTACTGCTACGCCCTCGGCCGTGAAGCTGGAGTATCTCCATCTGGTTTTGAACTCTGCTCTGAATCCCTGGAGACTGTGATGGGCATGGCCACAAAAATTTTAGCTTGTCTTCTTGCTGAAAGAACTGCTGGATTACATCTGACTGGACTGCAACTGGTCACTTCAGCTCCTTTGCTTTTCCTCCCTGTAGTCTGGTTCTATGAGGCAAGATGGTATCAGCACAGTGGTCGCCACAGCAGCAGGCCAGTTTCTTTTCTGCTTCTCTGGTTGTTCTAGTCTTCTTTTTTTTCTCTCTCTCTCTTGTATTTATAGCTTCTATTTCTCTATTGATAGTATTTTCTGTCTCTGTAAGGCATTTTGACACTATGGAGATCAATTGTCAGAAGTACTCATAGAAGCTTCTTTACTCAGTCACCATCTTCCTCTATGCTCCCAAAAAATTGGGTTTTTGAAAGCAGCTCTTTGTACAGTTTCCCTCATGTTATATCCATTGTTTGCTGTGTGAGGGTCCATCAGAAGCTTGGAACATGAAAGGGGAAAACTATCACTTAACATCTGAGATCTCTGTCTCCCCTTGAGTAAACCAATGCAAATTAAATTCTTGTTAGACTATGGATAGATGAGACCAAGACCATGTTCTACTAGAGTCTTTTGACTCAACGAAATAGCATTACTTGGTTGAAATAGCATTCTGTATCATATTGGATAATCATATACCCCTTTTTAGATACTTGTCAAAAACTCAAAGATGTCTTTATTGCTAGAAGTGTCCCTTTTTTTCTGTTTTGTGAAAGAATAGAACATACTAGCTGATTTCCCCTAAATCTTTCCTTTTTAGATGATCCCTTGGGGAAAATGGATATCATACTGACTAGAGCTTAGGTGTTAGAAATTGAATCCTTTAGCCGAGCATGGTGGTGCACGCTTGCAATCCCCGCGCTTGGGAGGCAAAGACAGGAGGATTGTGCAGGTTTGAAGCCAGCCTCGCGCGCTGGCTTAGTAGACCCTGTTTCCAAATAAAAATGTAAAAATAGGTCTGGGAGTGTAGCCCAGAGGTAGAGGGGCTTCCAGGAACCCCAGTACCACCAAAGAAAGAAAAGAAAAGAGAAAAAGAAAGAAAGAAAGAAGGGAGGGAGTGAGGAAAAAAAGAAAGAAGGGAGGAAAGAAAGAAATTGAATCCTTTAAAGGTCAGATAATAAGATGTCTTAATTTGATAGATAATTCTTTTGTATTCATATTTTTTAGTATTCCTACTTTTGGGAGCATTTGTTGATTTCCAGATAGATTTATTAGTCATGACTCAAGACACTGGATATATAAAAATGAATGACAATGTCTCTGCCTTTGAGTCTAATGAATAAAACAAACCAAGTAGCCCCTCCACTGTGATATAGCACAATAAGGGCTGTGTTCGCGGTGGGATGAGGTTCAGTAAGACCACGAATGAGGAGGTTCTTTGTCTGAGTACATCAGACAAGGTGTCTAAGGAGAGGTGACCTGTAGAGATTTGAACCAGAACTTTCCCAGATAGACTGAATGAGAAATATGGGACAGAGCAAAATAAGCATTAGCAGCTCTTATTTTCCATTTTACACATTTGACAAAAACAAATGCAGAATCTTTTCGGCCACTTCCTGTAGCCCATAAGGAGGGGCAAACTAAGTAACTGATTTCCTGATTAAAATCTCTGTAAAAGATGAGTTTATTATTAGTTCTGTTAGCCTGCCCAGATCTCAATTTGGATAATTACATTCCTCCTACCTAATTTATCCCTGTAGTTTTAATTGGTTTCAGAATTTGACTTCTCTTCTCTTCAATTGTTGTTTAGTGTTGTTGTTTGCTATTAAACAGCTGTTGTGTTCTTCCACAGAGCTGAATATTTTTCAGCAACTGATTTCAGCCCTATAGGGCACAGAAAGCCATTTACAAGGGTTTCAAGATGACAAATAACCCTTAAATACATAGACATGAGGTATTAATTATTGATAGCAATGGTTACTAACCATATAAGTCACTGCACTTAGAAGAGAAAAGAGTACTATCTTTGGTCTACAAATAAGATACTGAGAAACACCCTTGTTTCTTTAGATATTATCTCTGTGTTGACATTCTCAGAAGTGTTGATGTTTATTCTTCTTCTTTGCTGAGATCATATTGGTTTTAATTAAATATATGGTGCAGTGTACCAAGAACAGATGTTCATTTTGCTTTTTAATCAACTTAGAGGAAGTTTGTTAGGTCATTTATGTGTTTGGCAACATGCTATGTGACTGTTCTCCCTTTCATCCCTGGTTTGTTTATACCTCACTGGGGATGACAAAGATTGAAAGTTTGAAACTAAAAGCTACTCTGAAGGCCGATTTCAGTGCATTTCTGAATTCAGCCAACTCTTAGGGAGCCACATTATTGCTGCTACTGTTGTTAAGGGCCATGTTTGACACCCCTAATGAGGCCATCATTCTCTGCCATCCACTATGCTTTTTACTTTTGGTTGGAGTTCAGGCCCAGGGTAAGTAATAATGACCTAGTTAGTAGAAATGTAAACGGCTTTTTTCTCCATCTTTTTCACATCCAAAAAGCTTTACTTTTCTCTGTGCATGAATGCTGTTGAAAAACTGAAATAGCTTCCTCTGAAAACTGATGCCCAGTAAAAGATTCGTGTCTATCTAAATAGCCTTGAAATTTTTATCACTCAAGTCTTTGAAAAGCTGTGCAACCTAGAAAAAATGCGGTCGCAACCACAAGGCACATGCTCACTGGTGACAACTAGACTTCTGGGTCCATGATCTTAACCTGTGGAAAGAAAAGAAGCGAGCACTTGGCCATTCAATTTGCACAAGATACACCAGCACCAGCATCAGGACATTACTCCAGCTGGTACTGGCTTCAGCTGAGGCTCCCAAAGAACCAACCAGCTCCCTGCTTTCTGCATGCCACAAACAAAGCAGCCCATCCTTCACACCATCTTCTGTATCCCTTGCTGCTCTCATCCCTGCCTGGCTTCAGATACACATGTCTTGTTGCATGCCCACAGCATCTCAACAGCATTTTTCCAAATTTCCCCAATGCCTGAGAAATCCCCAAAGTCATTATAGGCACTCTAAATAATTAGGAACCATGTTCCCAAGGTAGTACCTCTCTGATACCACAAACACACACATAAAATAGACATAATATCTGATACCTGTAAGACCTAAAGGCACAGGAAACTCCCAGAAAAGTTTGAGTGTACAGGACTGCCCAATAAAGATCCGTTTTCTCCCCCTCCCACACACACACTACTTTCCATGATACTATGGGTTTGTGGATCTGAAAGAGACGGAGTCTATGCTGAGTGCCTGCAGAGAATGACACAGAATTGAGTATCTCAAGGATTGTTTTTGTGTAAGGCCAAGTGAACACAGTGTTGAGAGAAATGCAAAATGGGAGCCGGGGGCCTGGGATTTGAAGGGATTGTCTGGCAAAAGCGGAGAGAAGCCAGAGAATGAATGAGAGGGTCACAAACTACACTTCTCACTTCTTTGTCCTAGGTTTCTAGGATAATAGCAAAGAAAGCAGGAGAAAGGAGCCGAGTAGGCCCAAGGTGGGGCGGTGGCTTCAACTTTCCACTGTACACTGGGGAGGATGTAAAGGCAGGAAGGCATTTGGGGAAGGCTCCTAAGAGTGACATGATCTAGGAAAAGCAGTGCTGCGTTGTGGCCACAGTGAGGACAGGTGAGCGCCCGTGGTGGGTGAGCCTGGAGGGAGATGGAGTCTACGTGTGAGAACTTGTGGGCCACGAAGAGTTGTCCTCACCCACAAGGCTGTGAGGAGCCATTAAGGAATCTCTTTAGAAGGGCAATGGGATTTCATTTCTATTTGCAGAAGTCAGAAGTGCAGGAAACATATGAAAGCGAGAAAACAAATAGAAAGAGGAAGCTTTGTCCATAGTCCAGGGCCACAGCTAACAAGAGCAAACATCCCTACCTCCCTTTCTTTTACTTTTTTATTTTACCTTCATGTTACTGCATATTATTCTTTTGACTCACTGTTATGATAGAAAATGGAGCCAGAAAAACTTATCTCTTGGGGATTATAAAGTTACCACCAGAATATACAAACTGCTCCTGGTCATTAGGAAGCAGGATCACACTGGGGGAGATAGAGCACCTAGGAACGGAAGAAGGAAAAAAAAGCTTTTGCTGATGAATATTAGTATTGTGATAAGACTGTAATCTCATCAAAGCTGTTCCAAATTAAAAGTTTTAATCAATATTGTCCTTCCATTTACGCTTTCTTGCTCCCCACACCATCCCTGCCCCAAGAGGTTAGCCAAATTAAGTACTAATTAAAACATAACATTGGAAAATGACTTGTGGGGCTTAGGTATATAGTTAATCAAATGAGAGGAATGGCAATTAGTTTTGAAAATCCATTCACTCACTGAACAGCAACTCTTTGGACACCTGTTACCTTTTTGTGTCAGCTACTCCACTGGCTATTGGGAATACCAAGATGGAAGGCACTGTTCCTACTTCTTGGAGCGGAGGCAGAGGCAAGCCAGCGGCAAATATGATCTGGTCAATAGACGTGTTGAGCCAGGCATGGTGGCGCACACTTGTAATCCCAGTATTTGAGAGGCTGAGACTGGAGGATCGCAGTTCACGGACAGCCTCAGCTACTTAGTGAAGCCCTTTGAAACTCAGTGAGACCCTGTTTCAAAATAAAGAATAAAAAATAGGGTGTAGCTCAGAGGTAGAATGCCCCTGGGTTCCATCCCCAGGCCAGCAAAATGAAAAAAATAAAATAAAAGACTGTTGAAAGGAAGTACTAGAGCCCACAAGCTTCTCAGAGGAGCGGGTCTTTTCTTTTCCCACGAGTTAGTGCTACAATGAGAATATCAACTACAAAGCTTCGAGCTTAAGAGAAACCACACAGTGGTTCTGCTGCTGAGCACCGGTGCCAGATCACCTGGTTCCAAATCCTAGCTCCTCACTTACAGCTCGATTTCTTCCCTGGTGAGGCATGTGGGCTCCCCTCATCAGGATAATTGTGAGAATCACATGGGTTAATACAAATGGAGAGTTGAGACCAGCTCTTCAAACACTGTAGCTGTTCAATAACTGTTACCCATCATCATCATCATCATCATTAGAATTAGTAGCCAAATGATTTATAATATCAAAGTGGAAAAATTAAAAACGTCAAAGGGGATGAAATATATCAAGGGAGAGATGTCTTCACCAGAAATTTGCCTTCTGTCTGCAGAAGTAGACTTTCCCCCTTTCGCTCTGGTTCTAATCAGGGAGGCATTCACTCTGAAATCAGCCAAGGAAGGAGGTTGCTGTTCTCTCTATCTGCAATCCTGCCCTGCCTTCTCCTGAGGTGTGCCATGTTGGAGGACAGATGCCCCGGGGGAGATAGAAGGTGGAACTGAAGAACATTATCTTAGGCTATAAGTCTGTCTCCCTGCATGGAGCTGTCTTCTCTAGGATTATTCCTGCTACAAATAAAGATTTTTGGCAAACAGTGATACATAACCCTTCTATTGACCCGATAGTGGGTGTTTTTTTTTTTGGTGTGTGTGTGTGTGTGTGTGTGTGTGTGTGTGTGTGTGTGTGTGTATGGTACTGGGGGTGGAACCCAGAGGCTTTCTACCTCCGGGCTATACTCCAAGACCCATTTTATATTTTATTTGGAGACAGGGCCTCACTAAGTTGCTGAGAGCCTCACTAAGTAGCTGAGGCTGGCTTCGAACCTGTGCAATCCTCCTGTCTTAGCCTCCCAAGCACGGGGATTCCAAGCATGCGCCACCACGCCCAGCTCCCGATAGTGGTTTTGTTTGTGTTTTTGCAGAACTGGGGATTGAACCCAGAGACATTCTACCTCCAAGCTGTACCCTCAGCCCTTTTTAATATTCTTTATTTTGAAACATGGTCTCACTAAGTTGCAGAAGGCCTCACTAAGTAGCTAAGACTAGCCTCAAACCTGCGATCCTCCTGTCTCACTCAGCCTCCCAAGTACTAGGATTACAAGCATGTGTCGCCACGCCCAGCTCCCCAATAGTGTTTTAAATAAGCCTTTTTTTACCCCTCATTAACCAGATTGATTCATGCTCTTCTCAACCTTAAACTCATTTTGGTCCTGTTCTTCAAATAATATAAACAACCAAAATGCTTATAATTGCTTTCAAGATACATGACCCTATGGACAGCATCAGAACCTCTATGGACTTACTTCTTACACACTTCATAAAATGCTTCTCTTCAGTCTGTGTATGTGAAATTTGCAAAACAAGCTTTGTGCAGAATCTTGTCCTTCTCTGTTAGCAAAGTCTGGATATTAGTAAGTCTGGATGAGGCCCAGGGACCTGGCCCTGGCCCTGGCCCTGGCCATGACCTTGGGCAACCCATAATTTCTGCAGCTTTCATTTCTTCATTTGCACATTGGCAGAGATAAATTATGTAAGCTCTGTTGTTTTGCTTTAATGTGTGTACCCTGTTAATTTAAAATGATGAATATTTTAATCAAAAACATAACTGAATGCATCTTTTTTTTTTTTTTTGCGGGTCTGGGGATGGAACCCAGGGGCATCCGACCTCTGAGCTATACCCCCTGCCTTATTTTTTTTAATCTTTATTTTTTGAAACAGGGTCTCACTAAGTTACAGAGGGCCTCACTAAGTAGCTGAGGCTGTCTGTGAACTGCGATCCTCTGGTCTCAGCCTCCCAAATGCTGAGATTACAAGCGTGTGCTACCACGCCCGTCTTGAATGCGTCCTTTTAAAGTCTTTGTTGACTGCCTAGTATGTACCTGTAGCAGGTACAGAGCTAGTACACTGTGGTGCTGAACAAGGCTGAGTCCCTACCCTCAAGAAGCACATGCTCCGATAGATGAGACCAGATGTACAGTAAACAAAGATATTATCAAAATATTTCAAGTTGCTAGAAGTGGTCTGAAGGAGATAACTGAGTGAGGAAAGAGAATAGCAGAAGGGAGTTCCCATGTCTAAACAGTGTGGCCGTGGTTCACTTGCTCACTCACACTCTCCCTCTCGAATACATTTTAATTGTGAGCAGAATGGTAAAAAGGAGTCTTGTATAAACAAACGGAAAAGCAGTTTCCTAGATGAGGTACAGCTCACTGCAAAAACCTCAAAAGAAAAAAATTGGGGGATTTTTGACACAAATATTAGGACGAGCTATGCACAAATTAACAACCAGTGAGAGATGTATGGCTCTTTTTGGAAGCTGCATAGATGTGGTTTCAAAGCATGCAGAGCACGTAAGTTATATCCTATATCTTAAAACATGCCTGCTCCCCAAAGAGCTCTTGAGATGAAGTATATGAGCAATATACCATGCACCCACTAATACAACCAAGCTGTTTTCTAGCATCCAAGCGCAAACTCTAAGAGATACCCTTAGGTGAGGAAGCCCTCATGAGCGTGCCCACCCTCAGGCATAAGTTATTATGGGGCCTCCTGCATATACAGATCCTACTGATGGCTTCTGTGAGCACCATTCACTTCTAGATACCTAGTTTGGTTCTGTGAGCAGCTTGCTTCTTTCCTGCTTCCATCTTCTTTTGTGCATATCAGCCTACCTTTGCTGGGGAGCCTACTCAGAGCATCATGAAGGTGAGGTCTGACTTCTCATTGTCCCTCCAGATGGATTTGTATTTGACACATGGTGTCCCATGAAGCTGCTCAGCAGCAGAAATTGTAAAACACCATCTAGATGACATCTGGGCAGGTGAAAGGCAGCCACTTGTGTGTCTGTATCTCCATTTGGGCCACTTATTTCTCTAGGAAATAATAAATGAAAGAAAGAAACCTGGGTAGAAATGAGCATACACAAAATGAGCATTTTTTTTCCAAATTCTCCTGGGTTAGTAAAAGGACTTTGGGAGAAATAAGCCAGAGAAAAGAAACAGAACAGCAAATCCAGTTAGTAAAGCTGAGGTATTATTAAAAAGACTGAAAAATTGCCCAAATATCTTACTTTTGTGATAATTTTCTTCATGCTACCATCCCTGATAGTGTCAATGCAAGTTATACAAGAGCCAAGAATCTTTATGTTGCGGTGTGTCTTGGTTTGGCAAAATATGGCCTCCCATTTTTGGAATCAGTTCTGCCCTGAAGCATAGTCTACATTGAATATAAGCTTCCGTGCCATGTAATACAATGAATTTTATCAGCAATTTCCTGCACATTACTTATATGTTTCAGGATATATGCTCAGAAATGCATCTAAACCTATGCAAAAGCTGCATCATGTTCCTACATAACATCTTTTAATGACAACTCATTGAAAGGCTGAACTACTGAATAATATGTTTCATGACCTACTTTTTAAAAACACCTGGTATAGTGCTTGACATATAGTGGGAAACTGAATATATATTTCTTGAGTGAAAACTATCTACAGTTTTCAAACTGTCAAATATGTGGTCCAAATGGAGATACAGACACAGAACTGGCTGCATTTCCCCCACCCAGATGTCTTGAGTGAAAACTGTCTATGGGGACTACATTAGTGTTCCCCATACTAATGTTGAGTGTGATCAAGAATCTATATGCTTCATTTATGAAGTAAAAAACAGTTTTAAATGATGTTTGCAGTTAGAAAATATTATTCACAGCACATTTAGTGACCTTGGGGAAAACGTTCTAATGGCACTGAGGATTATATCATTTAGAGGGAAATTGGACTATTCCCATACTCCCCATCCTTACTCTAAGCCACCCCTTGATCTGTGTGATGCCCCCGTATCCTCCAGGCCCAGGGCCATGTACTAAAGGGGACCATCCTTGCTCTAAATCTGCACTAATCTTTTATGAGCTCATACCACCATGCTGTGCTCATGTTAGTACATAGAGTCAGTGTTAGCTGCTGAGGATTTTAATGAGAGAATCACAAAGATGAAGGCCCATTTTTTTTTTTTTTTGCAGGTCTGGGGATGGAACCCAGAGGCATTTGACCTCCGAACTACACCCCCTGCCCAATTTTTTATTCTTTATTTTGAAACAGGGTCTCACTCAGTTGCAGAGGGCCTCACTAAGTAGCTGAGGCTGTCTGCGAACTGCAATACTCTGGTCTCAGCCTCCCGAATGCTGGGATTACAAGTGTGCGCCACCACGCCTGGCTTATGAAGGCCCTTTAATTGCTTACACAGTTAGAATTTTGTACTTATTTACTTCATTCTTCTTTGTAACCTAAATTATAATGTCTTTGGGGACAGGATCACGAGAAATTTGGCTTGTCATTCCATCATAGTACATGGACAAAACTGAGTACAATTAAAAATCTTGAATAAATGTATAAAGTGATTTTTATGTCCAGGGCTTATTTGTCCCATAATGTTACTTAACAATGAAAAGACAAGCCTTCTAATAATTATAATTTGTAAAAGCCTCTAAACTTGGTAAGTTGCACTCTCCTGTGTTTTCACTGAAGTGCCCAGCTCTATGTGACAGGGTAGGGATGCTACTCCAGTGCACATGGAGATGGTTCAGCATCATCTATGCTTTCTCTTTTCCAAGACAACATTTTAACAATTTTTTAAAAATAAATTTCTTTTCTAATATACAGAAAATTAGTGAGCCTTCCTATGTGGTATTTACAGATTTAAATGAATAAGATGTAATGTTGAACTGGAGTAGACACCACTCCTCCATGGGAACTCCATGCAGCAGGCTGCCATTACCCTGGGGAAGCAAGGGGAAGTAAGGTTGATTAGCTCAGGGACATTGGTCTGGGGGATAAAATAGGCCTCCTTCTTTCCATTTTGTTAGATAAATACTCTTTAGAAATGAGTTCACAATACTAGTATTGCTGTCAAATATGCCTTTTATCACTTCTCTGGCAAGGATCATCAGTATGCAAAAATGCCTCTTTGGCCCCCCAGAATCCAGTACTTGCCAACCCAAGAGATATCAGTTCTTACTTCTTACCATAGCTAGACTCAGTCCTTCTTCCCCAACATTTAGAAACAAATGCCCATATTTAGTTATAAGCTGTCTTCCCTTTAAAGAAATAGTTGCCTGCTATAAGAGAGTCAGACATTTTTTTTTATTTTTCTTTGTATCTTTTAGTGTTCAGTCTTAGCTTCGTACTCATTATCTAACAATAATTACCTCACTCTTTTACATACTGTCCATGAGACCAAAACACTAAAACTCCATTGGCCTAACTGCTATTTCCTCATATCCCTCTCATCTTGACTCCTACAAGAATGTTTTTACCTGTAGAATGGAGCTGCCCCTGCCTAGATTTTAGATAGGTGTAAGGGGTGCCTCATTTGTACTTGAGATGCATGGAAGAAGAGGAGTGTCCTGGGAAGATGCCAATCAAAGATCAAAACAGCTCATCCAGCCAGTCTTAATGGATTTAACACAGAGGGCTCAGTGCCCAGGGGACAGAGATGCAAAAACAGGTAAGACACAGAAGGCTGAAAGGTTAGAGGCAGGATGTCCATATAAACTATCATCCATTGTATTTAAAAGTGAAACTCCATGTGTATCTATGTTCATAGCTGCACAATTCACCATTGCCAAACTATGGAACCAGCCCAGATGTCCATCAACAGATGAATGGATTAGAAACTATGGGATGTGTACACAATGGAATTTTACTCAGCCATAAAAAAAACCCAAAAATACATCATTTTTAGGGAAATGGATGGAGCTGGAGGACATTATGCTAAGCGAGGTTAGTCAGTCGCAAAAAGTAAGAAAACGGATGATTTCCCTAATATGTGAAAGCTAAGGTGAAACGGGTCATAAAAAAACCTCCAGGTGAAAAAGGAGACCCTATAGAGGAGCAAACAAGGCAACCTAACTGAGGGGCTGGGAGGGGGGAAGAAGGAAACTCTCTAAAGCACATGATGTACATAAAAAAACATATCGATGTCAACCACTAAGCCAAGCATGGGAGGAAGGAAGGGGAGGGAATGGGATGGGGAATTGGGTAGGATTTAATGAGATGATGTGTGCATGTATATCTACACAAGTTTTTTATTCCATTAAGATGTATGAATTCAATGCACCAATAAAAAATAAAAGTGAAAATCACTACAAATTACAGGATACAGCACCCTGGACTGTGCCTGAAAGACTAGGATTTACCATCAATAGAGTGGGAAAGGAATCAGATTAATCCTGTAGGTTTTATCATGATGGAGACTTGGTCTGGCTGTGCTTTATGTCCAAGTGCCCATTGCTGACCAGCCCCCCACTTTAATTAACATGTAAATTTCTTCTTTTGTGTAGATAGGAAATACTTTCCATCAGGTGTGGTCAAGTCTTGTCTTGTACTGACAGTGTCATTAAAGTAGTGTACATATACAAGACCCTGTTTCAAAATAAAAGAAAGGTTTAGTGCAGAGGTATAATATCCCTATATTCAATCCTTGGTGCCCCCCAAAATGTTATGCACATGGATTCGTGATGGAATCAAATGTGAATCAGAGGTGAATGGGCTTCTGTCCTTTATTTCCAAAGGTGTTACATTTTGTTTCTACAGTGCTAGTTCTGGCACACACTAGGCAAGTACTCTACCACTAAACTACATCTCAGCCCCTTATGCCCAAGTTTTTAAACAGTTACTCACCAAAGTTTTCTGTATTTATTAGAAGGACTTCCATAAAAAGGCAGAATTATTTCTCAAGGTTTTGGTGCTTGACTTCAAACAATTTTATCATTTGGAAGAGAAAATGCATGGGGTTCCCCTTACATCCCAACCTAATGTCCACACGTTTCTGGGCGGAGATACTTCTCTAAAATGTGATAGAGTTGGTCAGAGGGTGTGGCACCAGCATGTCAGCTAGAATAACTTTTAAGTTATGACCCAATTTTATGCACAATTGTCACAATTGTCAAGATAGAATGTAAAAATAAAAAGGAACATTGTACATCATCCTGCCCAGACCATATTTATGTTACCTATTGCCTGACTTAATCATTTCCTTCTCAGCTGACTTCTTACTTAAAGGAATGAGTTTCAGTTATCTGGAACAAGTCACACCATGGCATATATGGAAGGGATTTTCTTGTCTTTTCTCTTAACATTCTGGACTTGAGTCATAGTTTAAAGTGATATTTTTTTCCTTTTTCTTCTAAAACCTTTATGGTTTCATTTTTAAAAATCATTTTAAATTTAGTCCATGTAGAATTCATTCTGAGAGAAAAGGTGGATCCTGAGATAGAAGACAGATGTGGTGATGCACACCTGTAATCTCAGTACTTGGGAGGCTGAGACAGGAGGGTTTCAAGGTTGAGACCAGCCAACTTAGCAAGACTCTCAGAAACTTAGTGAGATTCTGTTTCAAAACAAAAAATAAAAGGGGCCAGGGCTGTAGCTTAGAGGTAGGATGCCTCTGGGTTCAGTCCTCAGTAACTAACACACACACACACACACACACACACACACACACACACAATATCACAGTTTTTGTATAAAGACCTATAGGTGATGGGTTTAATCTTCCATTGCTCTATCTGTTCATGTGCCCATACCACATTGATTTAATTTTTAAAGCCCTATATTTTAGTATCTCTTTTTTCTCAAAATTTTCCTAATTTCTCTTGTGTGTTTGTTTTTCATATGAACTTTATAATCATCTAATTTCTTTAAAATGTTTTGATATTTTTATTAGTATTATGTTACCTTTATACATTTTCTTAGGGAGAAGTGACTACATTTTTTCTTTTTTTTTTCTTTCTTTTTTTTTATGGTGGTACTGGGGTTCCTGACCCTTCTACCACTGGGCTACACTCCCAGACCTATTTTATATTTTTTTTATTTGGAAACAGGGTCTCTTAAGCCAGCGGGGCTGGCTTCGAACCTGTGTGATCCTCCTGTCTCCGCCTCTCAAGCGTGGGGATTATAAGTGTGCGCCACCATGCTGGACAGGTGACAACTTTTATATACCCCATATTCTGACCCAAAATATGGAATATCTTTTATTTATTCAGGTCTTACTTTGTGTTCTTGTATAAATTTCCACATTTTTCACTAACTTTTATCTTTAGGGATGCCATCCTTGGTGAGGTTTTTTTATTATATCTTCCTGGTATTTATATACAAGAATTATTGACTTCTATTAATCGGTGTTGTGTCTTACAGAATTGTCTCATTGTTGGTAAGCATTTCCTACTGCTTCTTTTGAGTTTTTCAGAGAAACTCATCAAAAAAGTAATAGATTCATTTTCTAATTTTGCTATTATTTTTTCCTTCTTTTCCATCTTATTTAGTATAATTTAAAAATAACCATGAATTTTCTTACCTCACTGTAAAATCAGCAGGGATGTTATTTCAGTTTTCTCAGGGGTGTGTGGTGTGGTGTGTGTGTGTGTGTGTGTGTGTGTGTGTGTGTGTGTGTGTGTGTTAACTGAACCCAGGGGCATTCTACTTTTCTGAGCTACACCCCCAGCCCTACTTTATTCTTAATTTTGAAACAAGGTCTCACTGAGTTGCAGAGGGCCTCACTAAATTGCTGAGGCTGGCCACAAAACTGCAATCCTCCTGTCTTATCCTCCCATGTACTGGGATTACAGGTGTGTGCCACCATGCTCAGCTACCCAGTAATTTTGTTGTCACTTTGGGACTAATGTGAATGGTGGATGGATGGATGGATGGATGAAAATATAAAAATATTTTTATTATTTTAATGAGTATCCATCTGTTCTTACCTTAGTGTTTTAAAATTAAAAATAGTTGCTGAATTTAGATAACTGCTGAGTCTATGGGAGTGATCGTATGTTTTTCCTCATTTCTGTAAATATAAATTACAGAAATTAATATCAATATTAATAAGCAGCCTAATACCAATTCCATGCTTGCATTTCTGGGATAGTCTCTGCTCAGTCCTTAAATTTTACTAGTTCAATTTATTGCTAGACTCTGGTTGCAACTATTTTATATGGTTTTTATATTGATAGGTATAATTCTGTTGGACTGTAGTTTTCTGTGCAGTGCTTTTCAGATTTTGGTACCAATATTGTGCAGACATTATATAAAAAGTTGCGAAGGTTTTCTTACATTTCTACGTCTTGGAGAAGAGTAAATTGCATAGAAACTAGATGTGTTTAATGACATGTTAAAATTCCCAAAAGGCTTGATTAATTATAACTCACTATGCTTAACCACTGGAGATAGATGAATGAGAGATGCCTTCAAAGACCGTGTGATCTCATGGAGGAGGGGGCAAAGAAGTACGCTGATAATATATTACATAAGGAAGTTACAGATGCCCACAATAAGAGTAGGCAGGCAATGCTATGCGAATACAAAGAATGGTTTCATAAGAAGAACAATAAATGATGTTCAAGCAGTATTGGCATCTCTCATGAGAAAAGCAAGCAGAAACTCAAACAAGCAGAATTAAGAAACCCTGTTCCTGAAACCTGCCTCTATCTGCTGAAATTCTTTTAATAGGAGACTAAAGGTTCCTTCTTTTCCATTAGAAACGTTCTAAGGCTCAAAACACAGCTGCCCCTGGGAGATATGAAACTCCACTTAAATTTACATCTTAAATCAATGATTTATAGACATCTGCTCCTGAAGATAATTTTCATACAAAAAAAAGAGTACAGATTGTAAGGTCACCAAGTTCATCAAAGTGAGACTAATGAGGAAATACAAATGGAAATAAAAGGCTTTCAAATGTAATTTTTTTCAAATATGCTTATTTGTCTCATTCTACTTGGGATCCAATCAATGAGAGGGTTCATTTACTTCTTTAGAAGTCTGTCTGTCTGTCTGTCTCTCCCTCCCTCCCTCTTTCTCTCTTTCACTCTCTCCTTCTCCCTCTATCCTCATAAATTTTTATCAAACAATTATAAATGCACATAAAGGTATGCAAACACAAATGAGAAGTGTATACCTAATTAATTTTTCCAAATTAAATACACTCATGTAACCATCAGCCCTCTGTTGAACTCCTCAGGGGGTACTATCCTGACTTCTATCATCATAAATCAGTTTGCCCGTTTTGAACTTTATGTAAATGAAGTCACATAACACATGCTTTTTATATATCTGATTTCTTTTGTTCAATATTATGTTTGTACAATGCAACTATATTGGTAAACATTAATTCTATTCTCATTGCTCTATAATATTATATGAATATATACCACAACGTATATATCCACACCAATACTGATGAGCATTAAGGTAGCTTCTGCCTTAAAGTTATTATGAATTCTTGTACCTCTATAAGCATTCTTTTCTATGATTTTTTTATTATCCATCCTGTAGACTACATAGACTCTACAGCATATGGGCCTAGGAGAAAGTCATTAGATAGGCATATATCTAGCCCTTATGGATATTACTAAATAATTTTCTAAAGTGGTTGTACTAATTTACTTTCCACCAGCAACATATGAGAGTTTTATCTTCTTTATATCTCATTAATACCTGTTTGATTCTCATCTTTATCGTTAAAATGATAGCATGACACTAGAGAGGAAGTCCAAAAGGAAATAAGTGCAAGTTAGCTTCGGTGCTTAGTAAGCCTTTGGTAAACTTTTACTAAAGGACTCATTTTTAAAAATACAAATTAAAAAGCCAGGCGTGGTGGCACATGCTTGTAATTCCAGCATTTGGGAGACTGAGACAGGAGGATCCCAGTTCACAGACAGCCTCAGCTACTTAGTGAGGCCCTTTGCAACTTTATGAGACCCTGTTTCAAAATAAAGGATAAAAAATAAGGTGGGGGGTGTAGCTCAGAGGTAGAATGCCCCTAGGTTTCATCTCCAGTACCAAAATAAATAAATAAATAAATAAATAAATAAATAAATAAAAATAAAATGAAAGGAGTAGGAAGTTCTTAAGTATCCAAATATTTAATTCACTCAGGAAGAAAATCAATAACCCTACTGAGGAAAATTTTCATTTAGATTAATACTAAGCAAAGTCCTAATGTTAAAGGAACTCATTCTTTTAGGTTTTCATTTTTCCTATTCTAATTTTGCTGCTTTTTCCAACACGCCATAGTTCTAATAAATTAGATCTACAAATGTGTAGAATAATAATTGTTCTGCATAAATAATGCAAGACAATGAGTCAAAGAATAGTGTGTGAATTATAGAGAAAACAGTGGGCTGAACTATAGTAATTACTAGAAAAATTAAGTCAATCATAATGTTAATAATAAAGAGAAGCAAAACAAAATAAAGAAAGGAATTTTTTAAATTGAGATTGGATAGTGCCTTGTGAACTAAGAAGCAAAAGATCATTAGGAAGGAATTATAAAAATGTGCATTTTTAATTATAGGATATCTCCTCCACCGTGGTTCAGAAACTTTTTAACAAAACCTACTCAGGTAAAAGAGATGGTCAACATATTTATTAATGCAGATACTGGGTGTCTCCTCGTTTTGTAATAAGGAAGATAAAATGGAAAGAGCATTCATAATAACCAACTTTCTAACATTGAGAGGCTTTATTCTTTTAGACTTTTTTTCAGTATTAGGGATGGAATCCAGAGGCATTCTACCTCCGAGCTCCACCTCCAGCCTTATTTTTTATTATTTTTGAAAGAGAGTCTCACTGAGTTACAAAGGGCCTAAGTAGCTGAGGCTGTCCGCAAACTGCAATCCTCCTGTCTCAGCCTCCCAAATGCTGGGATTATAAGCATGTGCCACCATGCCCAGCTCTTTTAGATTTTTAAATTTTTCTTTGTCTGGTTTTGAGTTCAGAAGCTGAAATGCTTCCAAGTGTCTTCTAGGAAAATATTTTCATGAGATATGGAGAGTTCATAGATATTTCAATTTTTTAGCCCAAACTTTCAAACCAGATGTAAGTGGTAAAAGAGGACAGTCTTTTTATTCCTTTCTAATAATTTCTAATTTAAAAAAATATAACACACGCCTTCTCCTTTAGTAGCATGTATTAGTGTCACAACTGACTTTAAATAGTCTTTATTCCCCACGAACTATGCACTCATGAGAAAGCAGAGATCACTGACCATTATTCTCTGTTGTATTTCCATTGCTAAACACAGCATCTGTTCCACTCAATAAATATCTGCTACATAAATAAGTGAGAGAACAAAGGAATAAGGACTAACTTTAACACTTTTCTTAGTCTTTCATTGACTAATCCCCAATTCTGATCTTTCCTATTTTATGAAAGAAAGGGCAAGAGAGTCAGATCTGGTCCCACTACACCAAATTTCTTATCCAAGACAAAAATTTAGCATGAAGGATTCCACAGAACAAGACAAATAATGAGAAGGCCATGAATGTCCTTGAGGAAGAGCGGGGTAGGGTATAAAGAATTCTCTATAACCCAGAGAGTAAACCCAAGCATTGAAACCTTAAGTATGTGCATACCAAATAAGGGTATGGAGAAACAGTGAGGTATTATCAAAGAAAAAATATTTAAATATAGTTATTTCAAAATAACTGCAAAAGATGATAATGAGAGAAAAAACAACAAAAATTAAAGTTTTTTGTAATAAGATGACTCAATGCTATGTCACTATAAGACACATTTTACAGTATAAGGAGGAAAAAAAACTTGAAATGAGAAATGCTCAAAGCCAAGAAGGGAAGATGTGGTAAGATGGATCCTACTAAAATGAAAATAGGTTTCCTTAAAGAGTGGAGATGAACAGATTTCTGCAAAATGAGATGAAAAGTAATGCTCGTCACCATGAGAATTTACTGACGATAAGCTCCTTGGATTTAGCTAGATCCCTGAACCCGGGTCCTTCGCAGACTTCCCAGCTGCCAATGCACCAGCCGGGTTTTATTTTAACAACATTTACAATTTCCCTTTCAGTTGAAGCAAGACTGAGGGACCATCTGAACAGATAATGAAATAACTGTGAAAGTTCAGAGCATGCTGAACAAAACAAAATATGTTTTGCCTGATTTATGCAAACTAAACATATTGTCAAGGTTTTGAAGTAGTTCGTCCAAAATATGCGCAAAATACAGCAATTTCTCAAGTAGCCTGGCAGAAGATGAATTAAATGGAAATGTGTCTCTGAAACAATTTAATCAGACTGTATAGATGTGCTGAACATTTTGATAGTTTTGCAGTATGAACTCATGAATAATGTCTTTTCTTTAAGGAACACCCTATCAAGTTTACCCTAAAATCCCATAGTTCTTGCCCACTTTGAATGGAGTTCTTCTATTAGGGATCCTAAGAACATCTTGGTTTATGAAAACTCAGTTAAAGAAGAAATTAAATGAAATGTGTTGCTTGCTTGTTTCGCCATTATAAAGAAACCAGGTCGATGGGGGCCTTCAGTGCTGTTGCTCCCTCCACATTCTGACTCATCCCAAGACCTCCAGCTGTGGAACTTGCAAACCCAAGTGGTAGAAACAGTTCTTTGATGGCCCAGAGGACATCCAGGTCTTTGTATATCTGTGGAGGGCTTTTCCACCTCCATCCATGGCTGCAGTAAAAAGATCAATGAACTCTGCAAATAGCAAAAGATAGAAACTCTGAAACCCAACTTTGGTGCATATTGGTGTGCTAGGTGCTGAGAGAGGACCCTGTAGAAAAATAGTCCTTCTGGGAGAAAGAAAAACAGTGACCTTGGAAAAGACTTAGAAGGGTTTTGAATGAATCACAGAATTTCTGCTTATGACATTTTTTTTTTTCTTTTGTGGTACTGAGGATGAAACCCAGGGACATTCTACCTCTGAGCTACACCCTCAGACCTATTTTTTATTCTTTATCTTGAAACATCAGGGTCTCACTGAGTTGCAAAGGGCCTCACTAAGTAGCTGAGACTGTCCTTGAACCACAGTCTTCCTGTCTTAGCCTCCCAAATGCTGGCATTACAAGCATGTGTCACCATGCCTGGCTTATGACATCTTTTCAATGACTATATTTCTGAAGGAGGAAATTGTGATTCATGGGGCACAGTCTTGTTAGGGCCATTAGCAAGTTGTGCATAAAAAGGTCTTGCCCTCTTCTCCCTTTTACCCTCTCCCTCCCAAGCAGGTCAATTCAAGGCTCTGCCTGGAGGAATTGAAGAGGCTCTACCTACTCTAACTGCCATTTGCTGGGGATTTCTCCATGAGAGAGATAAAAGAAGGCAATTTGAATACCTTGAAGCTCTTTCCTTGTAGAAAGTGCTCCATTTCCTCAAAATGGTAAACTGTTTTATGCACTTCCTCATTTATTTTTAAATATGAACTGGTAAAATAAGTAAACAAATAATATACACTCAACTGCATATCAATAAAATCTTTTACAGTTGTTCTGGTCAGCATTCTTACAGCTATAATCTAAAAGATATACTACATAACTTAGAGAAAGAAAGACTTATTTTCTTAGAATTTCAGGTTTAGTCCATGTGAGGCCAGAACTGTGGATTTCATAGCATAGCAGTGGAGGCAGGTCAGGGAGAGCACATGGCCGTGCTCCTCACATCATGGAGGCCTGAGGCAAGAGAGTGAAGGAGGAAAAGGAACCACAGATAATCCCCAAAGCCACATCCCCAAGGGTCCACCTCCTCCACCAACACCCGACAGACCTATGCAACCACCAGGAAAATCCATTAAAATGGATTTATCAACTGCTGGGATTACAACTCTCAAGTCTCAATTCCATCAACTCTAAACATTAATAAATGAGCTCTTTAGGGGGTATTTTATATCTATATAACAAGAATTATCTTCATGAATATCTGTCACCAAATGGGAATTGTGAGTTAGGGAGAAAGGGCCAACCAATATTGTGTTGAAGAATGTATAGTGAGGGGCGGGGGATTGATGGCTATATACAGGTTTACACAACAGACTTAATAATTCAATGCCTTTGGGTCTTATTCTTAAAATGTCTTACTCATTACTAACTCCAAGTGGGGAAAATATCTTGCAACCATCCTATTTGTAGGCAATGGAAACTTATCATCCTCCAGCAACAACAACAATCTTAAAAACCAGAGTGGGCATAGTGGCACACAATGGTAATCTACTTGGGAGGCTGGTACAGGAGGATCGAAGGTTTAAGGACAGCCTCAGCAACATTGCAACTACCTCACTTAAAGGCAACAACGAGCCCAGGGCAAATGCCCTTTTCTGCTAATCTCACCTCAGCAAGGGCACCCAATCAGTCCAGAGGAGATCCCTGCTCCCCCAGCTCCTCAGAATTATTCAGCCAAACTCAAACCCTACAAAACCCTTTTACTACACAGGCCTTCCTGTGTTTCAGCAAATTGGATAATTCTACCTTTGTGGGACTACAGATGTGGTCCTGATTATCTCTGTAATATAGAATAATAAAATCAATTGGTTCACCAATGTAATTATTATAGGAATAATAGTATAATTCCCTTAAGGATGCTAAGAGAATTTAATGAGATTATATATGTATGGTCTCCCTCAGCATGTGTGAGGAATTGGTTCTGGATATCAAAATTCACAGTTGTTCAAATCTCTTATATAAAATAGTCTGGTATTTGTATATAATCTATGCACATCATTCTATATGTTTAAATCATCTATAGATTACTTTTAATACCTAATAGAGTGAAGGCCTTATAAATAGTTGTTATAGAGCTGGGTATGGTGGTGCACACTTATAATCCCAGCATTTGAGAGCCTGAGACAGGAGGATTGTAGCTCGTGGACACACCCTTAGCTACTTAGTGAGGCCCTCTGCAACTTAGTGAGATTCTATTTCAAAGTAAAGAATAAAAAATAGAGCTGGGAGTGCCGGGCGTGGTGGCCCACCCTTGTTATCCCCGGGCTTGGGAGGCGGAGACAGGAAGAATGCGCAGGTTCAAAGCCAGCCGAGCTGGCTTAAGAGACCCTGTTTCCAAATAAAAAATATAAAATAGGTCTGGGAGTGTAACCCGGAGGTAGAAGGGTTTCCAGGAACCCCAGTACCACCAAAAAAAAAAAAAAAAAAAAAATAGAGCTGGGAGTTCAGCTTGGAGGTAGAATGCCTTTGGGTTCCATCCCATGTACTGCAAAAGATAATAAATAAATAAATAAATAAATAAATAAATAAATAAATAAATATTTTTATACTGTATTGTTTAAGGAATAATGACAAGATGAAGTTCTGGCCTGTTCAGCACAGATACAACCAATATCGACCTCGTGCCTGAGTTCATGCACCAGGCTTGAGGCAGACAATGCCAGAAGTGCGCTGGAGAGACAGCTCTGTGAGAGCAGGAGGCTGTAGCAAGCTATGGCTACACACTGCTTCATGCGTGTGGATTCAGTGTAGTGCTTGCCTCTGCACATTCAAATATAGCTTTTGGAAACTTTCAGAATTTTAAGAATATTTTCTTGGAAAACAGTATGGAAGATCATCAGAAGAATGGGAACGAACCTACCGTACGATCCAGCAATACCACTTCTGGGTATCTACCCAAAAGAATGGAAACCAGACTACCAGACCAATGCATGCCTCTCTATGTTCATAGCTGCACAATTCACCATTGCCAAACTATGGAACCAGCCCAGATGTCCATCAACAGATGAATGGATTACAAAACTATGGGATGTGTACACAATGGAATTTTACTCAGCCATAAAGAAAAACACAGTTATATCATTTACAGGGAAATGGATGGAACTGGAGAACATTATGCTAAGTGAGAGTAGTCAGGCACAAAACGTAAGAAATCAGATGCTCTTCCTAATATGCAGAAGCTAGGGAGAAAATGGGTCATAGGAGAAACTCTAGATGAAGAAGAAGAAAGTATAGATGAATAAATAAGGCAACCTAACTGAGGGGGATGAGAGGGAAATCCCTAATGTACATGATGTACATTCACAAACATATCAAAGTCAATCACTAAGCCAAACCTGAGAAGGAGCAAGGTGGGGGAGAATTGGGGACAGGCTAATTGAGTAATGCGTGCATGTATGCCTCTAACATCTGGTATTTCATGAAGATGTATGACTACAGTGCACCAATAAAAAATAAAATTTTTTCTGTCTACAGTGGGTTGAATCTATAGATGCAAAACTTGCAGATATACAGGCTGACTACAAAGCACTTAGAATGATAGGTTATAATAACTTAGTAAACTCATCATTATTACTCTAGTCATTGATATTGATGTGTCTCAAAGCCACCTCATATCAGGCTTCAAGTTACCCTCATCTACTTAATTCGAACCTTTCAGTGGTCCTTCACTGCTAGCAAATAAAGTCCAAACTCAGTCTAAGATCCAAAACCTGCTATGTTTATTGATACCAAATATACCAAATATGTTTGTCTTTCTATTCCCCCATGGCTCACTGGGTTTTTCCTGGCTCCCAAAGCATGGCTTGCAGGTGGTCAGTGCACAGCTATTCAAAGGACCCCGGACCTCTTTTCCACCTCTCCATGTACTCATCCCTGAGCTCTCTGCAAAGTTCCCTTCATCTCCCTCTCTTCTTCTCTTCATCTACAGTCCCACATCAAAAGCCTGTCTTTTCTATTGGGGTGTCTACTCTAGTCATAGAACACAAAGTGACATACTTTCATCATACTGCTCCCAGAGACACATTTTTGTCTAGATTATAAGCCCCCAGCTAATACTGAATCACATTCTTCTTTTCATCACAAGTAATTTTGTCATAAATTCATGATACCTTTTGAATGAGTAACTTCACAAACTAACCTTTTCATTTTCCTAAATGGTATGTGTATTTCAGGAACTCCTTTCCAATTAATTTGCACAAATGAATTTCTCTAAGCATGTGGAACTTCCAGGGTGGCCTTTCAAATATGTTCAAGGTAGGATTTCTCACTTCAAAACTAAGGCATAATTTGCACATAGTTACTCTGCCCTTTTTCTGTCACTGTGTTCCAAAACTGTATCTAGATATACTTGCCTGTATCTGACCTCTAACTTTTTTCTTCTGTGATGGCTCACCTTTAAATTTTCCATTTTCTTACTTTGTAAAATATCATCCTGTTGAATCTTATGGTTATTTCCACTCTAATTCTGCACCCCTGATTTAAATTAATACTATTTTATTTGCCCCGTGAACTTTTTAAAGTTGAATTTGTCATCTGTTCAAGTTATCATCTCTAAATGTATTACCCTACTTTTGATTCTTGCTACCAGATCATTTTATAGAAATCTTTCTTTTCATCTATTCTGATTTATTCAGACAGAATCATCCTATTTTTCTTAAGTTGGTTGGCTTCCTTAACTTTAAACGCTTCTTCTCAACATTGTTTCCTTTGAGAATGTCCTGCTACAAAGCCCAGACCATATTTGCGTACTTATTCATCCTCTTATACAAGTCAAATGTATTTTTCTAAACTCCTTTAAAAGAATTATGAAATTTGATGCCAGGCGTGGTGGTGCACACTTGTAATCCCCACGCCTGGGAGGCAGAGACAGGAGGATCTCGCAGGTTCAAAGCCAGCCGCGCTAGCTGAAGAGACCCTGTTTCCAAATAAAAAATACAAAAATAGGTCTGGAAGTTTAACCCGGAGGTAGAAGGGTTTCCAGGAACCCCAGTACCACCAAAAAAAAAAAAAAAAAGAATTATGAAGTTTTATTATGGTGTTCTTTACCATATTCTAACATTCTTTTCTCGTACCCCAATGCATCGATTAAGATTGTATTTTTTCCTCAATTTTTATTTCTCAAAGAAAATATTATCTAGCAGATAAAGAAGCTTCTGGTGACTTGGCCATTGTGGCTTGTGTACAACCCTGCTATGTCATGAACCACACCTGTTAACATGCTCATCAGAAACCAAGGACCACCAGCCAGGCTTCCTCCTATGTGGCCAGGATGGTGCTGAAGGATTGCTGAGTTTATCTGTAAGCTTTCTGATCTACTTTTTCTGTTAAATAAATATAGACTTCTTCCTAATATGTCTAATTGTTAATTTGCTGTTGCTATTAATACTCAAGCTTTTTACTAAAGAAAACCTATGCAGGGGACAGGGCAGAAGAGGAGCCCCAGGATCAGATATAAAGACATACATTCAAGTCTCAGCTCTAATCCGTTTAGAGTCAAATGACCTTGGATGACCTTAGCTGCTGTAAATTCATTTCCACTATAAAGTGAGGAAATCATACCTATGTGATGTGATTGTAGAATTTTTCAGGGAATTTGAAGCTAATGATACATTTTCTGCTATATTCATTCCAAGAAAGTTCCTACATCCCACTAAACTAATTGCTCAGTTAAAATACACACATATGAGCCAGCATGGTGGTGCATACTTGTAATCCCACTACTTGGGAGACTGAGACAGGAGAATCGCAGGCTCGGAGCCAGCCTCAGCTATTTATAGCGAGGGCCTTCGCAACTCTATGAGACCCTGTTTCCAAAAAAACTGAAAAAGATTTGGGGGTGTAGCTCAGAGGTAGAATGCCCTTGGGTTCCATCTCCAGTACCACACACACACAAAAAGTGTAAGGGCTAAAATGATGCATGCATATATGCCTCTAACATCTTATATGATTACAATGTACCAATAAAAAATAAAAATTAAAAAAATCGGGCTGGGAGTGTAGCTCAAGGTAGAATGTTCTGGGTTCAATCCCAAGCACTGCAAAAACAAAAATCTAACAAAAAATAAATATATATATATATGCATTCATCTCACATACATACACTCTATCATGCACATACACACACACACACACACACACACACACACACACACACAGTGAACCCTATATATTGAGCCCTGAAAGTGTGTAAAGTTGTAAAAAAATGTAAGTAATGACATGTATTGCCATTCCATTTACCGTCTAAAAACAGAATTCAGTGGGGTTTTTTGGTATTGTTGTTTAGTTATTTATTTATAACAAAGATAGAAAGAAGGGAAAAAAAGAAGAGAGGGCAAGAAGGGGAAGGGCACAGGAGAGAAAATACAGAGAGAGGGACCCTGCAAGTGACTCTTTCTCCCTGCTCCTCCCTAGCCCCAACCCCATGCACTACAGCCAATTACCAGGTCCAGAGGTCTCCTCCAGGTCCTGGGCGTATCCTGCACTCCCTCGCAGTCCTCCACCCTCGCCTCCATTACAGCCGCCTACATCTCTTCCTGAGCACCCACAAGCTGACCCACCTCTAGACTGCTTTGCCTCATTCTGACCCCTTGCTAATCTGAGTATGCCACTGTGAGCTTGCAACCCTCCGATGGCTTCTCAGGTCACTTTAAGAGCCCTACCTCAAGGCTTAGCCATGAGCGCCCGTAGCCACGGCCCTCTCACTCTCAACCAGACGGATACTTTTGCCTCGATGGAACTTGCCACATTCTGTATCATTTGCTGGTCACATAGGTATTTGCCTTATGTTCCCTCCTTTTTGCTGAGTTTCTTGGCAGGGATGGCCAATGCCACGCACATGGCAGGTGCTTAGCCTCCCTGTGTTGACTGGCATGACCATCTACTTACAAAGGGAAAGATGCAGGCGCAAAAGAGTGCAGAGGAGGTGTGAAGTGGCGAGGCTGTGGTGCAGCGTGCGCCTCGCTGTCCAGTCACGAGCTCTTACCTGGCTTGGGAAGCTGTGTGCGGGGTCAGCTCATCTCCCTTTTCTTTCCCACCTCTGTCGCTCCACGAGTTCTCATTCAGACAATTTTGTCTCTCTGCTCACCCCTCACTTCCTACCTGGTTCAAACAACAACAGCAGCCACAGTTATCTTTGTCAAGTGACTATAAGTCACACTGAATCACTCCCCTGTTTAAAACTCTTTAAGGGTTTCCTGCCAAACCTAGAAAATCATCCCAATTTAGGATGAGGCGCTCCAAATGTAGACATCTTTGCATCTGGATCTTCTCTGCTGGCTTCTTCCCTAGGCCAAGAGCTTCCCTGTTGTTTATATCTCAGCTTTAATGCCACTACCTCCCTTCCCTGGCCACCCAAAGACTATTCATGGCAGGTGTCACTGGGGGAAATGGTTTCTGGCTTACTTTCTTGCACATGGTCCAGCTCCAACTGTTACCCTCCACCCCATCCCTGAGAGTAAGGCCCCTGTCCACAGCTCACCATGGCTTTCCCAGCATGCAGCCTTCCCTGTCTCCTAAGGAGCAAGGGAACAATATTTTCCAGGTTAATGAGCACTGCCTCGTGTCCTGAACAAGTCATTTTGAAAATCCCTCATCTCTGCTTTCACGAACATACTCTCTACCTGGTTCAGAATCTCTGCAGCTTAAGAAACACTTTAATACCATATGTTTGCTCAGCATTTATGACCCAGCAGATAACCAAAAAGAGAAAGCCACCATGAGTCATGCTGTGCAATTTTGAGTACCTTAGGAGCAGGTGATATTTTTCACAGTGTCAGCGGCAGGGCTCCACAAGTGCTTCCCTGTTGCCATGGTAAAGGCTTTATGCAGCAGATCCGGCCCCAGAAGCAGGGTGCCTCTGGAGCCTCTGTATCCTCTCCCAAATGAGCCTGCCAAGGGCATTGCTCAGGGCAGACCCTTTGTTAATTTGTTCTGAGTTCAATTGAGTTGGGACTTGGATACCTGTAAGACTCTACTTCCAAGCTCCATGTCAAATGCAAGCTTCCAGGATCTCAGATGGAAGATTCACAGCACTCTTTGTTGGAAGTTGAATTCTCAAGAGGCAAACACCTGTAATTTTTCTACACATAATAATAATTATAGCTCACACTTATTAAGCACTTACTTTCATTATCTCATTCTAAGAACCTTCTAGGTGGCAGATAAAACAATTTGCTCGATTTACATTTGAACAAACTGTGTCTTGGAGAGGTGAAGTACATGATCATCAGTGACACCGGAACACCAACATAACCTAAGGCCAGACCAAAGCCCAGGTGTCAACCTGGGGACCATGGGCTTTACTTTCACCTGCAAGCATTTTCCATAAAAGCCTCCATCGATGTGTGTTAGGGCCCCCATCTTGTAGCTGGTGTGCCCAATAAGCATGGCAGGTGGTTGTTGATTAAAATAAGGCTTATTTTTTTGTCTCTCCCATTTCTTTGAACTGTGTACAGCCTAAGCAATATTCCTCTCCTCTGCAGACCCCATAATTTCCTGCTCACTCAGAGGTAGTCATTTAATGTAGCAAACAGCCTAAATTAAGACATTTGAGTGGATAATCTGAGGTACTAGTCAAAACCTGGAACTGGATAGAATGCCAGATCTCTGCTGCCTCAGCTTGGCTGGCTTTGGATTCCCTCTACCCACTGCTCGCCTGTGTCAGTCCCACAGGGTGCAGGGTGGGGAGCAAGATGGTTCTTGCTTGAATTAGCTTACTGTATGCTGGCTTCACGGGCCCTGGCTCGGCAGATGTCTAACAGCTGGCTCTCCTCTATGAGGTGCCCCTGCTGGGTTCTGCCCCAGACTTCCTTAGCCCTCCTACAGTGGACAGGTGCTCACTTCCCAGGCTCCCTCATCTGTCAGACACCCAGGGTGTGCCCCCAGGCTGTTTCTGCTGAGAGTCTCTTCTCCCTACAACAGGCCTCTTTTATGGTATCTATAAATATCTGAAACATCTCTCATGCTTGACCCACAGGCACACTCATGGTGTTTGGTCCCTAAAACTCTGCAAGTGTAGGCCTATCCCAGAAGATTTGCACAAAAACAAAGTGAAGAGATTTGTGATCACAAAAGCAAAATGAGGAGAGTCTACTCCTTTCTACATACACTGAATCCTGGGGTCCCAGCTACAGAGATAAAGCTCGATGATTGCTTCATATATGATCACCAACAACACCACCATCACCACTACCACCACCACAGCATCATGATCACCACTGCAACATCACTGCCACCATCACTGCCAGTACAACACCATCACCACCACCATCACCACAAAGGTATTACCACTGCCACTACCACCAGTACACCAACACCACCACCACTATCACAATCACCACATCATCACCACCACCACTATCATCACCACCACCACCATTACCATCACCACTACCACTATCACTATCACCATCACCCACCACCACCATTACCACCACCATCGCCATCACCACCACCACCATTACCACCACTACCATCATTACCACCACCATCGCCATCACCACCACCACCATTACCACCACTACCATCATTACCACCACCACCACCATCACCACCACTGTCATCACCACCACCACCATCACCACCACCACCATCACCACCACTGCCATCACCACCACCATCACCATAATCACCACCACCATCATCATCACCACTACCACCATCATTACAACCATCACCACCACCACCACCACCATCACCACCACTACCATCACTACCACTGCCATCATCACCACCACCCCCATCACCATCATCACCACCACCATCATCACCACTACCACCACCATCACCACCATCACCACTAGTACCATCACCACCACTGCCACTATCACCACCACCACTACCACCATCACCACTACTACCATCACCACTACTACCACCATCACCATCACCACCACCACCATCACCATCACTACCACCATCACCACAACCATCATCACCACCATCACCACCACCACCATCACCACCACTACCACCACCACCAGACTTACAGTGAAGAAGCTGGCTGTCCCTGGAAGAGGGGAAAATGGGTGAAATGTCCTGCAAGGCTTCCTCTCTAGAGCCTCCTCATAATCCCTATCCTCGACACTCCATCTCCTTTTTTTTTGTATTTTATTGTTGTAAAATATACATAGCATACATGTATCATTTTACCTATTCAGTGTATGCTTCTACTGCATTAAGTACATTCCATCACCACCATCCATCTCCTGAACATTTCATCTTCCTAGATTGAAGTTCTGAACCCACTGAACACTAGCTGCTCACATCTACCAGCCCCTAGAAACCCACATCCATTCCACTTTCTATCTCTATGATTGTGACTATTCTGAGTGCCAAATATAAATGCAATCAAACAACAATTATCCTTTGGTGACTGGCTTATTTCCTTTAGTGTAATGTCTTCAGAGTTTATCCACATTGAAGCATATGTCAAATTCCCTTCTTTATAAAGGTAGAATGTATAAATATATGTACATACACATTTTTATATGTATAAATCACATTTTGTTTATTCATTCATCCATCTATGGACATTTGGATGCTTCCACCCCTTTTGGCTATTGTGAATAATGTTATAAACATGAGTGCACAAATGTCTCTTTGAGTCCCTATTTTTGATTCTCTAGAGTGTATGTCCTGAAGCAGAATTGCTAGATCATATGGTAATTCTGGGTTTAATTAATTGAGTAATAGCAACACTGCTTGCTACACTAGCTAAACTGTTTTATGTTCCCACAAACAGTATGCAATAACCCAATTTCTTTTCATTCTTCTTAACACTTGTTTTTGGATATTTTAATAACAGCCTTTTGGCCTGGCGTGGTGGAGCCACACCTGTAATCCCCATGCTTGGAAGGCAGAGACAGGAGGATTGCGCTGGTTTGAATGGCTTAAGAGACCCTGTTTCCAAATAAAAATATAAAAATAGGTCTGGGAGTGTAGCCTGGAGGTAGAAGGGTTTCCAGGAACCCCAGTACCACCAAATAAATAAATAAATAAATAGCCATTTGGATAGGCATAAAATTGTTTGACATTATGATTTTAATTTGCGTTTTCCCAATAACTAATGATGTTGAGCATCTTTTTTCATGTATTTAATGGTATGTGTATAGCTTCTTTTGAGATATACCTATGCATATTCTTTGCTCCCCCTCCTTTTTATTGTTTTTTGTTTATTTGTTTGTTTTTTGGCAGTGCTGAGGATTGGACCCAGAACCTCACACATGCTAGGTAAACTCTCTACTATTGAGCAATACCCAAACCCTTCTTTGCCCAGGTTTTTTTTTGTGTGTGTGGGGGGGGGGGGTTGGGGATGGAACCCAGAGGCATTTGACCTCTGAGCTACAGCCCCTGCCCTATTTTTTATTCTTTATTTTGAAACCGGGTCTCACTGAGTTGCAAAGGGCCTCACTAAGTAGCTGAGGCTCCGCGAACCACTATCCTCAGGTCTCAGCCTCCCAAATGCTGGGATCACAAGCGTGCACCACCACACCCAACTCTTTGCCCAGTTTTTAATTGGGTTGTTTGTGAGGTTTTTTTTTTAATTCTGGATGCTGATTCCTAATTAGATTTATCATTTGCCCATATTTTCTTTCATTCCATGTGTTGTCTTTTCACTCTGTTGATAGTGTCACTGTAATTTAATGTAATCCAGTTTATGTATTTTTCTTTTTTACCAGTGCTTTTGATGTCATATGCAAGAAATAATTGCCAAATTAAATGTCACAAAGGTTTTCCCCTCTGTCTTCTAAGAGTTTTATAGCTTCAACTCATGTGTTTAGGTTTTGATTTTTTTTTTTTTTTTTTTTTTTTGCGGGTCTGGGGATGGAACCCAGAGGCATTTGACCTCCGAGCTATACCCCCTGCCCAATTTTTTATTCTTTATTTTGAAACAGGGTCTCACTGAGGTGTGGAGGGCCTCACTAAGTAGCTGAGGCTGTCCGCGAACCACGATCCTCTTGTCTCAGCCTCTCGGATGCTGGGATTACAAATGTGCACCACCATGCCTGGCTTTGATTAATTTTTAATTAATCTTTATATATGGTATAAGCTATCTTACTCTCTACTTAAAATCTTGATCTGCATTCTAATATAATGGATTTTCTTTGGAAATTTTATATGCAAATTTGTCTTGAACTTATTCTGTATCCATTACCTGTCATATTAGTACCTCAGTCAGACCTGAGGCAGGAGAAGTCTAATCTGAAGCCCTTTATGATAGAAATACAAGAAGTAGGGACTTCAATTGATTAACTGCTCCCCAACTGGACCCCATCAAACACAAATCCTACAAGGGCAGCAGGTCTACACATGGAGTTTCTCATCCTCACAAAAGTGAATTAGTAGCAAAAAAAAATTAATGTGTACAAACAATAAGGAAAAGAAAAAGGTATATCCAACTTGAAAAAGAGAAGGCTGAGGTGTGATAAGAATAATTTGTAAGCATATGATAAAGATTGTGGACAGCTGTTGCCTTACTTCACTGAGGAAAGAATAAAAGGAAATAGGTTTAAATTGCAGCATGAGGGATTAATTTAGATATTTCCTGAGAACATGTATCTAGGTTACTGAGTATGGTAAAACTATTTCTTGAGAGATTTTTCTTCTTAAATAAAAGTAGAGGTGGGGTGAACTAATGGACTCCTCAAAATCTCCTATTAGAAAATGATATTTCAGGAGAAAATCCTTATTGTGAAAAGAATCAACTTTCTTATCTAGCTAGTCAGTAATTTTGAACACTAAGAATGAAAATTTATAACCATACCAGGTATAATTTCTTCATATGTTGCTACTTAGTCCTTTTACACAAGTTGTATGCCATTTACAATAGCTAACCATCAACAACACTAATATCTACATAGCATCTTCATGTCACTCTTGCTTTTCGTTCTCTGCCATATTTTTAATAATTGAATGCTACATGGAAAGGATCAAATAGCATGAAACATTTCCTTGCTGTTATTTCCAGGTTTTGGCTGGCCAGTGTATTCAAGTCAAGGACAACTTGACTTGAGTACCTATAATATCCGATAATCCAAGAATTCACTTCATTTTGGTTTTAGAATTATCACCTGATTTGGCAGGAAAAGATTGACCTTCTCAGGATGCTCAAGAATAGGAGAAGCTGCCTATTAGTAAAATTATTTTTCATCCTCTGAGCATGAACCAAACACTCAGCAAGAGAAGCAAGAGAGAAGTAACTTGCTTGTTACTAGAAAAGTCAATTTGACATTGCGATCGTTCCCCAGGAGCAATCCCTTAAATCTCTTGATATGTGAGCCAACCTGATAATGTTATAAGTTTAGGGCCTGTATTTTTTTCCAGAGAATGCAAAGCATTTTCATCTGGATTATCCCTGGGATGTTTACCTTTCTTGTCCATGGACAACTGTCACTGTGTTATCATGACTTCATTACTAAATGCAGAAAGTAAACCTCCCAGACTTTGCAGTTTCAGTTGACTCTTCCCCTCTCGAGCATCCTTGACTCTCTCTAGCCTCTGTTTACCTGAAACATCCCCTCTTTCTTCCTCCCCTCTGTCTCAGCCCCATCCTCTTTCTCAGACATAAATTCTCTGTCCAATGGCACACCGCTACGTATCTTCTCTCTGAACACACCATGCTTCTCCTTGCTATTTTGGTCACCTTTCGTCTGGCCACTGTATTGAAAAAGACCTTGGTGTGAATATCTGAAACATCAGATAATCCAACTATTGACTTCTGTTTGGCTTTAGAGTATATCACCTGATCTGGCAGGGGGAGACTGACCTTCTTATGGCAATTGAGAGTGGGAGAAGCTGGCTATTAGTAAATTTAATTTTCATCTTCTGAGCATGTACTTCCTTTCCCTTATCAGGTAGTGGTTTTATTCTTCAGGCCTCTGGAAAGTCATCATGCTTCTTGCTGTTAACGTTCTTCCCAGTACCAGGGTATCTCCCTGTTATGGAAATCAGCACTTCCTAATGGCCCATGTATTTGTCAGCCCAATCTTCTCTCCACTTTCTCTGAGCCTCCCAGTGGAAGGAATGGGACATGCTCATTCCCCAAACAACTAGAATCTGACATTAAAATGTTTGTGGATAAATTATTATCTCAGGAGTAACTAGCATTTCTAAAGTATTTAAACATATATTTATGGATATATGTTTTAAGAAAGGAGACCAAATCTACCCCTTAAAATACATCATACAAATTTTTTGAACCCAAATACTGTAATAATGTGGAAAATTTCAATTGAAAGATTTACTTAGCAATGACTTTGAAAGAAATGAGTGGCCAGAAATGATGCCCACCTGTAATTCCAGTACTTGGGAGTCTGAGATAGGAGAATCGCAAATTTGTGGCCAGCCTCAGGTACTTAGCAATGCCCTTCACAACTTAGTGAGACCCTATTTTAAAATAAGAATAATAAGTCTGGGTGTGGTGGTGCATGCTTGTAATCTCAGTACTTGGGAGGCTGAGACAGGAGGATTGCAAATTCCAAGCCAGCCTCAGCTACTTAGTGAGACCCTCTATAACTTAGTGAGACCCTGTTCCAAAGTGTACGCCAGGCATGGTGGCACACAGTTGTAATCCCAGCATCTGGGAGGCTGAGACAGGAGGATCGAGGTTTGAGGACAGCCTCAGCTACTTAGTGAGGTCCTTTGCAACAGTGAGACCCTGTTTTAAAATAAGAATAAAGGTCGGGCGTGGTGGCACACGCTTGCAATTCCCGCGCTTGGGAGGCAGAGACAGGAGTATCGTGCTGGTTCAGAGCCAGCCAGGCTGGCTTAAGAGACCCTGTTTCCAAATAATATAAAATAGGTCTGGGAGTGTAGCCTGGAGGTAGAAGGGCTTCCAGGAACCTCAGTACCACCAACAAATAAAAAAATAAATAAAATAAAATAAGAATTAAAAAAATAGGGCTGGGAGTGTAACTTGGAAGTAGAATGCCCCTGGGTTCATTCCCTAGTACCACAAATAAATAAATAAATAAATAAATAAATAAATAAATAAACAAACAAACAAATAAATAAAATAGGGGTAGAATGCCCCTGGGTTCTTTCCCCGGTACCGCATGAAGAAACAACAAAGGGGGGGGGGGGGAGAAGGGAAGAGAAAGAAGGAAAGAAAAGACATGAGTGAATAAAGAACAAATGAGGAAAACACGAATTGCTTCACCAACATCCAAGGGTTATAAAAGAGATCTTAGTCTCTAATCTTCACTCATCCATTCACTAATTCATTCAGCAAATATTTATGAACTTCTACTTACTGAAGAAATCAGTTACAGGCCATTGGAGGAAGTACAAGCTCCAGAGGCCCTCTTCATCTTCCTGCTTAAACTCAATTTCTGGTTTTTCCTGTGCCTTTAGTTCCAGCTAATAATATTTTTTCTTCAACAAAATACCTTTTTAACTCAAACAATATAGAAAGAGAAAGCAGGTTGGTGTAAGGATAATATAAATTATGGGTGAAGCAGACAAGTTTAAAATACAAGTTTATTTCTGACTAAGTCTCCCATGAAAACTCAGCTCAAGTATTATTTATTGAAAAAATAGAATTAAATTGCATTTATAAGCCAGGCGTGGTGGTGCATGCTTGTAATCCCGACATCTGGGAGCCTGAGATAGGAGGATCGCAGTTCGTGGCCAGCCTCAGCTACTGCTTAGTGAGGACCTCCACAATTTAGTGAGACCCTGTTTCAAAATAAAGAATAAAAAAATAGGGCAGGGGTTGTGGCTCGGAGGTCAAATGGCCCTGGGTTCCATCTCCGGATCCACAAAAATATAAATAAATAAATAAATAAATAATAAATAAATAATAAAAATAAGGCTGGGGTGTAGCTCAGAGGTAGAATACCCCTGGAAGGAAGGAAGGAAGGAAGGAAGGAAGGAAGGAAGGAAGGAAGGAAGGAAGGAAGGAAGTTTTTAGTTCTAAGTTATAATTTTGTTGGGTAATGGGATCAGAACCTATGAGAAAATAAGATAGTTTTTACAGTATTTCACTATGGTTTCTATTTGGTCTAATATCTGACTGCACAGGCTGTTGTAGTAATAAGCATCCTGAGAGTACTTGTGCCTGTTCTCATCAATAAGAAATGGGTTAATGCTCATGCACTCAGGCCATTTGTCATATAGCCCTAGTGGAGAAGTTGGCAGAGGCTCCTAGATTTTTTAATGTGCATATTTGATTAGAGCAGTTCTCATAATCTCATAGGATTTTGTTTGAGAAAGAACAGATTTGCGGCTGCAGGGTTTCAGTGTTTATCCAGTTTAAAACCCTGGACATGTTACAAAACAGCACATGGGCTTCCATCTGCTTGCTCTTTCTGTGGATCTATTTTTTGAACGGATTGAAAAGATTTATTATGCTAAAAATACATTCTATTCTATAGTTTTCAAGCCAAGCTAAGATCATTCATTTTCCAAACTCTCTAAGAATGAAGATGCCATATTCACCCATTCTTTAATACTTTAAGCCTCAAAAGTCCCAGTACGACTTAACCAAAAGTTCCAGAGTAAAACATACACTAGCTGGTGACTTTCCCCTTCTAGCACTCAGAGAAAGCTTAACATTTTTGAAATGACCCCTTCAGTTTCTTATTCTACCTTACTGGAAATTACTAAAATAAAACAGTATGAAGCACAAATGCATGGGAGCTCTACCAGTGCCCATCCTTATCTCTGTGTCGACATTAGCTTTTTTCAGTTCAGCTCTAACGTGGAGGGCCCCCAGGCAAGCCTCCTCCCATGATTCTCTGTCAATTCATGTTCCTTGACATGGATCTGCCCAAACAAGAGACTGATTATCTGTTCCTAAAGTTAAAAATACTGTTAAAAAGTGAAATGAAGAATTAAGTCAGTAACTTATTTTAGATAATACTTCCCAAAACTCTTTCTCCAAATGCAAGGATGCTGGAGGCCTAGATTATCATTCCTGAAGAGCCTATCTTGTAGTACTTATATGTGTGGGGATGCTCGTGAAATATGGTACCTTGACTGAATTCAGCAATTATGCAATTCTCCACATCACTTTAGAAAGCAGCCTAGACAAGAGATAGTACTTTATCAGTAAATGGGAGGCACTCCAGACCCAATTGAAATCTTGAAGATGAATGGGAAATCCCTATTATTACCAGAAAGTTGTTCTTTGCTGTAGTGATAATAAAACTTCTGTGTAGACTGTATATGGAATAATAAAGATGAAGATAAATACTCGCACAGTTCTTTATAGATTCAAAATAATATTTATTTATTTATTTATTTTGGTACTGGGGATTGAACCCAGAAACATTCTGCCTCAGAGCTACACCCTTTTTTTCTTTTCTGTTTTGTTTTTTTATATAATTTTATTTTTAAAATTTTTTTTTATAGCCAGTTCTCCCAGTACCATTTGTTGAAAAAGCTGTCTTTTCTCCATTGTATGAATTTGGCCCCTTTGTCAAATTCAACTGACTATAACTCAATTTTATTCTGTTGCATTGGTCTGTGTATCTGTGATTGTGTCAATATCATGCTGTTTAAATTACTAGTACTCTACAGTAAATTTTATTTTATTTTATTTTATTTATTTATTTTTTATTGGTGCACTGTATTCACACATCATAGCGGGATACAAAATTTTGTAGACATACATGCACACATCACCCAGTCAGCCCCCACCCGATCCCCACCCCATTCTCTCCCCATCCCTCCTTCCCATGCTTGGCTTAGTGGTTGACATCTAGTATTATAGCATTTTATCCAAAATTAAAAGTGATAATTTCACATAACAGTTTCATTTGTCTGATACCAAGCTTTTGATGACTTAAAGATAACATTTCAGTATTTCTTTTTGCTTTCTTTCTTACCAGAGAATTTTTTTTTCTATTTTTTAGGTGAAACTATCATATATTTATATATTTATTTTTCAGAAAAAAAATCTATCCTAATATGGAATATGGACTCTAGATACCCAAAACGATCTTGAAAAGGAACAAAGCTAGAAGATATATATTTTCTGATTTCAAACCATATAAAGCTACAATAATTGAAACAGTATAGTACTATTCTAAAGGCAGATATATAAACCATTGGAGTTAAATAAAAGCTTAGAGCTAAATTCTTCCCTATATTGTCAAGTTATTTCTGACAAGGTTTCCACGAACATTTGGTGGTGGAAATAAAAATCTTTTAACTAAATATTGTTAAAAAATAATAATTACATGGAAAAGAATACAATTGGACCCTTACCTAATCCCATATACAAATATTAACTCAAAATAGATAATAGACCTAAATATAAATCTTAGGACTATAAACTTTTAGGAGAAAATCTGGGTCATTAAACCTCACAACATTGAAATTGGCAGTGATTTCTTGGTTATGATTTCAATGGCACAGGCAACAGAGGAGTATACAAACTCCCTAAAAAAAAAAAATTGTATATCCAAAGACAATGTAAACAGAGTTAACAGTTACTAATAGAAAGGGATAAAATATTTCCAAATGCTATATCTGAAGGTATATTAATATTCCAACTAGACATCCTAAAAATTAACAACAATAAAGGCAAACAATACAATGTAGAGATAGGTAAAAGACTAACATAACTAATGAATCTCCACAGATAACCAATCTTAGTTGTCTGTTGGATGGAAACTCTTGTTTCTCTGGTTCTGGTGTGTGTTACCTATTTCTTCTTTGTAGTTAATCTCTTTGAGTATTTTCTCTAGCGCTGGTTTTGAAGACATAAATTCCTTCAGTTTCTGTTTGTCATGGAAGCTTCTTATTTTTCCATCTAATTTGATAAAAAGTTTTGCTGGGTAGGAAATTTTTGGCTGGAAGTTGTTTTCTTTCAAAATTGGGAATATGTTACTCCAAGCCCTTCTGGCTCTCATGACTTGGTTTGGGAAGTCTGGAGTGATTCTAATTGGTTTGCCTCTGAATGTCACTTGGCCCTTTGTTTTTGTTGCCTTTAAGATTCTCTGCTTGGCTTCCACATTGGTCATTTGGACAATTATGTGACGTGGGGATCCTCTTCTCCGATCCTGTCTAAAGGGAGTTCTATAAGTTTCCTGGACCTGTGTATCAACCTCTTGCTCTATGTTTGGAAAATTTTCTGCTATTACTTCTTTGAAGAGATTGTTGATCCCTTTGGTTTCACTTTCTTTTCCCTCCTCTATTCCAATTATTCTTAGGTTAGCACTCTTAAAATGGGCCCATATTTCTTCAATGTCAGATTCCTGCTGTCGGATATTTTTTTCTAGATTAGAAACTATGCGTTCATTTTTGGAATGATCATCTTCTAAGAGCGAGATTCTGTTCTCCATGTGGTCTAATCGGTTGTTCATGCTTTGAATTGAGGCCTTTACTTCATTAATTGCATCCTTTATCTCTTTTTGGCTCTCTCTGAATTCTTTTCGAAGCACCTCTATTATTTCTACAGTTATTTTCCTGATTTGATCTTCTAGAAATCTCTGATTTTCTGTTTTATCGGGTTCTGATGTTGTGGGGTTGTGGGCATTCATTGCTCCAGTGTTATTCCTCTTTCCCATGATTTCGGAAGTTTGTGCCTTCTCTGGGTTCTTCCCTTGGGTCACTATGACTTCGCTTAAGGTGCTCTGGATCTCGAGTCTGTAGTATATCTGACCCCACTACTCCTTTACTGGGTTTTATCACAGAGTCTCCGACCCAGGGAGTCGATAGAAGCTGCTTTAGACTATGGGGGGTGCCAGGTTGCACATTCTCCTATGGTGTGATATCTCTGCCACCGCTCCTCCCCCACTGGGTCAAGTCCCAGGGAGTACAGTACTGGGATTTCTCCTCTGTGGCCCGCAATTTGACTCACTGTTCTTGAATACGCAGATGTAGCTGTACTGGACTCGGTGAATTCACTGCTGCTGCCGCCGGTGGCAATATGGCGCCGCTGCCACGCCCTCGGCCGTGAGACTGGCGTATTTTTTCTTCTCTGGTTTTGAGTTCCACTCTGAGTCCCTGCAGCGTGTGCTGAGCTCAGCCACTGGGAGCTTTAGATGCTCCCTGAGCCGAAAGATCCCGCCTGGCTGTTCCGCAGCGGCTCACCTCGGCTTGCTGTAGCCGTCCAGTGAAATCGCCGCTGCCGCCGGCAGTATGGCGCTGCTGCCGCGTCCTCGGGCGTGAGGCCAGTGTATCTCCCCTGTGGCTCTGAGCTCTGTTTTCAGTCCGCTTTCTCTCTGGAGCCTGGTGATTTTTTTGTTTCTCTGGTGATGGTGTTTTCTGGCTATGAAAGGCGCTGATTTTGTGGTAATGGAGATTGGTTGTTAGCGGGGCTTTTAAGCCCCGCTTTTCTCGGTCGCCATCTTCCCGGAAGTATTTTTTTAATTTTTATTTTTATGTGAAACATATTGAAAATGGCATACATTCAGACTGTGCTTGGTGCCCTCTCCCCCCCTCACTTCACTTTCCCCCCTTTCAACAATGAGTGTCCAGATTACCATGCTATATTCACACTTAAACACATATTCCAGTGTAGCACCTCCATTAATCAACCTCAGCCTTCTTCCTCTTCTATACTTCCATTCTAGCTTTGGTAATGTTTCTCCTCCATTGTCTGGAGTCCCTCTGGTATCCCTAATACTCCCTAGTTTGAGCATATTAGAGAAAACGTAAGTCCCTTCTCTTTTTGTGCTTGGCTGATCTCACTTAACATAATGTTCTCCAGGTCTTTCCATCTTCTTGCAAATAACATGGTTTTGTTCTTTTTTATAGCTGAGTAGAATTCCATTGTGTGTATTTCCCATAATTTTGCAATCCATTCATCTCTTGATGGAGACCTAGGTTGGTTCCATATTTTAGTTATTACAAATTGTGCTGCTTTTGAATATGGGTATGCATATGTTACTGTAGTTCTCTGATTTCAAGCCCTTTGGACAAATACCCAGGAGTGGTATAGCTGGATATTATGGTGGATCTATTTCCAGTTTTCTAAGGAATCTCTGCACTGATCTCCATAGTGGCTGAACTAGTTTACACTCCCACCAACCATATATACAAGTTCCTATTTCCCCACATCCTCGCCAGCATTTTTTGTTATTTGATTTTTTTATGTTTGCCACTCTGACTGGGGTTAGATGGAATCTCAGCATAGTATTAATTTGCATCTCCCTGATGGCTAATGATGTAGAACATCTTTTCATGTAGCTATTGGCCAATTGTATCTCTTTTCTTGTGAAGTTATTTGTTTAGCTATTATAGAGTCTTTTGAGCTTTTTGTATATTCTGGATATTAGCCCCCTATCAGACTAGTGGCTGGTAAAGATCTCCCATTCTGTAGGCTTTCTCTTTAAGTTCTTGATAGTTTTCTTTGATGAGAAGAAACTTTTCAGTTTGATGCCATCCCACTTGTTAATTCTTGATTTAATTTCCAGTGCTTTGAAGGTCTTGTTGAGAAAGTAGTGGGCCAGTGGAACAATGGATAACGCATCTGACTATGGATCAGAAGATTCTATTTTCTGTTTTGAAACAGAGTCTAAGATGCCAAGGCTGGCCTCAAACCTGCGATTCTTCTGTCCTAGCCTCCCAAGTACTGGGATTAAAGGCATGTGTCACAACGTCTGACTCAAATAATTTAAAAAAAAAACATTTTTTCATGCTGGACATGGAGATACACACCAATAATCCCAGTTCTTGGAAGGCTGAGATAGGAGATTGTAGGTTAAAGGGCAGCCTCAGCCACTTAGCAAGACCCTCACAACTTAGGCGAAGTCAGTCTCAAAAAACAAGTAGATGTATGTTTTCTCCAATATGTGGAATATAAAGAGATATTCAGAAATAATGGTGACATCAGGTAGAATAGAAGAGACTCCAATTGAGTGATTGATGGGTTTTAGGGGAGGAAGTGGGGGAGACATAGAGTACAACAGTTGAAATAAATCTATGAATGTATAAAAAAATTGCCAGTTCCAATCTCAAAGACATACATAGGGAGGGAGAAGGAGAGGGAAGAGACCCAGTAGAAAGTGCTCCAAGAGTTATGGGCATGTATTTTTCTATTATTTCATACTCTAAAATGATGTATAATTGCAGTGTACCAAATAATAAATAAATTAAAATAAAAATGGCTTGGAATGAGGCTAAAAAGTAGAATGCCCCCTGGATTCAATCCCCGTTACCAAAGAAATCTTTCTCATGAATCCTCACCACAATTCTATGGGGAAGATCTTCTCTTTACTAATTTATGAATGGGGAAAATGAGAATTGCAGAAACAAGATAACTCACCTCAGGTCATGTTACTACTAAATGATGGGTGAGAACCCCGACTCAGATTTGCTTTCAACATTTTCTCTTATGGTGCCTCCCAGTATCACCTTTTAATATATTGCCGTATTTTACTTTGTAAATTCTTTTCCAGGAATTAGTTATTTGAAGTAAATAAAGCAAAAATAATGTATCTGAAATTAAAATGTCCAAATGATTCTTTTTATTTAGCTGGCCTTTGTAAACATTGATAACAGTTGTGCATCCTTGGATGAATAGCAAGAGACAGAAAAGTAAGAAATTGTATCAGAAATCCTTATTCTTTGTGTAGGTAGAAGAGTACTAGGAAGTGTTTTTCAATTCTCACTTGGCCCATCAGCAGGCAGATGTGCATGCCCTGTCCTCCAGGGCCATGCCAGACCTCATCATTAGCACCGGGCCACTCAGCTTAGGCTTCAGATACCATTTGACCTCTCCCAGGTGACATATTTTATCTCTATGGCACTTGCAGGCCTGGGCAAAAGAAAGCAAAGAAAAAAAATAGAGTCTCATCAAGAAATTCAAGAGAGTTAGAAAAAATTGCTGCTTCGAAAAAATGCTATTCTATTATTGGTAAAATTTTCTACTGTTTGTCAACTGAGAATAACTATTGTTCTTCAAAATTGTACTTCTTCTGATCCTCACTAGGTCCTCTCTTGTAGTGTAACACAGCCCACTTCATCATAGCCTCTTGCCTTCAAATGACATACACCCACACATATTGCTGTAACAGCAGAAATTCTTAGAGCTGAAAAAAAAAAGACTTCATAGATATTTTTCAAACAAGACAGGAAGGGAGGGAAAGAGAGAAGGAAGGAAAGAGTTTTCACCTTCCCTGTTTTGAAGGTAATCAAAAATACAATGGCTTAGGGTGGAAGCCATTGTATTTGGAATGTGGAAATAGACACTCCTCTACAGTCTTGCTCATCTTGACATACCAATCCAAAGACAACTAGAACCCATTCTAGTGTGAATTCAAAACCATTCAGAGCCATCCAGAACCCATTCTAGTGTGAATGGATGGTAAGAAAGGACTCCTGGGACATTAAAGACTAAATAGAACAAGCCAACCAATTCCTTACCCATGAAAGAACTACTTGTCAGATTTTTAATAGTAGCCATCCCAACCATTCCAGAATTAATAAATTATCCCATGCCTCTTTTAAACCAAGTGCATGGCAACTTTACATTTTACTTTCTGTGATCTTTTTTGTGTGTTTAGTGGAGTGTTTTTCAATTCTCACTTGGCCCATCAGCAGGCAGATGTGCATGCCCTGTCCTCCAGGGCCATGCCAGACCTCACCATTAGCACCGGGCCACTCAGCTCAGGTTTCAGATACCATTTGACCTCACCTAGGTGACATATTTTATCTCTGTGGCACTTGCAGTCTTGGGCAAAAGAAAGCAAAGAAAAAAAATAGAGTCTCATCAAGAAATTCAAGGCCTAATTATCAAATCTTTATTCAGAGCACACTGGAGATTTGGATATTCTGAACTTCACATAAAATCCCAGGCGTTGGCTCCAGACATAAGTCAGTGGTAGAGCATTTGCCTAGTATGACTGAGTCCCTGGGTTCCATCTTCAGGAAAGAGAGAGAGAGGAAGAAGGAGGGAGGAGAGAAGAGGGTGAAGGGAGAAAGGAGGAAAGGAGAAGAAAAAGAGGAAGAGAGGAAAAAGAAAAGGATGAGGAGAAAGGAAGAGAAAGAAGGAAGGAAGGAAATATTCCAAGGCTTACCAATACTCTTGCTCCAGTCTTAAACCATTTACATTGAATTTCAAGCAATTTCTGTTTTGTTCTCCTTATAGGTCAATGCCATAAAGTAAGAATTCATTTTAATGCGGCAAAAGCCCTCTTAGCTTTCTTCCACTGTAGCAGCTCACCTGATGACCAGTGCATCTTTTCCCACCAAGGGCCCTGCTGAGGCCTAAGCTAAATGCCCAGGCCTTGGGCTTCTCCATTCTGGGCCCTCCTTCCGCCCCACAGCTTGAGGGGCATGCTCACTGAGGTCTGCCTTGTTTGCTTCTGGACCATTTACCTTATTTATACTCATATTCTAATTATGTCATTTAAGTAACTATTACATTTACCAATGAAATATGAATGCCCATTAGTTTCCATTACAACTAAAAAGTAATGTAATAAAAAACAAATTTTAAAAACTCACCACCAAATAAATGTGGGCTATGAAAAAAATTAAGAAAAAAAATGTAAAACTCTGGAAATAACCTGGACTTAGATTGTTCATAAGGAAAATGTTGTTCACTTTAAGGAAAGACAAACTGGAAATTGAATATTACAGATTGTATTTAATCAAACAGGGATAGGAATGCCAATTGGCAAGCAGGAATGCCTATTTAATAATGTTTTGCTTAAATCAAAAGGTTATAAAGTGGGTATAGTGGTTCACACTTATAATCTCAGCACTTGAGAGGCTGAGACAAGAAGATCACAGATTCCTGGCCAGCTTCAACAACTTAGTGAGGCCCTCCACAACTTAGTAAGACCCTATTTCAGAATAAAAAAAATTAAAAAGGTTATGGGTTTAGCTCAGAGGTAGAATGCCCCTGAGTTCAATTCCCAGCACCAAAAAAAAAAAAAAAGTTATTAACCATCAGGCATGGTAGCACATTACCATAAACTCAGGACTCAGGAGGTTGAGACAGGAGGATGTCAGGTTTGAGGCTAGTATGTGATAACATAGCAAGACCCGGTTTCACAATAAAAATTGAAAATGTTAGGGGTATATCTCAGAGATATAAAGCCCCTGAGTTCAGTCCCAAGCACCACACACAAAAAGTTTTTAACAAGTGAATGTACATATATTTTTAATTAAAATAAAATGTTGCTATATGTTAATATTTTTTTATTATTTATCAAGTTATCCAACCCATTTTGGTCCTGACCATGTAGAAAGATTTCTATAACCCATAACAAAGATTCATCATGATGGCAAATAACTATTCTCTGCTCTGTCTGAGAAAGGATATAAGGAATTATACCTTATATGTTACATAGGTATTTAGAGGGACTATCTTTTAACCTATCAGATTGTATTACAAATTATCATTTTGAAATAATATATTTGGTATTTTAGGAATCATATTTTAAAACTATATTCCAGTAAAACCCTAAAGGTTGGGTCAGAGAATTGAGGGATGCTTTAAGAGACACATCTCTAAGCTGATCATTAAGAACTTGACAGAGATAGAAAAGACAGAATTTTAAGCAAAAGAACTAACTTGGGAACATATCCTTATAGGAATGTGTAAGGTATGCTATAGGAAGAAGGGATATAATCCAGGTTGTCTGGGAAAAGGCAGACACAGGAAAGAAATTTGTAAGTTTAAGAGCGTGGCCTGGATGTCAGTCTAAATAGTTTGTACATTACTGTGCAGAAAACAAGAAATTATTAAAGAATCTAAACAAGATGTAATATAATCAGAGTCTGGATTCCATGTGATGGGTATTCAGAAAAGATAATTCCATGAATTGGGCAATTATAGAATCACTAATACCTTTCACAGAGCAGTTTTACTGGGATTGGAGCAAAAGCCAAGTTCAAGGTAAGAACACGTGTATTGTAAGAGAATTCTGAGAAACAGCATTGACGTCACTTTTGAAAAGTGGAACAGTAGATGCAAGGAAAAAATAGGACCAAAATTAAATCAGTGGCAGAACTGAAGGAAGATCGTTTTCAAGGACTTAGAAGACCAACATTGGGTGCGAACTGGTAAGGGCTAATTGAGTGATGCATGCATGTATGCCTTTACCATCTTGTACTCCACTAAGATGTATGACTACAATGCACCAATAAAAAATTTTTTTTAAACCAGCATTATTTTTTCCAAGAATTTTAAAGGGTCTGTGACTCAACCCCCTTTCAAACTACGAAGTGAATAAGCTACGTAAATACTAACAGAAGACACAAAACCACTAACAAGAACTTTTTTTTTTTTTTTTTTGCGGTACCTGATAAAACCCAGGGGCATTCTACCTCCGAGCTACACCCCCAGCCCTATTTTTTATTGTTTATTTTGAAACAGGGTTTCACTGAGTTTCAAAGGGCCTCACTAAGTAGCTGAGGCTGTCCTCAAACCACGATCCTCCAGTCTCAGCCCTGCAAATTCTGGGATTACAAGAGTGCACCACCATGCCTGGCTTTAACAAGAACTAATATTGCTCACTCTATTATTCACTGCAGTAGCGGTAAACAGAATTTAGTGTTTTTGTGCTTCCCCCATGTCCCAGTTCCCACAGGGCAGCATGGAAAAGGTTAGATGATACCTGAATCAGCAGGAGAGGACCTTGGTTTAAGGATCCCAAATATTTTTATAATGGGCTGTAAGTGAGCTTACTCTTTGCTCTCTATAGTTTCTCAAGAGAAACTATATCTTGCAAGGCTAGTTTCTATTCAAACATACTTACTTGGGATAATATTCCAGAACAAGGGCAGTCATGTTTCTGTCAAAAGATATACTGAAACACAAGAGTTCCATGTTGTTTCCCAACAGTAAGTAGAAATCATCAATGTTGGAAATGTTGAATAGAACAAATGATAAATGATTAGTGGTTAAGGTGCTAAAAGGACTCAGAAGATCTAGAATCAAGAGCAGTGGAGGTAATGTTGGTTTTGGAATAAAAAGAGTCTGTTTCTATATGAGCAAAATAAAGAATGGGCATAATACAGTCAAATATTAAAGAAGAGAAGTGAGAAGCTGCAGGAACTCAGATCAGAATGAAGAGAAGAGGCCAATTGTAAGGATCTACCAGGATGGTCCAGGAGGTGGATGGAGAAAACATAGAAAAGTTCCTGACACTGTGAAGAATGTGAATTATGTCAAAAAGAAACAGGGCTGGTAGCAGTGAGGCTGAGCTTAGGAGAGAGATGATGTGGCTTCACAGGCAAATGAGAACAGTTCTGTGACTTTAGCCAGTGTCTCTCTGCTCTATGAAAGTGGAAACAGGGGAATCAAGTGATAGATAATTTGGAACTGAATAGCAGAAGATCTAGAAGGACAAGAATGCTAAATTCTAAACATCTTTAGTAGAAGAAAAGATTATTGCTAAAACAGAAAGTACGCAGGCAAGGAGCTGTCCAGCAGTAGTGCGGCAGGACAAGAGCTGGGAGTCAAATGTTTGTGGTTGCAGAGGGAGAATGTGAACTTTGAAAGAAGTGCAGAGCTAGATGAAAATGGGCCTTTGGAGCGCCTGCTGGAAGTGAAGTTCAGATGAAACCCATAGAGATGAGGACGCTAGGAGCATCCATCCATTGGAGGCCTGCCAATCAGTCAGATAGGAATGATGACCAAGGACCACAGTGTACAACAAAGGACCTACAGCCCCTTCCTCTTAATTTTGCTTCTTTAGAACTTTTATTTTATTACATCAGCAAATACAACTTTACCCAAGTGTTATCAGTTATATGTTTGATACAGACAAGATACTCTTTTTTTCTACAAAAGCATCTTTCTCCCTACTGGGCTTTTCAAGTACTACTTGAGAAAGACATTTGTTTTGGGGAGATTCAGTGTTCCGTATAAATCAGTTTTTTCTAATTATCTTTATTTTTGCATCTGTGTGAGACATCTTTTAACCTCAACAAGAATCAAGTATCTTTTTTTTGGGGGGGGGCGGGGGGTGTCCAGGGATGGAACCCAGGGCATTTGACCTCCGAGCTACACCCCCCACCCTATTTTTTATTCTTTATTTTGAAACAGGGTCTCACTAAGTTACAGAGGACCTCACTAAGTAGCTTAGGCTGTCCATGAACTACAATACTCCAGTCTCAGCCTCCCAAATTCTGGAGTTACAAGTGTGCACCATCACGCCCAGCTAAGAACCAAGTATCTTAAATGGTAAGCTGTGCATTGTTCCATTAACATACTTGAGTTTCTTCCTCTCTCTCAGGTCTGTTCACATCCAAAATCCCTAATAATACTGATATCAAAGTACAGTGTGAAGGAAGATCTGATCCCGTAGATTTCAGACTATAAGGCAACTATAGAATATTGATGTTTAGAGAATCATTGCTACAAGAAGGAAATGCAGTTTATGGGGGGAAACAACACCTGAAACAGGGAGGGCATGAATCTGGATCAGGCCCAGAGAGATCTAAGGACCAGCTTGACTTAAACCCTCCAGGGACACTGTTGCCAAGGACTCCTCACCAGGACCCACTGACGGGAACCCACAAGGAGTGGAACCCAACCAAAATCCCTTTCTGGAAGTCCTCAGACATAAACTTCGAGCCCAGCCAAGAGCCACCTTCCACGGAGCTGTGACTTTCCTGAGGCAACTTTCATCTGATATTTGGCCCAGGAGTAATGGTGTGACCTTAGATTCCAGAATACCAGGAGAAACAAATACAGGATGCACCTCACCTGCTTATGCTATTCTATAATAGAAATGAAGGGAAGGTGCGCTTGTGCCCAGTGACATTTCAGGGAAATGATTGCTATGACTACCACAGGAAAAAACTAATCACCATCTTTAATATAACTCGGGGAGTTGTTCCAGAAACATATATAATGCTGCCTTCTTGGTTCTGTCACTCTGCTTCAAACCCAGCAAATGGGGCAACGACTCCTCCAAACCGTGCCAATGCTAATGAACAGAAAACTGGCAGGAAGAAGGGAATGGGGAGAGTCCTTGAGTGACTATTCCTCTAGTGAGGCATGCTCCTCATGTTCCAATAGCAATGCTCCCTTTGACAAGTGACTCAGAGTGCAGGCGGTACTGAGGGGAGGAAGATAAGCAAGTGAAGTATGCATGCCAGGCAGAAGTTAACAAGGACAGATGCTCTCCCGAACCACTGCGTTCATGATATTTCAATTTATAAGTATGTTACTAAGACTTTACATTAATGCAGGGTATAGTGGTGTTTCCAAAGGTTTTTTAATTTAGTTTCCAAATATTGTGCTTTATTGTTTAAAGAAAGTATACCTCACCATGTTTAAAATCAAACAAAAACCAGGTGTGGTTGTACGGGTTATGGTTACTTTGCCTTATCATAAAAGAGAGAAAAAAGCGATTACAAGCTACACATAAGCTCCAAGACACTTAAAGAAAGATGGATAGTACCCAAAACAGAGTTCCGGGAGTCATGCTTTCTTTATTATTACTCTGGCAGGATAAGCCATAAACTAATTGCCTCTATTTTTTAAGGCTGGCACTGAGAGGTATGAGAACTGGACTTAACGGTACTTACAGTAGTTCAAAATAAAAACCTGTACTTATTCTGAAGTTTTCTGAGCCAAGAGCTCCCAGATGTGTGATTTCCAAGGCCCCAGACATGTGAGTGAGCTAGAAAGTACAAATCGCACAAGGTATGAGTGGAAAATTCATGATGATCTGATTAATGGGACAGTGTGGAAAGCCAAACTGGATAAATCAGATCAAAACCTACCTCCTCTCTAAACCACTGCAAATCTACTTCTAGGAAATACTCATTCCTCACACACTCACTCACTCGTGTGTCAATGCTACTGAATCTCACCGTATCCCAAAGGTGGCAATAGTGAACTTGAACAGATCTCAAAGCACACAATTATCAACATTTGCCCTTCTCAGGTATGTCCATCTTCATCTGGCTGCCTTTTTCTTTGCCTGCATTTTATCTTTTTATTTATTTATTTATTTATTTATTTATTTATTTATTTATTTATTGGTGGTACTAGGGTTCCTGGAAACCCTTCTACCTCTGGGCTACACTCCCAGACCTGTTTTATACTTTTTTATTTGGAAACAGGGTCTCTTAAACCAGGGCGGCTGGCTTCGAACCTGTGCGATCCTCCTGTCTCCACCTCCCAAGATCCTCCTGTCTCCACCTCCAAAGCACGGGGATTGCAGGTGTGCGCCTCCATGCTCGGCTTTATTTTATTTTATTTTATTTTACTGCAGTACTAGGAATCAAACCCCAGGCCTTCCACATGCTTGCAAGTCTCTTTCTTTGTGCATCTATAATAATGTACACTATCTTATCTTATCCTTTACTAATTTTGGAAAGTAGCAACAAATTTTCAACTGAGATGTTTTGCTTAAAGAATTTTCTGGATTTTAAGTTAAAATGTTGGTCTATGGTTGTAGTTCAGTGTGGGAACACTTGCTTGCAATAGAGCCCTATGTTCCATCCCTGGCATGGCAAAAATAAATAAAAACAGTAGATCAATTCTACTTTGTTTAACTATCATCAATTCTCTTCTCTTGAATTTGCCATGTACTGGGGGTAACAAAACCAGAGTCCAAAACAGATTCACAGAGAGAAATTGCTCAAAATTTCACATTGCTGTTATGGCTTTGCTTTTTTAAAAATAATGGCCACAATTTACAAAGCAAATGTATTTTTAAACAACCCTGCTTTCTTATCAATTTATGATAAGTGAAACTCCAGATATATCTCTTTGGAAAAGTTTCAATCAACTGAATAGAAAGTGGAAGTATTTTGGTGGGCCAGTGACATGTCTGTCACTGTGCCCAAATGCAGGCAGATGCTTGCTGCAAATTGTAATATCAGCCTAAGGTAACTCCTCATTCTTGAAATTTTCTAGAAATTTTACAAGCCAGGGCATTCCCTTTCACAAACAAGTACCTCATGCCAAGTGTTATGGTTAGATATAGAATGTCCCCTGAAGAGCTCATGTATCAATGACATCATTAAGACATACATACATACACATACACATATATACATACATCATGTAATCTCATCAATGGATAAACCCATTATGAGGTAACCTAGGCAGGCTTTGAATCTCCTTGTTTATTCATTTGATTTTGCAAAGTCCTTACTCTCTCCTCTCCACTTCCTGACACCATCCCCTGGGCTCCACAGACCTGACCTAACATAGACTAACCTCTGAAATCTCAACAACAAAAAAAGTACTGTGAGCAAATAGATCGTCCTTCCTCTAAGTGGTATGGTCAGTTGTTTTGGATTATGGCAGTGAGGATGTTAGAATAGATATCAAGAACTATGGAAGTTACTTCATGCCTGTTCATATCCTTATTCTACCTCCACTATCCAACACATTATCAACAGCTCTCTCCTGTTGGATCCTTTAAATTCAAAGGGGACTTCAATAAAACACTTCTCCAGTGGACCTCACCACATGAGAACGGAACACTTTTCCAGACGAGTGGGTTCTAATTCTGTAAATATGAATGTAAGCTTTACTTATCCATTTGATATATTTAGAATTGTACATAGCTACTAAGCTTGGAACCAAACAAAGGTTTACTGATAACTACTCTCTGTGTTGCAACCATCAAGAACTCTCTATCATTGCCCTTTACTCATGATCAGAAGGCCACCTGAGGCCTGTGTGTCCTACCACAGCATCCAGGTCCTTTTCATTACCTGGAGCCTTAGAGGTACCTCCTGCAAATAGCTGTGTGAGTCTCCTCATTGACTGGAAAGCCATTATGCTGGTGGTGACTGCTGAGGTAATCTGGACCCTCTTGGTTTCCAAAGATATGTCTTAGAAACCTGAATTTTAACAGATTTCCACATTAGAATCCTCTGGTCTTTTACAGATTATTAAACCAGACCAATGAGCACCCTCCTTGAAAGTTGTGCTATCTACAGTGAAACTTACTGTTCTGTGTAATTAATTATGTGCTTGTAGAAAAAAAGGAAAAAAAGTGCCATCGCCTTTAAATGGGCAGACTATTTCTCAATCTGCTCTGGATTATTTGAGGGGAAGCAATTAATTTACAGAGAGAAACCTGAATCCTACCAAATTCATGATTTTACAGAAGGAGAAGGTACATATGTTTCCTCTAATATGCCCAAACTAGGAAACACAGAGGATACCAGTGGGACTCCAGATAATGGAGGGGAAATACCAACAAAGTTTGAATGGAAAGATAGGAGAGGAGGAAGGCTGAACTTGATTAATGAGGGTCTACATCTGAATATGTGTAAAATTATGAATATGACATGGTTAACCTGGACAACCATTGGTGGGAGGGGGGAAGGAAAAAGGGGATGGGGGGAGAGGGCACCAAATATAGTTTAAATGTATACCATTTATGTTCAATAAAAATTTGTTAAAAAAAGAAATTTAAAGTTTAAAATTTAACATTTCAGTAGGTACAGCCAATACAATTTTGTTAAGTCAATTAATAGCAGAGCAAGATCTATCCATCTCATAGAAATTACTCCATAGAAAGGGAAAATGTAACAGAATCTAAAGAACAAAATTTTTTAGGCAGTTTAGAGCACTTTCAATACAAACGTCAAACCTTTTTAGTTATAACTTATTTACTAAAGGATTAATTTCCTAAGGAGCAACCAAGACTATAAGATATTTTATAAACAAAATTTAGGTTTAGATTGGTATTTAAACAACACGGCTGTAAATTTTGTAATTATTTATAAGGTTTTATTTGTGCATTCATATTGGCCATAACACTTTCAATTATGTTAATTAGTCTTTGTGGTATTATTATTAGTGTTATATCTAGGAAATATATTCATACTTCATACTCTTTTAAAATATTCATTAACATTATTTCCAGAGTAAATTCTACAGATATTATAGCTACTTTCTGGTAGCATAACTTCACATTATTCTTGGATCTAAATTGTAATATACATGTCTACAAATACAATAAATGTCTATATCTACCATAAAATGTATAATAAAATATAAAATGAAGAAAATTTCATACATGTAATTTTTTGGAACTTTGGTTAAATAAAAAATCCTCCAATAATATGAATTTTCAGGTTTTTTAAGCCAATGTAACTTTGGAATATGGAATGAGCAAGACAATCCTTTTTCCACATTGTTTTTTGGGGGGGCTTATAATATTTTTCTAAGATACCACTAACCACAAATAATTTTCAAAGCATTTAAATTTATTTTCAGTATCCTCTTAGAAATATTTCTTTATTTATTAAAAAGGCAATTAAATGTAACAAACTACTTTAAGTAATTTTGATAATAATAAAGATCACCCATTCCAATAAGATTGTCATCATCCAAACACAGTTGTTTTCCATTTTACACCATCCCTTCCCATTTTTTCACCACCAAGTATATATACTTTTGAGGTAAGTCATGGTTTACATACTATCTTACGCTTCTCTGGATCCTGTAGCTTTCCTACATTTCTACAGTCATTTGATTTTTAATATTAAATGTTAACTATTATTTAAGTAGAAAGGAAAAATGATTTTACATTCTATATCCTATTGTTTTCAGAAGATCTTATTCCACTTTTATTCAACAAACATCTTTCAGCCACCAATGTATATCTTACCACATAATGTGGTTGACATTACAGTGGATAGATGAGTACAGTGGCACCTCTGCCCGGAGTAAATTATGATCCAATGTGGAACACACACACACACACACACACACACACACACACACACACACACACACCTGTGCTCGTGTTTAATAATCCCCACAGGCGCTATCTAATATGCATTTCCCTTTTGGGGAAAGCGAGTAAATCGAAAAGAAGCTGGAGCCAGTGGCGCACACCTGTGATCCCAGTACTTAGGAGGCTGAGACAGGATTGTAGGTTCCAGGCCAATGGAGGTAACTCTGAAAGACTGTTTAAAAATAAAATACGGTGGAATTGTAGCTCAGAGGTAGAAAGCCCCTGGGTTCAAGCCACCCAAACACACACAAAGTAAAAAAGATAAAGAGAAGTGATTCTTGAAGCTGAGCTTTCTAAATCTGCTTTAAAATGTGGAGTGATTCTATGAAGTGTATCAAGTGTCTACCCAAACAGAATAAAAGACCCTCTTTCTCAGGAAGGTTAGGGTTAGAAGAACCTTCTTGCATGGTCTCTTTCAGCAGCCTAGCACTCACCTGGTGCCCTTGACAACACCGCCCCCAAGTGGTCATCCAGCCTCCGCCTGAACTTGGGCCCTCCCGGGCTGCTTGGCTTCTGAGCATCAGATCTTGCCTAGGAGTGCAGACAGGGCTTCAGCAAACAAGTAGTAACTGGGCCCTAGTTATTACTTTAACCATTTGACTTCCTAGATAACAAACTCATAACAAACTCATAAAGTAACAAACTCATAAATTCAAGTATCGGTACTGGGGATTGAACCCAGAGGTATTCTACCTCTGAGTTACAACCCCAGCCCTTATTATTTTTTGTTTTGAAACAGGATCTCCCTAGGTTTCTGAGAGCCTCACTATTTGCTGAGGCTGACCTTGAACCTGCAATCCTCCTGTCTCAGCCTCTCAAGTACTAGAATTACAGGTGTGTGCCACCACACTTGGCTCAAGTATTCTTGCATCAAGATTATTTTCTTTTACATTTATACAACAATCAAGGGTGGGAGATTCCTTTGAATATGTAAAGAATCCTAACTTCATATGATCAAATCATCTCCTGCTACCAACTTAGGAGTCTTTGGTTTTCTGAAAACCAGGATTTCTTTATGCACAAACTAAAGAAAAAAGTGATTATTCAACTAAAGGAAGGCACAAACCAGCAAACAAAGCATTGGATATCCTGGATATTCCAGGCAAATTCTTGGGTGAGAGAATTAGTGGATGGATTTTATTCCCCAGGTAACCCAACTAGTCCTCTCACTTCTCCAAATCACTGTAAATAGACAGTATCCTAGACTGGTACTACTTCAGCAGCAGGGCTAGAGTAAGACAAAGGTCTCCGTGGGAAGTATATTAAACTCTCAGTTTCTTAACACTCATCTTCTCAGCGTAAGTCACAAGCCAGGCATGAAGCTTCGCCTTTCCACTTACTTCCTGTGTATTTCTTCCTGCATTTTGTAGTTTCTGGCATGAATCCGAAATATTACTGCTGCTAGGAAAGGCTGTTATTTATACCAGTGAGGCCCAATTTGCATTTGGAATTTAGAAAAATAGCCACATGCTTTCTGTTTTCATTTTATCAATAAGAACAGGTCATAAAATCAAGCCCTTAACTAGCAAATGTATCTGTCTTCTAGCTAAGAAAGCAGGAGAGCTTTGGCTCCAAGGATCCTGGCCTTTACCGGCTGCGTGAATTACTGACTTTGGTTTCCTCATCAGTACAGTTGGGATTGTAGTGTGTACTTTAGGGCAGTGATTTTAAAACTCTCCAATGAAGGAATGGTCTCTTCTTTTTTGCTTTTGTTTTGCTTCAATTTTTTACAGACCAATGCTTCTGTAATTAATAATAAGGAATAAATTGAGAAAAGCACAACCACACCCTTGACGGTTCTGGCATTGCTATAAAATATTCCACATGCTTACCTTCACTTTCTGCGCTATCTTTTCATGACTTAGTGAGAGTTTGTGGATGGAACCAGTCCCTGGCCAATACTTTGCATAATACTGTCTGAGAGGACTGTCTGTGATGCCCTCAGTAAAGCATAATATATAATGGGTCTAAGCGTACTAGTTTCCTGTCCTTTCTCCTTAGATTTACTATTTAAATAATTTATTAATTCATTTATTCATCTAATCATTCAACAAATATCTACTGATAACTTATTAAAAGGCATGCATTGCTAAATGCTGGGAATACAGTTAAGAAGTCAGTTTCTACCCTCAATTAGTTTACGCACTACTGCAAACTTTTTAACTGGCCGATTTCAAAAAATGGACATGGATTAAAAAGCCTAACATTATAAAATTGTTATACTTTTTCACTTAGGTCTGATATTTTTATTTCCCAGTATTTTATCATCTTTGAAATAAATATATGTAATTTATAATATTATAGATTTATCTATATATCGATTTTTTTGTTGGGGAAGTACTGGGGATTGAACTCAGGGGCATTCTACCTCCAAGCCACACCTCCAACCCTACTTTTTATTTTTTATTTTGAAGCAGGGTCTTGCTAAGTTGCAGAGGGCTTCACTAAGTAGCTGAGGCTGGCCATAAATTTGTGATCCTCCTATCGCAGCCTCCCAAGTACTGGGATTATAAGCATGTGCCACCGTGCCTGGCTATAAAGATAGATAAATAGATGATAGATAGATAGCTAGATAGCTAGATAGATAGACAATTTCTTCTTAGGACCAAATAAGTATTTATATTCTCATTACTTTTTTTTTCCTTTTTTAGTGTGTGTGTGTGTGTGTGTGTGTGTGTGTGTGTGTGTGTGTGTGTGTGTTATACTGGGGATTAAAGATTAAACCAAGGGGCATTCTACCTCTGAGCTACACCCCAAGCCCTATTTTATCTTTTATTTTGAAACAGGGTCTCACTAAATTGGAAAGAGCCTCCCAGAAAGAGGCTGGCTGTGAACCTGCTATTGTTTTGTCTCAGCCTCTCAAATACTGGGATTACAAGTGTGTACTACCACACTCCGTTTATATTCTCATTCTCATAGCCACAGAAAGAGATTTTCCCCTTAATAGACTTGTAGCAGGTGTGGGAGGTGGGAAAGGGTTCTGGGGATTGAACTTTACCTTTACCTCTGAGGTACTCCTCCAACCTTATTTTATTTTTATTTTGAAACAGAGTTTTGCTAGGTTACTGCACAGTGTTCTCTATCAAGCCTGTTATCCTCCTGTCTCAGTGTCTCGTGTACTGGGAATATAGGCATGTACCACCGCTCCAGATTTATCACCTTGTAATTTTTTTATTTTACAACATATAAGTCATAATTCCATTCAGTTTTATCTTCTTTAGCAGTATCTGAAACATTCTAATTGATTCTACCAATCTTCTTTCTAATACTAAACTCATATTGTATGACTATAAAATCCATTTCTCCTAAATGCAAGTCCTTTAATCTGTCAAGCATCATTTAAAATGGATAATGTAAACTAGCATTCTGCTTACTTTTCAAAAATCTTCCATCCTTTGAAAATGTATAGACTTACAAAGTGAGAAAGTTAAGTGTCTTTATTGCTTTAGAGAAGAGCTAGCCAAAAATGTGTCTTAGAGCAGGAGTTCTGCCGGTATCTGCCTTTCAATCTTTCTTCAACAGAACAAGGCATCTACATAAGGCTTGGGAGGCAGTCTCTGAAAAAACTCAGACTTCAAGTCTGAAACCTAATATCTAGCAACACTCTGCATGCGGGTAATCAATGTCCTGCCATTGAGGCACATTAAGAGCTAGTCACAACACCTAACATTTGTCAGACAGAATCATCTTCATCCTGAAGGCTAGGACCACACCTAGGCTGTCTTTGTTCCCCACACCTAGCATTCTTCAGACACCTAAATACACTCAACAAACATGTGTTGTGTGGATATTAAATGCAATAGCAACAAATATTCTGGTATGGCTGTGTAGAGATCCCATTTTGAATAATCTGAAGGCTGTACACATTTAGGATTGTTCATAACTTCTGGATCTAATGCATGGCAGAAAGACTTTCTGCCTAAGGGAACCAGATGATTCATTATGGTGCAAGACTCAGATTCTGTTTTATAAAGAGAAATTATTCTTTGAAGAATTTTATGGCATATGATAATCTCCATACAATCCTGTAAACCCCAAGCTCCAGTTATGTGTGAGTGTCAGAGGAGAAAATTTAGTGGAACAGTTTTATAACCTTGGTTAAATGAGATACAGAAGGTTAACACATGGCATAAATTGAAAAGGCTAATTATTTCTATCCCTGGCCATTTATGTATGTATGTATTTAATTATCATATAAAACAGCACATTTGTATGAGTGTCAATCTTAAAAGTTCCTTCTTTTAGTCAGTTTAATTGTCACCTAATTAAGAATCTAGCATTTGTGGCTGGGTCTTATTCTGTGACCCATATAGCCCCTCTCATTGATTTCCATATACGTCAATATGCGTAACTCCGTACTGTGATTGGTAAAACCTAACCAAGGCAGCCAGACACAGGCACCAAAGTACCTCCATAAAGAGTTGATGATCCCCAAACTTGATTCTCTTCCTAGAAGCTAAAACAAATGCAGCAAAGCCTATAAAGTTTATGAGCAGACTGTCTCTTGCTATGGAATGAGTAAGAACATCTACAAAGGCAAACTACAGAAAAGGCCACCTCTACTTGTTTTATAAACATTTAAACATAGGCTATTACCAGCATTACTGCCTTACCTCCTAAGTCCTTTGGAACAGACCTCTTACATACTTAGCCCTAGGGCAGGACCCAGCAGAAGTCACAATAAAATCTAGTGAGAAGAACGAGAGCTGTGGAGCACTGGAGACATGGCTGGTCCACTCTGAGACAGGCTAAAAGGGGCCAATACACCAAAATGTGAAGCTATAGTGCAGAAAGGGTGAGAAATGTAAAATATCTCAATAATTTTCATAATGTATACATGTTTAAGTGACAATATGTTAGCTATATTGGGGTAAATAAATATACAATTGAAATGAATTTTACCAGCTAGTCATGGTGGCATGGGAGGCTGAGATAGGAGATCACAGGTTCACGGCTGGCCTCAGCTACTTAGTGAGGCCCTCTGCAACTTAGTGAGACCCTGTTTTAAAATAAAAAATAGGGCTGGGGGCATAACTCGGAGGTAGAATGTCCCTGGGCTTTATCTCCAGTACTGCAAAAAAAAAAAGAAATTTACCTATTTTTATTTTTTAATGTGACTACTAGAAATTTTAAAATTATACCTCTGACTTGCATTCTATTTACTTGGATGGCACCACTTTAAATAATCTAAATTAATACAATATTTATTTCAGAAAGCTAACCTTTCCCCAAACTCTTCATTGTTGGAACATTGTCAGGGAAACTATTAGAAAAGCCATTTTGTCAACAAAACTTAATACTTACCATACACACATCTTCAAATCTTATTCTCAAAATAATTTCTTATTAGCTCCTTCAAAACCAAATAAAAGAACTATATCTAATATTCCTCTTGCAATTTGTTAGTATAATATTAACTGAATTTCACTAATTAAAATTTTTTAATTTTTTATAATATTACAGTTTCAATGTAATCAAAGATTGTTTTGAAAATATGTTTGGAGTTTTTCTTTCCAGATGTGGCTTTGGGGGAAAGTTCACTATTGCACTGTGCCTTTCAGGACCATTTCTACTACTTTTCCACTAGTCATAAAGGATATTTATATTATTTATCAGCAGTATTACATATTTCACTTTATTTACTGCTTTATTTATTCTTGTATTCTTATGATACAAGCTACAGCTGAAATATTACAGGCTCTGTAGTTCTATTACATTAATCTGAGTTTTATGGCAGCACATATTATTAAATATTTATGTGGAATGCAAAAACAATCAATAGACGTATTCTACAGCGGGTAATCTACAACTGACTAGGTTTGAATATAATCATTTTCTGCACGAGTTTGCGGAGATACACCAGTGGAATTTGAATTTCTCCATCTTATTTCTGTATGTAAAATTGTTCTGTAGATGAATATACAACAGTGAGCAAGTACAGCAAAGTATTTAATCATGAATTTTTATAGAAGTTTGGTCATTTGTAGTTTATAATGTTGAGTCTTTTTATATTTATCAGGTAGCTTTTTAGGCAACATCAATTAGTCACTTCTGAATTTCACATACTTAGAACTCAGAAAATAAATCTGTGATTATAATGCTTTCTCATTAACACAATATAACCAATAGCATCAAAATACTATTTGGAGAGTGTTTGCACTAGCATATGGCTAATAAATTCCACCTCTGCATATAGCGATTGCCTTTTTGTGTGTGTGGGAGGGGATCAATGGTTTCTATTTAATTGTTGGAAAGAGCACTAGGCTTGCCATCAGCAGCTCTGGATCCCAAGTGTAGTTGATACATACTCCCCGCATTATCTTGAGCAGCAGTTGATAATAGATCCTATCAGTTCCTCAGCCCAGTCCCCCATTACCAGATTGGTGCACCATTCCTCAATGGCTTTGAATGTTGGCAGCTAACAGAACAGAACTCTCCACTTCTCCAGACATGGAAGTTCATGGAAATCCAGGAGGATCTGCTTTGTCCAAAACATCAGCACCAGCAATCAGTGACTCAAGGCCAGCCCCTGGCTTCCAAATGGGGCCGGCTCTGAATGCAGTGCACTCCAGAGCCCCTCAAGAGCCCCAGATGACTGGTCTGCAGCAGACCCCATGTGCTCTAAGGCTTTTCTCTTGGACCACTCTGCTTTCCTATTGCTCCTTCTGAAAGCATTCTCCAAACACGTGATTGTGCAAGAAACCCTGCCACTGACTCCGGCTCTAGAGAACCTGACCTAAGATACCATCCTATGCTTATGATTTGACTTCTTTATTTATAAAATAATATGAATAGCTGGCCCAGGAAGTTACTGTGAGAATGAAAAGATGCATCATTATGTGAAAGTACTTTGCAACCGGGGAAGAATTCAACAAATGCTAGCCACTGCCGTCTTTAATGTCGTTACCGAAACCAATAAGCTGATTCTTAGAATTCTCTGAGGGTTACTATTTCTCCTCCCCAAAGTGTGCTGTACATGTTATTTTTGGATGAATCTAAGGTGACAAACCTTTCTCTGCATCTTCACATAAGCATGACTCGAATGGGGAATTTTCTAGTTTTTCTCAAATTCTATTTGGTTTAAAATTCTAAGTGGTGTTTTCCATGCAGTTACAGAGCTCTTGAGGCAATGTTTAGCGTTCTTACATAACCCTCCTTGCTATCTATGGGCTATTATTTTCTTGTTAGGGTAAATAAAAAAAATTGACAACTCATCTGTAAGTTGAAGATATTTCCTCCCAATTAAATTAGAATCATTTAGGGCTATTTGCTTCAATTCCTATGAGATATTTATTTATTTATGGACCATTTATTCATTTATTTATTTAGTGCATCTAATTGCTTCCTGGACTCTCATCCCTAATCAGGAAAGCTATTATGACATTCCCTAAACTGGATAATACTTTCTTTTAAATACTATGCATTTTCCCTGCAGGCAAAATAACTGGCAAATACATCCAAGATAATATGAAAATGTCAGTCATATTTTTTGAGGGTTAGAAGACTTTAAAATTTAGCTCTTGAACTGGGCATGGTGGTGCACACTTGTAATCCCAGTACTTGGGAGGCTGAGACGAGAAGATTGCAGGTTCACTAAGCCAGCCTCAGCTACCTAGTGAGGCCTTCTGCAACCTAATGAGACCCTGTTTCAAAATAAAGAATGAAAAAGAGGGCTGGGGATGTATCTTGGAGGTAGAATGCCCTGGGTTCAATCCCTAGTACCATAAAAACAAATAAATATTAAATTTAGTTTTGGGGGTCCATTTCATGACAGCCTAAGGACTGCCTTGTTCCACAATGCTGACCTTGGACTATTCCTTTTCCAATTTTCATGCCTTAATGAGTAAAAACTCATTAATTCATTTAACAAATGTCTAACAAGGACCTACTAGGTGCCAAATGCTATGCTAACAGTCTGGAGCTACAATAGTAAGCAGAAACATAAAAGGCGCTGGCCTTCTTCAAGTGCCTTGTGGATGGGGAGACTGACTTTTATCAAAGAATGCATAAAGGCAACTAACTGTGATGAGTGCTATCAGGATAGTAGAAGTTGAACAACTCCAAATTACCGGAGAAGACTTTCCAATAAAGTGATTGTTATGCTGGCACACCCAACCAGAAATATTCTTGTGTGTGTGTGTGTGTGTGTGTGTGTGTGTGTGTGTGGTACTGGGGATGGAACCCAGGGGCATTCTACCTCAAAGCTACACCCTCAGCCCTATTTTTTATTCTTTATTTGGAAACAGGGTCCCACTGAGTTGCAAAGGGCCTTACTAAGTAGCTGAGGCTGTCCGTGAACCTGTATCCTCCTGTCTCAGCTTCCCAAATGCTGGGATTATTAGCGTGCACCATCATGCTTGGCTTAGAAATATTCTTGATCCAAACAGAATGTATCTTTCTGCCCACTGCACACAGAAAACTTCTCACTTTGGATCTAGGCGGCCTTCTGGTGGGGCTCCATGGCTGCTCTGCAGCTCCAGCGTGCTTCATCTCTCCCCTCCGTCTGCCTCTCAGAGGTTACTCCTGCACAATCTTTTTCTTTTATTTTTTTCGGGTCTGAAGATGGAACCCAGGGGTATTTGACCTCCGAGCTACACCCCTACCCTATTTTTCATTCTTTATTTTGAAACAGAGTCTCACTAAGTTTCAGAGGGCCCCACTAAGTAGCTGAGACTGTCTGCTAACTGCGATCCTCCGGTCTCAGCCTCCCAAATGCTGGGATTACAAGCGTGCGCCACCACGCCCGGCCTCCTGCACAATCTTGAAGGGCCCTCACACCATGGATACTAAAAACAGATTTATATTATAGATATAAAATATAATATAATTTTCAATAGAGAGCTAAATGGATTTAAGGTTAAATACATTCTGCACTGTAGCTTCCTAGGTCATATGCCCGATTGACATGATTCTGCTTTAAATTCCAGAGGGTGATTCTGCTTGCAAGGTACAATTTGGTTTCACATGCAGAGCTTTTCAAGACTGGACCGTCTCTCCACACCCATCTCCCATTTCTTCCTGCATCATCACGTGCCGGCAACTCCAGACTGCTTGTGATTTCACAAAAAATTCTGCAAAATTGACACATAACATGTTTCTGGTCTCTACTGTAATTCAACACTCCTTGCAAAAATCCCCACTGCAAGGAAACTTTTTCTATCCCAGTTTATGAGTTCCACAAAGCCAAATACAGAATCTGTTTTGTTTCTATATCTCTATGAACAACCATAGCTTCTGGCAAAGAAAAAAAGATTGGTGGGCATAACTGAGCAGCAGTGGGTCAGTTTGTTTTCCAGACCCTATAAATCAACTCTCCAGAAACTCAGACCAACACTGTCAAATGCGTAGAATAATGCAACCACATGTTTAATTTTCTAGTAGCAATATTTAAAAAGGAAAAATAAGCAGATGAAAACATCATTAATAATAAATTTTATTTGGCCCGATATATCCAATATATTATCATATCAACATGTAATCAATAGAAAAATATTAATATTTTTCTTTTTTTCTTCTGTCAGAAATCTAGTGTGTGCTTTATACTTCCAGTAAATCTCCATTTGGACTAACCACATCTTAAGTCCACCATATGGCTGGTGGCTGGCATATTGGATAACACAAGTGTAGATGGTTAGGAACCAGGTAATGGCAGCAATCACAGCGAGACAAAGCAAGAAACCTGAGACTAAGCTGAACAGAATCCAGGTGGGCCTCTTTGAAAACGCATTAAAGGAATCTGTTGTCTGAGAATTTAGAGGCTTTAATTATCTGATTGGTTTTCTATGTTGATGGAATAAAATGTTTCTACCAGTTTCTATATAGATGGAAATAGTGTAAGTATTAATATCACTTGAAAAAATAAGTCGCCAGCATTTTCTCTGTTCATGGGTCACACTCCTTGATTCTAAAACTACAGATATATGTGAGATATACATATGAGAGGCATATGAGATATACATATATATGAGGTGGATACAGTGGACTAAAGGGTACTGTAAGACAATTTCAAAATTTTTTAAAAATGGCCTTTTTATTTTAGGAGAAAAAAAGACAACAACTGGAATATTGTTGTCTATCAACATATTCTCTCTTATACCCTTAGAATCCACTTTTCTCAATTGATCAATCTATATAAAAATTAATATCACTGAATAAAGAACACTCAACAATTCTGCTTTCTCTCCCCCTCCACAGAAACATGGTAGTAATAGAAGAACTGCAAACTTTTTTTAATATGACTATTCATCCTTTGCAACTAATTTAAGGACTGGCATATATTTGTTAAGAAATATGATCTTATTTATTCTTTTTATAATTTTGAGATAATTTCATGATTATTTTAATTTCTTTCTAGTATTTCATATATATATACTTTTTATTTTTATTTTATTTTATTATTATTATTTTTTTTTTTTTTTGGTGGTACTAGGGGTGGAACCCAGAGGCTTTCTACCTCTGGGCTCTACTCCCAGACCTATTTTATATTTTATTTGGAAACAGGGTCTCACTAAGTAGCTGAGGCTGGCTTCGAACCTATGCAAATCTCCTGTCTCAGCCTCCCAAGCGCAGGGATTACAAGCATGTGCCACCACACCCGGCTTCATATATATGTACTTTTATTGGTGCATGTAATCTCACATCATAAGGTAGTTCACAGTGATAGTGACATACATACACACAGAAATTGATGAGCTACCCCTGCCTCCCTCCCCACTCCCCCTTCCCTATTCATGATATTGAAATTGGCATTGGTATTTTCACATATGTAGATATTATCAATGGAAGCATTTCCTTCATTAATTCTCCTTCCCTCCCTCCCCCACCACCCTTCCCTAGACCACCTTCATTCATTCTTGTATTTACTTTTTCAATGAATATTTTTGAGCACCTATCAGATGCCAGACCTTATGCTGAGCCCAGAGATGAAGTAATTATGGTCTTCGAGGGGCATGCAGTCTCTTGAAGAAGTCTGATGTTAGCCAAGTCTGTGATGTGCATGAAAGGTGAAAGGCAAGAGAGCTTTTAGAAGCAGGATGGAACTTGGAGCAGAAGCTCAGAGAACGTCCTCCTAAGGGAGAGGCACTAAGGTGAAAACTGAAGGAGAGTCACCCCACTGAATAGAAAGGGGAAGAGCATTCCAGGCGAAGGGAAGGCATATGGAAGACTCACATTGGATTATGGCAGTCTTGGCTTCCAAATGCTAAGAGAAGTCCATGATGAGTGGAAGGCAGAACTGAAGGGTTAGCATGGCTGTTCATGAAGCTGGAGAAAGGGTACCCAAGGTGGTGCATGCCTGTAATCCAAGTACTTGGGGGAGGCTGAAACAGGAAGATGGCAGGTTCAAGACCAGCCTCAGCAACTTAGTGAGGCCTCGTTTCAAAATAAAAATAAAAAAGTAAAAAGGGCTGGGAGTGTAGCTCAGAGATAGAGTGCCTCTGGGTTCAATGTCGAGTACCAAAAAAAAAAAAAATTCGTAACTTTTAGCATCATATGAAATTCTATCTCTGATATTAAAAGTTATTTAGAAATCATTGTTAAACTTTATTTGTTTGGCCTTAATATTAAAACTGAAAATTTTTCCAGTTCCATTACTGTTCATACATAAGTGGTGATAAAATGATGTATGCACAATGCTCTGAAACGGTGATGCTTACAGACCCACTGTACACTATTACATTTCTAGTTTATATAGTTCCCAGTTGAAAAATTATAACATTTTAAAATCACTAAAAAGACTAGCCAAGTTAAATTACTTTGGCCCAATAATATTTTGTGAGTCTTATATTATAATTTTAAAGTATGTCTTAAAAGGAAACCATAAGCTGGGTGTGGTGGCGCATGCTTGTAATCCCAGCATTTGAGAGGCTTAAACTGGAGGAACATGGTTCGCGGACAGCCTCAGCTACTTAGTGAGGCCCTCCTTAACTTAGTGAGACACTGTTCCAAAATAAAGAATAAAAAATAGGGCAGGGGATGTAGCTCTGAGGTCGAATGCTTCTGGGTTCCATCCTCAGGCCCACAAGTAATTAATAATAATAATAATAATAATATAGTAATAAAATAGGGCTGAGGGTGTTGCTTGGAAGTAGAATGCCCCCGGGTTCCATCTCCAGTGCTGCAAAAAAAAAAAAAGGAAACCATAAACAAGTTCATTTAAAACAACACTTAATTTTTCTTTTAAAAAGCATGCCTTTGCAAGAAAGATTTTTAGATCAGGGAGTAACTTTACTTCTCTAATGTGCAATTTAGCCATTTTATTTACTAAAGTTTGTTAAATAATTTTTCATAACGGCATATCTTATGTGTGAAGGCATAGAAAACTAAGCAGTTTCCCCACTCTGCAGAGCTAAATTGGTGGCAGCAGGAATTTGCTTTTCTCTGCACTGTGCACTGTGGTCATAGCCCTGTCTTAAATAGAAGCACATTTTTTAAAAGATCTGGAAATGAGGCAGCTGAATGTGAGGTCTCAAGGTAGCTGTGGGTATAAATCTCTAATGACACCTGCTGTGATTGCCAGCCGCCTTGCAAAGTGACTACAGAACTGGCCACCCTGGCGTCCTGGCTTTTGTCCTTGCTTCCTCTCCTCCTCAGTACTTGTTGTCTTGCACCCTGTGAGGTGCTCCTCTCCCTGGTAACTTTCTGTGAATAAATGCAGTTCTCCAGGGGGAACAATGTTCTCTGACTTCTGCACCCTTTATCTCATGGAAATTGGTCTTGGCTTGCAGAATGGAGCTTCTCATCTCATTTGTCTCCATCACAGAAATAGGATTACACAAATGCTGCTGGGTGTGCCTGACACCAGTTGGCCCTATAAACCTTTAGTACTCACAATTAATACCTCCCGTTTTTAAAACGTGAGTCTCCAAAAGAAAAATAAAATTCAATGTGTTTTGAGAACACAAATGCTTAGTCTCAGCCGGGCGTGGTGGTGCACGCTTGTAAGCCCAGCATTCGGGAGGCTGAGACTGGAGGATTGCGGTTCACGAACAGCCTCAGATACTTAGTGAGGCCTCTGCAACTCAGTGAGACCCTGTTTTGAAATAAAGAATAAAAAATAGGGCAGGGGGTGTAGCTCAGAGGTTGAATGCCTTTGAGTTTGATCCCCAGACCCGCAAAAGAAAAGAAAAAAATGTTTAGTCTCACCAGGTTCCTCTGAGGAAGAAAAAAAATAGAGAAACATCAAACAAAGAACGCTGACTTAGAACCCTCCCAAACTGGGCATGGTAGCAAACATTTGTAATCCCAGTGTTCCAAAGGCTGAGACTGGATGATCACAGATTCGAGGCCAGCTCAGCAACTGAGCAAGACCCTTGTTTCAAAATAAAATAAAAATAAAAATAAATAAATAAATAGATAAGGCTGGGGTTGTAGCTCAGAAGTAGAATGCCTCTGGGTTCAACCTTCAGAACTGAAAGAAAAAAGGAAGGAAGGAAGGAAGGAAGGAAGGAAGGAAGGAAGGAAGGAAGGAAGGAAGGAAGGAAGGAAGGAAGGAAAATAAAAGAAGGAAGGGACTTCCTAATGATTACAAGCAAAATTTAGAATCCTAGGGCTACAACTATATAGCTCAGTGGTAGAGAGCTTGCCTAGTATTCACAAGGCCCTAGATTTTATCCCAACACCATTAAAAAATAATAATGAAAAAGTTGGGTATTTTGTGTGGGATTTTTTCTTATAAGTTATTTATAAGTGCTATTTCCTTATAAATTGCTACATTTTGATGTCTTTATTTATATATTTGTTTATTTATTTTGCAGATCTGGGGATGGAACCCAGGGGCATTTGACCTCCAAGCTACATCCCCTGCCCTATTTTTTATTTTTTATTTTGAAACAAGGTCTCACTAAGTTGCGGAGGGCCTCACTAAGTAGCTGAGGCTGTCCGTGAACCGCGATCCTCTAGTCTCAGCCTCCCAAATGCCGGTATTACAAGCGTGTGCCACCACACCCAGCTTTAATGTATTTTTTAAATAACGACTTTCTCAAGTCAGGCATGGTAGAAGATGCCTATAATCTCAGTACTTGGGAGGCTGAGACAGGAGGATCAAAAGTTCAAGGCCAATCTCAGGAACTCAACAAGGTCCTCACCAACCTAGCAAGACCCTATTTCATTTTTTTTTAAATTTTATTTTATTGGTGCACTGTATTCATACATCATAGTGGGATACAAACTTTTGTAGACATACATGCACACATCGCCCAGTCAGCCCCCACCCGATCCCCACCCCATTCTCTCCCCATCCCTCCCTCCCATGCTTGGCTTAGTGGTTGACATCTAGTATTATAGCAATTTATCCAAAATTAAAAATGATAATCTCACATAACAGTTTCATTTGTCTGATACCAAGCTTTTGATGACTTAAAGATAACATTTCAATATTTCTTTTTGCTTTCTTTCTTACCAGAGAATATTTTTTTCTTTTTTTTAGGTGAAACTATCATATATTTATTTTTCAGAAAAAAATCTATCCTGATATGGAATATGGACTCTAGATACCCAAAACAATCTCGAAGCAAAAACAAAGCTAGAAGATGTATATTTTCTGATTTCAAACCATATAAAGCTACAATAATTGAAACAGTGTAGTACTATTCTAAAGGCAGATATATAGACCATTGGAGTTAAATACAAGCCTAGAGCTAACTTCTTCCCTATATTGTCAGGTTATTTTTGACAAGGTTTCCACGAAGATTTGGTGGTGGAAATAATAATCTTTTAACTAAATATTGTTGAAAAATAATAATTACATGGAAAAGAATAAAATTGGACCCTTACCTAATCCCACATACAAGTATTAACTCAAACTAGATAAAAGACCTAAATATAAATATTAAGACTATAAACTTTTAGGAGAAAATCTGGGTCATAAAACCTCACAACATTGAAATTGGCAGTGATTTCTTGGATATGATTTCAATGGCACAGGCAACAGAAGAATATACAAACTCCCTAAAAAATAAAAGAAAATATTGTATATCCAAAGACAATGTAAATAGAGTTAAAAGTTACTAATAGAATTGGATAAAATATTTCCAAATGCTATATCTGAAGGTATATTAATATTCCAACTAGAAATCCTAAAAATTAACAACAATAAAGGCAAACAATACAATTTAGAGATAGGTAAAAGACTAACATAAATAATGAATCTCCACAGATAACCAATCTTAGTTGTCTGTTGGATGGAAACTCTTGTTTCTCTGGTTCTGGTGAGTGTTACCTATTTCTTCTTTGTAGTTAATCTCTTTGAGTATTTTCTCTAGCGCTGGTTTTGAAGACATAAATTCCTTCAGTTTCTGTTTGTCATGGAAGCTTCTTATTTCTCCATCTAATTTGATAGAAAGTTTTGCTGGATAGGAAATTTTTGGCTGGAAGTTGTTTTCTTTCAGAGTTTGGAATATGTTACTCCAAGCCCTTCTGGCTCTCATGACTTGGTTTGGGAAGTCTGGAGTGATTCTAATTGGTTTGCCTCTGAATGTCACTTGGCCCTTTGTTTTTGTTGCCTTTAAGATTCTCTGCTTGGCTTCCACATTGGTCATTTTGACAATTATATGGCGTGGGGATCCTCTTCTCCGATCCTGTCTAAAGGGAGTTCTATAAGTTTCCTGGATCTGTGTATCAACCTCTTGCTCTATATTTGGAAAATTTTCTGCTGTTACTTCCTTGAAGAGATTGTTGATCCCTTTGGTATCACTTTCTTTTCCCTCCTCTATTCCAATTATTCTTAGGTTAGCTCTCTTAAGATGGGCCCATATTTCTTCAATGTCAGATTCCTGCTGTTGGATATCTTTTTCTAGATTAGAAACTATGCATTCATTTTTGGATTGCTCATCTTCTAAGAACGAGATTCTGTTCCCCATGTGGTCTAATCGGTTGTTTGTGCTTTGAATTGAGGCCTTTACTTCATTAATTGCATCCTTTATCTCTTTTTGGCTCTCTCTGAGTTCTTTTCGAAGCACCTCTATTATTTCTACAGTTATTTTCCTGATTTGATCTTCTAGAAATCTCTGATTTTCTGTTTTATCAGGTTCTGATGTTGTGGGGTTGTGCACATTCATTACTTCAGTGTTATTCCTCTTTCCCATGATTTCGGAGGTTTGTGCCTTCTCTGGGTTCTTCCCTTGGGTCACTATGGCTTCACTTAAGGTGCTCTGGATCTCGAGTCTGTATTATCTCAGACCCTACTACTCCTTTACTGGGTTGTATCACAGAGTCTCCGACCCAGGGAGTCGATAGAGGCTGCTTTAAACTATGGGGGGTGCCAGGTTGCACGTTCTCCTATGGTGTGATATCTCTGCCACCACCACTCCCTCACTGGGTCAAGTCCCAGGAGGCACAATACTGGGATTTCTCCTCTGTGGCCCGCAATTTGACTCACTGTTCTTGAGTACGTAGATGTAGCTGTACTGGACTCGGTGAATTCACTGCTGCTGCCGCCGCCGGTGGCAATATGGCGCCTCTGCCACGCCCTCGGCCATGAGGCTGGTGTTTTTTTTCTTCTCTGGTTTTGATTTCCACTCTGAATCCCTGCAGCGTGTGCTGAGCTCAGCCACTGGGAGCTTTAAATGCTGTCTGCGCCGAAAGATCCCGCCTGGCTGTTCCGCATCGGCTCACCTCGGCTTGCTGTAGCCGTCCGCTGAGTTCGCCGCTGCCGCCGGCAGTATGGCGCTGCTGCCGCGTCCTCGGGCGCGTGTGTCTCCTCTGTGGCCCTGAGCTCTGTTCTCAGTCCGCTTTCTCTCTGGAGCCTGGTGGTTTTTTTGTTTTTCTGGTGATGGTGTTTTCTGGCTATGAAAGGCGCTCTTTTTGTGGTAATGGAGATTGGTTGTTAGCGGGACTCTTAAGCCCCGCTTTTCTCGGTCGCCATCTTCCCGGAAGTCGCAAGACCCTATTTCAAAGTAAAAAAATAAAAAGGTAGAACACTCCTGGGTTCCATCCTGGTGCCAAAATAATAACAACAACAACGATAATAATGAGGAGGAGGAGGAAGAGGAAAAGGAGAGCTTTATTGAAATATAATTCACATTCTATACAATTCATCCATTTAAAATGTCCAGGTCAGTGGCTTTTAATATACACAAAGTTGTGCATATGTCACCAAAGTCAGCTTTAGAACTCCTCAAAAAGAAACTCTGTTCCTTAGCCATCACTCCTCAAATTCCCCATTGTACCCTACAGCCTGCCTCAGGCAACTACTAAGCTATATTTTGTTCCTTTAGATTTGCCTATCCTGGACAGTTCTTATAAATTGAATCAAACAAGATATGTTCTTCTATGACTAACTTCCTTCACATAGCACAATGATTTCAAGATTCATCCATGCCATAGTATGTATCAATATTTTATCTTTTTATTGCCAAATGATGTGCTACTACATGAATATAAGATATTTATTAATTTGTTCATTTATTCATTCATTAGTTAATGCTCACTTGCATTGTTTCCACCTGTTAACTATTAAGGATAATGGCGTGAAAAAATTTGCATACAAGTTTTTGTGTGAGCTTATGTTTTAATTTTCCTTGCGTATATAGAGTGGAATTACTGGGTCGCATGCTAATTCTATGTTTTAATTTGAAAAATCATCATACTGTTTTCAAATGAGGCTGCATGCACCACTTTATATCCCTACCAGCAGTAAATGAGTAGTGCCAAGTTCTCCACATCTTTGCCAATACTTGTTATGTTTTTTGTTTTAGTTTTTTTTGGTTTTTTTTTGTTTGTTTGTTTTTGAGGGTCTGGAGATGAACCCCGGGGCATTAGACCTCTGAGCTACACCCCCTGCCCAATTTTTTTAGTATTTATTTTGAAACAGGGTCTCACTGAGTTGCGGAGGGCCTCACTAAGTAGCTGAGGCTGTCCGCGAACCATGGTCCTCTGGTCTCAGCCTCCCAAATGCTGGGTACAAGTGTGCACCACCGTGCCCGGCTGTTATTGTCTTTTCTACTCCAACTGTCTAGTGAATGTGAAGCAGTATTTCATTGTAAGTTGTTTGTTTGTTTGTTTGTTTGTTTGGTACTGGGGGCATTTTACCTCTAGCCCTTATAATGGTTTTTTAATATTTTATTTTATGTGGAACATATTGAAAATGGCATACATTCACACAGTGCTCAGTGCCCTCCCCCCCTGCTTCCCTTCTCCCCTCCTCAACAGTTGGTGTCCAGGTTGACCATGCTACATTCACACTTACACACATATTCCAATGTAGCTCCTCCATTAATCAACCTCAGCCTTCTTCCTCTCCTGTCCTCTCATTCTAGCTTTGCTGAGGTTTCCCCTCCATTATCTGGAGTCCCTCTGGTATCCCATATGCTCCCTAGTTTGGGCATATTAGAGAAAACATATGTCCCTTTTCTTTCTGTGCTTGGCTGATCTCAATTAACAGTATGTTCTCCAGATCTTTCCATCTTCTTGCGAATGACATGATTTTGTTCTTCTTTATAGCTGAGTAGAATTCCATTGTGTGTATTTCCCATAATTTTGCGATCCATTCATCTGTTGATGGAGATCTGGGTTGGTTCCATATTTTGGCTATCACGAATTGTGCTGCTATGAACATGGGTATGCATATGTTACTGTAGTTCTCTGATTTTAATCCCTTTGGACAAATACCCAGGAGTGGTAGAGCTGGATCATATGGCGGATCTATTCACAGTTTTTTTTTTAATAATAGAAATGGTTTACTTTAATAAAGCCCTTATCACATGTAGAGAATTTAATGTATACATAATCTTAAATTTCCACAGCCTGCAAATATTATCCCAATTTCAAAACACATATGCAAAAATTGTGATTTATTCAAAAATATTATGTAAAAAATTATGGTTTGATAGCCAAATTTATTTTTTTAATTTATTTTTATTGGTGCATTGTAATCATACATCACATTGGAATACAAGACTTGAGAGGACATACAAGCACACATCATCCAATTAGCCCTCATCCAGTCCCCATCCCATTCCCTCCCCCTCCCTCAATCCTATGCTTGTTTGGTGATTAACTTTGATACATATGTTTATGTACTTCCTGCTTTTTACAGAGGCTCCATCCTTCCCTATTCCATACCCTCTGATTGGTCACCTTAATTGATTCACTGTAGGGCCTGTTTCTATAGTGAATTCACTATACGGAGCCTGCCGTGAGACAAGGCCAGTGCTGGGGTCTCCGAGGCTGGGATCAGAGCCTGCCGAGGGGTTAGTCCAGCGGCCGGCATCGGAGCCTTCCATGAGGCAAGGCCGTTATTGAGGCCTCTTTCTATAGTGAATTGATTCACTATAGAAAATAGCTCGACCACTTCCTGTTGCCCCTTTCCTCCTAGTTATTGCTGATTAGGGGAAGCATCTGGTTTTAATTTTCTGCAATATTTCACGTTGAAAATACCGATCCCACTCTTGACGGTGCCAGTTGTAGCCTGGCTACCCAGTGGACTGATCCAGACCTTGCTGGCTCAAGCAGCAGCCTTGCCTCATGGGAGGCCCCGATTCTGGTCTCACTGGCCCCAGCACCAGCCTAACCCTTCGGCAGGCTCTTATCCTGGCCTCAGAGGCCCCAGTACCAGCCTTACCTCAAAGCAGGCTCCGATCCCGGCCTCGGAGGACCCAGCACCGGCCTTGCCTCACGGCAGGCTCCTATGCCAGCCTCACTGGCCTCAGCTCCGGTCTAACCCCTCAGCTGGCTCCGATCCCAGCCTCGGAGGCCCCAGCACCGGCCTTGCCTCACGGCAGGCTCCGATCCCAGCCACGCTGGCCCTGGCACCAGCCTAACCCCTCGGCAGGCTCCGATCCCGGCCTCGGAGGCCTCAATAGTGGCCTTGCCTCACAGAAGGCTCCGATGCCGGCTGTTGGCCCCGGCACCGGTCTAACCCCTCAGCAGGCTCCGATCCCAGCCTCGGAGGCCCCAGCACCGGAGGCCCCAGCACCGGCCTTGCCTCACGGCAGGCTCTGATCCCAGCCACGCTGGCCCTAGCACTGGCCTTGCCTCACGGCAGGCTCCGATCCCGGCCTCGCTGGCCCCAGCACCAGCCTAACCCCTCAGCAGGCTCCGATCCCGGCTTTGGAGGCCTCAATAGCGGCCTTGCCTCACAGAAGGCTCCGATGCCGGCTGTTGGCCCCGGCACTGGTCTAACCCCTCTGCAGGCTCCGATCCCAGCCTCGGAGGCCCCAGCACCGGACTTGCCTCACAGTAAACTCCGATTCTGACCTCACTGGCCCCAGCACCAGCCTAACCCCTCGGCAGGCTCCGATCCCAGCCTCGGAGGCCCCAGTACCGGCCTTGCCTCACGGCAGGCTCCAATCCCGGCCTTGTTGGCCCCGGCACCGGCCTATTCTCTCAGCAGGCTCTGATCCCAGCCTTGGAGGCCCCAGCACCAGCACCGGCCTTGCCTCATGACAGGCTCCAATCCCAGCTTTGCTGTGTCCGTCGCCGGCCTCACCCCTCGGCAGGCTCTAATCCAAGCACCCTCTTCGCCCCACCATTTGTCCCACGTTCTCAAGGGTGCATGGTGGTAGCATTCTGTCTCTGGTGTCATTACTTCAAAGGTTTCAGGTGTAATGTATCAGATCTCTGCCTTCCCTGAGTACTGGCCACTGCCATTGCCACTGTCTCCACCATTTCAAATCTTTTTCAAGCTCTTTTTCCACTCTGAATGTTGTCCAGTGTTCCTAAGTATGCGCGACGATGGCATTCAACCTTTGGTGTAATTTCTCCAAAAAAAAATAATAATAAGGTTGGTAGGCTCCGATTTCTGCTTCTCTTGGATACAAGTCTCCACCGCCAACGCGGTGACCGCTTTCAGCACCGCCTTTCTCCTTGGTCTCCGCTAAAGTCTCTCTCCTTACAGGTGATGTCCAAGATTCTTAAGAATGTAGAGAAGAAGCAGTCCTCCTTAGCGGGGAATTTTTCCAATAATTCCAGTTCATTTGGATAAGTTTTGTCTGCATCTCCAGTATCCTTGCATCCGCCACCTCCTTGACCCCTCTCCATTATTATCCTTTTTTCTTTCTTTTTCTTTTCCTTTTTAAAGGGTCCTTCCAGGTGGAAGGGGGGTCGCCGAAGGGAGTCCTGCCAGCGCCTGCCCACCTGCCCAGGGTGGGGGGCCAGAGGCCCGGACCACAGGGTCCTTCCGGGTGGAAAGGGGGTCGCCTAGGGGTGCCCCGCCAGCACCTGCCCACCCACCCAGGATCGGGGCCAGAGGCCCGAACCACAGGGTCCTTACAGGTGGGGAGCGGGTGGCCTGGGGTGCCCCGCCAGCGCCTGCCCACCCGCCCAGGGTCAGGGCCAGAGGTCCAAACCACAGGGTCCTTCTGGGTGGAGAGGGGGTCGCCTAGGGGTGCCCTGCCAGCACCTGCTCACCCGCCCAGGGTCGGGCCTATTCACAGTTTTTCAATGTAGGTCATTTGTTTGTTTGCTTGTTTGTTTGTTTGGTACTGGAGGCATTTTACCTCTAGCCCTTTTTTATGTTTTATTTTAAAGCAGAGTCTTGCTAAGTCACTAAGACTGGCCTCAAACCTGTGATATCCAATACAGTGAGAGATAACTAAATCAAACTAATAGCATAATTGTCACTTTAAATAATATTTTGTGATAATAACATTTGAAATTTACTCTTAGCAATACTGAAATGTGCAGTACTAGTACTCAGTTATTAGCTATATTCACCATACTATTCAATTGATCTAAAACAGTCTAACTCTTTTCTTTCTGAGGCTTCCCCCCATTTTCTCCTTCTATGAGCTCAATTATTTTAGATTCCACATATAGATGAGAACATGCAACATTTGTCCTTCAGAGTTGGGCTTATTTCTTTTTTTTTTTTTTTTTTTTTTTTTTTTTTGGTGGTACTGGGCTTCTACCTCCAGGCTACACTCCCAGACCTTTTTTTACATTTTTATTTGGAAACAGGGTCTCCTAAGCGATCCTCCTGTCTCTGCCTCCCAAGCACGGGGATTACAAGCATGCGCCACCACACCCAGCTTAGAGTTGGGCTTATTTCATTCAGGATAATGTTCTCCAGTTCTGTGCATTTTGATATAAAGGTCTAAGGCTGAATACTATTCCATTGTGTGGATGCATATATACCACATTCTTTTTTTTAAATTTTTTTTATTGGTGCATTGTAGTCATACATCTTGTGCATTCATCCTTTGTTTGGATACTTGGGTTGATTCCTTAACCTGGCTGTTGTGGAAAGTGCTCAGGGATATGCAGATCAAAATTACACTAAGAGGCCAGGCATGGTGGTGCACGCTTGTAATCCCCATGCTTGGACAGGAGGATCACGCAGGTTCGAAGCCAGCCTCGCTGACTTAAGAGACCCTGTTTTCAAATAAAAGTATAAAATAGATCTGGGAGTGTAGCCCGGAGGTAGAAGGGTTTTCAGAAACCCCAGTACCACCAAAAAGAAACCTACACTAAGATTCCATCTAGCTCCAGTCATCAATTAGTCAAATAACAATAAATATTGGCGAGGATGTGGGGAAATAGGAACACGTCTACACTGTTGGTGCGATTGCAAACTAGTTCAGCAGCTATAGAGATCAGTGTGGAGATTTCTCAGAAAGCTGGGAATGGATCCTCCATATGAACCAGCTATAACACATCTGGGTATCTTCCCAAAGAGGCCAAAATCAGAGAACAACAGTAATATATGCATGGTCATAGCAGCACAATTCACTAGCCAAATTATGGACCCAACCTAAGGGTCCATCAACAGATGAATGGATTACAAAACTATGGGACATAAATACAATGAAATTCTATTCAGCAATAAAGAAGAACAAAATTATGTTATTTGCAAGAAAATGGAAGGATCTAGAGAACATTATGTTAAATGAGATTAGCCTGTCACAGAAAGTGATGGGTCATATGTTTTCTCTAATATACAAGAGCTAGGGAGTAATTGGGATACAAGAAAGACTAGACAATGGAGGAGAAACCTCAGTGGAGCCAGAGACATGGTCTAAGGGAAGTGGAGGGGGAAGACTGAGGTTCATTCATGGAAATACTATCACTGGCTATGTGTACATAAGTAAATAATACCAACATCAGTCTCAGCACTCTGTATCAGGAAGGGGGTAAATTGGGAGGCACTGTGGGGGGGGGGGATGACACTGTGTATATGCATGTCACTGTCAACATGATTTACATTACATTGTGAGACCATCATGCACCAATAAAAGCACATCATAAAAAAGGGTGTGCCACCATACCAGGCTGATGATGAACATTTTATCATATATCTGTTAGCCATTTGTATACCTTCTGCTGAGAAATGTCTATTTGGTCCTTTGCCCATTTCTTAATCACATCATTTATTTTCATTCTATAGAGTCGAGTTCCTTGTCTATTTGGGATATTAATCCCTTATGATGTGTATGACTTGTCAATATTTTCCCCAATCAATTGGCTATCTCTTCAATCTGCTCGTTTTCTTAGTTTCATTGAAGCTTTTCATTTTAATGGCTTCACAGTTGTCTATTTTGCTCTTGCTGGATGTGTGTGATGGCTGTAGAATATTTGCTGGTGGTAGTGAGTTTGGGTTTTGTTGTTTTGGTTTTCAAGTCATTCTGAGATAAGGAAAACAGCAATCCAATATAAGAAATTTTATGTATCCTACCATGTAGTTATTTTCATGAAATTAGCTTTACTCATATTGTCTATAATTACTCCTAGGTTATTTTGTTTAATATATATATGTGTGCATATACACATATATGTGTATGATGTTATAAATTAATTCAAGAACTCCTATTTTTAATAAATTTAAAGCACATTACAAAATATTTAGCATAGAGTAGCTATTCACAAATAAGTATGTTAGTAAATAAATTGACATTAGAAAAATATGCATATTAGAACCCATCTCAAAACCTAGAAGTGCACAAGAAGATTCTTTTCTATGTTTGTTCTTTTTTTCTCTCTCTCTCTCAAGATAGATCCATAATGAGGACAGTGACTTTCATTTATAAAAGTTGAGCTCCTACACATTTGCTAATGTCTCCAGTGGAAACAAATCAAAATGATCAAATTTGCACATTAAGGTTTTTTTGCGTGTATTTCTAACCTCAGAGCCATTATGTCATTTGCTGTAATGCGATTTTGGTAAAAATAAGAATGTGATCACAGCCATGCAATTTAAAGCCAAGAAGTGCTTCTGGCTCCTCTTCCCTGACAGCCTTTCAGAGGTAATTACAGCGCCACTCCCCAGAGGCTGGTCCTGAGAGAAAAGCTCACCAGAGGAGCCAGATCCTCCAGGGTGGGCAGCAGCACCTGACACAGACTGTGGCCAAAAGCAAATTCATTGAGACTCTTGGCTGTTCAGGACCAGGGGAGTCTTTGCAGAGAATGTAAGAGAGGCCCAACCCGGTGTGGGCACTGACCCCTCCTGGGAGGCCCATTGTGCTCCTCACCCAGCCTGTAACAAATTGGCCTGCATTTTCTGCCAAAAGGAAAATCTCCACTTGTTTGATCAAAAAAACAAAGCAAAGAGAAGTCTAATTCACAAAGGTTTCTGGGTCTTGTTAAAATAAATGTTGTGCTTAAAGTTTGCTTACTGTTAGTGAAAGGGACCTCTACTGTCCTGCAAATGTGCTATAAAATAGGAATGGTCTCCTGTGGCCAAAGACAGTCCTTATGACAGTTGCTACCAAGTTAAAATGTTTAATGAGTCTGGATTTCACTAAGGAACACTAGAAATTTGGTATCCAAAGAAGCTTGTACATAAAAGTATTTAAAAAAAAAAAAGAAACTTGTAAAATGGCCACCATTTTTTAATTTCTGCAAGTCTCAAGAAAAGCCAAATTTAATTTCGTACTTAATTATTCCAACAAATAATTAGTTTCCAGGTGTAAATTAAAACTATATAGCTAGTTTTTAAGTAACAAGAGGTGATACTCATGAACTTGCTAGCCATTAGTTAAAAATAGCCATTAACCATATAGTCAATTTCTTTTTAATATTGTCACAATAAAACCTGGACCTATACATCATTTAATTATTTTTAAATATCTAGAGCACATTAAATTTCCCAAGATTTTTTTAAGATTCTATTTTTATTGGGAATCTTTTTTCTTCCTGAATCTAAGTGAGATTAGATTCTCACTTGACAACCAAAGTTGTCAAGGACAGACATTTCCACACTGTTCTCATCTCTAACAAGGGAATTCAGTGAAGGTTCCTTCTCAGGAACTGAACGCTGTTCTTCCTATCACTTTAATTGCATGAGTCACCGTCCACCAGTGAGCACGTTACCATCCTTGCTTGTCTCTTCCCACTGAGCTTGTGCTATGTTTCTGCAGACTGGCATTTTTTGTTACTGTTGTGGGGTTTTTTTTTTTGGGGGGGGGGGTTGTTGTTGAACTCAGGGGCATTCTATCTCTGGGCTATACCCTCAGTCCTATTATGTATGTATGTATGTATGTATGTATGTATGTATGTTTTGGTGGTACTGGGGGTGGAACCCAGAGGCTTTCTACCTCCGGGCTATACTCACAGATCCATTTTATATTTTATTTGGAAACAGGGCCTCACTAAGTTGCTGAGAGCCTCACTAAGTAGCTGAGGCTGGCTTTGAACCTGTGCGATCCTCCTGTCTCAGCCTCCCAAGCGCTGGGATTACAAGCGTGCGCCACCACGCCTGGCTTTATTTTTATTTTGAAACAGGGGCTCACTAAGTTGTTGAGGGCCTCACTAAATTGCTGACGCTGGCTTCAAACCTGCAATCCCCCTGCCTCAGCCTCCCAAGTACTGGGATTACGGTATATGCCACCACCCCTGGAAGACCCTACATTTTTATTTCTTAAACCCAAAGGCCACCTTAGTAGAAACATAAGTGGTCCCTTATGAGGTTCGAGGGATGGTTCTAGTGGCTTTACCAGTCACTGTGGTATCATCACAATAACTCAGAAAAGTCAGGATAGAATCCTCACTTTACCTAAAAGAAAACTAAAGTTCAGAGAAATTAATCCTTCACCAACCCAAAATTATGATGACAGCTAAATGAAGAAGGCATAGTACAAATCCAGGTATGTGTGTATATATACATATATACAAATACATAGTACAAATCCAGATATGTATGTGTGTAAATTTGGCACTGGGGATCAAACCTATGGACATTCTACCTCTGAGCTAAACCACCAGCCCCTTTTATTTTTTATTTGGAAACAAAATCTCATGAAGTTGCTGAGGGCCTAAATTGCTGAGGCTGGCCTTTAACCTGGGATCCTACTGTCTCAGCTTCCCAAGTACTGGGATTACAGGCATGTACCACCACTCCTGGCAATTAATTGTTTAAATTACATTAGAGTGTAAAGGAAATGTTGCCTTTTTCTCTAAAAAAGAATTACAGTAACTCAAGTTAATCCAACTCAGTGTTGCCTCACAGGGAAGATCTGATTTAATTAATAAATTCTAATGGCTTATAAGCAGCATGTCATTTGTTTCTATGTAAACAGCACTCCTACAGGGCTTGTCAGTGCTGAAAACAATTTGTCCTTTAAGTATTTTAAACATTCCCTCTGCAATCTGGTTTGCACTATTAATTTTACACTATTAAGAACACGTTTATCAAAGCAAAAGTAAGCCAACCCAGCTTGGTCCTGTCAAAACGAGAATATATTTTTGAATTAGTGGAATTTTTATTAGGCTTTTGCATATTTTAATGGATTTCGGAATTCACACCAGATAATTATCCAAAATGTCAAGTCAGCTAACATATCCTAAAAAAAAAAAAGAAAAAAAAAAGAAAAAAAAAAAACAAGGAAAATGGAAAAGAAATAGAGCACGTATTTGTTTCAGTTTCGTGGCCAGCCTCATCCATCAGCTCTCATCCTTTGTGCTGTCACCGAGGAGGGCTCTCACCATCGTGTGGTCACTAGTGGTCAGTGACCTTAAGAGTGTGTACCACAGAGGACAGTCCTTCATGGGCCTAAAGGAACCGCAACAGCGAGGAGCTGGGGTGTGAGGCTGCTGACTTGTGAAAGTGACTAAGTGTGCAAAAGGGCACAGACACTTCTGCACACTGGCCTAAGTAGTAGGGAAGGCATTGTTCTTTAAAGAAAAACATTTCTACAGTTGCTCCAACTGCCTCAGTGGATCCCTGATCCTTATTCAGTCAGGTCTACTTCCTAGACAGCATGGCTGGGTGGTGGGCAAGGTGCCACAAAAGTCATTAAGGACATTATGACATCAGGCCCAAGAGACCACTGCCCCTCTGTCCATCCTGAAGACCTGTGGAAATCTCTTCATGCTGATTATTTTTAAAAATGCTTAGCCAGGCGTGATGGTACACACCTCAATCCCAGTACTTGGAAAGCTGAGACAAGAGGATCACAGGTTCCAGGCCAGCCTCAGCAACTTAGTGAGGCCTGTTTCAAAATAAAAAATGAACTAGGGCTGGGGCTGTAGCTCAGAGGTAGATTGCCTCTGAGATTGATCCTCAGTAACACACACACACACACACACACACACACACACACACACACACTGTAAACAAAGTTGCAAAAAATACAAAACCATCCTAAAGTCAGCTTTGATATCTTTAAAAGTAGGTCTTCTATTCTAAGGATAATTTCTTATCTGTCTCTCTTCTGGTTCTTAAAAACAGAAACAAAAACCAGAGCAATAAACCCTCTGTGAGTTCTCTTCCTCGACACCCTCTGCCAGCTATACAGGAGGTATAAATAATTTACTAAGTTTCCATTAAGGTCAGCCAGAGTGTATATTACCTGCAGTGTGCACATGTCTGGGGAGGGTGAGCTCTGAGCTAATGATCAAGAATCAAGATGGAGGAGGTTGCCCTTGCGTTCTGTGAATTCAGATGTGTCCTGACATGTAACTTGCCAATACAGGAATGGAAAATAACAGGAAGACGGAAGAGAGCTGTACTGGGACTCTCTAGCCAGCGCATCCTACAGAGCCATCTCCAGTATTTCCTCGGCTTCCCTTGCACTGCTTGATTAACTATCTGATGTTTCTCCGGGAGCCTTTGTGAGGAAATAAGAGTTGCTGCTGGCCGGACTCTATTAGTGGCCGGTTAATGAAATCTCTCAGGAGGGATTCTGACTGGTGTCATGAAATGGATGTGAAAAGGAATCAGAACTGGTGTTAACTACTCATGAAATGTGTTTGTCCTGCTGACACCTCCGATTCAAGGTCTCTAATCCAGATCTCATCATCTCCCCAAACCTCCTGTCCTGGCTGGGTTTACCTCCAGGTGTCTAACCTGGGTCCCTTCTCTCCTCTTGTGGGCACGCTCCTGGCAAAGCCCTCTTCCCAGAATTAATTATTGCAATGGGCCCATGACTTGCTTCTAGCTAAATTATGGCCATCAGACTGACTCACTCTCTCTCTCTCTCTCTCTCTCTCTCTCTCTCTCTCTCCCCCCCTCCCCGTGTGTGTGTGTGTGTGTGTGTGTGTGTGTGTGTGTGTGTTATACTGGGGATAAAACCCAGAGACATTCTGCCTCCAAGCTACACTCCCAGCCCTATTTTATCTTTTATTTTGAGACAGGATTTCCCTAAGTTGCTGAGGGTCTCATTATATTGCTCAGACAGGCCTGGAACCCACCACCCTGTTTCTTTCAGCCTGCCAATTGCTGGAATTACAGACATGCACCCCATATTAACCTAACCCCATACTTGGTGTGCACACCCACACTAACCTAAGCACACTAACCCTAACACCCACACTAACCCTAACCCAATACCTGGCTTCCATCAACTATTCAGATGGTCCTGTCCTCTACTCAGAAACATTGGAGGGCCTCTGTCCTGTTTCCTGTTTCTGGAGCCAGCAGTTACCCATTGTTTGGCCCCTCTGTCTACCCCTCAGCTCCTACAAGAACACTGCTCCAAAGCTCCCAGTTCCCAGGGATGGGCCTCAGAGTCCTAAGGACAAATTTTGTTATGTGGAATATCATGAGAAAATGTATTTGGAGAGCATATAGTATAGTACTTAGCACTCACTAAGTAGTTAATAATCAATGATAATGCTAATCATTACCAAATTGCTTAGAAGAATCTCATAATAATTGCTAAGAGATGTTAGTCTTCTCCCCTCCTGAGTGCCTTGCATATACAAGGAATTCATAGAACTCCAATTATATATAAAGATTTATCCTCCCTAAGAGCTTTTGGCTTTCAGTTACCAATGCACTAAACTCTTGTGCCTTCTGCATATTTGTGTGGCATACATGTCATCCTGATCTTCAGCTCACTGCCTCTTGCCCTTTGGTGTCTTGTGAACGTCACCTGCTCACTGGGGTGTGCCCTGGCCACGCTAAGGAAACCACTGCCATCCTTTCCAATTCTACATCTTCCCTGTTCAGTGTGGTGCTTGGTGCCACTTGTAAAAGCCTGTTTGTTTTGGGGGGTTTGTGTGATAACATCTGCCTCTTGCCCAATATTTCCAAGTCCATGAAGGCAGAGGCTGATGGTCTGGAAATGAGTTGGTCAATTGCTCATCTTTTTGTAACCTTCTTAAGTTTCCTCTGTTTCAGACATCATTCTAGCTATCTAAATAACACCTAATTAATATATAACTAAATAGCATATTGTGAAGCATATGGCTTGATATATCCAGGTGACTCCAGACACTCAGTTACAAGAAAACATTCATACCTTTGTTCTGTGCAGTAAGTCCCATGTTGAGCGTGTCTTAAAGTGAGCATAAGATTTGCCTTTTGATTATAAATAGTGGCTCTTATTTCAACTTAAATTAGTCAACTAAGTCCATGATCAAAGAGACCTTTGTAAAAATATATATTTGCATATATATTATATAATATATGTATATGTATAATATATATATATATGCACACACACACACACACACACACACACACTAGCCCAGAGTGGTGCAGGCTACATTTGTCATGAATATACTTAGAGAGTTGGCACACATTTTTTGCCCCTACTTGTTGGAGTTTTGAAAAGTCATGCCCTCAAAATCCACTCACATTTAAAATGAACGATTAGTCCACAAGAGACACGGTATGACCGGAACGGCCCATCCAATGACAGCATCCCCTCTCAGACTCTTTTTTCTTTTGTGTCATATGGAGATGACATCACTGAGGTCACTTTCTACCCTAACGCAGTGGTCACTGAGCCCTCGCCATGGGTGGACGCCAACATTCCTTGGCAGTTATCCTCTCGCCTTTGACCTCACAAGGACAGCATGCAGATTCATGGGAAACATGTCGTCCAAATTTTTAAACTAATGCTGTAAACATGGCAGGTATCCATATCATCGGTCAATGGAATAATAGTCTGCAAGCCAGTGGGGATTGGTTTTGGTTTTATTCTTATTTTATAAATGTAATTATTGCACATTCATGTTTTCCAGTTTCCATAAAGGACCTTGCTATTCAAAGAGGCTCTTGAAAGCTGAACTGCCTATTTTAAGTGAACATTTTTAAAATGCTGCCTTAGTTGCCTGAGTTACAGCCCAAACAGGAAGACATGAAATACAGAGTTCTGAGTAGACTTTGTCAGAAAAGTGGAAACACACAAAATAGATGAAGCCAGGAAAGTATCCAGAGAAGAGCAGGCTTGGGCTGCCACAAGTGCTCATCTCTGTCCATGAAGATGGACATGTGGCTCCTATCCATATCCCAATATCACCACCCATCACTGGCCAAACCATCCTTTGACTGGACAGGACTTTCTTTATCCAAAGTCCTCTTTGTTAAAATCAGAACCAGGTAGGTTGCCGGAATTGAGGTGGAAGGGCTAGTTGATGGTAGAAGAGAATGGGCCAGCCCCAGGAAGGTGACCTCCCCCGCTAGCCAGTGCTGCTCTTTTCACTATCAAAGAGAGGAAAAGTGTCCAGCTCAGGAAGCCACCCAGAGGTTAGGACAGCACCAAGTTTAAGGGGCTTGGGAGGCAAGGAGAAGTGGGTATGAGCCCCCAGCCAGGCAGATGGATTTAGAGGAAGATGCAAACACAAGGAAAACTCACAGACCCTCTTCAAGAGTTGATATACATTAGGAAGGGGGCAAAGGAACAGGGCTACATGATGACTTTCATAGGCCTTGGGTACTTCTGCCTTTGTGGGCCACATCTACCATTAAAAACATACTAAAGGATTGGGAAAAAATACTTGTAAATCATATACCTTTTCCAAAATATATAAGGAAATCCCACAGCTCAATAGCAAAACCAAACAAGATACCTCCAAAGTTCTTCAAAAGAATCAATTAAAAAATGGTCAAAGGAATTGGATAGACAGTTCTCCGAATAAGATATTCAAATGGCCAACAGGTATATGAAAAGTTGTTCAACGTCACGAGTCATCAAAGAAATGCAAAGCAAAACGACATTGGGATATTACTTCATACCTGTTAGGATGGTCCCTCTCAGAAGTCAAAAGATAACAATTTTTGATGAGATTGTGGAGAAATTGAAATCCCTGAATCTGTTGGCTATAACATAAATTAGTACAGCCTCTACAGAAAATAGTATGGAAGTTCTTCAAAAAGAAAAAAAACCTGAAAGTAATGTAGGCATGTTGGCACATGCTTATAGTTCTAGCTACTCAGGAGGCTGAGGCAGAAGGATAGAAAGTTCAAGGACATTCTGGACAACTTAATGAGCCTATATCTCAAAATAAAAGAGAAAAGGGCTGAGGGTATAACTCAGCAATAGAGCACTCATATGTAGGCCCTGGGTTCAATCCCTAGCAGAAGAGGAAAGAAAGAAGGAGAAAAGGAAGGAAGGAAACCTGAAAATATAACTATCATATGATCAAGCAGTCTCACTTCTGAGAATATATCCAAAAGAATCGAAATCAGGATCTCAAGCAATATCTGCATATCCATGTTATGCAGCATTATTCACAATGGTCAAGATATAGTAACAATCTAAATGTCTATTAGCAAAAGAATGGATAAAGGAAATGTGGTATATACATACAATGGAACATTATTTAGCCTTCAAAAAGAAGGAAATCCTATCATATCTGACACTATGGATGAAGCTTGAAGATATTCTACATGAGATGAGCCAGTCAAGGACAACAAATACTGCATGATTCCATTTATGTGAGGTTCTAGAGGGGTCAATTCTGAGACAGAAAGTCAATCAATGGTTTCCAGGGGCTGGAAGTGGAGCCCAAGGAAATGTTGTGAGGTATGAAGTTTCAGTTATATAAATTAAGTGCTAGCAATCTGCTGTACAACACTGTGCCCATACTTAAGAATACTATATTGAGTATTTAAAATTTCATTAGGAGGATATATCTCAAGTCAAGTTTTCTTATCAAAATATATGTAAAAATTTAGAACATCTAAATTATTATTTTATTAATGCATTAATACAATGATAAATATAATGCAAGCTAAACTATTATTATCTATTTGTTATCTTTACATTCTTTATTTTTCATCTCATTCCAAATGAACTTAAACTCACCAAAGAAGAACTTAAATATTCTTCATCCTCCATTCTGATCCAAAAGGAAACAGGGTATCCCATAAGAGAAAATTGCGTTAGGGTAATGGAGAATCTCACTTTTTTCACCTATTTATGACCTTGATTGTGTCTGGGTGTGACTTTCTCATAAGTTGTATAATGAGAATTTAAATGAGATAATCTACATAAACTGTTATGCCTACTCCCTGTTTCAAGACATGAAGTAAATAGTAGCTGTTAATAGTACCAGCAATTTTGCATCATATGCAAAGACATTTGAAATAAAGTCAAAGGTTATGGCTTCTAGTCCTTTCTGTTTTGTTTCTCACATCAGCTGTGTGACCTTGAGCTAAGCACTTAGCCTTTCTGAGACTTAGTATAATCATTTGTAATAATATCTGCCCTGACAACCTCACAGGATAACTAAAAGGATCAGATGAGGTAACAGATGTAGAAGCATGCTGATTATTGCTAAAAGCATTACATAATAGGAATTATGACCAGAGCAGTTGAAAAATTATATAGAGAGGAAAATATACAGTACCTGACACACAAAAGCTGTCCTGTAGATGTTAATTGAATTAATAGGTGATTTGTTTTCTTTTGCATTACTAGGGATTTGTTCCAGTCAGCATTCTCACTGTTGTAATCCAAAACAACTGACCATACAACCTAGAGGAGAGAAGGCTTATTTGCTCACAGTTCTGGAGATTTCAGGGGTTCCGTTCATGTTGAGTGAGGTGAAATCTGCGGAGCTCAGGGCATAGCAGCAGGAAACAGAAAGAGTGAAGGCTCTACTCTCACATCATGAAGGCCAGAAGTAGAGGGAGGAAGCAAAGGTATTCCAGGACACAAGCATAGTCCCCAAGGCTACACCTCCAGAGACCCATCTTCTTCAGCCACATCCCTTTTGCCTAGATTATCACCCAGTAAATCTATTACAATGGATTCATCCATTAATGAGATCACAACCCTCATTATATCAATTCTGAATGTTAATACATGAGCTTTTTCAGGGGACAGTCTATAATATAAAAGGATGCTAGGGAAGCACTCTACCACTGAGCTACACTTGAGCTTGAATGCATAACTGAATGCATGAATGAATGAATGAATGAATGAATGAATGAATGAATGAATAAGTGTCTTAGAAAAATTCTAACATCTGAAATGTGAAAATCTTGACTGGGATACTTAATTGAGAAACACATTACGAAGGCATCCCAAGACAAAGATAACAAATAGTCCATATGAGAAGGAGATTACATCTAACAATTTCTAACTCTTTCACCAGTGTTTAAGTGTCTTAGGTTGCAGGCTTCTGAAAGATACACATTATTACTTATATTTTTGGATCCCCAACATTTCCCTTCCCAGTGTTGACACACAATAGGCACTAGCAGGTACTTGGAAATTGAATTTAATTTATCCAATAGGGCTTGCTCTTGTAGCAAACCTTAATGTCTTAATAATGAAACCTTCTTAGTTCATTATTTCCTTAAAACTCTTGCTCTTATATTTGTTTAGTAAGACTCTTCAAATTAAAAAGGGCTTACAAAGCTAGGCATGATGACACACATATGTAATCCCAGTACTTGGAAGCCTAAGATAGGCAGTTCGAGGGCAGCCTCAGCGACTTAGGCTCTAATAACTTAGTGAGACTGTTCAAAATAAATAGGTGGTGCAGTTCAGAGGTAGACTGCCCCTGGGTTCAATCCCCATTACATGAAAAAACAGAGGCTTAAAATATATTTTTAATTAGCAAGACAATAAATTGTCCACTGTGCTTTTATTTTAAACTTGTATTGCTAACCAAAAAGCCAGCACATGCTTGAGAAAATATACTTTGTATTACAAAAGTCACAATCAAACAGCTTATTTCATATTATAGGAGATACAATAGAGTAGTTTAAGCTCATAAAGTCTTTTAGTCAAATCTGACTTCAGAAATCCACTGATTCTTGTTAGTGTGAATGGCTCCATCATGCAATTTCTTTGCACCTTGACAGAGATTTGTGATCAAATCTAGGGGATTCTCCTTGATGAGACCAGTCCTGCGAGCTTCTCTCAGCTTGGAAGCGTGGCCTCTCTATGTTGAAGAGCAGAGCTCTGGAGTAAAGAGGTCTCACGCTGGCTTGTCAGAGTCACACAGCCTGGGAGTCACCCAAACTGTGACCACTTGCTTGCTACAATAGAGTGTCTTTGGAGAATTAGCGTGTAGAAATTACTCCTTTTGGCATCGTCTCAGTAAAAATTGGCATCTCAGCAGTGCAGCTGTGACTGTAATTGGTTGAAGTTCTCAGCCGAAAGGGAACTGACAGTCTTTCCCAGGAAAATAGCTCTAAGATCAGAAAAGGCCTTTCATACCTGGCACTTCCCAGTCCACCTCCAAGGAGCTTGCCCCCAATTGCTTTCCTTCAATGCCGTCTTCTACATAGTTTTCTCCTTTCCTTCTCCAACCTAATGCACAATTGGATGAGAATTGGGATGTAGCTGTAGTTTTGGAAGAAAAAAAATTAAGAGGAAGTCTCTAGACTTCACTTACAAGTTAAGGTAGCTTGTGTGGCTATAAGCTCTTGTCTTGAAAATGGCTGTCCCCTTGGAAGTTCCCATGAGTCGATGACAACTTTATGACAACTAGATGTTCTCCCTGGAAGAAAATAGCTTTGCAAGACAGACTTGCCTTTCCACAGGAGAAGAGGATAGAAAGGTGGTCTTAGTCCTTTGTCCAACCTTATCTCCCGTGAATAATGCAATTATCAAGAAGAAAAGTCACCCTAGCACAGAAATTTTTGAGAATACCCCAGGAGAGTTGTACCTTTATCTGCCTGCCGTGACTTTTGCATTTCTACATGTGGGCTGGTGCCATCCTGGCTCCTCTCCAGACAAAGATTACATCTGTTTATTCCCCCACTGAATCCTTACTATCTCTTCATACAGTAGGAGCTCAACAGGTGTTTATGCACTGGGTGCTTTGCACAGGTTCAGCTGCATGCGCTGAAGCAGCCACACCCACACTTGGTCCAGCACAAAGTCAGATTCCCTTCCCAGACTTCCCAGCCACTGCCATGTTCCACCATGACACAATCAGGAGTCTCAGTGGTAGCTCTTTGTCTTTAAAACTCTCACTCATTAAATTATAAACTATAATGTAAAGGAGAATATCCTGCCTTCAATGTAGAATCATTCCTCCATCCCTTTAGAGAAAGGACTCCCTGCCGTGCAGGTTAAGGCTACTTCATTTATTTGTGAACCACAAGGCTGCAGACAAACGCACGGGACCACCCACCCCCTTCACTGTTTGACGGGGCCAATAGAAAGGACTTAGTCTTGGAGCGAATATGACCTTGACACCTTCACTGGCTCTAACCTCTACCATGCAGCCTTTGATTCTGAAAACAACCCAAAACCTTACCTTCCCAAAATTTTGTCTCTTTTATAATTGAAATGATAAAGCTAGTAGCCCTTACCTCACTGAGCTGGGCTTAGGTGAGATGTGCCTGGTGCAAAGTAGCTTATAGACAACTGTTAGTTGCTCTGTAATGGCCTCTGTGCAGGGCCAAGCTGGCCAACAGGTAAACAAGAATCTGCTCTTTCCCTGACAGGGTCACAGCAGGCATGTGCTGCTCTTCTGTGTTTGGGAGGGGATGATGTTGCAGACCATGGTGGTCCTACCTATGGGAGGGGGATGCCCACCCACAGGGTCTTTCCACTAAGAGCAAAGGGAAATGTGTGTCCATCCATAAGCCAGCTGCGGTGCACTGGGGATCAGGATTGGGCAGCCTGCTGCAGGCAGGGGCTGCACAAGGTGCTATATTAGCACTGTCTACCTTCAGCTGAGCAGGAGTCTCTCCTCCCCTACTACCTAGAAAGAGCATTTCCTGAAAACTCCTATTTTCTGATAGCAGATCAAGTGTTGCTTACGGTGGCAGCAGATTTGGCATTCCGTGAACTACACGTAGTGCCGCCTTTCCCTGTTCCCGAGGAGGCGTCAAGAAGCAAGTGCCGACTCGCCTGCTCCTGCTCTCTCAGGTCTTCAATTTGAAATGAAGTCGAGTTATTGGTTGTTTTGTCGGTTGGGGACCATCCTTTTCCTTTCACTTTTTCTTTAAATGGGGCATATTTCTAATTTCTTTCTTTCTTTCTTTCTTTCTTTCTTTATTTATTTATTTATTGTTGTACTGGGGATGGAACCCAGGGGCATTCTACCTCAGAGCTGCACCCCTAGCCCTATTTTCCATTCTTTATTTTGAAACAGGGTCTCACTGAGTTGCCAAGGGCCTCACTAAGTAGCTGAGGCTGGCCAAGAACCACGATCCTCCTGTCTCAGCCTCCCAAATGCTGGGATTACAAGCGTGCACCACTTTGCCTAGCTCTAATTTTTAAAAATATCTTTAACATCATCCAAAATTATTTAAGAAGATTAAGTAATGGACCTCTGCCCTAGGGAGCAGTCAGAATTCGTTGGAGACATTCTGAGATTTGTTTAAAGATGTTTTAAAATGAAGGCCTTGAGCTCTATTTTATTCCAGCCCTGCAGAACACTGATGTACCAAAGCCTCTTTCAGGGAGGCTGAGAGTGAAAGAGGGAGACTGAGAGTGGAGCATCCTGACCGTCTTCGGTCTGGTTTCCACTCAGGTGTCTATCTAGGGCCTTCTCCAGCTGTACAGAAGTTGTAGCCTGGCGAGCTGTGGGAGTGCACCACAGCCCAGACTCTGCAATTGCTGACCGCTCAAGCAGGGACAGGCGCCTACAGACACCTGGAGGACCAGGGTTTTTCCAAGGCAGAACAGGGAACCGGCTGAGCAGATGGAATGTTTACACTGCGGCCTGGGGCTTGCTCAGCTGCCGGAACCAAACAACATCTGTTACAATCCTGTGGGGCCGAAGGTTCTCATCACCTCCACGTCAGAAGCATGGTGGGGCCTGCCTGACTGTGACTCCATCTGTGTGCCAGGGACTCGGGCCAAATGGTCTGGCACTGGAGGGCTTAATTTCACTCCATCCAGTCTGTGCTGAGAAAGATCTTGGAACAGACGAGTAACAGTCTTATCATCTCTCACCTGACCTGCCACAGCGTGAAAGTGAACACACAGCTTTCAGAAGTCCACAGAGTTCTTTCCACCAGTGTCCTCTAAGCTCACCCCCTCCAGCCTGCTGCTTCTCTGAAAGCCCAGAGAACTCTGGTCAGGAAAGTGGAGAGCCGGGGCTGGCATTCTGAGGATAACGCTGCTGCGCTGTCATCTCTCACAAAGGAGCACCGTGCTACCTCCTCCTGGGCCACAGCAACTGAGCACCAGGTCTCCTCCCAACGAGGTTCAGATGATGGATTATTGTCCTGGGCAAGAAGAGCAGAGATATTCTCAGAATGGAGAAAGGAGAGCCACGTCCTCTTCCCACACCCCATGTCTTATCCTTAACCCTCCCTTGCTCCTGCAGTTGGGGTTCATGGACCGGCAGCCTCAGCATCACCTGGGAGCTTGCAAGCCGCCACTCTGCCTCTTCCTCCCATCCCCATGTTGTCAGAATTTACATTCTAACAAGGTCCCCACATGATCTGTTTGCACATTTCACTTTAAGAAGCCCAGTTCTGAGTCTTATGGTAACAATTAGATGTGTGATCCTTTTATATTAACGAGTAGAAGGAGTTTGCTGCTCATTCCACACTGGAAAGGAGGAAGGAAAGAAGGCACTCGAGCATCTGGAGACAGACAAGCACTGCACAGGAGTTAGCTGTTGATGTTTGCAATCTTACCAGAGGTCTGGCTACCCTTGCCCTGTCTCTGGCTCAGAGCTAGAGAAGGAGAAAAGAGCATGTGCATGCTGCTTGTTAGCAGTGGTGCCCAGACAAGGGAGAGGGCGTGTTTCTCCTGCCTACCTGTCTGCCCCTTGGAGCAGGGGAGGCCCCCGCCCAAATATCCACCTGCTGCTACAGCCAGAGAAGAGCCAGTAAGAACCACTTGGAACGTCCCTGCCATTCAAGGGCCATTAAATTTTTACAAGATCAAAAGTACGTTTTCCAAAAATAAAACCCGAAGTTATCATTTCAGTAGGCTGGGGAAATGTACAGTTCCTTTTTATAACTGTGAATAAGGGCAATTCTGTAACGGTTCTAAATTTCTCATTCTAATTCTACAATCTTCTCTCCTTAGCAGGGAAAAAAGTACACTAAAGTGACCAAGTGTTATTTAGATCCTCAGTGTACACCTGTGCCCTGCAAAGCAGTCATCAGATTCCCAGTGCACTGTCACCACCTCCACAGCAGGGGGGAACCATGTCAAGGCAACACCATGACTCATGAGTTCCCTTTAAGGCTCTGGCCTTCTGTGCCTCCCTATGCAGTAGGCTGATATCTGAGACGAGAGCTGAGACCCCTCCAGGGGCTTCCCATGGAAGAGTGTGGGTGGGGGCAGGAGAATGCAGAAAAAAGGAGTGTGGATGGAGGTCACAGCTCATCCCGAGATGACTCCACAGCTCCTCCCAGCCCCTTCAGTGCCCCTGTTTGGATTTTACAAAGCTGACGTGTGGGATCTTTGATTTCTACCAGGCCATTTCTTACAGGAGAGAGAGAGAGAGAGAGAGAGAGAGAGAGAGAGAGAGAGAGAGAGAGAGAGAGAGAAAGAGAAAAGAGGTAAGTGTGTGTGTTTTCAATTCTGCTCTACACTTAAACCTCCTCAGCAGCACCCAGGCCAATGAGACCAGTCATGCCCCCCAGCCCCAGCCAGGGCTCTTCTGTGTGGATTCCAGGTTGGGTGTCTGCTAGCAGAAATCCTCAAGGAGACTCTTGCTTGCCGTTGTTTTTTCCTACACAATATTTTAAGAAATATTCAAAATACTTGAAATATTTAAATTTCAGAAAATTTTACATTTTTTAAGTCTAAAATTCTAGTTTCCTTGACAATTAAAAATTTGATGACACCCACATTTCCATGTGGCAACAATTAGCTAAAGTCGTGACCATTCACTTTAGACATCCTCTCTAGCTCCCTTGGTTCCCCCCACACACGCTCCCCAGTGTCTTGCACCTGCCCACTCTTCATTCCTGATTATTTTCCCACCTGGTTCCAGAAGGCCATATGCTCTCAATGCCTTTTTAAACTCTGATGGCTGAAAATGGGTTGCGATCTAGACTACTCTCTGCAAGCCCACATGGTGGGAAACATGGCCGGGAGAGAGAGACCATTTCCCTCAGTCTGCAAAGCAGTAGGATGCTTCTCTATCTCAGAACATCAGATAAAACAAGAAGAAGCGCACTGAGAAGAAAATGAAACAGCTGTGTGGATAAACTCTCCATTGGTTACTCAGCAGGGCGCCAGCAGCAGCAAGCTCCGACTTGTGTGACGCTCACAGTCTGCGCAGCGGTGTCTCCGGCAGCCTCCCTGGCATCTCTGTGGTTCTACGTGACCTAGGTACATGCCTCTGACCTGGCCGCAGAGGGTTTGCTCGACCCCTTCTTGATGTCACTTTTCACTCTTCTTGTATAAAAGTAACTCATCTGTTCCTGTTCCTCTGTTCAGTTTTTTATTACAAATTATTTTGGACAAATAGAAAAGAACTGAGAGGAGTAAAACCCATCCACCTCCCATCTTTCTTGAAACCTCACACTTTGCCACACTGCTCACGATTATCTTTCTTGAGGAATCTAACAATGGAAGTATGGCCAAACTCCTGGAATATTCTTCCAGATCCCATTCTCTTCCCTAACTTTCCAGAGGTGACCAGCAGCCTAAATGATCTTTCTCTTGTGTTATTTTAAATACACTTTTTAAGTTTAGCCATTTGATAAAAGTTAAGGGTTGAGCCACTATGAAATACATCATAGTTCATTTTAATATTTGCTTTGTTTGATGGATATATAAACTGTGTCTGATTTTTTTTTTTATCACTGACAATGTGGCAATGAATGTTCCGTTATCGGTCTTTCTACATACTTGTGCACAAGTGGAATTGTGAATCACAAGGCAGCACTTTTTTTTGCCTTTATTTTATTGCTGAACTGTCTTCAAAATAATGTCATTGCTACAGCTTCCTCAGAAGCAATATATGAAAACTTCAATCCTCTTCATCTTTCCTAGAATTCAGTATTGTCAAGGCTTTGAATTTAAGCCAATATGAGGATAAAAGCAGATTGCTTAAATTTTTAAATTTTGATTACAAAGTTAGGTTAAACATGTAGGGAGATGCTTGGGATTAAACCTGGAGCTCTCCACTGCTAAGCTATGCCCCCAGCCTTTTCACTTTAAAAAAAATAACAAAATAAAAACAGGGCAGGCTGGGCGTGGTGGCGCACACTTGCAATCCCAGCACTTGGGAGGCTGAGACATGAGCATCACACAGGTTCAAAGCCAGCCTCAGCTACTTAGTGAAGCTCAAAACTTAGTGAGACCCTGTTTCCAAATAAAGTATAAAATAGATCTGGGAGTATAGCCCAGGGGTAGAAAAGCCCCTGGGTTCCACCCCCAGTACCACAAAAAAAAAAACAAAAAAAAAACAGGGCCTCACTAAGTTACGAAAGCTGTCTTCAACCCTGGCAAGATTGTTTTACTGGCAATCTTCCTGTCTCAGCCTCTCAAATAGGTGTGCACCACCATGCCCTACTAGGTTGGACATCATTTTACATGTTTTAGACCATGGGGATTTCCCGTACTATGAATTATCTATTCACTTATGTTGCTCCTTTTTTCCCTAGCAGGTTGTCCTTTTTGTGTTGACTTATAGGCATACTTTTTAATTCTAAAAACAATCATTTGAAGGTTATATGTATTGCAAATGTCATCTCTCAGCACGTAGATGTGTTTATAGTCATAAATACATTTTCTTATGTTATCAAAGTTTTCAAATTCTATTTCATGTATTTAAGTCATTCATTTTTCTGGCATTTGCATATGTCAGGAGATAGGAATCTGCTAATTTTCGAAGACTTTATCTTCCACACACTGGTCTGCAGCATAACCTCTACCAGATACGTATTTCCATACATATTTAAGGCAATTCCTGGGCTATCTGTTGTTCCCTTTTAATCTAGCCAAACCAACTTCATGTCTTAGCTAACAAGTTTTCATAATAAGGACAAGTCCCATTTCTTTTGTATTTCAGGTTATCTTATCTCTTCTTAACCTTTGCTCTTCTGTGATACTTTTAAGAGCAGACTGGAATTACTTTGCCATAGAATGATTTGTAATTTCATTTTAAAGAGATGTCTTCTATCAAGTTAAGGAAGTTTCTTTTTGTCTGTAGTTCAGTAAGAATTCTTAATCCTAGGTTGGGGATGTAATTCAGTGGTAGAACATTTGTCTAGCATGTACCCAGCTCTGTTTCAGTGCCCAATACTAAAAAAAATGAATTCTTAATCCTAAATAAGTATTGAATTTTATCAAGTACTTTTTCTGAGTCTACAGATAGGAGCTTATGGCTTATGACATGTAATCCGCTTTAAATGTTTTATTTTATTAATACATTTTAAATATTAAACTAGAACTGGGGGTACAGCTCAGTGGTTGAGTACTTGCCTAACATGCTCAAGGCCTTGGGCTCAATCCCCAGTACCACAATAAGAAATTGGCATAATATATTAAACTATGCTTGCATTCCTCGAATAAATACTCCATGTGCACATACAATGCTGAACTGATATACCATTTATATAATAAAATTGAATTTATATTCATTAATGGGATTAGTCTGCAATCTTAATATACTTTTCTATTTACTTCTAGTTATCAACTAGATAACTAAGTAGGTAGCCTTATCTTTTCATAATCTCTAAAATCATTTATATGTTAAGGAGATGATTTGTTCCTTAAAGACATTTTCATTGTCATTCATAAAAAACATCCAGGTTTTATATATTTGTGGCAAGCTTAGTCTTTTGATTAATTATTGGATTTCTTTAATGGTTGCTGGCATACTTAGACGCTCACCTTCTCCTTGAGACATTTGTTAATTCAATGCTCTCTAGGAAATTATGCATTTCATCTTTGTATTCAGCATTATTGGCTAGGGAGGTAGTTCAATAGTAGAGTATGTACAGGGCCTTGGGCACAATAAATAAAGTGATTAATTTAAAAAATCATTGGTGCCGGGTGTGGTGGTGCACGCTTGTAATCCCAGTACTTGGGAGGCTGAGACAGGAGGATCACACAGGTTCGAGGCCAGCCTCAGCTATTTAGTGAGGCTCTCAGCAACTTAGTGAGACCCTGTTTCCGAATAAAATATAAAATGGGTCTGGGAGTATACCAGGAGGTAGAAAGCCCCTGGGTTCTACCCCCAGTTCCACCCAAAAAAAATTCATTGGCATAAGGATGTACATCATAGTACATTATGATTTTTTAAATTTCTATAGTACCAGTTGTATCTCTTCTTAATTTCTACATTTTTCTACCTCTCCACCTCTCTCTTCTCTACTCTTTCTTTCGCTTGCCCTTTTCATTTTCCCATTTACACTTTTCACAAAGATCAACTCCGAGTAGTAGTATCTTCTGCTATAATTTTGAAATTATAATTGATTTCTGAGAAGTATGCAGGGCTATTTCTAAATTTCAGGCGCAATGTGCTGCCAGAAAGGCTCTTTCCTCATACTTTAATCTCCTGTTTTCCAGCATTTTTCTAATTCTGACTAAAAACATGAGTGTTACAAGTTTGAGTACAATCTAACAACATCCCCAAACCCTAGGACTTTGAAACTACCTTTTCAGGAAAATAAAAAGTGAAACTTTAGTCTTCCTTGCCTCCATATCCCACAAATTATCTTTCTTCATATCAGAAAAAGATTTTAATTTACTAAGTTTTGTATATTTAAATATGATGTTTAACCTGGGAGTGGTGGCACATGCCTATAATCCCAGTTCTTAGGAGGCTAAGACAGGAGGATCACAGGTCCAAAGCCAGCTTCTGCAACTTAGTAAGGCCCTCAGTAACTTAGTAAGACCCTGTTCCAAAATAAAAGAGAGCTGGAGATGTAGCCCAGAGGTAGAATGCCCATAGGTTCAATCCCCAGTATGCCAAAAAATAAACATACATAAAAAAGAAGATAATGTTTAAATAAAACTTACTAAAATAAAAACATTCCTTTATAAATACCTTCGGTGTACCTTCTCTTGTGCCTAACTTCTCTAAGAAAATGTTCACTTCCCTGCTAACCTGGGTACCTACCTCCTGTCTTCCCTCTACCCATCTGGGTATTGTCACTTTGTAATCTGCAAACTTGTTTCCTCCAGAGCCCTAACAATTTTCTTTTATTTATTCATTTATTTATTTACTTATTTATTATTTGCTTATTTGTAGTACTGGGGATCAAACCCAGGGCCATTCTTCCTCTGAGCTATACCCGTAGCCCTTTTTTATATTTTCTTTCTTTTTCTTTTTTTCTTTTTATGTGGAACATATTAAAATGGCATACATTTATTTTTTTAAAGCCAAGCTATTTATATTTTATTTTTTTTGTGATTTAGGAACAGAAAAGGTTTTTATTTTTTTAATTTTTTTATGATTATTTTATTTTTTTTATTAATTTATTTTTTTAATTGGTGCATTGTAGTCATATATCAATCACATTGGAGTACAAGACTTGAGAGGATATACAGGCACACATCATCCAATTAGCCCTCCTCCAGCCCCCATCCCATTCCCTCCCCCTCCCTCCATCCCACGCTTCTTTGGTGATTAACTTTGATACATTTGTTTATGTACCTCCTGCGTTTTAAAGAGGCTCCGTCCTCCAGTATTACATACCCTCTGATTGATCACATTAGTTGCTTCACTATAGGGCCCTTTCTATAGCTCAACCTCTTCCTGTTGCCCCTTTCCTCCTAGTTATTGCTGATTAAGAGAAGCATCTGATTTATATTTTCTGCTATTTTTCTCTGTGCATGCTGTGTTTCAAGTACCAATCCCACTCTTGATGGTCCCAGTAGTGGCCTGGCTACTCAGTGGACTGATCCAGACCTCGCTGGCTCAAGCAGCGGCCTTGCCTCATGGGAGGCCCCAGTTCTGGTCTCGCTGGCCCCTGCACCGGTCTAACCCCTATGCTGGCTTTGGTCCCGGCCTTAGAGGCCGCAGGAGTGAACTTGCCTCACGCCAGGCTCCGATGCTGGCCATTGGCCCCTGCACCAGCCTAACCCCTTGGCAGGATTCCAATCCCGGCCTCGGAGGCCCCAGCACCGGCCTAGCCTCACGGCAGGCTCCAATGCCGGCCTTGTTGGCCCCAGCACCGGCCTAACCCCTTGGCAGGTTCTGTTCCCGGGTTAGGAGGCCCCAGCACTGACCATGTCTCACGGCAGGCTCCAATGCTGGCCTCGAAAATGGCATACATTTAGATTGTGCTTGGTGCCCTCTCCCCTACCCATGATTCCCCTTTCCTCCCAACAATGAGTGTCCAGGTTAACCATGCTACATTCATACATACACATATTCAGATGTAGCTCCTCCATTAATCAACCTCAGCCTTCTTCTTCTCCTACCCTTGCATTCTAGCTTTGCTGAGGTTTCCCCTCCATTATCTGGGGTCCCTCTGGTATTCCTAATACTCCCTAGTTTGGGCATATTAGAGAGAACATATTTTCTTTGGAGACAGAATCTTGTAAATTATCATGTATTAGCCCCAAACTTGCAATCCTCCTGCCTCAGTCTCCCAAGTACTGGGATGACAGGTGTGTGCCAGCAAGCTCAGCTGCCCTGACACTTTTCTGTCATCCTAAAACCTATTCTATCTTGGTTGTGCCCTATTTCACAGACACCATAAAGAAAAACAAGTCAAGTAAAGAGAAGGAAATCAAAAAGCACAGCACTCCTGCAACAGTCTTCAACCTAAAGTTCTACTTCAAAAATCCACCTCTTTCATGTCTAGACATCCTTTCTCCCTCAAAGAATTAGGCATCAAGCATCTTTCTACCTGGGGAGCATCAATTCTCACTATCTACTTTTCCCTGTTCAGAGATAGTTTCTCCAAGACAGACTCCTTCAGAAAGGCCACTCCCCTGTGCACCTTTGGCTTGTCCCCAACAGACCTAGCACTGGCCTCAACCCTGACAGCTGAGTCCTCTGAAACGGACCCTGGCAGGAAGGTTCACAGATACCTCAGAAAATTTCAAGTAACTCAGACTCGTTCAACTAAACTGAATAGCAACCATCTCAACAGACCATCAGCTACTCTCATCACAGCGGCAGCTGCCACGTTGTGAACATTCAGCAGATATTAATCAGTAGCTATCCAGCAGCACTGAAGAGGGACAAAAGTGTAATCTGATGGCTTAACCAAGGTCATACTACACAGTTGCAGAACCCTAATCTTTAAGGGAGGGCGTGTATTGCCCCTGAAGACTGGCTCAGGCCAGGAGACTCTGCCCAGTATCTCACGACCATGTGCCAAGTCCTCTGGGACAAAGGATGTGTTCTCATTATGAATGAGCTGATTAGAAAAGGGGGATCATGAAGGATTCCCAAAGCTGGATTGATGAGAGTTTTCTAAAACAGCTTTCTGAGCTGTCCAATGAGGGAGCTGAGTTAGATCCTGACTTTGGACCTTAAAATGAAACCAATGTGTCATCAAAGGCTTCATTCTACCCCACAAGGGCCCATTTATCTAACACAAATGCAATCAGATATTGCATCTTACTATTTTCTATATCTCAAAGTTGGTCATGCTGGCATGGATTGTGACTACTTAGTGAACAACCTTCCAAACGCCAAAACAAGACAGATGATATTATTTAAAAACACACAGTGAGGGAATTTGACCAAAATGCATACTAAGGTTAGTCTACTGATTGTGTAGGTGAAGGCATGACATGGTTCCTAATTTTCTTGAATGACCCAGTTTTAAATAATCACAGTAAGAGCTTCTCTGAAGAAAAATTCAATCTCTAGCCGGGAACAAGAAGAGAGTTTTGGAACAAGAGCCATATCTGGCTAGCTTGGTGGGTTCACCCTGGCCCCCCAAGCACTCAGAGGATCTACAGTTCCCATAAAAGGCTTCCTTCTAAAGCAGGCTTGCACCCCACAATATTTGAAGGCTCTACTTGCCTGAGTGTTTCATTTCTCTGATCTAACCAGTTAATCCTCTTGGATTTTTATTCCTCTCCATCTAATGATGCTCCACAGGTAGGACCCAACCCAATCTTGCTGCAACTTCCCTCACCAATCAAGACCCACTAAGAACACCAAGTTGAGGCCAGGGCCCTGGGCTGCTTCCCTGTACAGCGGGGAGGTTGGAGACTCAAGGCAGGGAAGATACCCTCACAATCTTTACCCACCTGTTCCCTGTATCTCCATAGTATGCTTTGTAGAAAGTGTACCAAATACACACAGACTGCCTTTTACCACTTGTGGGTCTCATCCCCCTGAGCTGTTAAGCTCCTTACAGAAGACCCTTAACACTTTAATCAAATGTTTTGCACATGGTAGTATTCTGATAAAGATTTCTTCTGAGGGAAGGGGAGGTACTAGAAATGGAACACAGGACATTCTACAACCAGTCCTTTTTACTTTTTTATTTTGAAATAGGGTCTCACTAGCCAGGCGTGGTGGCACACGCTTGTTATCCCCGCGCTTGGAAGGCAGAGACCGGAGGATCACACAGGTTCGAAGCCAGCCGCGCGCGCTGGCTTAGAAGACCCAGTTTCCAAATAAAAAAAATGTAAAAATAGGTTTGGGAGTATAGCCCGGAGGTAAAAGGGCTTCCAGGAACCTCAGTACCACAAAAGAAAAGAAAAGAAAAGAAATAAGGTCTCACTAAGTTGTTGAAGCTGGCCTTGAGCCTGCCATTCTCCTGTTTCAGCTTCCCTAATACTGGACTTACAGCTGTGTACCACCATGCCCAACATTAAAAATTTCTTGATTCAATTACTGTCAGTTAATTTTCTCACTACCTATAACCACAGTTATGAATATAAGAAGTATTTTAAAGTAATTATTAAGACTTTGTTTTTGAGACATAAAAGTCATAAAGAACTGAGGTTGAAGTGTATTTCATAAGTCTTTGACTCAAGCTGACTATAGTTCTTGACACAGCTCTACTTTTTAAATAAGAAAGCATACCATAAACATAATGGTAAATTATTCCTAGCACCCTGCCTCACTAAAGCCTCAGATTTGAAAAACCACACAGTTAAGCTCTCTGTTTCTCAGTAATAGAGGCTTATGTTATGATTCCCCAGTAAGACTATAGAACATAAACTGCTTCTGCCTCTCAGCAGAGGGGAACATAAGCCTGTCTTTCTTCCTCATAATTATTTTATTTAGAAGTCATGGAAGAGACATATAGAAAAATAACAGTATAAAGAGTACAGGGAGAACTCGTTTCTTGGAGTGGATTTTAAATGAATTAGAAATGTATTTTTACCATCTGCTGCTGCTACTGCTCTTATGAAATTTGGGATTCACAAATTGCAGTTTGTATAACACTAACGCTGGGACTCGGGAAAGCGACTGCAGGATCTGTAACCCGAGGGAAATATTCTGGGTGGCTTCTAAAAGCTCCTCAGCACATAGAGAGCCCACTTTCCGGAGGGCTTCCCCAGAAGCTGGCAGGCTCTACCACAGGCTTCCCAGGGGAGAGAGGACAAGAGCTGCTTCCTCTGGGGGCTGTACCATACTCCACGTTTGAAAAACCCCTTTGCAATATGCCACACTGCTACCCCAGCATCCTGAATAGAAAAGACTTCATTCTATACCTAAAAATATACACTTACTAAACCTAAATAATGTAAGGTCCCAGGATACCATGGAACAAGGTAGGGCTTTAAATGAAAGGTTCCTTTTCACATAGTCTTGCTCAGTGAGGATAACCCATATCTCCCTAGTCAAACGGAAAAAATAAAACAAACAAACAGTAAATGAAGTGGTGAATGCACAACTCTTGGCACCCCAACAAGTCCCATTGTTTTTCAGTCTTGATTTCTAGGTTTGAAAACGGGAAGAAGAGGGATGGAGAATATCTATCTCAGGGTCCAATTCAGATTCTACCCTTCTAGAACAGTCACTGTGCAAAATGAACATAGATGATCCATCTACTTAAATGCAAATACTTAAAATTCCTCTCATACATTCTCCCAACAGAAACAAGTACTAGAACTACAAAAATGACAGGAAAAGGTACTGAAGGAGCTTCAGGTCTTGTGGGGAGGCAGCCACAGTAGGCCATGCCTGTGCATAATGGAGAGAGGGCTGGGATGTGGGAGGGGCAGCAGTGGAGCTCTGTTGTTTGAGAGCAATGAGTAGCCACTGATTCAGCACTCTTCATATCCATGGCCCTTGGCTCCCTTCCCAGTCCCATCACCTTGACCTTAAAACCACCTGCCTCACCTGTTCACCAAAAGAATCAACAGCACCAATCCTATGGAGAGAAATGTGGATCTACTTGAGCTTTGATAGTTGTAGGTAATACTGGATGGATACAAAGTCCTCCATAAAGTTCCCTAACTAAGAATGAGGAAAAATGGATATTAATAGCATATATATGTGCTAATACAATTATGAATGGGCAAGTTGGATAAGATACAAATACTCTGGGATGGCATCTATCCACTTTAAGTTACAGAACACCCTATTTTTCAATGTGTGTATCAAGAAAGTCAACCCTACAAATTCAAAAAACCGGGGGTCTTGTGATCCGTTTAAGCAGTGGCATATGACACCTGCAGACAGAGTTTTAATGAATAAATGACTGATTGAGCTGGGCATGGTGGCACATGCCTATAATCCCAATCCTGAGACAGGAGACCTACAGGTTCATGGCCAACCTCAGCAATTTACTGAGATCCTGTTAGAAAATAAAAATAAAATAGCTCAGAGGTAGAATGCCCCTGGGTTCAATTCCCAGTGCCACACACACACACAAAAAAAATGACTTTTGAATGAGTGATTTCATTCATTCATGGTTCATAAATCTTTGTGACAACATAAATCTTTGAGACTTAACTAAAGCTGTCCATTGTTCCAAAGAGACAGCTGATAATTCAGCCTAATCTAAAGGATTGTTCTGGTCAGAAAGACCTAAGGATTTTTTTTCTTTTTAAGAAAAATAATCCGTTAGAAATTAGCACATTATACTCTCTACCAACCATTATTCCTTAGTGTAAATAATCTCATCAGCTGTCATCCTAAAATTGAGTTACTGGTCAAGTGGGAGTTCTGATGGGTTCCAAGTAGAGAGGAGAGAATGTGGAGGCTCACACATGGATCTGAAGGTCTGTGAAGTGGTCAAAGGTCTCAAAGCAACTGGAAACAGAAGGTATATTAGAAGGTGGGGAAAACAAAGACATTAATCTCAATAGCCTATGTTTCCCTCCATTTTATTATTGGGACTCAGCATAAACAACAGGAGGAGGGGAAATCTGAAGTTGTTCTCTGAGTTTTATTTGGGCTCTTCCACTGAGGCTTATTCAAAATTAGTATTTTCCCACCATGGAGCTCCCATTATTTGAGAGCTGAGAGGCAGCATACGCTGCGATTCCCTTGTAAGAAGGGAAAGAGCAATGCTGTGTGTCTGCCGGGGCTTCTGGAAGCAGTGACTACAGGACTGGGCTCTAAATCCTGGAGAATGGCAGGAAGGAGCTTCTGGTCTGGCCACCACCCACAAAAGATTAAAAAAATGGCCTCACTGGCAAATTGAAGGTCCTGCTACAAACATCTAAGCCTACTTAATTCTTGTTTTCCCAGTTTTTGTGTAGGAAAACTGGCTCTCTTCAGTTCATGAGGGGCTATTTACAAGGTACACAGCACATGCAGGTGTTTCATATAACATCGCCTCATTGAACCCTCCCACCACCAATATCCTGAAACGTTGGCAGTCCATCCCTGCTTTACAGATAAGAAAACCAAGGCTCCCAAAGATTACCCAGATTCCCCCAGTTTGTATAGTTGTGATGTGGCAAAGCCGGGATTTGAACCATCAAAGAGACTCCCATGCCTGTGTCCTTTTCCCTCCTTCTATATACTTCTTCTTATCCTAATTCTACATCTCATTCAATTCTTACTTTTTTCTAAATTCTCTAGGAAAACTGTTGCCTCTAAATTTTCTCTATCGTCTTATAACTCTGGATGTATGGCTATTAGTTTGTAAATTAAATTACTACTCACACATGAATGCAAGATTATCTTTACAAGCAGCAAATGTGCTTAAGGAAGCAGCCATGATAGCATTTCACTTCTGAAACTATGTGCTCTGCAGTGCCAACTGATCATCCCTGGGGAATATTTAATGATTTTGTTCTGGGCTACTGCACAGCCAGAAAATTTGGTTTGACCCTAGGATGATGAATGTTTGTGATTTAGATCTGAAGACTGATAAAAGGAAGGAGGTTGATGCAAGTTGACAAAAAAGCAAGATAGCCATGGTGTGGCATGATCTGCTATTTATAAAGAAATTCTGTTTGCTTTTGTGATAGATTTATCTGCCCTGATTTATTCTGCTTATTAAAAAAAACTCACACTCATCAGTTCCCTCTCTGGGCTTGATAAATATATTTCATGTCCCAAGTCCTATTACACTAAATTTTTTTTCTGTTTCAGCATGGGGCAATATGTATACATTTGATTTGTTCTTTATAACTCTGTTGAATTCTTTATCACCTAGATTTTATGCATTTCATACACTTAGATATTTTGCCTCAGCATGGGGCAATATGTATACATTTGATTTGTTCTTTATAACTCTGTTGAATTCTTTATCACCTAGATTTTATGCATTTCATACACTTAGATATTTTGCTTGCATTTCTGGGACTTCTATCTATTTTAATGCAAAAATACCCACAATATTGGCAAATACAATTCAAACCTAAAACTTAATCATAATACCTCTCACAAAATAACTTTAGCACTAAATGTGCTGTGTAAAGTGTTTTATATACATGCATCACCTTATACAATTTTCGTGCATATTGCTAATCAAAATTAGTTGAGATAGCTAAGATTAAAGCAACTCATCATTATTATCTCATCTGGTTTTGTCCACTTAGCAGATAACACAGGAAAATAAAGTCGAGGTTTAGGTCATATCTACACATACCAAAATGTCTAGCCAGGTTATTTTTCTAATCCAGATATGTTTTGGTATAAAATTTAAAAGTCATATGGTTTGATTGAATTGATTTGCTATATGAACACTGAACAAAAATGTCCAGAGAACCAAGTACATTTCATGACATTGTAAAATCGGTTTAGGGCCCAAAGTTATGCCGACCCAAGCAAGACCACAGGAAAGCCAAGTGTAAACCTCATCACTCATTCTTTCGTGCCACCAGAGATCCCTGCCCTGTTTTGCACTATTCTGGGCACAGAGGATACAACGGTGAGCCAGACCGACACTTTCATCACTTTTTGGAGCTAATTAACTAATTACATGAAAAATAGCAGAGGGATAAGTGCTATGCCAAAAACTCAAATAAGGGGTGACCGTGGGCAAATGACAAAGGGCTCCTCACTTGAACACTGGACCTGAGCTCTGAAGGACAACTAGAAGCCAGCAGTGTGACAGTTGCAGCAAGAGCACTGCTGGTGCAGGTATGCGCCAGGGCAAAGATGCTGGGGTGGGAAGGATGCAACAAGAGGGCTTTGTTTGCTCTGCACACTGGTCAGGGTGGAGTGTGGAGGAGCAGAGGTCAAGGAGGGAACACACAAGGCCACGTGAGTCTTTACAGGCCTGGTAAAGAGGCTGCTTCTATTTTTCTTTTTCCTCTTTTGCTTTTGTTTTGAGGTTTATATCCAAAACAAAACAGCAACAATAACAACAACAACAAAAACATGGCCCAGATCAATGCACTTTTCCCCTATGTTTTCTTTAGAAGTTTTGTAGTTTTAGGTCTCACATTTGCCTTCAAACAATCTTTAATTTATTTTGGTATATGATGTGAGATAAGGGTCTAATTTCATTCTTCATAAAGATATCCAAGTTTCAACAAATTCAGTCATTTGCCTCAGAACTGGAATTGGTGATGCATGCCTGTGACCCTAGCTACTTGAGAGTCTGAGGCAGGAGGATTACAAGTTCAAGAATAACCTACGCAACTTAGCTAGATTCTGTCTCCAATAAAAAATAAAAGGGCTGTATCTCAGTAATTAAATTTTTTTCCTTTTTTTTGTTGTTTGTTTGTTTTTTGTGGCACTGGGGTTCCTGGAAGCCCTTCTACCTCTGGGCTACACTCCCAGACCTATTTTATACCTTTTTTAGTTTTGGAAACAGGGTCTCTTAAGCCAGCATGGCTGGCTTTGAACCTGCATGATCCTCCTGTCTCCGCCTCCCAAGCATGGGGATTACAAGCGTGTGCCACCTCACCCTGTGGAGTTAAGTTTTTTTCTAGCATGCACTAGGAAAACACTAGTTCAATCCCTAGAACCACTCCCCTTCCCCACCTGGAAGAAGTTTGCATTGTTTTCTCTATTTTATTTTATTTATTTTTGCTGGTGCTGGGGATTTAACCCAGAGCCCCAGACAGAGTGAGGCAAAAACTCAATCACTACATTTTATCTCCAGCCCTTTTTATTTATATTTTGAGAAAAGGTCTCAGATGGCCTTTAACTTGCCATCCTTCTGCCTCAGCCTCCCAAGTAGCTGGGATTATAGGAGTGTGCCATCATGGCTGGCTCTGATTTACATTTTTTAAAGTCTTAAAAGTTTAAGTTATAACTATGCACTAATTCTTAGAATAATGAGAAGAATGAATTACATGTTAGGTCTATGAGCTTGCATGATACCTAGTCACCTCCTCACTTCATTTTTCCCCTTGTAGTGTGACCATAAAGACACCACATTTGATAGCTGCACCCATCTCTCCAAGGCCTCTCTTGGGAGGCAGTCACATTCTGTGTCACAATTTCTGTAGATATTAACTGGTCTAAACTCCCTTTACCAATACCCTTAAACGTGTTTCAAGGAATTCTCCACCACTTTCTGCAAAGTTCATGAAATCCTGATTCTTCCTCAGGAATTTTCATTTCACTTTATGATAGGTGCACTTTTAAGATTGTTTGGAAGCAGGGCATGGTGGCGCACACTTGTAATCTCAACATTTGGGAGGCAGAGACGGGAGGATCACGGTTTGCAGACAGCCTCAGCTACTTAGTGAGGCCCTTTGCAATTCAGTGACACCCTGTTTCAAAATAAAGAATAAAATATAGAGCTTGGAGGTAGAATGCCCCCGGGGTTCCATCCCCAATACCGCAAAAAAAAAAAAAAGATTGTTTGGAGACTCGGTACACAAACAAATGGGCAAATACAAATGGTCATGGAGAAACCCTAGAGTGAAGGGGTGACTATTTGAGAAGTTTTGAGTGAAGAGGGGAATATTTGAGAAGCTTTGTAAGTGTTCTGGTGGGCCTTTTCATGTTTTGTTCCCTGAACCCCTTAACTGCAGAGAATGCATTAATAAAAGAGTCCTGTGATTGAGTGGACCCTACCTCTGCGGCCCTTACAATATTGCTGGGAAAACAGACCAATATTCATGAAACATTCGGTAAACCCAACAGAACAGTACTTGTTAGCCTTTAATAATGACAAATGTAATGGTCAAAATAATGGTTCCCAGTGATGTCCTCATCCCTGGAACATGTCAGCATGTTATGTTACATGGCAAAAGGGAATTGTGGTTGCAAATGGAGTTGAGGTCACTGATCAGCTGGTCCTAAAATAGGCAGATTATTCTGGATGATGCAGTGAGCCCCGTGTAATCAGGAGGGTCCTTAAAGGTGGAAGAGGGAGTCAGAAGAGGAAAAGAGGATGGAAGGATGGCATAGAGAGATTCCATGTTGCCAGCTTTGAAGATGGAGAAAGGGGACCAAGACCCAAGGAAACTGGAAAGAGCCAGGAGATGGGCTGCCCCAGGAGCCTACAAGGAACACAGTTCTATCAACTGTCTTGCTTTTAGCCCTATGAAAGTCATGTCAAAACTTTTGAACTACAGAAGTGTCAGGTAAATTTGTGTTGTGTAAGTCTCTAGATCGGTGGTAACTTGTTATGGCAGCCATGGAAAACTAATGCAAAAGAATAAAGCTGCATGGTATAGACTAAAGTAGGAAGTACAAGAGATGAAAATGAGATGAACACAGAGTATCAGACTCAGGGTTCACAAAAGAGGCGAGTCTTGGTTCATAAAACCTATGATGGAAGATAAAACAAAGCTCTTGAGACCTTTGGAACTAATACTCATAACCAGCAGCCCGTCTAAATTATTACAGACAACAGGAATATTTTTGACTGATTTCTATATAAACATAAACATATCTGGGCTAATGAACACAGTGGTGATTAGGAATAGATTTTGTTCCTAATTTTGAAAGTATTTTATAACCATTTAAGTTGTCATTTACGGCTCATAAAATTAGCAGGACATAATATCCTTGAGCTTTTATTATTTTTCAAGTTTCCAAAATAAGTTTCTGTAAACTCCCTTGGATCTTGGAGGGGAGTTATGATGAAGCAGAATCTATGCTCTGCCAGAGTTTTGTTCCTCTGAATGTTCCAGACTAAAAGAAAGTTAGCGCAGGATATCCTCTTAAGTGGCTATTGATATTTAATAAGCCTGGCTCTGATTATGAGTTTCAGCCAATACCTCTTCCAGAAGGTCGCCGCTGTCCCTGATTGTCCACTATAGGAGCCAGTTCATGGTGCCATCAGCTGTGTCCCTTGCCCTGGGTATTAGTGTGGGTTCAGCATTTGCTTCTCTCTAAATTTTCTCCGCCCTTTGGACAGTTGCAACACGTATCTTTCACCTTTGCTTCCATCCAGCTATGAGCTCAGTATCGCTCATGAAGTCAACACTAAATGATATTTCCTGAATGAGTAAATAAAGTGTTCTAATTATAGCAGAAAGGTTGAGCCAAGTGGCCTTTTCGGATTCATAATTATGTATGAAGCTTCATACTTAGGTCTGAAACTTCTGTGGTTATACATTTGTGCAAATATGAGTGTATGTAAATTGCAAATAACATCCTCCTCACATATCAAATTTTGAGAGCAGCCAACATCAGGCTACTGAGCACTAAATTATTAGACCAAATACAGTCATTTCAATGATTCAAAAAAATATTTCAAAAGAAAGCATTGTATTGAAGAGTCATAAATTCCTTTTCTCACTTTTTCAGAATCTTAATACTTTTTAGAATGATTTTCCTATAGTGTTTTAGTTGAAGGTTCTTCTGTATCTAGACTAGAAAAAAAAAGTGAAGATATGAGTCATTCAGAAATACTCATACTTTCAACCTGATGTAGATATCAAGACCAAAAAAACTATTTCCCTTCTATTGTCAATGTTTATTTACTCCTAACAGCATTTCTGACTTGTTCCTTTGTTATTCTGGACTGCTAGGAAAGAGGTATAGCCTCTATACAGATTATGGTTGTGCCTCAAATGCATAGATTTATGTAACATAATACATTGTCCAGATTCTGGACAATCCCAAACTGAACTTTCTTACCACATCAGTACAATATAGGGAGTTTCCTTGATCTTCCCCATACATGACTCTCTATTGTGATGGAGACCACACCTAATTAATTCTCTATAGCTCCTTATTACCTATATTATAGCGGCAACTCTAAGATAGGTTCTGGTGAATTTCACTCTGTAAATAACAGAAAACTAATAATACAAGATAAATTGAAAATAAGAAAAATCTCCAATTAATTTTACCCGTTTGATGCAGGCAGTAAAACTTGGTAATTGGAGCTGGGGCTGTGGGTCTGTAATAGGAGCACTTGCCTACCATGCATGAGGCTCTTTGCTCGATTGCCCCACACCACAAAAAATAAAAATGCACCATCACAACAACAGAAGAATCCTGGGCAATTAAGGCCTCCAGGTTCTGTTCATCCAGTCTAGCTGTATAATAGGTAATATAAGAAACATCCAAGCCAGGTGTAGTGGTGCATGCTTGTAATCCCAGGACTTGGGAGGCTGAAACAGGAGGATCACAGGCTCTCAGCCAGCCTCAGTTACTTAGTGAGGCCCTCTGCAACTTAGAGACCCTGTTTCAAAATAAAGAATAAAAATTAGAGCTGAGGATGTGGTTCAGAGGTAGAATGTCCTGGATTCAATCCCTACTTCCACAAAAAAAGAAGAAGAAAAAGAAAAAAGAAGGAAACATCCAATTTAGAAAAACAACTTTCACCACTGTCAACATATTTGAAATATAACTCATTTTAAGCTTGAGTTATACAGAAAATATTACAATCCTTTCTCTTGTTTTGTATGTAATCACAGAGCAAGATTAAGTGTTTGAAGAGCCTATTTAAAAGGCAGTGGCAGCTAATCATTTAAATTTAACTTTGTGACCACAACAGCAGAGCCATGCAAAATTGAAGCTCAGGGCTTGGTCCTCATTATTTGAGTCTCAAATTCATTAATTCACCACCTCTGTTTCTCACACATGCCTTGATCTCACTCTAGAAGCCCTATTACTTGGGGAGGGAAGATGGCTGTTTTAAATGAATTCTGAATATGGGAAACCAATATAAAATCTCATCAAGAAAAGAAATTCTCACCCTGACACTTTATTCTTTGTTTGCCACTTTGACTTCTTGGGTGCACCATCTTTTCAGAGATACGGGTGCTTGGAAACAACTGGTGGAAGGACAGAGGGGCCCTGGACAGTTATAAATCCTGTGTGCTTTAAAGCTGTTCACCTCTGATAGCTCCAGCTTCTTAAGGATTTCTTGGGCTTTCAAAAGGAGCCCTTGGACCCTGAGATCTGGCTTATCTGCCTTTCGTTTCATACTTCAAAGTCTATTTCTCAAATGGGGATTAATTTCTTTATGGAGTTCAGGAGGATTTGCATGTCTAACAAGGACTAGCATGTTTGGAGAGAAGTGAGGAGGATTCCTTTCTAACCACTGACATGTCTGACAGGTTCCAACAACAGGTTGAAAACACCTTTGACATTGAAAGGCTGACCACTTATTTGTCTGGAACAGTTATTCCCTGGACCGCATTATAGAGGCCAAAGCAACCCTGGTTTAAACATTACTTACCAAATATACTGAAATTAAGCCCGGGTGCTTATCACACCAAGCCAGAAGTTTTCCTTGCTCTTTTGCCCTCACTCCCTTCCAATTTGCTGCGCTTCCTAGAAATTTATTTTAAAAGATTTTTTCTTCATGGCCTCATGAACATTGCTCTTCAGCCAACCTCACAAAAACTGCTTAAATTCAACAAATATTCAATAACTATTTCCTGAATACTAACTATAGACCCAGTACTGAGCTGAGCCAATGAAGTTCTAAAGTTTTTTTTCCTCTCTCATGTAGCAATAAGCTTGACTTTTGATAAATTTCCTCCAGACGCTTCAATTTACTGAAGTCTGTCAGCTTACTTTATCTTTTTTGCTCCAAGAAACCGATTTGCCTGACTGAAGGGCGATTGCTTTAGCTGAGGTCTTTTGTGCCTCAGTATAAGAAACAACAACATCAAAATGACATTTTTAAGTAGTGATTTTAGTAATCCTGAATGCGTATAGGCCGCTTTTGAAACCATCATTTATCTCCTTACTTTGGCCCTCTGTGCTCTCTCTACTTTGGAAGTAGAAGGTCAAAGACACAGTGTGAGGAACAGACAGACAGAAATAAAGTGTCCTGAAGTAAAGGAATGGGGAAGTGGAGGGTCGTGAGGCTGTGATCAGAGCATGGAATGTTAGAGTTAAGATCTCAGATATGGAGGGGTTCCAGGTAACATAGCAAGGCAGTGATGAGGCCACCGAAGTAGACAGATGAATCAAATTTCATTAAAGAAGATTGAGAAGTTTAGAGGCTAAGCATTAGAAGGATCTGTTAGACAGACATTGATGTCCCTCATGATTAGGATTGACTTTGAGCAAATTACTTGATAAGTAGAGAAAATATCTACCATCATTTCACTTGGATAGGGCCTTTTGCCTAATGTATAGCCAAAGTTGACAAAATAATTATAAAATGAGCAACTGAATGAATAATCTAATTGCTACAGAAGAGACTTATTCAGCTTTTAGGAGGTAATAATGGTGTTATCAACCTGTTTTCTATTGCTATAACAAAATACTGGAGGCTGGTACTTTTTTGTGTGTGTGTGGGTCTGGGGATGGAACCCAGAGGCATTCGACCTCCAAGCTACTCCCTCTGCCCAATTTTTTATTCTTTATTTTGAAACCGGGTCTCACTGAGTTGCAAAGGGCCTCACTAAGTACCTGAGGCTGTCCGCGAACCGCGATCCTCCGGTCTCAGCCCCCCAAATGCTGGGATTACAAGCGTGCGCCACCACGCCTGGCTGGTACTTTATTTTAAAAAGAGGTTTTTATGTCATAGTTCTGGAAGTTCAAGAGTATATGGTGGTGTGAATCCCCTAGCTACATCACATCATGGTGCTGACATTATGATGGGAGTATGAGCAAGAGGAATGATCCATCACCTGGTGAAACAGGAAGACAGTGGGGAAGGGCATGTCTTATTCTTTCATAAGAATTTGCTTTCAGGAGAACAACTAACTTACTCTGTGAAACCAGTGTCAATTCTTTCCAAGGCAGTACTCCAAGGACCTAATTACCTTGCTTTAAGCCTCACTTCTTAAAGGTCCCCCCACCTTTCAGCATTGCCACACTGAGGACCAAGCTTCCAGCACATGTACCTTTGAGGGACAAACCACATCTAAACCTTGATATATAGACTTAGGGATATCAGTGATATGTACTTTTAGTGTTTGGAATAGTATTCCTGACTTACTATGTGATTTGTCTCTGATGGATGACGAGCAAGGAAAATTGGCATATTTCTCTCTATGTATCTTATTTTTCTCCATATATGAAAAATATATCATAGAAAGATGTCTAAACATTAAGTTGAGAAATCAGCATTTTGATCCCAAAGTTTCTTCTACCTGTGATCTTGGTGCTAGCTCCTATTTCTTCATCTTCAGTAATAAGGGTAGTTGTAGGTAAGTTTTCCTCTTGCTTCTAACTCTGAAATTTGGGAATTTATGACTAGGAATTTTTAAATTTTTTTATTGGTGCGTTGTAGTTATACATCTTAATGGGATACAAGATGATGGAGATATACATGTACACATCACCCAATTAGATGACTAGGGAATTTGAAGCAACTCAGAAAGTTAAAATTCTCATTTATATTCACCCATCTCATGTGAAATTCTTTTGGTTTTTAAATGGCTTTGAAGCCAGGCACAAATGGTGCATGTCTGCCTCTAGTGTCAGCTACTTGGGAAGCTGGGCAGGAAGATCTCTCAGGCTCAGGAGTTCCAGGCCAGCCTGAACAACAAACAGCTCAAGACCCTGTCTCTTAAAACTAAACAAAAAATTGTTTTGAAGTCCTTAGAAGCTAAAATCCTCTGTCTTAGGTAAATAAGGTGTAAGTTTTTCTTTCTACCTATTATTTTAGCTTTAGAAAGAAAAATATATTTCTTTATTCAACAGCAATGTAATTCTATGTAGTGTTTGGATGGATAACACAATGGCTCTTTGCTTCAATGATATTTCATGCTAGTCGGAAGGATAAAAGCACTTGGAAATATAAACAAATAACCACAGTCCAAAAGCAGGCTGACTCCTATAGGAATAGTACAAGTAAAAATAGATCCCTGGGTTATTTTTAAGAGGTATTTGAGGAGTAGAGCGTAATTGAAATATTTCCATTTCTTATTTTTATTTCAATGCCATTTTTCCATTTTCAACTTTCTATTTTTATCTAAAGGATTTGTTTTTGTATACTGATGATGGCTATGTCGCCAATTACTATCAATATATTGATGTACATACAAGTAAATATAGCATTAGTAAGAAGAATAACTACCATGCTATTTTTAAGTATATACAGATAGTTCTATCATATATTGATGTACATACAAGTAAATATAGCATTAGTAAGAAGCATAACTACCATGCTATTTTTAAGTATATACAGATAGTTTTACCTATTTCAAATCCAATTACCCAAAATAGATAGCTTTCTGTATCTATGTTCACTTCATTCTTCTTCTGCACCTTGAAACAGTCTTAGGCATTTTGAAATCCTTTAACAATTGGACAAGAGGAGGAAAAAGATACAAATTAAATTAGCTTAGTTGGTTTCCTACAAGTAGCTTTGGTGCCTAAAAAAAATTAAGCCTTCTTCATTTATGTTCTCATAGCACTTTACATAAGCTTATACTTGAAAATTTATCAATTTGTATTATAATCTTTTGCTCAAATGTCTTCCCTTCTCCCCTTGTACTTCCTTTCCTCTCACTTAAATATGGCATCAAAGAAGCAAAAACCTTATTTCCTGTTGTACTTTTTGTATGTTGCAAAGAGTAGACATGTGGATGGATGGATGGATGGATGGATGGATGGATGGATGGATGGATGGATTGGGAAGTAGCTATAACTATAACTGAACAAAATCTGGCAAACCACTCATGATCATTTAACCATGAAATAGCTGCCATATATTGACCTCACTGACTCCTATCTATCCAATGGTTTATTTAGATAGCCTAAGAACCAAAGAACCAAAGTCTTTTTTTTTTTTCAGTACTGGGGATAAAACCCAGGGGCATTCTACTTCCAAGCTACATCCCCAGCTCTATTTTTATTCTTTATTTTGAAACAGGGTCTTACTGAGTTGCAAAGGGCCTCACTAAGTAGCTGAAGCTGTTGGCGAACCACGATCCTCCAGTCTCAGCTTCCCAAATGCTGGGATTACAGGTGTGTACCACCACACCTGGCAGAACCAAAATCTTTTAAAGTTTTTCAAACTTTCTTAAGAAGCTAAGCTTGACTTCTCAAACAAGATAATTTAATGTATTTAAGGCTTACTACAGATTAATGAAATTCACTCATCAGCTTTGTCAAGGATCCTCTCCTGTCTTTTCTGTCCTCCCTTACACACATCCTGCCCCACTGGCCACCTAAAATGTCCTGAATGCATAGGCTCCCACAGTTTTCTGCTTCACTTTGACCATTCCAATAGATGTTTGGAAATGTAATTGCAGAAATAAAAAGAAACCCTCAAAACCTTAGGGAGATACTCATGTACTAATATTATAAGAAGCTTAGAAAGTTAAGCTCATTAAAATGATACGAGACATTTTATGAAGAAGAAAGTTTTAAGCAAAAAAGTACCAGTGGCACTTACTGTGAGGTGGAGGGATGCTCAGGGCAGCTGCTTTTGGTTCTCTGATCCATGCATTGGGTTCTGATAATCCAGGAGCACAAGTGTTGGAAGACCATTGATGGTCCATTGTAAAATACAACATTTCAGGTGCTACTTGTGTGAGGCAGGCTCACCTCTAAAGAGAACCATCAGTCAGAGGCCTGAGTTGGATACAATAGCCTGACTTTAACCTGGAACTCACCAAAAGACTTTGGGAAGACTGATTATTCAGTTCTGTTCAAAACTCAGGCAGTGCACCATGCTCAACCCAAAGCCAACGGAACATCAGGAGTTGATATAAGACCTTTAGGATTCAAATCAAGGACATGAAGGAGTGTGTAATCACTCAAAGCCATTGTCTTAGTAAGTAATTCCAGGCCAAACATCAAACCTCAAATGCCTTTTGCCCTTGAACAAACCCTTTCTCCTCTATCATCCCAAAAAAGTCACTATTCAGTTTTTCCTTCTAACCTCAGGAACTGCCATTTGCACTTTCAGACGAATACCCTTAGGTTTTCTTTCTACATATAAGCAAAGCTGTCTGCTGTATTTAAGGAAGCTTTAGGAGATGGGGGGGGGGGTAGGAAGCAAAATGAGAGCCTGGCACTGTGCCTTTTGATCTTTTTTTCCCACTAAAAAAAACCACATTAATTTTATTTATCTGTTTCATTCATTCATTCATTTTATCCATCAGCATCCTTGCAACTATCATCTAAAGGTTGACCACATGACTTAGAGGAAAGAAGCTTTCTTTTCTTACAGTTTTGGGTATAGTCTGTGTGAGGCCAGGGATGGCAGATCTCAGGGCATGGTGACAGGAAGGGAAGAAAGGGAGAGCGCCTGGACTGAGATCACACCTCACACCGTGGAGGCCTGAAGCAAGAGAGAGAGCAAGGGGAGGAGGAGCTATTTATACAGTCTCCAAGGGCACACCCACTTCCTCCAGCCACACCTGACCAGCCTGCCAGGTACCACCCAGGTAATCCATTACGATGGATTTATCTGCTTCTGGGATAACAGCCCTCAGGACTCAATTACATCTGCTACAAACATTAATAAATGAGCTCTTTGGGGACATTTTATATCTAACATTTATTTGTGTGCTTGTGTATTTGTGTGTGCATGTATGTGTGTATATGTGGGGGGGTGGTATTGGGAATTGGACTCAGAGGCATTCTACTCTGAGCTATACTCACAGCCATTTTTATTTATTTATTTTTCTTATTTTAAAACAGGGTCTTGCTAGGTTGCTAAGAGTCATGATAAATTGCTGGCACTGCTGTTTTTGAACCTGTGATCCTCCTGTCTCAGCCTCCCAAGTACCAGGATTATAGGCATGCGCCACCATGCCTGGCTAAAAATATTCATTTCTGATGCCTTTATTTCTTAAATCTCTTTACAGGTTTCTATCTAAACCTATCTTAAGAAGTCAATGAATCTCTCACTTTTTATTCCTTTATAGAACTTAGTTACTGTCAAAAACATTTCTAGGAAGAAATTTAGATCATCTTCATTAGTCCTAGGATTAGGTAAAACTAAACAAGATTATTTACAATTTAGGAAAATTAGTTGCTTTCATGTTTTTGCCACCAAAATATCCAAATGGTTTTAAAGATACACTATAGAATTGCAACTATAAGGTGAAGGAAAGCTGCTTCAGTGATTTTATGTAAAAATCATTTCCTCTCTGAGAGTAGAAGTTAGTTTGCAAATTAATGAGGTGGAGCCAAAATAGAGAATTGCATTGTAGGAGAGTGACTCACAGTGTTTTGACTTTTAAAAATATATCTTTCCCGACAGCAACGACTGCCTTGTCATTTGATTGCTTTCTAATTAATGTTAAGTTTCTATTATAAATATCACGCTTTTGCCACCAGAGCCACCCATTGTGACCTCATATGACCTGTCCTTGAAGGATGCACAAGGCACATATGACCATGGGTGTGTATGAATACAAAAATATATTTTCTCTACCCATAGATGTGGTATAATCAGTACCACCATGAGAGGGTTGCCATTAATAGCAGACAGGCAAGTTAGTGTTTGTTTGCTTAGAAGTAAAAATAGGTGCTTGCTGTTAAGTATGTGTTCCTTGCTACTTCTATTTACAAGGAATTAGCCAACCATGAAGTTATCCTTGGTAAATAAGCCCAAGTCACAATCTTCAAAACCTATTTAAAAGTACATGTTTCAAAAAATAATAATAAAGCTATATTTTATACAAAGGAGATGATGGATGGAATGTCTAGGAAAGCAGATCCAGCTTGCAGCCCCACCTCAAGTCTTTATGTAACCTAAAACCTAGAAGAACACAGTGATGTATTTGGATTCTTTCAACACAAAAATGTTTGCAAATAGAAAAATCAAAGCTGTGTTTAAAAGGCTCCAAAGGCAGACTGTGCCAAAGGTAGGGCATCAAAGCATGAGTAACTCTCTCCCTCTCTATCACTAGAGTTACTAATTTCAATTCAGAGGAGGCTGAGGATAGTCTCCCTACTGTCTGTGAACCCAGTGGAGGAACACAAAAATTTAGCCTTCGTATCCCCTAAAGCTTATATAAGAAGGTACAAAACCTAAATTACTCAGTTCTTACATTTAGCAGTCAATTCATCTTTTTTTTATTTGAATTGAGGGTAAAAGCAATCTTTTTCTCAGCTTCCTAAGACACGGGTGTTTGTGCACCCGTCCGCAGGAACCATCATTCCCCACTTGAACAGACTGTTCATCTCTTCTTCTGGCACATTCTGGAAACTGAGCCTTTGATTCATACTGTGTGTACAGCTCAGTCCTCCTCTAACACAAGGTCTGCACTGACTTTGTGTAGGTATTTTTCCCTCCTTTCCTGATCCATTCAGCATGTATTTATTTATTGAGTGACTCCTTTGTGCCAGGCACTGAGGGAGAGCTTGGAACAGCAATGAAATTATAAACTTCCCTCCCTATTCTGTACCTATTTCCCTCCTTTTGTTTCCTTCAAATCACACGTCACTTTCCCAGAGAAGTATCCCTGACCTCATAGTCTAGGGCAGTCATCTTTGTTGCAGAGAACCTTGGTCTTTCCTTCATCGGTCTAATTTCAATTGTAAATAAACTCGTTATTGATTATTTGATTTGTGTCTCCCAAACTTGAGAACATGTCTGAGTTTGCTCAGCAATTTATTCCACTGCCCAGAGCATAATAACACTCAGTTCATTGGTGGATTTATTGGTGCGTGATGAATGGATGGACTGATGAATGGAGCTCAGTTTCTTCCCTTCAAGAGTTTATGGCATGTTTTAGGAGAATCAGTGTAGCTGGAAGTGAAGAGCAGGTGAGACTGGAAAAGTGAGTTGGGGATAAAATTATAAACAGCCTTGCTAAAGTGCTTCAGCGTTACCTTGCAGGAAACAAGAAGCTAACAGATGTTGAAACGACAGTGTTCAGGTCAAGATTTTAGGAAGATCACTGAAGAACCAAGATGGAGAGAAACCCAGGAACAGAAAAGTCAGAAGCAAGAAGAGCAGGGAGGTGCTGCAGAGGACAGGTCACAGATAATGAGGTTCAGACAAAGGCAACAGCTGCAGAACAGCAGGAGCAGAGAGGCTGAGTCACAGGCCCTCAGACATCCTGATGCTTTCTTAATAAGGGTTGCATGGAATACCCTCTAGATGATGATCCCTTTCCCATAAACAGAGTGCAAAAATTCCCTGACCCAGGAGACTCACACAGCAAAACTATCCTTGAGCCAGAGACTGGTCCCAACTGGGATTTGACACATGTGGCAATATTAGCAGAATGAGAAATTGCTATTTTTCTTCCTTGCCATCTTTTAGACAGTCTCAGAGAGGTTGCAACCCAGGTTGAATCAGACAGATAGTTGTCAAACAATATTGATTATGTACCAAGTACACGGGATAGATGGATTTAAAATGAATGTGGAGATCACCTATGAATCTCACTGCCATGTGCAATTACAATGCACCAATTAAAAATTAATTTTTTTAAAAAATGGATGTGGATATGGCCACGGTCCTTGCAAAGCTTAGACTAATGAGCCAGAGCCAGAAATGAACAAGTGCAGTTCAATGTAGTAAGTAGTCTGATGGGAAAGGCAGAGAGCTGTGGACACATACAGGAGCTGCACCCAGCCTGACCCCAGGTGGCACAGGGTCCCAGAGGCCCTGTGATCTCAACTGCAAACCAGATGAGGAGGAGCACTTATGAGAGGAGGAGGAAGAACCTATGAGGAACAGGGACCAGCTCTGCAAAGACTCAAAGGCAATCAAAAACATCATATGTGATCTTAAAAGGGAGAAAGAGTGTGACCTACTTTATAGGATATTGGGAGAAATAAGTAAAATAAACATACTTATAAATCATTTAGCCTTAATAAATCTTTATTGGTGGTGGTGGTGATGGTAGTAGTAACAGTCTATCTTGGAAATGTCAGTTCTAGAAGTATCCGTGTATAGATGATAGTGGGAACCACTGGAACAAATGACAATGCATGGACAGAAGGTCACCAACACCAAAGAGACACAAAGAGCACACACACTAGGGATTGGGAAGTAGCCAGGGAGGAAGAGTAAAATGAAGAATGCATACCTTCATGGGAAGAGAATGAATATTCAAGAGGAAGTAGTCAGTAGAATAAAAGTCTACCAAGGGTTCAAGGAAGGTTGGACAGGCATGGTGGCACACACCTGTAATCCCAGTATTTGCAAGGCTGAGGCAGAAGGCTTGCAGGTTCAAGGCCAGCCTCAGCATCCTAGTGAGACCCTGTTTCAAAATTTAAAAAGGGATGGAGATGTAGCTTGGATGTAGAATGCCCCTGAGTTCCAGCCCCAGTACCAAAAAGAGAAAAGAAAAGAAAAGAAAAGAAAAGAAAAGAAAAGAAAAGGAAAGAAGGAAGGAAGAAAAAGAAAAGGGGAAAGGAAGGGTTTGGAGGTGCCATTGCATTCAAGGGCAAGTTAGGATCCATGACCCTGAGATAAGAATTTCAGTGGAAGGGAGAGGATAAAAGCAGAATTAGAGCAACATGAGATAATTTGCAAGATATGGGTGATGACTTACTATGCAATACTTTTATTAAATCAGTGCAGAGCAGGGCATAAGAACAAAGCTAAAGTCTGTTCTGACTTTAGAAATGTGACTTTTCTATGGTGCTCTCATTCAGCATGTAACTGAAAGACCTTTAGGGTGTGGATTTGGATGCCCCGTTCTGGCTTTTTATCATGCATTGTCAAGTGCTGGCTGAGGAAAGGGAAAATAATAATTCCAAAGTAATTTCCTATAGTGGAGACTTCCTGAATACACTATTCAAGCATAATGTGTTTATTCTAGTCCCAAGGCCTTTTTTGAAAAGGAATTAAACTCTCTATACCATCAGTAGCAATTTTCTGCATTGAATGTGCATTCGCATGGAGAATTCATTTTCTCATTTAGAGTATTAAAAGGTCTCCATGGAGCAGAAAATCTGACGACAGCTGACATCTCTTGGTCCTATTTCAGGGTCTTCTCAATGACTTTTGTGGGTTGGAAACCAGCCTCTCCTTCCCTTCATTCACAGAGAGAATGCATAGATGTGGGATTGGCACTTGTCCTTGTGTGGACATTTTATGTGATCTGTATTAGGACCTTTATCCACAAATCAAAAAGGATTGTTTTTTTTTTAACACCAAACACACACCCTTCAAAGCCTTTCCCTGACATCGGACAGATAAGAGGACCAAAGAGTGTACTACAACATTTTTTATCAAACTGTAGCCTGAGCCCAAGCCAAGCACTCTTCCCATTGCCAAGACTGCCTTTGTATCCAGGACATGCTAGGTGGTCAGTGTCATCTCAGTGGGCTAAATGTCAGCAGGTGATTCCTGCCAGTTTAAGGACTACTGTGTTCATTCCTTGTTTAACAGGCATCTCTAGAGTTTATATGGCTGTGTCAAATCCCAGCTCTGCCATTTACTAGCTGTGGGCAACTTAGTTTATCACTCTGCAGCTGTTTCCTACCTTGCATCATAAAGACAACAGTAGTATCAGCCAGCAGGACAGTGGTAAGAGATTGTGAATTAACATACACCCATTACCACAGCACTGCATGCAGCCCTTAATCATTTGTCTTTCCACTTCAGTGTCTATAAACTAAGGGTACATCTTTAAAATGCAGTCAGGAAGCTGGCATGAGCCGATGCATATAAGTGCTTGTCACTATTAAACATCTAGCTTCGTTTGTTTTATTTTCTAATAAGTTTATTCGGCAAATCAGGCTAGAGCTCCTGGGCTATGCCATGGACATTCATGTGCGTCTTCATTGTGGGTCATTTTCTTATTATTTATTCCTTGTTTTATTTCATTTTCCTCATTTTTGAAGTTGGATTTGTAACAGTTCGGAGCATGTAATCCAGCCTCACATGGTAAGGAGTTTTCTGGGTCACTCTGGAAGGGAAACCTCCCCAGCTGTTCCAAGGATGGCACGTGACTCTCCCTTTGTGAAAATACTTGAGGTGGGCGAAACAACTAACTTCACAAGACTTGGTGTCATTACTCCAGTAACTTCAGCCTTTAGGAGACAAGTCGCAAAGAAGGTGTATATACGCCCTGCAGGAATCTGTTGTTTCAGGCCAGCTAGGTCAAAGTAGTAACAGCAGGATGAAGACTAGGTAGGTGAATGATAGATGACAAGTGGGTGGATAGATAGATAGATAGATAGATAGATAGATAGATGGATGATAGATGGATGATAAATAAATCAATCGATAATAGGTAGATAGATAGATGATAGATGGATGATAAATAGATCAATAGATGATAGATAGATAGATAGATAGATAGATAGATAGATAGATAGATAGATGGATGGATGGATGATAGGTAGATTATACAGATAGAATTGTGTGCATGTGTGTATATGCACACGCACACTAAGGATTGAACTCAGGGCAGTCTATCTTTGAGCTACACCAGCCTGTTTTATGTTTTTACTTTGGCTTTTTGTTTATTTGTTTGTTTGGTTGGTTAGTTTGTTTTGTTTTGTGGGTCTGAGGATGGAACCCAGGGTTATTCGACCTCTGAGCTACAGCCCCTACCCTATTTTTATTCTTTTTTTGTGTGTGTGTGGTACTGAGGGTGTAACTCAGGGGCTTTTCTACCTCTGGGCTATACTCCCAGAACTATTTTATACTTTATTTGGAAACAGGGTCTCACTAAGTTGCTGAGAGCCTCACTCAGTAGCTGAGGCTGGCTTCGAACCTGTGATCCTCCTGTCTCAGCCTCCCAAGCACTGGGATTAAGTGTGTGCCACCACACCTGGCTTTTTTATTCTTTATTTTGAAACAGGGTCTCATTAAGTTGTGGAGGGCCTCACTAAATAGCTGAGGCTGTCTGCGAACCGCAATCCTCCGGTCTCAGCCTCCGGAATGCTGGGATTACAAGCGTGTGCCACCAGGCCTGGTGTATGATTTTACTTTGAAACAGGGTCCTGTAGGTTGCCGAGAGGTTCACTAAGTTGCTGAGGCTGTCCTTGACCCTGTGGTCCTCCTCCCAAGTACTGGCATTGCAGGTGTGTGCCACCAAACCCGCCTGATAGTTCGAAATTTTACATATACATGTCTGTAAAAGATGGATATAACCTATTACACACCAAACAGTATTATGAGCACTTCAGATAATAGGATGTTTAATCTCTACAACTTTATCATAGAATAATAGAATGGTCATTATCATCCTTTTATATATGGGGAAATAGAAACACAAAATGAGTAAGTAGCTCAAAGACAGGGAAGGAGATGCAGAGCCAGCATTTGCACCCAAAGAGTCTAGAACCAAAGGCCACATATGTGGGTGTTATCTGTACCATCTCTCAATAATTAACACTAGAGAGTCATACCTGAGCTGTCTAGAGGATGCTTAACCCAGGGTTTTGCTTTATCAGCAAGGAAATAAATGTTCAGGAAAAAGAGTCCGTCTTTTTGAGCAGTCTCACATCCCTATAAACTTATTTATTGCCATTTTGCCCAGAAATTCACCATGATCTAACAGAGATAAAGCTTAGCAACACAGCTAATTTAAGTACCAAAGAGTGAAAAGGGAGTTTATCTTAAAAACATCTTCCAAAACTTTCAGCAACCAGTGCCTCGAAGCAAGGCCAAATTCAGAGTTAAAGTGAATATAAATAAAAAAGAGAAGTCGTTTTATATCTTCTCTTTAAAGTATACAATTTCTAAAGAAAAGATGCCTTTTATGTAACAAATGTATTTCCAGGAGAAACCTGGGCAAGTCTGGGCCAAAGCGTGATGGAACAGAGACACCTGCTGGTCAGAATGAGCCTCCCTTCATAGACGTCAATCATAATTGATCTCGAGAAGGCAATGTTGCTCACCATTTGAAAAGTTTTGGGTATGGACAGTTTGATGCTAAGATTAAGAATTTTTCCTTCATGGTATTACCTATTTTTGTGGTAGTGGGGATGGAACCCAGGAACATTCTACCTTCAAGCTACACCCCCAGCCCTGTTTTTTATTCTTTATTTTGAAACAGGATCTTGCTGAGTTGCAAGAGCCTCACTTTTTTTACTCAAAGTAGAAAAACAATTTTACTTTGAGATAGAGTTTCAATAAGCAGCTGAGGCTGTCTTCGAACCACAATCCTCCCATTTCAGCCTCCCAAATGCTGGGATTACAAGCATGTGCCACCATGCCTGGCTGCATGATATTATATTTTTAAAAGAACAAGTCAAGCTAGGCATGGTGGCACATGCCTGTAATCCCAGTCAGGTATTTATTTGGGAGGCTAAGGCAGAAGGATCACAAGTTTGAAGCCAGCCTCAGCAACTTATTGAGACCCTGTCTCAAAGTAAAAAATTTTTAAAGGGATGGAGATATAGCTCTGTGGTAAAGTGCTTGACTAGCATGTGTGAGTCCCTGGGTTCAATGCCCAGTACTGACATTATATATATGTATGCATATTTTTAAGAAAAAGCAGATGTATTCAATTACTTATATAATAACTCAAGCACAAGGTCTCCAACTCGTCCAAATATACCAGTCTACTTTTTAGGATTCTGCATTAACTGGTGAGATACCAGGCTGGGTGCAAGGTTCCTGATCCCCTGAGTCCATCATTTTGAACCAACAGACATATTCTGAACATTTGCCTTCTAAGGATAGGTAAGAGAGAGTGTGCCTCAAGGCACTAGCATCTTGGAAGTGAGGAGCCAAGATGCTCCTTGTTCTAGATATAGCAGGTGGCCTGAGACAGGTGCTTCCCATCTGGTCTGGAACTCCCAGGAATCAGGCTTCTCTCTTAAGATCAAAGGTTCTTATCTCTTCTGGGATACTCAGACAATACTTTTATTCCCCAAAGATTACACTTTTCATCCAAAATTCCTGAATGTGTAGTCATCTAAATTTTCTCCCATACCTTGTCGGTTGGTGATGGGATTCTACTTTGAAAATTGTACTTTTCTAAATTTCTATGAGAAGAATAATCAGAAAGGAGAAGTGGAGAAAGGCTATGTTGCTCACACTGCTATAAACAAAATCCAAAACAGAGTGGTTTGTACAAAACCGAAATTTATTTCTCCCAGTTCTAAAAGTTAAGAAGTACAGATCACAGCACCAGCAGATTCCGTGTCTGGAGAGAGCCCGTTTCTTGGCTCTTAGATACCTCCTCACAGTGTCTTTATATGGGGTCTCTCTCAGATCTCTTTTCCAAGGGTACAAATCCCATGCATCACTTCCAAAAGACCAGTCACTTCCCAAAGACCCCACCTCCTAATACCATCACTTTGGAGGTTATTTCATTTTTCCAACCTGGGAGCTAAAGTGATTCTTACAGGTTCTAATATTCTGTCTATACATTTGAGGGGGATTCATCATATGAACTTAAGGGGAATACAAACATTAGAATCATAGTAGGATGAAAGAAAAGAGGGTTAGGAGTAGGGAAATCTTTGGAGGAAAATTAAAATGTTCTTTTGTTTTAGTTCCATTAATTCAAATACTTTAGATTCTCTGTTTAAACTTTATAAACTTCCTAGCCATGACCATGTATAATTGAAAAGGCTAATGGATTTAGAAGGAGTAGTTCTCAGTTGGGTTGTTTGGATGTAATAGTTTTAGTTTCTATGTATAACCTGGAGTTAAAGTAAGAGAGTTTACCTACCTGAAAGGGCAATTGAATGACAGAAAGTTAATAAGGTAGCCATTGATTTAAGCAAGATAGTTTAATGTATGAGGGGAAGGGAAAATACAATCATTTAAAGCAAGTTAATTATGGAGAGAATGTCTCTGATTATTGAGATGTACTCCTAGATAATAAAAATAAATTTGTAAATACTACTGATTTATATTTATTCATTAAGAATATAAGTAGCCAGAAAAACAGTTAAATTTATGTTCACAATCAGTAGGGTAGTATGTTTTACTTCAAAAATTTAGCACCAGGCTGGGAATGGTGATGTGCATGCCTGAAATCCCAGTGCTTGGGAGGCTGAGGCAGGAGGATGGCAGGTTCAAGGACAGCCTCAGCAACATAGTGAGACCCTGTTTCAAGACAAAAACTAAAAAGAGCTGGAGTGTAGCTCAGAGGTAGAATGCCCCTGGGTTTTCTCCTTATTACAAAAAAGAAAACAAACCAAACAAAAACAACTTTACAAAAGAAAAACCCCTCTAAACAAACAGAAAAACCTTAGCATCAGAAGATGGTCTCCTGCTTACAAGTCTAGTAAATGGTTTATAGTATGATTATGTGTGTTGTTAATATGTTCGTAGTTGCTAAAAGCCAAATAAATGACATCACATACAGGGGAAAAAAAGAATATAAGTATAAGCATCGTATTAGGTTCTTTAAAGAAAATAGATTTCAATCCTCACAAAACTGAGAATGGATCCACCATATGATCCTGCTATACCACTCCTGGGTAACTTTCCAAAAGGACTGATATCAGAAAACTACAGTAATATATGCCAATCCATCTTCATAGCATTGCAATTCACAATAGCCAAATTATGAAACCAACCTAGGTGTCCATCAACAGATGAATGGATTACAAAATTATGGGAAATCTACACAATGTAATTCTACTTAGCAACAAAGAAGAACAAGAGTATGTAATTTGCAACAAAATGGAAGGATCTGGAGAACATTAGGTTAAGTGAGATTTGCCAGTCACAGAAAGTGAAGGGTCATATGTTTTGTCAAATATGCGAAAGCTAGAGAGTAATTGGGATACCAGAGGGTCTCCAGATAATGAAGGAGAAACTTCAGTGGAGCCAAGGAGTGGTCTAGGGGAAGGGTATGGAAAGAGTAAGGATCAGTGAAGGAATTACTACCTTCAGCTTTATGTATCTATGTGAAAATGCCAATGTCAATCTCGGTATCCTGTAAGAGGAAAGGGGGGAGAATGGGAAGAGAGCCAGGGGAAAGCCCACCAAGTGCTGCACACATGTATGTCACTATCAACATGATAAACATTATGTGAGACTATAATGCACCAATAAGAATATACATAAAATGTGATATGGTAAGCCAGGCGTGGTGGCGCATGCTTGTAATCCCAGCATTTTTGAGAGGCTGAGACAGGGGGATCCAGGTTCGTAGACAGCCTCAGTTACTCAATGAGGCCCTTTGCAACTCAGTGAGACCATTTCAAAATAAAGAATAAAAAATAGGGCTGGGGGTGTAGCTCAGAGGTAGAGTGCTCCTGGATTCCATCCCCAGTACCACAAAAATATGATATGTATTAAAAAAAAATAAGAAAATAGATCTCAATCAGACATGTCACTGAGGAGCTATAATCCAGCAGGAGAGATAAGACAGATGACTATTCTCTAAAACAATAGGAGGAAGCGCAGGGTGAGTGAAAAGGATGAGGGAGGGCAAGGGGCATTCTGCTTCTTGAGTTCCCTCTTCCCCCACATCCATTTCATCCCCAAAAGAAAATGGGCAAGACGAGAAAGGGTTGAGCCAAGTAGAAAGTCAGTGCAGTTGTCTGGGAATAAAAAGTCAAGGGTCTGAATTAACAAGGGGAAGTGTGGGCAGATGAATAACTAGAATTCAGGGACTTAGATGTGGAGCTTAAAGGAAAAGACATATACATAAATATGTAGACATAGAATAGTAGAACCAGTAAAAATCACTTGAATTCCCAGATTGGAAAAAATGAAGTAAAGGGAGTACTTTTAATAGAAGTAAACTGATCAGGAAGGATTGATTGCAGGAAAATGAGTTAGAGTATGATGTCACGAGTTTCTTTTTTCAACCATCTGCAAGGCTAGAGGGACCAATGGTTATGTAAGTGGAAATATCACAGAGGAAGTTGAAAATATGGAACTGGTCTCAGGAAACATTTTTAATCAGGAGATCCATGGAAATAATTCATGAGGTATCAGGAATCCCCTGAAAAAATGTGCAAAGAAATGCTATTAAGTTGTTTACATTAGAGGTCAGTTTGCAATCACTTTCATGATCACAGGCTTTTGTAGAAGGTTGCTTAAATATAAATTATTAGTTGATTATAAAGGAGATTTCTAGACATGGACCACAGTAAAACATTAAGCTGAAAAGAAAACATTTTGTGGTAAGATTTGTTGATGAGCATAAAGTTGAGGAATTATTTGTTTAGAGAGTGAATAACTCAAATGAAACCAAGAATTCAAAAGGTTGAATTTAGCACCAAATATGCTCTTAGTGGAATGAGAGAGAATAAATACTATAATCAGTTGACTAAAAGCATGGAGATAATATGGGAGATATCACCCTTAATGTAATGTTCAGATAAAAAAGAAAGCCAAAGAGAGACAGTATAAATGAGAGGGAATTTATTCATGATTCATGCTGTCCATAAATGAGCATATGGTCATTTTATTAAAAGTAATAACATACTCCAGAGTTAGAAGCCTGAGCCCTAATCTATAAATCAACTCTATGTAAAATGTCTTTAAGTGATAATTGTTTGTGACACAAATAAAGCCAAGTGTTTAGGTTTCAGTTCAAACATAATTTTTATTCTGTCAATGAGGCTAAAATTAGGAAAGAAAAAAAATGATTTTTATATCACTTATTTAAGTGGCGGGTTTTATAAGGAATTATGATTTATAATACCAAAACATAGTCCTCCAATAATATCAGACTTGTAATTATGAATAATAGTAATTTTATGTGGTATAACTGAAAAGGTTCCACTAATCTAAAATGTCTCCCTCACCAGGCATGGTGGCACATACCTATAATCCCAGTATGTGGGAGGCTGAGTCAGGAGAATTGCAGATCAAAACCAGCCTCAGCTACTTAGCAAGACTCTGTTTCAAAAAACAGAATAAAAGAGCTGGAGGTGTAGCTTAGTGGTAGAATGTCCCAATGTTCAATCCCTAGTGCCCCCCAAAAACTGTCTCCTTTGCCTGAAACCAAAATTCTACTGATGAAGATGTCATCCTATGTTCAAGTTTTAATCCAGATTTCATAATGATCAGGTTAGTTGAAGAGGGGTTGGAGGCAGAGGTCACTGGGAAGATATTTCAATGCAGAAGAGAAGGGAGAGGAGAGGGAAAGGCTAGCAGTGGCAGTGGGTGCTGGAGGAGTCCCGAGCAGCCCCCAAAAGGCTGAGAACTTGATCCTGCAAGGGAAAGAAGGGAAGGAAAGAACAAAGGGAATACAGGTACATGAAAAATGTAAAAAGCAGAAGAGGACGTTGTCTAAAGAGCACCTAAGATAAATAAAACCTGCCCATGATGTTTCCCAGCCTGGCCAGGAATGCCAATATGCAAGTGGGCAATTATGTTCTCATTTTAACCTACCTAGTCATGGTTATACAAAGAGCAAATTAATTCCTTTCAGCCTATTCCTACTGTGAATTTTGGTATTCTTTTTTTACCTGCCAGTTCTGTGGTACCTGACGATCTCCCAACTGTACCATTGGGTTGAGAACTTTTAAAGCAAAAAGATCAAGGAAAATAAAAGTTGCGTCCTTTGTAGCTGATTCATCCTCTCCTATGCTTTGCTCTCTGCTCTAGTTCAAAACAAATGTTTACTTTGATGTGCCAAGAGGATGGGGATGGGGATGGCACCCTGGGTTTTTTTTAATTAGTATTATGTTAACTTTTATTTATATAGAAGCTTAAAATTTGTTTTTCTCCACTTTTTGTCTTGGAAAATAAGATTAAGCAAGTCTAAGGGCACAGATGGTATTCATTGGATTTGCATTTGTATAAATAGAAATTTGATGAGGATAATGCATATTTAATGGGTGTTCTCTGGGTTCGATACTCAGATCTGGACAAAATCCTAGAAAACTCTTTTTAAGGAATTCTAAACTAGTTTGTAAATAATGTAGCAAATGAACTTTGTTTATTCATTATGTTTACTTAGCCATCCAAAACTATGAAATATTTCTGCTATAGAAGGAGGAAACCAATGATTCGGTCTTCCCTGGTGCCCAAGCCTTTCAGTCTCCTAGAGGCTGTAGAACGTGCAGCTGGCTGGCGGCAGCCAGGATTCAGTGGATTCCAGTTTTATATGCTGTCTTAATACAAAGTATTTTGTATCTGCCTGATTTGAGATGTCAAATTTTAGCTTCTTGGCATACACAGAACCTGCCTGGCATTTAGAGGCCCTATAAAATGGAGGTGTGCTCAGTAACCAACTCTGCAAACAACAGCTGTGGCCACAGGAAAAATAGCATCTATTTGTGAGTAAATAGTGTGGAAAGGGCTTTTGATCACACAAAGGCCTTTTCTATCATATCCTCAAGCACTGCGGGCAACCTTTATCAATATTATCATTCCAAAGGAGATATACATCTTTTTGTACATATAAATGTATGGTTTTGTATGTGCGCCTTCAATATGCCATAAGGTGCTGCGATGGAAATGGTCTGTGCACCTAAGCATCTTCAGGACCATTGTAAAGGACAGCTCCGCCTGGCTTGTGTCAGGATGGAATTTCCCCAGTTCTGTTTTCTATGTGTTCTCCTTATCTCAGGAAATAGGAAGCACCTTCCTGGTACCCCAAGGCTCCAGAAAGCCATTCTGGAAATCTTAAGATGGAATGGTTCTTACTGCAGAGATCAAGAAACACAATTGGAAAATTTTTGCTTCTCAAAAGGACCTGCCACACGGGCTTCTAATAAAAGCACTCCTTCCAGCATTAGAAGGAAAGGGATGTGTGGCAGCCTTCACACATGACCTCTCACCTCCCTTTTGCAATTCATTTGTCAATTGTTTACCCACACAAAGTCACACTGTCACAGCCTCTGGACACATAGGATCGCACTACGCTAGATGAGGATTTCCAGCTTGAAATTTCAGAAATATGGGCTGGGCGTGGTGGCACACGCTTTTAATCCCTGCACTTGGGAGGCAGAGACAGGAGGATCGCGCAGGTTCGAAGCCAGCCGCGCGCGCGCTGGCTTAGGAGACTCTGTTTCCAAATAAAAATGTAAAAATAGGTCTGGGAGTGTAGCCCGGAGGTAGAAGGGCTTCCAGGAACCCCAGTACCACAAAAAAAAAAAAAGAAATTTCAGAAATATTTTAAACTTCTGCCTAAATCACCTAATGATGCATTTCTCAGAACTTATCTCATTGCCAAGCTATATATGGCTATATAGTAGGTAAGTTTCCAAAGCCAACGTTATGTTTAAAGAATAGAATTTGTCCTTTTTGGGAGGGGATGTGGAAGGTAGCCTACCTTGTCTCCCATTGATAGAAATTATCCAGGACTCTGCTTGGGAAACATTAGGGTTATGATATCTTTATATGAATCACCAAATATAATAATTATAACTTAATGATAACTATATTATCATTATTTTGTGTAGGAACATGGTACAGTACATGCACATAAATATGAGCAAACATTTCATAAAGCACTACTTATCTTTCTTGATATTTTCTATTCTATTATCATCTGTTTCACTCTTTTTAAAAAAATTCTCATTATTATTCTCAAACTGACTTAAGGCCCACCAATGGGTTGGTACTCACAGTTTGAAAAACAGCTGTTCTGCACATAGGTGGCATACACAGTAGCTGTCAACATGTTTTGACGGGACCTGCTTTTTCTAAGGGTGGAATAGCAAAGAGACAGGGATATATAGTAAACTTATGGTATAAAAACTGTTTTAACTATACAAGCACATGATAATTCCTCAGCACTGTTAACTCGTAAACCACCATTAGATGATGTTTTTTAAAACTGGGGTCTTAAATTTCCTAACACTAGAGAAATTCCTTGTCCCTAACTTACTTAAGTCTTTTAATCTGTTCTTTGGTACTATTTTCTTATTTATCATTCTCCTGCATCCTGCTGTTATAAATTACTTTTACTGCTTCTGGGCCCGCATGTTCTAACGTGTCCTGGGCTACTGCTTAGAATGCAGGTGTTAATTACCTACTTAACAAATCCTAGCTCTTTACTTACAATAATAAATACAACTTCCTTTCTCCCAATTAAACTGGTTTTCCTACTGACAAGAATTCCAAACCTCTAAAACCTCTACAGCTTCCTCCTACTTTCCAAGTGACATTGGACTTACTTTTGAGATGAGTATACATGAGGGTTCTTTGTTTTTAACTCTTATCTCTCATTACAGATTATATCAGTCATTGGATGATACAGCCTGACTTTCCTTGGGCTGCTGCAACAAATTTCTACAAACTGGGTATCTAAAATAACAGAGACAAATGTATGCTCTCACCATTTTGGAGACTAGAAGTCCAGTCAAGGTGTGAGCAGGGCCATGCCCCTCTGAAGGTGCTAGAGAAGAACCCTTTCCCCTTCCCAGTTTCCAGAGGTTGCTGACAATCCTTGGGGCCCCTGGCTTGTTGCCACACTACTCCATTCTCTGCCTCTAACATCCCGGGTCATCCTTCCTGGGTCTCCATGGCCTCATTTTAAGGAGACATGAGACGTTGAAATTCAAACCCACTCTAATTCAGTATGAACTCATCTTAATTAATTATACCTACAAAGACCATATTTCCAAATAAGGGTACATTCTGAGGTTCTGGATATATATAAATTTGGGGAAGACACTATTTGTTATAGTCCATTTCTACTGCTATAACAAAATGCTTTAGACAGTACAATTTGTAAACAACAGAAATTTATTTCTCATGGCTGGATCTAGAGGCTGGAAGTCCACTAACCCTGGGACCCCAGTGCCTGCTTCAAAGATGACACTTGCTGATGTGTCTTGATGTCACAGACAAGGCAAGCATGCTCCCTTCTCCCTCTTTTAGGAGGGAACTAACCCCATTCAGGAGGGCAGACCCTCTTATAATTGCTTCGCAAAAGACCCCACCTCTCATTGCCTTGAGGACTAAATTTCAACATACTAACTTTGGAGGGACACACACACTCAGACCATAGCACTATTCAACCCGAGATGCTGACTTTCCTAAGGGACCTGTGTTAGTCAATTTTTCATTGCTGTGACAAAAATACCCGACAAGAATAACCTAGAGGATAAAAGGTTTATTTGGCTCATAGTTTCAGAGATTCAGTCCATGGATGGTTGGCTCCAAGGCAAAAATACCATGTTGGCAAGGTATGCCAGAGGAAAGCTTCTCACCTCATGGCAGCCAGAGAAAAAGAGAGAGGAAGAATGAGAGAGAGTCTCTGTATAATCTCCAAGGCCACGCCTCTAGTGACCTATCTCCTCTAACCATGTCCTACCTGCCTATGGTTGCCACACAGTATTCAATCAAATGATTAATCTATCAATGGATTAATTAACTGATAAGGTTAGGGCCCTGATTCAATTTTTTTTCCGTACTAGGGATGGAACCCAGGGGCATTCTACCTCTGAGTTACACCCCCAACCTGATTTTTTATTCTTTAATATTTGAAACAGGGTCTCATTGAGTTGCAAGGAGCCTCGTTATGTAGCTGAGGCTGTCTGTGAATCACAATCTTCCTGTTTCAGCCTCCCAAATGCTGGGATTACAAGTGTGTGCCACCAAATTTGGCTCTGATTCAATCATTTCACCTTTGAACAGTGATACATTGCTAATACATGAGCATTTCCCAGGTACAGTCTATATCCAAACCATAACAGGGCCAGACATTTATCTCAACAAAACTATTGAAATTAGTCAGCTAAATTTCAAGTACAAAGGAAAATACATACTCACATCAAACAGGAAGTTGTAAGAATAAAGTTCTTCTACCCCTAACATTATATACTAGTTGATAATTCTACTCAAGCTAGGTATGGTGATGTATGCTTGTAATCCCAGTACTTGAGACAGGAATATCACCGGTTCAAAGCCTCGGCAACTTTACAAGGCTCTTAGCAACCTAGTAAGAGACTCTGTTTCCAAATAAGAAATAAAAAATCAGGCAAGGGGGGCTTGGAGGTAGAACACTCTGGGTTCAAACCCCATTACCAAAAAATAAAAATAAAATAAGTAAAAAATAATTCTGCCTAAAATCTCTATAGCCCATATAAAAACAATACTTGTAATTTCCATTACAAGTATTGTCATTAATGTAGAAATATTTCACTTCCAAAACACTTTCACATGCATTACATAATTTCATTACTACCACCTAGGAATGTGCATGAATTTGGCATGATTAACTCCACTAGATGGATGAAAAGACAAGCTCTGTCCTGACTCAGGTCATGCAATTATGTCAGTAATGGATAACCAGAGTGAGGGTCAGGTTATCTGACTCAAAACTCGTCATTCTTTCCACAATCAGCTGAAACTGTATTTTATGACAGTGTCAAAAGTAATGAATGTCAAGCTGGGCATGATAGCACATGCTTGTAATCCCAGCATTCAGGAGGCTGAAACAAGAGGAACAGGGTTCACAGGCAGCCTCAGCTACTTAGTGAGGCTCTTTGTAACTCAGTGAGTTGATATTTCATAATAAAGTATAAAAATAGGGCTGGGGGTGTCACTCGAATGCCCTGGATTCCATCCCCCAGTACCGTGAGAAAAAATAATAATAATAATGGCTATCAATCACAGGCTGGGAGAGGTCAAGCTGGAATTAAAGAATTCCAGTACCATCTACAAGGTGCTCTTCTAGTTAACTAGTCCCACTCATCCTAGAACCCCTAAATAATGTCAAAAGCCCTACAGGGGCCAGGAGTGGTGGCACCTGCCTGTAATCCTAATACTTGGAAGGCTGAGACAGGAGGATTGGTAGTTTAAAGCCAATCTCGGCAACTTAGTGAAACCCTCAGCAACTTAGTGAGACCTTCAGCAACTTAGCAAGACCCTGTTTCAAAATAAAAAGAGTAGGGAGTATGGCTCAGAGGTAGAATGGCCTGGGTTTCAATCCCCAGCACCACAGAAAGAAGAGAGAGGAGGGGAAGCACCGTATGGCTATTAAATCTATTCCTGTCCCCAAAACTGAGATCAGCTGGTTAAAAATAGATGGAAAAGTATCAAATTCAGATTTTTTTCTTGAGTGGCATGCATTTGTTTCTGAGGCCAGAACCTCTCAAACTCAAATGCACATATGAATTACTTTGGACTCATCTTGTTAAAATGCAGATGCAGTGGGCTTGGGGCAGGGCCTGAGATTCTGCGTTTCCAATCTGCTTCAGGTGGTGCTCCTAGGTCAAGACCACATTTGGAGTGGCATGGCTTAAAGCAGCCCTTGTAATAAAACCCAGGAGCCAGTCTATGAAATAACAGAATCATTCCATGTGATGGTAGAAAATGTCTGCATCAGACAGCTAGGAAAAGCAGGGCCCCTCTGTCCCGTAAACAACCTCCTCAGTCCCTACTAAGTACAGACAATGGCACTCATTCAAATTGTCTCTGGCTGTTGCTGCCAAGACAAACCAAAGTAGGACTCAGTGACAGATTCTTGTTTGTGATGCTCAGATTCATACGGAGAAGAACACCTGTTATTGTAGCAGAAGCCCGGTCCATGAATTCTGTTGCTCCTGGGGCCCTGGAACTCCACAGCAGCTCCCCTGGTTGCAGATGTAAAGTGACTCAGGCAAGTTTTCCTCAGTCCTGCCTGGATTTGGCTCCCATCTAACCTTTCCTTTGGCAGCAATGCTCTATTACGGCATGGCCCTTGCATATCTTCTGTTTTCTGACATTCCATAATGCGGTCTTAATGACATTGACCCCAAAAGTACTTTTTAGAGGTTTGCTGCAGAGATTCATTAAAAGGAAAAATGATTGCATTACGGCTTTTGTTATTTTATTTTTTATTTTTTTCTTTCTTTGAAGCTGCTGGGATGCGGTCTTGAGATATGGGGATAATGGTGGAAATAAATCCTCAGAATTCTCTGTTAATGGTGATTGATGAGCTGATGAGGCCAACTAGGTATCCAAGGAACAAAGCCAGCTTTTAATGGCACTTTAATTCTGGAAATTTAGAAGACTTCCTTGCAGAAATTGGAAGTCGGAATGGGTGAGAAATAATTCAACAAATGAGCATGCTTTCAGGGAACAGCAAGTATAAATAGGTCCTTAAACTAGTCTTTGCCCTGTGTGATTTCAGGATGTACATGTAAGAGGAAATTTTTATAAAAGAAAACAGTTCTGGTAAATAATATAGTTTGTATCCCATAATTTATTCATATGCCAATAAACAGTTGTTTAACTCTGAGAAATTTCCCTATTTCAAAGCCTAAAGCTCTGATTAGAATATTTTTTCCTATAAGAAAATATTATTTTCAATGATAAATAAAAATGTTGGTCAAGAATCACCCAAAGTCTTCTATAGGAAAATAATGGATATTTGTCAGAGCTACTCAATCTTCCTGGTAAACTTGGTCATAAACCTGAGAGTCTCCTATCTCAATGAAAGGCAACATTGAGCTTCCACTTCATGATGTGGAAACGTTCTCCATTGTTGACTGGACCTTCTCTCCCACACTGCAGTGGACGGCCACTGCCTCGTAAATACTTTTATAACCTACCCCCATCTCCCCTTTTGCTACCACCACTGCAGTGGAGACGTCTTGCCTTCAGTCGTGCCCCTGAGTCTCCTGTGCTATAGTCAGCGACCTTTCTCAGATGAGAGGTTGAGCATCCCAGTGCCTCACCTGAAATCCTTCAGTGGCTTTTACTTCCTACAGTAAACTTTAGCAAGCGTCAGAATCACCCAGACATAGATGACTGAGCCTATCCCCAGAGTTCCTGACCCACTAGATGTGGAACAGGGCCTGGAGATTTGCCTTTATAGCAACCTACCACTTAATGCTGATGTGGTTGATCTGATGCTGCTGGCGCGGGGACCACACTTTGAGCAAAAATGGTCTACAGAAAGAAACCCACCAAACTCTTCATTATTGCATCAAAAACTCGGAATTTTTCCATTGCCTAACTTCCCAAGAGTGTCCCACTCCAACTCTCCTTTGTGCCTGCACCTGCACCGTCACAACACACTATTCACTTCCCTGAAATCGAGTTTGTTGCAATTGGTTGTGTAAGTGGTGCACTAAACAAATGATGAAGACATCATTTATATAATAACCCTAGTGGCACCTCCTGGAGTTGGCCAGTACACAGTCCTTCAAACCCGCCGCAGCCCTGAAATTAACCGCCAACCCCTCCATGCCATGACTCCTTATGGGTGCCACCAGCCACACAATTAACTGAAATTTTCTGAGTAAATTGGACACCAGGGAGCTTCCAAGCCATTGCCCATCCTCTTCTCTCAGCCTGTAATGCACTTTGTCCCCTTGTGTGCAATGGAAACCTTTACCTGTGCTTTAAGGTTTCTCTCTCAAAAAGATTTATAATTAGAAATGTATTAGGGCAAAGAAAATATCTTTCCAACAGGAAAAAGAAGAATGTTACAGAATCTGAGTTAGAGCAGTAATTAGTCTAATGTTCCAAACACTACACGTTTTCAAACTCTGGGTTTTTTTTCAAGTTTTCATGCATTTTCTTTCCAGAGAATTAGAAACCTGATATGGAGAAAAGTGAGAGAGGCATCTGTCCATTTTCTTAATTTGTTCTTTGTCTCCACTTACCCTTAGATGATACTTTATTTAAATTTTTTAATTTTTTTGTACTGGGGGTGGAGCCCAGGGGCTTTCTACCTCCAGGCTACACTCCCAGACCTTTTTTCTATTTTATTTGGAAACAGAATCTCACTAAGTTGCTGAGAGCCTCACTAAGTAGCTGAGGCTGACTTTGAACCTGCGCGATCCTCCTGTCTCAGCCTCCCAAGCGCGGGGATTACAAGCGTGTGCCACCATGCCCGGCAATAATACTTTACTTATATCTTATATGCACATAATATTTTAACAAACTGGGCCTGCAAAAATGTGTGTGTGTGTGTATATATATATATATATATATATATATATATATATATATATATATATATATATTTACCAAATGGAATATATATCATTCTTACATTTATACTTTCATAACATTTTTATTACTTTCCTGTGTGACTTTACGTTTAAATACACAGAATAGCAATAGGTAGATATAATGTGTGTGTGTGTGTGTGTGTGTGTATGTGTGTGTGTATTTTTAACAGGTTACCTACATTATTAATTCTTCTAGTGACTTAACATTATTTTTGCACAAACCTGAATCTATCCAGATCTATACATGGAACTATCACTTTGTTAACTGGTTGGATTAACTACAAACTCCAAATAATACTCAAGAAAAATGTGATATAGAATGACTACAGCACTTTTCTTTAAGAAAATGTATCCTCTGTGAAGGTGAACCCCAAAGTCAATACACAGTCAAAAGCAGGCTTCCCAAAGAATAAGAATTTTTTTAAAAAATCATAATCTGCTCAACATAATGAAAAAAGAGAAGGATTAATAAAAAGTAGAGAGCTTAAAACTAGAGAGCTAAAAGTAGAGAGTTTAAAACTAGAAAAAGGTTATGTTGTTGAACTTGGACCGATGTTCTGTTATCTCAGAGGGGCTATTTGTAATATGAATGTCTTATTTTTAATCTATAGCAGATTTGAACTTTTAAGTTGACTTTGTACTCCATGGAAGCAGCCCAACATGTCAAAGGGTCCATCACACTCGTCCATCACACTCTTCTTGGGTGATTAGGGAATATTCAGTTTCCTCACATTCCACTGTCCTTTCCTCCAGTTCTGTGAATCTCCCACCTCCCACCTCCCACCATTTTTTTTTCCAGGATAGATTTGTGAACTGCCTTCTCTGTTAGGCACTAAAAGAAATTCTAGATAAAACCAGTGGCCATTGCTTTCCATAATATCCTTAAACCTCACTTGAGAAACAAAAGTATTTCATGTGAAACTGTCAAATGATTGTTCAAGAGAGTTGTAATGTTTGGTGGGTTACCAGGAGAACCTGATTAAAACTCTGGCTGAAGAGTTTTTAGCTAAAGAGGGGGAAGGGAGGACAATGTATTGGAAAGTACTATACAAAGGCAGAAATGAGGCACCCCACAATGCCAGTTTGCTGCTCCTCCTTCCCAAGCTCTACCACCAATGTGACTCTATCCCAACAACACTTCATCTCCAATCCTCTAAATCCAAACTTCTAGGAGTAAGAAAATCTGGTTGGGCATCCTGGAGCAGGGACTATCTCCTGGATGATGCCAAGGAGATAGAGTTGCCTAGTCAAATACGGAACACCTCATTAAATTTTAATTTCAAGCCAGGTGTGGTGGTGCACGCTTGTAATCCCAGTACTTGGGAGGCTGAGACAGGAGGATCAAGCAAGTTCGAAGCCAGCCTCAGCTACTTAGTGAGACCCTGTTTCCAAATAAAATATAAAATAGGTTAGGGGTATAGCCCGGAGGTAGAAAACCCTTGGATTCCACCCCCATTACCACACACACACAAAAATGAATTTCAGATAAACAGCAAATACTTTTAAAATATATCCCATACGTATTCAGGTATAACTGGGCATCTCATATTTTGACTTCCTAAATCTGCCTACACTGCAAAAAGGCAGCTCTCTGGGTAAAAGCAAGGCTGCCAAGGGAGACTCTATGAGCTCAAGGAAGTGCAGCGTGTCTACGCACCTCTGTGTAAGAAGTCAGTGCTACAAGCCTTTTTTTTTAACAATTTTTTTATTGAACATAAATAGTATACATTTACACTATATTTGGTGCCCTCTCCCCCCCCTGCCCCCGTTTTCCCTTCCCCCCTCCCACCAATGGTTGTCCAGGTTAACCATGTCTTATTCATAATTTTACACATGTTCAGGTGTAGACCCTCGTTAATCAAGACCGGCCTTCCTCCTCTCCTATCTTACCATCCAAACTTAGCTAGTATTTCCCCTTCAATATCTGGAGTCCCACTGGTATCCTTTGTGTTTCCTAGTTTGGGCATATTAGAGGAAACATATGTACCTTCTCCTTCTGTGCTTGGCTGATCTCACTTAACATAATGTTCTCCAGGGCTTTCCATCTTCTTGCAAATGATATAATTTTGTTCTTCTTTATGGCTGAATAGAATTCCATTGTGTGTATTTCCCACAGTTTTGCTATCCATTCATCTGTTGATGGTGATCTGGGTTGGTTCCATATTTTGGCTATTACAAATTGTGCTGCTATGAACATAGGTATGCATATGTTGCTGTAGTTCTCTGAATTCAACCCCTTTGGAAAGATACCCAGGAGTGGTATAGCTGGATCATATGGTGGATCTATTCCCACCTTTCTTAGGAATCTCCACACAGATCTCCATAGTGGTTGAACTAGTTTGCATTCCCACCAACAGTGTAAAAGAGTTCCTCTTTCCCCACATCCTCGCCAGCATTTGTTGTTGTTTGATTTCTTTATGCTTGCTACTCTGACTGGGGTTAGATGGAATCTCAGTGTAGTTTTGATTTGCATCTCCCTGATGGCCAGTGATGAAGAACATCTTTTCATGTATCTATTAGCCCTTTGTATCTCTTCTTTTGTGAAGTGTCTATTTAGTTCATTTGCCCATTTCTTGATTGGGTTGTTTGTTTTGCTAGTGTAGAGTCTTTTGAGCTCTTTGTATATTCTGGATATTAGCCCCCTATCAGAATGATGGCTGGTAAAGATCCTTTCCCATTCTGTAGGCTTCCTCTTTAGGTTATTGATAGTTTCCTTTGATGAGAAGAAACTTTTTAGTTTGATGTTATCTCACTTGTTTATTCTTGCTTTAATTTCCTGAGCTTTGGAGGTTTTGTTGAGAAAGTTACTGCCTGTGCCAATATGTTGTAGTGTTGAACCTATGCTCTCCTCTACTAACTTCACAGTCTCAGGTCTAATTTCTAAGTCTTTGATCCATCTTGAGTTGATTCCTGTGTTTGGTGAGATATAGGGGTTTAGATTCATCTTTTTACAAATGGTTAGCCAGTTCTCCCAGCACCACTTGTTGAAAAGGCTGTCTTTTCTCCAGCGTATGTGTTTGGCCCCTTTGTCAAAGATGAATTGACTAAAGATGTGTGGGTTTGTTTCTGTATCTTCTATTCTAATCCACTGGTCAGTATATCTGTTTTTGTGCCAGTACCATGCTGTTTTTACTACTATTGCTCTATAGTATAGTTTGAAGTCTGGGATTGTAATGCCTCCTGCGTGTTTCTTGTTATTGAGAATTGCTTTGGCTATTCTAGGTCTTTTCTTTCTCCATATGAAGTTCATGATTGATTTTTCTAGGTCTCTGAAGAATGTCACTGGTATTTTAATGGGAATTGCATTGAACCTATAGATCAGTTTTGGCAGAATGGCCATTTTGATGATATTTATTCTGCCTATCCATGAGCACGGGAGATCTTTCCATCTTCCAAGGTCTTCTTCAATTTCTTTCTTTAATGTTTTATAGTTTTTGTTTTAGAGGTCTTTTACATCTTGGGTTAGGTTTATTCCTAGGTCTTTTATTGGTTTTGAGGTTATAGTGAATGGAATTGTTGTTTTTGTTTCTTTCATTGTGGATTCGTTGTTGGCATAAAGAAAGGCCACTGATTTCTTTAGGTTGATTTTGTAACCTGCGACTTTGCTGAATTTGTCAATCAGTTCCAGAAGTCTTTTGGTTGAGTTCTTTGGGTCTTCCAGATAAAGGATCATGTCATCTGCGAATAAGGATAATTTTAATTCCTCTCTTCCTATGTGAATTCCTTTGATTTCCTTCTCTTGTCTGATTGCTGCAGCAAGAGTCTCAAGGACTATATTGAAAAGGAGTGGTGATAGTGGGCATCCTTGTCTTGTTCCTGACTGTAGCAGAAATTCTTGCAGTTTTTCCCCAGCTACAAGCCTTTAAAGAGATGCTTTGCTCGACTTCTGAGTTCACTTCAGCTTAGCTTAGTGGAAGGGGAGGCATCTTAGGAGGTTGGCAGCTATTAGGAAAAGTCCCACTTGAATTCTTGGTTCATCTTTACCTCTTGGTGAAACTGCTAAGAAGCTGATAATTATGCCACCCACTTGAATATTATCTTTGTAGATATTGAAAGAAGCACCAATTAGGCTTTGGGGTCATACATGGACATAATGGAGACTGCAATCTTTGTATGACTGGACAGGAACTAACATATGATTTGGAAAGTTCATAAATAAGATAATAATATTGTTATATCATTAAGACTTTACAAAATACTATCCTATACTTTGGGTTTGTTTGTTTGTTTGTTGTTGTTTTGTTTTTATTTATTTGGCACTGGGGATTGAACCCAGGGGAATTCTACTTCTGGCTATACCCCTACCCCTTTTTATTTTTTGTGTTCAAACAGGATCTTCGTAAGTTGCTGAGGTTCTAATTTGCTCAGGCTGGTCTCAAACCTGTGACCTTCCTGTCTCAACCTATCCAAGTACCAGAATTATAGGCATGTACCGCAACACTTGGCTCTACTTTGTTATTTGTATCCTCAAAACAAAGTTGGCTAGGTAAGCAAAGCAAACAGTTATTTTCCACAGTTTCTGTATGTTACTACTGAGTCCCAGAAAAGCTAATTGTGATATCTAGGGTCTCAAAGTTGACAAAGTATGTCAGAATAAGGATTCAGACTTAGGCCTCCTGACTCTATGTCTTATATATGGACACCCCTCCCCACTGCCAGGCACTTATTAGAATCCCTCAGTCTTTGCTTATTTACCTGTAAAATGAGAAATGGAGTATTTCTACCAGCTTGATTTTTATGGTCTTTAAATGCTGAGCTATCAAGTTAAATGAAAACTCATTCAAAGGATGGACTCCATTCGCTTCTTGCATCTTTTCCCCAAAACTCTGTCATTTTTGCATGAAAGAGACCATCTAAACATTTACATTGTGTTTTCCCTGGAGGGAGGCCAGTCTACCAAAAACGAAAGCCATGTCCCTGCTGGGAAGGGGTGGGGGAAACTGGTAGAGGAAATGTCTAATTTTGTCATGTGAGCCATCCTCCATTTTCACTCTCTGCAACCTGAAGACTTCCCTGAGGACCAATTACCTAGGAAGGGACTGCTAATTGTAGGAGTGGGTGTAAGATTCATGGTATCTCCAACTCACTGTGCTCTTTGCTGTGCAGACTTACAAGAAATAATATTAAAGTTCCCTTTTCCAACCTATGCCTAATGACTTTCCTCCTACAATCTAATCTTTCCAAATGTAGAAATATTTTATGGCCCATAAAACAAAGTTCATTTCAGAAAACACCAAGAAAATATAAAAAAACAGTTTTTATTTATTTATTTATTTATTTGTTTGTTTATTTATGTATTGGGGGTTGAACACGGGGGCATTCTACTCCTGAGCTATAAGCCCAGCCCTTTCTGTATTTTTATATTTGAACCAGGATCTCACTAAGTTTCTGAGGCTGGCCTTGAACCTGCAATCTTCCTGTCTCCTTTTATGGCCTCCCAAGTACTAGAATCATGGGGAACGCACAACCACACCTGGCTCAAAACAGTATCTTTAGTCATAAGATAACAAAAAAACTCCTCTCAAGGAATTGCTTTTGTATATGAGAGTAGAAAGCAGAAAGAAATTGTCAGATAGTGTATGGAGCTGGGTTGCTTTTCACCATCCCACTTCTCCTGAATGAAGGGCATTGTGAGGTCTTACAGCTGACATGGACTTGTGCACGGATGAGCCCTCATCCAGTATCCCCACAAATTAGGGGAAAATTGAATTCCTGAGTTCTTCTTATCTCCAGAGCCAAGATAATTTTTTAAACAACTGAATCTTACAGAGATGTGCATCCTTTGCATCACAAAGTGTTAAGCCAAAGGGGTCTTGCCTGCAAATACAAACCAGCTGGGAGTACTTAAGCATGGAACCTCTTTCGTTCTGGAACAGTTGGCAGAAGAAAGGGCTATTAGCCAACTAAGGACCTCAGCCTTAGAAAGGAGAGCACCATGTGGTTGAAGGAATATAAAAAGCTGGGACTAAAAACGATCATAAGTGGTTCTTCCTTTGGTGGAAATCAAAGGAGTTACTTTTGGGTTTGCTGCATCCAGTGGTCCTCTGGGAAACAGCTAGAAATAGGATATGGGTGGACGAAAATCATGATATTCTTATCCATTTCTCGCCTCTTCTCTCAACAAGTGGGTTGACGTTTGGCTTATAGACTCAGAAATGCCAACATGTTGTATCTTTTATCCTGAAAGTAGAAAATTATTCGTGTTTCTAAGAATGCTTGTCACAAACCTTTTCCTCCCCATCAACTTAAATAATTTATTCCTATCCTGAAAATTCATGCCATCGTGTTTTTCTGTGTTGTTTTCCATTATCGATCAGGTTTGTATATATACACAGGAAGATGAAGCCAGAGTCCTCTGTAGTAGTTAATAACTTTTAACTCACGGTCACCTCCCAGCATATGTGTTTGGGAGGAAAAAGGAAAGGTTAGAGGGTGAGAAACAGTACCACGTGCAACCTTCCTCATGAGGACAGAAGTTTTGGTGGATTTTTATGGCATGCTGAATGTTGGTGGATTTACAGCAGATTATCACACATGCGGCCCCGGCTAGAAAACTTTATGCGTGTTAAGGCACGAGGCAGGTCGAGGTACCTGAAATAACCTCAGTCCAACTCTGTTAAATATTGGCAGACTAGCAAAATGAGGTGGCTCATGTCTGTAAACTCAGAAACTCGGGAAGCTGAGGTGGGAGGATCACAAGATCCAGGCCAGTGTGGGCAACTTAGAGAGACCCTGTCTCAGTATTAAAAGGGATAGGATGTAGCTCTGTGTCAGAGCATGTTTCATACTTGCCTAGCATGTATGAAGACCTAGGTGCATCCCCAGTACCACAAATATATATGTGTATGTGTATATATATATATGCAAATTACAGGGTCCAGTCCAAAGGAAATAGTAATACATTTGTCTGGGTTTGTCATGCTAACCACTGCTTCCATGAAAGAATATGTTTGAAAGTGTTACAAATATGAATGTGTCTGGCATTGTATTTAAATAGGAAGTAAACAGCTTAAGTGGTTTTTTATTCCCTCCCATTGCTGGCCCAGAGTCTTTTCCATCTCCAGCATGTCTTCCACTTACCATGCTTCCATTTTACAGGGTGCTTCCATGAGCATGATTCAGAATGTTCCTTAAAAGCCTCTGAGGCTGGTGGATGCTGCATGAGGCACCTTATTTTGAGATGAGGGAATTGCATCTCTGCGAGAGAACTGGCTTGTCTTCATGGCCAGCAGGGGTAGAGCCATGTGCTTTAATTCCTTGTCCTGTATTTCCTTCCAACACAAAATATCCATTATCTTCAAAGGACTAAAATCACCAGGTTGATAGATGGAGGCAAGTGTCTGGCTGCCTCACTTCCTCTCACAAACAGAAACCAATTCAGGCAACTTTGAGAACCTACAGATGCTGATGTTGGGAGCCCTGTTTCTAACTCCATATGATCCTGTGAATGAATGTCTTTGGCTAAGGAACTAAAGCAGTGCTGGGCGTGGTGGTGCACACTTATAATCCCAGCATTCGGGAGGCAGAGACTGAGGGTAGCAGTGCAAGGACAACCTCGACTACTTAGTGAGGCCCTTCACAACTCAGTGAGACCTTGTTTTAAAAATAAAAGGACTAGGGCCAAGCATGGTGGGACACGCTTGTAATCCCCACGCTTGGGAGGCAGAGACAGGAGGATCGCACAGGTTTGAAGCCAGCACTGGCTATAAGAGACCCTGTTTCCAAATAAGAAAAGTATAAAAAATAGGTCTGGGAGTGTAGCCCGGAGGCAGAAGGGTTTCCAGGAACCCCAGTACCACCAAATAAATAAATAATAAATAAATAAATGGACTAAAAAATAGGGCTGGGGGGGTGTCGCTCCAAGGTAGAATGCCCCTGGGTTCCATCCCCGGTACCACAAAAAAAAAAAAAAAAAAAAAAAAAACTAAAGTAGTCAAGTGATTCAAGAGGAAAACACATTTCTCCAGAAAGAATATCTGTGTCCAGTAACTAAATGCTTGGAATCATTTTCAAAGCCTTCCCTTTTGTTTTTTTGTTTGTTTTGTGTTTCTATGGATGGAACACAGGAGCATTCTACCTCCAAGATACACCCCCAGCCCTATTTTTTATTCTTTATTTTTTGAAACAGGGTCTCACTGAGTAGCAAAGGGCCTCACTTAAGTAGCTGAGGCTGGCAGCTAACCATGATCCTCCTGTCTCAGCCTCCTGAATGTTGGGATTGCAAGTATGCGCCACCACGCCCAGCTCAAAGCCTTCCCCTCTGAATTTTTTTCTTTCTTAAGCAACAAAATTCTGTTGTCCTTTCAACCAAAATGTCAGGGTCATTTGTGACCTGTCCTTGGGTTTTGTTTACAGACATGACTGGAATTAGCAAAATGTTTTAGCTTATACACACAACCATCAAATGTTAGAGATAAAGGAACCTTAGAGATGACCTAATCCAAATCTCCAAAGAGGCTGGACCAACATCATGCAGATAATTGCTTGAAATCTCCACTTCCTTTACCCTGTTCAAACAGTAGTCTGTCTGCTAAAACTGAGAGGAACAGTTCAGTCCTGCCAGCTCTGCAGCCCAGTTGTTGGAGGGGACAGATTAAAAGCCCAAGTCAGTCATCACCTAACTTGAGCATAGTTATGATAAATGAAGATGTTTCAGCGTTTTGCTGTACAAATGTCAATGTCCATGTTAGGAGTTTATCCTATAACTTAAAGCAAGATTTCACATTTATCATATTTATTGTGTCTAAAAAAAACCAACTCTCCCATAAGACAATAAACGTGCATTTGGCATATTGCTCTACACATCACTTTGGATATTTATTTAACAATTTGTCCAAAGCATTGTCTTTTTGAAAGAACTTTAGGGTTCCCAACGTATTTAAGTAAACCATTCCTTTTGGTTGAGAGCAAATGGGTTTTGACAAATTAAATTTCAACATGAAACAGAAAATAATGCACCTTTTATGGTTTCCTTAACATGAATGTGTGGCTGCTAAGATCTTGAGTGTTTGGTTTTTCCGTCAGTAATTCTATTCTGCAAAAATGTACTCCTCAACTGGGCATGGTGGCACATGCCTGTCATCTCAGTATGTGGGAAGCTAAGATTACTCAGCAACTTAGCAAGGCCCTCAGCAACATAGTGAGAATCTGCTTCAAAATAGAAAATAAAATAGGGCAGGAGGTGTATCTCAGAGGTAGAAAACCCTTGGGTTCACTCCCCAATACCACAAAAAGATGGAAGGGAAGGAGGACAGGTGGATTTCCATGCATATGCTACGTTTCCAAGTGTTAAGGTAGCCATATTTGTTCAGTTACAATCAGCCAGACTACAGGCTGCATTAAGATTATACAGTGCTTTATTTTTGCAAAAATTAGCTGAGGAAATAAAGTAGAGTAGATCTATCAATCTAGCTCTGATTGTAAAGTCAAAGAAAACTGAAGGCTCACTTCAGTTTTCTTTGAAAACTGTTTTTTTTTTTTTCTGGAATTTCCAGTTTGCTTTTGTTTTGTTTTCTTTTTTGTTTGTTTGTTTTTATCCAAAAAATTGGGAGATGGAAGATAAGGGGTGTGGTTCATGGTAGAGCACTTGACTAGCACATGTAAGACCCTAGGTTCAATCTTCAGCACCACACACAAAAAAAGGGTGTTGGAAAATAATAGAATATGGAATCATTTACATTTCTGCTCCTTTCTCTTGGAAGTGATATATATCAGTAAAAATGCATCCAAAATTGGCAGGAAAATAAATAAGGAAAATCTGGGTTAGGGATTATCATCAGTACATGAATGATGGCAGAAATCCCAATGCTTAATATGTCCAAAAAGGACCTGGTTCCTTATGGTAAAGCATGAAAATAGATGGGATCTGACCAGTGCTTTTTCAGAAATATTTCAGTGATTGAATAGTGTAGGCATTGGTGTTGGCCATTGGCTTCTGAGAGAAGATATTAAAGGTGCACATTCCCAACTTACCTTTAATAAACTGTCAGAAGGGGCTGAGAAAGTAGCTCCATGGTCCGGCACTTGTCTAACGTCTTTGAGACCCTAGATTCAACCTCAGCACTGTGAAACTAAGGAAAGCAAAATAAACCACCTGACTCTGTTATCCATGGGTTTATCAAAATAAACCTTCTTGGGAGCATTTCTGATCTCAGCCCTCACAATCTCTCGGAGTAGATGAAGACAACTTTTTTCCATTGTGATTCACTGATTCACCTTTCCAAAGGAAATTCTGAAATACATGCAAGTAAAAAATACTTAACCTAGTTCTAAAAAAAAACACTGAAGTACTGTTAAGTTAAAAAGTCATAAATCTTTTTTAATGTCTGCAATGCGTTTGGAAATACATTGGATGAGGGCTTTTTTTTATATCATTTTAGGAGGAAAGATGGGAGCTGGAGCCATAGGAGAAAAAACAATGAAAGGTATAAATGAGGCATAAGAGGGAAAAGGAAGAGAGGAGAGGGAAAATAGCCCAGAAGTAGAGAAAATTAGGAAGATCAAAGAAAAGAAAATACAGGGAGAAAGAAGTCAGAAGTCCTGATGAAAACTAACATCTTCATAGTCTACTGTGTACTGACTGAGCTGTGGCCTTGGAATACTTAACTATTGTCCTTTTGAAGTGTTTACTAGATGCGGAGTCTGTAAATCAAACAGTCACTATTGGGATATTTTTCTCAGAGCTACCAGTGAATGTACCATGGTCATGAGCAAAGGTCAGATGAAACCAAGCCAGACTTGACCTCAATAAAAGATGTTAGCTACTTCACGAAGAACTGTGTGTCCCAAATGCACAGCCTTTACTAAGCAAAGAACTTCTTTGCATTGCCCCTAAACCTTAATCTTCCCACTTTGCCCCATAAATCTAGAACACCAGGTTACAGTGAGGAAATCCCTTTGGGGACAATTTATACCTTGTACGGTTTTGTACATTTCCCACATGCCCATTCTTGGGTCATTTCTGCCTCTAGCATTTACGAGTATCTTTCATTTATTTAGCAATGCCTGTGTGCTATCTGATCTTTACAGCAACCATGAAGTAGCTTTGATTGTTGCCTTCTTTCACCAAATTTGCAAACTAAGGCATAGGTTAAATAAATTGCCGAAGATCACACAATACAAGGTAGGGTGAGAGTTCAGACTGTCTGACTCTAAAATCTAGTCACTCTATCCGTTCTTCTTTCTGAGCTCTGCTTCTTCCCTTCCAGGCCTGACATTGTGTTGTTATTTCCTCTTCCTGAAACATCTGCCCTGCACTGAGATCACCATGAGCTTTCTTTCAGCTCTTATCTTTCCAGAATAAACTTAGCTCATAGTCTTCTTTCCTACATGATGCCAGCCAGAAATTCACACATCCCAGAGCAAAGGCTATTCTGACTTGGTCCTGTGGTATCCTTACCATATTAGAAGATTTTTGTTCTTAGAAGAAGCATTGCTGTACTGAATGCCATATTTTTTCTACATTCATGTTCTGCATTTGTATTTTTAGTTGCACAATAAAACTCCTAGGTCATCATTTGTGGTCTTATTTGTAGAATAAAACTTAGAGCAATCATGAATTCTGTCTAGTCCATGTAGCATGTAAGACAGTTCACATAAGGAAATGCAAATTGAGTGGTTAAGAGAGAAGAATTACAGATAGCTAAGAGAAGAGAGATGATTACTCCTCAAAAAAAAAAAAAACTGTTCCAGCCATATGGGCCCCTCATCCAAATGGTGGAAACCCATACAGATGTGCCTAAGAGCAATGGGAAAGGAGGGGGATCAATCTTTTTCAAACTGCTTAGACACTAGGATTCAAATGTACCTTAGGCTTTTAAGTGAAATGAATTCATAAAAAGTACATATATTTATACTCATTAGGGAATATTAAGTTGTAAAGTTACTTTCTTAAGACCTGCTGGGAGCTGGGGATGTAGCTCAATGGCAGAGCACTTGCCTAGCTTGTGTGAGCTCTTGGGTTCAAAAATAAAAAATAAAAAAATAAAAACCTTCCTGCAATAACTTGGAGCCTGCCATATTATTTAAAGAAGCACTGATCCACGTGTCGCCTTGCTGCCTAAGCCAGTGAGAGGATCTGCTAACTTGGACTTTCTTCTTTTTCCAGATCTTGGCCATCGTGTCCATCCTGTTCATTGTACTTTCCACCATTGCTTTGTCTCTCAACACACTCCCAGAGCTGCAGGAAATGGATGAATTTGGACAGCCCAGCGACAACCGCCAGTTAGCACACGTGGAAGCTGTGTGTATTGCTTGGTTTACCATGGAGTATCTTTTGCGCTTCCTTTCCTCACCAAATAAGTGGAAGTTCTTTAAAGGCCCGCTAAACGTCATTGACTTGCTGGCCATCTTACCATACTATGTCACCATTTTCCTCACGGAGTCCAACAAGAGCGTGCTACAGTTCCAAAACGTGAGGCGGGTGGTCCAGATCTTCCGAATTATGCGCATCCTCAGGATCTTGAAACTCGCCAGACATTCGACAGGCCTGCAGTCTCTGGGCTTCACCCTCAGGCGGAGTTACAATGAACTGGGCTTGTTAATATTGTTTCTGGCCATGGGAATTATGATATTTTCCAGCTTGGTATTTTTTGCCGAGAAGGATGAAGATGCTACCAAGTTCACCAGCATCCCCGCATCATTTTGGTGGGCCACTATCACCATGACCACTGTGGGGTATGGCGATATTTACCCTAAAACATTACTAGGGAAAATTGTGGGGGGCCTCTGCTGCATTGCTGGGGTTCTGGTTATTGCCCTTCCTATCCCAATCATTGTGAACAATTTTTCTGAGTTTTACAAAGAGCAGAAACGCCAGGAAAAGGCGATTAAAAGGAGAGAGGCTCTTGAGAGAGCTAAAAGGAATGGAAGCATAGTTTCTATGAATTTAAAAGATGCCTTTGCTAGAAGTATGGAACTAATAGATGTGCCCGTGGAGAAGGGCGGAGAGTCGGCCAACACAAAGGACTCGGCCGATGACAATCACCTGTCTCCAAGCCGGTGGAAGTGGGCCAGGAAGGCTCTGTCGGAAACCAGCTCCAACAAGTCTTATGAGAATAAGTACCAGGAGGTTAGCCAAAAAGACTCCCACGAGCAGCTGAACAACACTTCTTCCTCCAGCCCACAGCATCTAAGTGCCCAGAAACTGGAGATGCTGTATAATGAAATCACCAAGACCCAGCCTCATTCCCACGCGAACCCAGACTGCCAGGAACAGCCCGAGAGGCCATCTGCGTATGAAGAGGAGATAGAGATGGAAGAAGTAGTCTGCGCGCAGGAGCAGCTGGCTGTGGCACAAACCGAGGTCATCGTGGACATGAAGAGCACCTCCAGCATCGACAGCTTCACCAGCTGTGCCACCGACTTTACGGAGACCGAGAGGTCGCCGCTGCCACCGCCCTCCGCGTCTCACTTGCAGATGAAGTTCCCCACTGACCTCCCAGGGACCGAAGAGCACCAAAGAGCCAGGGGCCCCCCATTTCTACTGCTAAGCAGAGAGAAAGGGCGTGATGCCAGAGATGCCACGCTGGACTCTACCCCTGTCGATATAACTGTAAACCTTGAGGCCAGTGGTTCCCAGTGCGGGCCGCATGGTCCTTTGCAGTCTGACAGTGCCACCAACAGTCCTAAGAGCTCACTGAAAAGGAGCAACCCACTAAAAAGCAGGTCCCTCAAAGTGAACTTTCAGGAAAACAGAGGCGGTGCGCCCCAGACCCCACCCAGCACAGCCAGACCACTGCCCACGACGGCTGACCTTCCACTCAGTGCCCCGCAGCACATCAGTACCATCCTCCTAGAAGAAACTCTCCCTCAGGCAGACAGACCCTTGCTGGGCGCCGACGCTTTGGCACACTGTCAGGGACCTTCCAAAGGGCTGTCCCCTCGGTTTCCCAAGCAGAAACTGTTTCCTTTCTCTTCGAGAGAGAGGAGGAGCTTCACTGAAATAGACACTGGTGAAGACGAAGACTTCTTGGAGCTCCAAGGGGTGAGGCGGGACACGCCGGCAGACACCAGCCCCAACTGCTTTGCAGACACGCCTAGTGATGGGAGAGACCCTTTAAGAGAAGAGGGCTGTGTGAGCTCTTCCTCTCCCCAGAACACAAGTCACAACTGCAGACAAGACTCTTGCCACGCGGTGGATGAAGTCAAAAAGGACAGTAGTCAAGAGGGCTGCAAGATGGAAAACCACTTGTTTGCCCCAGAAATTCATTCCAACCCAGGAGACACAGGGTGTTGTCCCACACGGGAAACCAGCATGTGACTAGTTACAAAAGCAATAAAAACAAACTTCTTTCTTAAAAATGCGGTTAATAATGCCTGTGAACTAAATCATGGGAAGTCCCTTTCTCCCCCAAAAAAGTGCATAAAATGTTATTTTTGCATGGCATGAACAGTTTAGTTTAAGAACTGTTTAAATAGTCAAGACTGCATTTTGTAACAAACAAACAAAAACAACTGAAGAACAGTGAACCAATAAAGAGAGCTCTATTAGGAACCGGTCCTCTGCAATGTCTGACATTTTTTATCCTTTCATTTCAAACTGTAGGCATATGTTCAAGGGTTAACTTTTTCTGTTGCAATGAATTTTAGAATTCGCACATGAAAGGATGAAATGTCATTGCATGCATTCATATTTATGAGGAGTAAGGTGCTTTTGAGCTTGCAAAATGCATAACTTTGTAAAAAAAAAAAAAAAAAAAAAAAAAAAAACAGGGGAGCCTGGATGCAAAAGTGTCAAGATGGAGTGGAAACAAGTCTGAGACACAGGTATTTCCTTCACAGCTGCTGCCTGGAGGAGCTGTACAGACTTCCTGTTGCAAAATTGCAACCTCTTCTTCTTACATGTCTCCCATATCTTGCTTTGGGTTAGAAAGCTCTTAGAAGAACATTCGCTTTAAGGAATACAGTATTTTTACTTATCGGTGACACAAATGATAGGGTACATTTTCCTTTTCCTTTCTGCTTAGTCGTGGCATTTGTAATTTTATTTATAAATCATGGAAATAGGTAAGATTTAATGACCAGATATCATAATATTTGGAATTTAAGCTTAAAATGTTGTCAGTAAATTATATATCATCCACAGCCTATTAGAAGAATGCATTTTTGTAAAAAAAAAAAAAACTGAAAAAAATAGTTGACGTTATATAATCATATAAAAATTTTTTTGAAAAAAATTGGCACTCCATATCTGTTGTTGTTGTTGTTGTTGTTGTTGTTGTTGTTGTTGTTGTTTAATGTATTGGGGCCATCTAAACCTGCCTATATTTTCCTGTTGTAGTCAACATAAACTTTTCTAACTAAAGATCTAGAAATAAGAACGTAGATAAACCCAAATGAAAACACCAAAAAGTGACTTCACAAACTAAAAACAGAGTCATTTAAATGGACCTCCCTCCTGCCCCTTTTCAGTCATGAGTCAGTCAGGATCGCTTGGTGTTTGTCCATAAGGGACTGGGGGTGAGAAGACATTGTCTTTTGTGGAAGGAAGTTGTTCCTCTTGCAAGGATGTGAACTCCACTCAAGCTACCACAGCAGGAGCACCCTCAGGATTGCCCCAACTAGAAACGCCCCTTAGTTTCCCAACCCACGGCCCTCCAGGAAGTGGTCAGGACTGTCTTTGATGAAAGCTGCTGCGGGCATTTTCTCCTGAGACCAGTTTGATCCCAAAGAGTCACGGTGTTTGCAGAGGTTTCCCTATTGGTGAAGCCCTTGCTAGCAGGAAGGTCATTTGCCGTGGCCATCCTGAAGCAAGGCTCTGGTGCTGATGTGAGGCTACCAGATGTGTGATACAGGAGGAGCCTCTAAAATCTCTTTGGTCTCAGTTTTTATCCAAATAAAAACTAACACAAAATTATGTCTAAGCTCCCTTAAGACCAACTAATGATTCCTTGGACTCCTAGGGATATCCAGGTTTTGTCTTAGAAAAATGCATTTTGCATCTGTGTATATATATCTCAGGAAAATACCAGGACAAATGAAAAACACCGCTTATTGTTTAAAGGGGAAAAAATTCTAAATTTCAATCTATTTTTAAAAGAAAAAAGAAACCACAGGGGGCGGAGGGGAACGACCCAAATATTTAGAATCTAACTTAAGGCTTTAACATTTTTTTTTTATTAACAGAATCTGGTCATTAAATCTAAGATAAGAAAACAAGTTTTGCTCTTAGTTGAAATACAAGCAGCTCTGCTGCTAAAAATAATTTTAAAACATTTATTTTCTTCGCCGTGCTTAGAATTTCTTAATGGTTTTCATGTTTGTTCCAAAACAAAACCTTTAAGAGTTTGTGGTTCATTTATCATTGATATTTACATTATACTTATTTCCGTGTCTAAAATTAAATGTTGATCACTTTTTGTAAACTAGAATGTTTAAATTTTCTATATATAGTTTTTCAAAGTCAAAGGTATTTCTGCTGTTAGATAAGGAGCAAATAAGTTACAAAAATCATTTCCTTACATAGCTTCATGAAGCTGTTATTTTCTAATGTCTATTATTGATAAATCCCAATGTTTCTGTATTCACCTGGCTGCGAAAGTGGACTTCCTGTCCTGACGGTTGACTGCTGCTCCACCTTTCATGTAACTGTCAGGCCTTCTACTGAGAACCTGGCTCCAAAACGTGTATCAACAGCCTCAGCTAGGCATGGAATCCTGGATGTTCCTCCCTCTAAATATCCCCTAAAAACTTTCCCTTCAATCCAGGGTCTTTTTTTTTTTTTTTTTTTAGTCTTAAAGAATTGTCAGAAAGTCCCATGAAAAGCATATTCTTCTATTTGTCTTTGATCCTCTGAACCAAAAGTCTTCAGCTAAGAAAAAAAGAAAATTCTTTTCTAAAAAAATAATACATATATTTGATTTTGGTATTTCACAGGAAGGCAGTTTCCTAACATTTTCAATACATTGCGTCTAACTCAGAGAGTGAACATGGATAGCTGGAAAGATCTGGAAATAAACCTACCAAACACAGAGTTCTTTTGAAGTCTTATGTTTTACATTGAATTTCCTGTGAATGCTGCATTTCATTCTATGAAACATCTGTTTCAATATTTTTAAATGCTGTGTTATATTACTTACCAACTGGTAAAAACTGATACTCTTATAAGTTCAAATGCCTGAAAAAAAAAATGCATCCTCAGTCTGCAGAGCACTGCCTGGGTGGCAGGGACAGAGACTGGTGTCCTGAGGGTACTGCAAGCTTCTGCTCCTAAGCGCATTCATTCTTAACCTAGCCCAGTGACCAGGGCCAAACATCCATGGTAGACTATTTGACCTCAAAATAGCACAGTCCCAGGAATGTCTAATCTGATTCTTCCAGCTCTCTTAACAACCAGAGCAAATTGCCACAAGATTGCTTTAGCCCAAAGACTGAGACCAGCCACAAGAAGACAAACATGTGCATCAATACATGTCTCAGGTAGGTCTGTATGTGAAAGAGTGACATGACATACTCAGTGGGTGTCTGGAGTTGATTTCATTAGTCCAAACATTTTTACTAGGAATTTTTTCACCCTGACACGACCAATCCCTTTGAAGCATGTGTGTGATCAAGCATTACCCCGACGTGACTAGATTTGGTAACAAGGAGAGTATGTGCCAAGTGTCTATCCCATCGGCTTCCTGTCATTAACACTTTCACTCACATGTGGACACTGACCAAGCAAAATCAATAATTCAACCATTTTGTCTTGAAATTTCAATTTTTTTAAAAAAAACTTCTTTTTATACACTGGTTGGTAGTTTCTTCTCTCCCAACAGTTTTCTGAATTAGCAATCAAGGATGAGAGAGGTTTTTATTCTTTGCTCAAATTTGCAGAGGTCCCTGATGAATGGTAGGACCTGGCCCCAGCCCGATTCTTTGGCTTTAAGTCTGACCTTCCAATATACCACTAGAAAGCATGTTTAAATAAAAGAGTTTTTTCTATTAATATACAAAATTATGCATATAAAACTGGAGGCACAGTTTATTGAAAGCAGCATTAAATCATGCCAAAACGGTAATGATTTTAGATAATTGGCATGCACCATCTTTAGCCTCATGTTTGCCAATTCAGAATTCTGGTCATAAGATACACGTCCCTGGGCTAAAGAGAAGAATTAATTGTTTGCCGTGTAATATGACATATACATTAGCAGAGGGCTACAGGCAGCCGCTTCTGAATCAAAAGCAAATCAAACTTTCAAAATATCTCTAAGCTCAAGAATATTATCTAATTGAATTTGGTCATCATTTCACTGTTCATTTAGCAAACACTAGCTGAGTATCTCTACCTTTAGAGGCACCGTAACTTGGTGCTAGGCCACAACTCATAGCCTCATGGAGTTTCCTGCCTGGTCTACTAATACCAAACTAAGGATGATTTGGGTAACTGAAAAATGTCACATTTTAGGATGGAAAAATGACTCAGCGATCAAGCCAGGGAAGCATAAACAGGAATAAATTGTATTATTTTCTAAAGAACTGTTTTCCTAACAGATGAATGTTAGCCTAATATATAATTATTTTTGAATCATGTTTAGTTTTCATGCTTGAAATAGAAAAATTTTAATCTGATTGCATGATATTATGGGTTGTCTTTCCATATTATCTGATAAACTAACTATAATTTTTTCAGAGCTAGGGATGTAACTCAGTGGTATAATACCTGGATAACATGTACAAGGCCCTGGATTTCATTTCCATCACCAAAACCAAAAAATGAAACATAAATTTTAATTAGGCACATTGCTTATCAAAATAGCTAATAATAGATTATTACAAATTACTGGAGCAAAATTTACTACTAGGAAAAGAGTCTATACAAAATTTTATATATTTTATACCATGTTTAATGATTATGTGGCTTAAGATAAAACATTTTTGTTTTTTTCTTCCTATTATATATAGGCAGCATTTTAGGGATATATCCATCATATACTACAGCCCTACAGTTTTATAATATATAAAACTCAATATTCACCAGGCTTGGTGGCCCATGGTTGTAATCCCAGTACTTGGGAGGTTGAGCTAGGAGGATCCGAGGTACGAGGACAGCCTCCGCAATTTAGCGAGACTCTCAGCAACTTAGCAAGACCCTGTTTCAAAAATTATTTACATAAAAAGGACTGGGGGGTGTAACTCAGAGGTAAAATGCCCCCGAGTTCAATTCTCAGTACAAAAATAAATCGCTTAGTTTGACTCAAGGGCTTTATTCACTAGGTCGCTTTGAAAATACATTGCTTTGCCAGTATAATATACTCTAAACAAAATGAAGGACAAAAAAAGAAGCAAAAGGAAACTACAAAATTTAAATAGAAATGAAAATATTTAAAGGCCCATCCTTGCTAAGAAAGAGGAGAGATTTCAACTCCAAAATCTTGGTCAATATCCTGTACATTTCTCAGTTTAGCTCTTATTGTGATATATTGCTGCTTATTAGAGATTTCAATAACCATTTCTTCTACTTGCCCTTTTTTTCCTGCTTGCCTTTTTAAAACATCCTGACTTAATTCCATAAATCCTTATTTACAACTGCCATTAATGCATAATCTCTTCCTTGTTAAAGTTTAAAAGGGTTTTAACCTATAGACCTACATATAAATACAGGACGGTGTGGGAACTGTCTCTAAAAATAAATCATCTCAAGGTCAGCTAAAAGCTAAGAGTACAAAAAATAGAAAGGAAGACTAAGAAAAATGTAAATAAATTAGTGTCCTTTTAAACAAAAATTATATTAGATATACATTTAAGTTTGCATATGATTTTGAATACTTACTTACATAAATTTAGAATTGATGTTATCATTTTAACTTCACTTTCCTTAAGAAATTATTCATTATCATCAAACATATATTTCCAGATCACTGCTGATAAACAATGAAAATTTACTGAGTATCTACTTGTGTGCCAGACATTAACTTATGTGTAGCCCATTGCCTCAAGTTTGCCATCTAGCAGACGTTTCATATTTAAGAGATTATATTCCTAAATTAAATCCAATTCCATAGGGTGAGCTAGAAATAGTATAAAGCGTATATCTGTCTATGCTTGTCATCTAAGAATTTCTATACTTCTATTTTATTTTGCCCAAAACTCAACTTGCTTATTTTCATTCCTTAATCTAGAATCTAGATTTCCACCCCATAATTTCTAAACAACCACGCTTAAAATCACAGTAGCTGTCTGAAATCCACTGACAATGCATTTCAATGAAGACATTTCCCACTCCAGCAAAAGAAAATCAGATGCTAGCCAAAAAAAATTATGTTTAGAATAATCATTTTTAACGGTTCTGTTTGGTTTTTTAAATTCCAGCCTGTGTGCTGTGATTGAAGCAGGCATAACCTTCTGATCTGATAAAAGCTGAATGTAGATCTGAGCAACAAATGTAGCTTATCGGCCATCCGCTGTGGGGAATGCTGGCAAATGACATGGCTGAATTTTTTCTTTTAGTTATTTTGGCTGTGTTTCATCCTGAACAGATTTGGGATGGCATACCAAATGGTAAAACCAGACTTTCAGAACCAAGGCCCAAGACCCAGGATAAACACAACAGTGAGAAGAGAGTAGAAGCAAAAGTACCAGCTGGGAAGGATGTCATGAGCCCTGGCCACCCTGCTGAGTGTCCTCTAGTGGCCAAACTGAGAGGCGGTGGAATTCCACTTGCCAAGAAAGGATGTGGTCAGCAGGATTTGACCTAAAGTTCCCTACCATTTTCTACCTTTGGTTGCCCCTATATATAGCCAAAAACCAAATCTATCCCAGGAATTTTCTTTCTCCTTCTTTATCTCTCTCTCTCTCTCTTTCTTTCTCTCTCTCTCTCTCTCTCTCTCTCTCTCTCTCTCTTTCTCTCTCTCTCTCTTTCCTCTCTTCTCTTTTTTCTCCCTCTTTCTTCCTTCCTTTCTTTTCTTTTCTTCCTCCCTTTCTTTTTTCTGTCTTCCTTTTTTTCATGTGTGTGTGATCACTTCTCAGTTTTCTTTTTCTTACTCCCATATATTAGCTCAAATTGCACTTTCAGAATATTCCTGCCTCTAAGTCACAACAAAATCACAAGTTTAGCTAAGTATCTATCGGTACTCTAGCCTGTTCCCTGGACACTTTGGCTTTTCTGCCATTAGTGGGATGCTAGGCAAGAATTCAAAATGGTAGAATCATGGACCCATGAAGACAAATCTATTGGCGGAATCACTCAAAAGCCCACAGGTTCCATTCCACTTGAAGATTACAAGTAGAGCTTGAAAAGCCCCTGAGTTGGCCCTGGCAAAAAACTAGGTAGTTTCTAAACTCTCCAAAGACATCTGTGGGTGCTATCCAGAAATTCTGTTGCAGCCAGTTTTCTGGCCCAACTTTTAAACAAGATGCTTTTAACATTCTTATTTGCAGCATATGGGTTAGGCTATGTTTTGAACCCACAAATTGTACCCAAGTCATAATGTTTAATTGAAATTAGGATTTTTGTAAGGAAAACAAATACATTAAAAAGTCACATGTATTAATATTACCCAAATTGCCTGTTCAGCAAAATACTATTACCAGAATTAATTAACAAAAATGTATATGCTCTGAAAAAAATCTCACTAAAGAAGTGGTTAAAAAAACAAAAATCCAGCCGGGCGTGGTGGCTCATGCTTATAATCCCAGCATTTAGGAAGCCGAGACAGGATGATTGTGGTTCGCAGCCAGCTTCAGCTACTTAGTGAGGCCCTTTGCAACTTAGTGAGAACTTGTTTCAAAATAAAGAATAAAAAATAAGGCTGAGGGTGTAGCTCAGAGGTAGAATGCCCCTGGGTTCCATCTCCGGAACCATAAAAAAAAAAAAAATTCTATTTAGTTCAAAACCAAAGAAGAAGAAAAATACTGCAACTCTTATACATTTTTAAAGATGTACAATATTAAAGCATAAAATTTTAAAAGCAAATATATAAAAGGTTTATTAAGCAAATATGAGGTACCATGAGCACATTGAAGCATTTTAATAACATTTGATTCAACTACTATAATAACTATGTCTGCTTTTAGCACCTTACTTTTAATCCAAAAACTTCTCTGTTTTCTACTCTTTCTTGTGTTTGCCTGCTTGCTGATTTGTTTGAAGAAGTGAGCATAAATGGAAGAACGTATTAGAAAGGGAAAAGTACTGCCCTGCCAGGTATGATGGCACACACCTGTAATCCCAGTACTTGGAAGGCTGAGACAGGAGTATTGCAGGTTCAAGACCAGCCTTGGCAACTTAGCAAGACCCTGTTTCAAAATAAAAAATAAAATATTGTTGGGTGGCAGCTTAGAAGTTGAATTCTCCTGGGTTCAATCCCCAATAACTAACATACCTAACACACACACACACACACACACACGCACGCACGCACGCACGCACACACACGGTAAACTCTTGGGCAGCTTATAACCCTGATAAATGGGAACTGTTTGTGGACATGAGTTAGCCTCTTAATCCTTTATGTCTTCTCAAGTTTTACCATCCTGATTTGAAAACAAATTCTTGTGATCCGATCTCAGATCCTACGCATTCAAATTTTTATTTCCTCTCCTGTCTAAAGTACATAACCACAGCAATCCTTCCCGAGGGCCTGTCCATTGAAAGTATGTCAGGTTGACAGTCAAAAGCAGGACCAAATGGAACATTAGTGATAGCAACTTGAAGCCAAGAGCCAAAAAGAGAATTCCAATAGGTCAGAAAACTTTGGCCTAAAGAAAAAGGAACTGTCTCAATATACTATAGTAAATGATTTGATGAATATGACAATGATAGATGTTTTCCCCCATGATTAACAAAAATACAAGATTGTTTTGTTGTTGTTTTGTTGCTGTTCTTTGTTTTTGTTTTGTTTTATTTTGGTTTTTTTGTGAGGCTAGAGATGGAACCCAGGGCTTTCACATGCTTAGCATATGTTCTACTCTAAAGCGTACTTGTCAGCCCCAAAACACAGTATTTTTTAAGCCTCTACTAAGTTCACAAACTTCAAGGGTAAATGCCTGGGTTGATGAGAAAAACGATGCGTAATTCATTAACTTGTCAGAAGGCCTCCTCGGAAATATGAGCTTTCTATTAACTAGAAAGCGGGTGTGACTGAAAATGTGTCTGATTTCAAGGCAGTATATCAAAGGGAAAACACCCAATATTACCCTTTTATTTTCAATGGTAACAAACATTTCTATCAGGGAGCACTGACATTATTCTGGTATTTTTTTATATGGTTCTGGGCCAAAAGTATAATAGCCATTTAAACAAGATTTTAGCAAAAGACATTAAGGGGGGGAAAGAAAGCCATATTGAAAAAAAAATCATACATTGTTATATGTCTACTTACAAGTAATTCATATTTGGATTAGAATTTTTAAATTATTTTGTGTAAAAATATTTAGGTAACTATTTGAAATTAGTATTTCTTATTTTATTATAAATATTAGTTTTTTAAGGACCCTCATTATTTAAATGCATAGTTTATAAGGAAAGCACCTAAAATAATTCCTGAAAAACAGAAGGTATGTGTTAAAAAAAAAAAAGACGTTTCCTAAAAGAAATAATTCAGCTTACATTTGTGTTCCAGTTACTCAGTCTTCTCAAAGTCTTCTGTGGCTTCCTAAGCAGTCAAAAATTTTAATGTGTATGTAAATATAAAAAGCAGTTATATAAAAGAGGGCATTCTGTTTGTTAGATTACACACGCACACACACACACACACACACACACACACACACACACGCATATAATATATATAGATCTACCCCATGTGTCTTTGAAGAGATATTGACATTATTTTGACATATAACAAGCTATGAAAACTAGATAGTACATTTTATTTACCTAATTGCCTTACATTTATAATGTTTCATAGACAAATACTAATTTCTTCTAGAGAAAAGTAGCTTCCTACAATTACTAAGACTTTAGATATAATCTATTCAAAGAGACTTTTACACCCTCCTTTAATCACAAATGTAAACATACTTCATCATTATGTGAATAGTCAACACACTAACCCCCTTTCTGCTTTAAATATTTGTAAACCTCTGGATACATTTCATAAAGTAATCTGTAACCAACATGGTTATGGATTTGCCATAATTGGCTACTGAAAAGAACAAACTGAGAAAGCTTCGGGTCTTAGAAAATGTTTTTTTTTCTTCATTAAATTTTATATTGAAAGTCTAAAGCATATGTTGTCATCAGTATAGATGTTATCAGAGCCTTTTTGTATGAATACTTTTGTTGTAATGTTTACCTTCATGACCAATGAAGGTAATAGAGAGGGGGGCTAATTTTCAATTTCCATTTATTTGAAATAACGGTCATAATGTTTAGATAGAGTCCTTATGTCCTCTGAGAGCACTGAAGCTGTGTGATGACCCACAGACTCTGTGTTACTCACGGTACAGTCCTTGCTTTGTCTAAATGCAGCTACTCTAGCCACAGTGCAGTGGGACCTGTGAAACCAGGGGCACAGTGAACCCTGAAATTGGAAACCACAGGCTGCCGTGGAAATTCTTCCATTCACTCTACAAAGGAATTACCAAGATCTTCAGAGGATCCAATAGCCATCACTGGTAAACTGAAAATAACACTTTAATACTGCTTTTGTTGGATTGGTCTGGGGTGGTTATTTTGGAGTTGATTGGTTGGTTAGTTGGAATTTTTGGTTTTGGGGGGTAAGGGGCCTAGTAATTTTATAAAAACTTGAGTATAACATAAATTAGTTTGGACTTTAAACCAATTTATTATGATGCTTAAAATAATTCATGTTCTAAATCATAATTGCATGACAGTTTAGATCTTATTGATATTTAGTTATAGCCTAATGAATACTGTATTCTCAACAAAATAAAATTTTTATTTTTCTCAACAAAAATAAAATTCCTAGTTTATGGAATAGTATTCTGATAAAACATTGTGCTGACCAATCAGCTCATTTCATGTATGTATACCTGTCTCTATTACAGCTTATATAAAAACTCAGTGTCCTACATCTGTTGAATCTTACTACACCAACACGTTGTGTTATGGTGTCATGTACATAGACATACAAAACAAACATGACTGTAAGCTGCTTACTCAACATCTAGTCCAAAAATGTCTGAGGCAGTGCAATAATGCTTTTAGTTATAACACTGTGTGAATCATTTTAACCTGTGCATTCTCTACCATAAATATAGTAGTATTTTTAACTAGTTTTGGGGGTTTATAATAAAAATCCCTGTGTCATATCTACATAGTCAAAATACAAAACATAATTCAGTTTAAAAGTATTGCCTACTAACAAACTAAAGAGAAATATCTGCTAGTTTTTCCCATCGAATTGCTTAAATTATTTTCTGTTGCCAGTGCAGACCTGCCTCAAATGGTTTCTTTCATCACTATTATGTGTAAAATAAAGGGAGGAGGTATTGTGGTGAACTTTTATGTATCAAACACTAGTTCTTTTTACTATCAAAAGATGTACATTTCTCAGAAATTATCCACCTACTGAGGTCTAGAATTCATGAGTAGATAATAACTTATTTTTGATGTCCAAAAGTTAGAAGTTGGGGACTGGATGTGCATCTCAATGCTTGCCTAACATATGCAAGGCCCTAGGTTCCATCCCAGCACTGAAGAAAAAAAAAAAAAGATTAAACTTAGATATCCATAAAATTAACATATATGGACTTTCAAAGGCCAGTATTTGAGAAGGGGGAGTGGAAGAGAAAAGGAAAGAGAGAGGAAGGAAAAGAGAGAAGGAGGGCAGGAGGGAGTGAGGGAGGGAGGGAGGGAAGGAAGGGACGGAGGGAGGGACAGAAGGAGGAACGGAGGGAGGGAGGAAGGGAAATATGTTTAGGGTCAGGAGGGGGAGCCTGAATTATCTACTGCTTTTTGTTTTGTTTTTGTTTTATTTACTAGAGTCATATATTTTTAAATGTATCTAACTTCTAAATTTCATTAATTTAATATTTTACTGCTAGAATTATAAGCTTATTGTTAAACTCAGGACAACGCTGTGAAGACTCACAAAATAACTTTCTGAAAACTGTGGTGAAGTGATTCAGCACTGTCAGTAATTACCGCATACAGAAATTCTTGTGGGGAATAATCCTGGGTGATTTCTCTATGAAACAGATTAATATATAGCCTGTTCTTTTTTCTCAAGCTGTAGAGATTTTAATTTTTTTATTAAGTCCCTAGTGTCTCCCAGATTAAAAATACACAAAACTATTTTTAAAATCTAAGGAGTAAAGTATCAGAAATTAAACATTAAGCAAATAGTTCCTAAAATTATTATACATATACACACATATATATACATTAAGTCAAACGACCATATTTCTAAATTATACATATATTAGGTTTGTAGGTACAGTTGCATGAAGCATCTTTCACATCTATGAACTTCAGTGTTGTAGAGGGTTTCATACTAGCTATAAATGCTCAGGATGCTGCAGAGAAAAACAAGCACAATCAGTATTTTATTTTTCAATATTTCTCCACTGAATTATCCTATCTTGACACACATAACAGTATTGACCTTTCATCTCATGGACTATGTTGAATTACTTTTCATACAGATTCTCAATAGAAGTGAAAGTGTATGCGTACATGGCTAAGTCTTGTCTCATTCATCTGCCTCCACATGCTTTATTTCATTATATTTGCAAACCAAATGTTTTTATTTCAGTTCTGTAAAGAGGATACGATTCAGCATACTCATGTTTGTTCGGCTGTCCATCCTGTACCATTAACACAGTGCCCTTCTCTCCCATTTAATGGTGTGTGTATCAGTGTCCCCATAGCTGCTGCATTTTTATTCCATAAGAAGAAAATGTGATTTTGTATTAATAGTTTTGCTGATCAACTCAATATTTCTGTACCAGTCAGCATACTTATATGCATGTAGTAGTCTGTACAATTGTTCGACATCAAAATACTTGTTTATTTTATGTCAAAATGTCTATAAAACTGCTGGCATTGTTCTCCATTTCAGTCTGGTAAAATAAGTGAGATAGAAAATAAATGTGTAAATGAATCATCTGTGTCATTCCAGTTCTCTGCATGAAGCCGCCTCAACATTAAGCACTACATCCATGGTGCCTCCTGACAGCCCATGGTTTCCTGACACCTCATTGCTGACTCTTTAGGCAGGTGGCTTTTGGAGGAAGAGTAGGATAAAACTGCCAAGTCTGGGGTAGGAGGGGTTGGGGATAAAAGTTGGATCCATTGCCATTCAAAGAAAAGAAAAAGTGTACTCTCCTTTTTCAAAAAAAAAAAAAAATCTTTTCAGACAGTCGACAGATATATGTCACTTGGTTTATATTTTTTGAAACATTCAATGCAAACCGCCATGCCAAAACTCCAGGATGAGTTAATTAAAGAGCTTTGAAGTAGTCTCCCACTGTCGTTCCTGAAACCAATTCAGGACGTCCTGCAATTCGATCAAGCCGCAACTCCAACCCCAGTGCCAGTTTCATATGTGGGCAAGCTGTGACTTGCATAAAAGTGTAGACATCTACAGAGCCCTACACTCAAACTACTGCCATGTGTTGCCATCTTGAAATTCTTCATAGCTTTTTTTTTTTTTTTTTTTTTGCGGGTCTGGGGATGGAACCCAGGGGCATTCTACCTCCGAGCTATACCCCCTGCCCTATTTTTTATTCTTTATTTTGAAACCAGTCTCACTGAGTTGCAGAGGACCTCACTAAGTAGCTGAGACTGTCCGCGAACCGCGATCCTCCAGGTCTCAGCCTCCCGAATGCTGGGATTACAAGCGTGCACCACCATGCCCAGCTCTTCATAGCTTTTGAAGAAGAGTCCCTGGGTTTTCATTCTGCATTAGGGCCACACATTGTACACCCAGGCCTACTTGACCAGTGAGGTGAATGATAAGACTGCCCAGGGATTCAGATTCTCCAAGGCCAGAGGCCATCAGATCATGAGAAGAGAGGCTTATTTACTTAACACACTACACTTCCATATAGCACTCACTGTGTACCAAATCCTAAATTTTTATTTGCTCATTTAAGTCTCATCATGCTAATATTATATTGTCCCCATTTTACAAGAGAGAAAGTTAAAGTGCCGAGAAGTTAAATAATTTGCTTAAAGTAACACAGCCAGAAAAGACAGAATTTGAACCTGGCTACAGAAGTTGAGCACCTGACCATCTAGGCCATCCTGGCCATTGCTTTGCTATGCCTCCTTTTAGTTAAAGAAAAGTGCCTTATTTGCTTATTAATAGAGCCCCGGAGGCACACATTATAGTCTTTGCCTTAAAGACCATTGCTTAATAGTCCAAACATACCAAGGATGATACTTTGATAAACTGCAGCTCTCTACATCAAGAGTCCCTGCTCTTTTTACCAAAGACACCTGGCACCTGTTAAATTAATATGAGATGGCTATAAGCATTAAGTAAAATACAGTCAATAACTTTGTACCCTGACAGAAATGTGAGTGCAGAAGGCCTGGTCTCTCTAAGCTGACTCCTGCACTGAGGACAGAGGGGAAGGGCTGGCCTTGGGCTTGATGACACCTTCCTCCATGATCCTGGTGCTTGCCAGGCTCAGATATTATCTCACACTTTCCTCAAAGGAGAGAGGCCAGGATGCATCAGCAAATGCCACCATGTTTGTCATTTCATTAGAAAGAGGAAGAAGCACATAGAAGATGTGTTTTTACAGACATAAGAGGTTGGAACTGGCAATGCAGAGTGATTTAGTCCTGGATTCTGAGAATTGGACAAGAAGCCTCCTGCTCACTCAGTCTGCAAGAGCCCTTCTGCTCTGGACTAACAGTCCTAAGAGGGATCCCCAGCAAGCCTATTGAGCCCACACTCTTCAGTTGTGACTAAAGATTGACACGATGCCCCACTGGGAAGGGCAGTGTGTTCACGTAAGGAAATACCAATCTCCCAGGTAAGCTTCTCTATTCTCCCCACCACATTCATCTCCTGAATCCTCCTTCTCTGAAAATGTAGGTGAAAAAAAAAAAACATGCAAAGAGAAAAAAAAATTGGGAGAAGTCAACCATCCCTAGAATTCCATCTAACCTAACAGAAAAGGGACAAAAGAAGATCTTCCTCCAGTTGGCCTGGCAGAGGACAAAATTTTCACTGCAAGGTCTGGTCCCTTATCTATGCTCCAATCCACTCTATTTTTCCTCTTCCCTCCACCTTAGAAAAATAATCCTACAGTGCATGCTCTGGGAAACAAAAAACGATGGAGGCGGGAGGGGGAATAATAGCACGGCATCTACTCAGGAGAACTAAAAAAAGAGTTTTCTTCCTCCCTTCTCCACCTTCTCCCATATTCAACCTCATGTAAACAGATGGGTTTAACAGAGTGACTCAGATGGTTGCAGAACGGCAGAGAGTGCTGGAGCGCAAACTGAGCTCATGCCTCACTCCATCCCCAGGTTTGCTTTCCTCAGCCCGGTGACACTGCTGACCTCTTCTGAGAGCTAGAGATCACCACGTGCCCTGGCGAGCACTTCAGAGCTCAACTTGGAAGGTGCTCAGTGGCCCTGATGGGGAGCAAATGTTGCATGAAGGCTGAAAGGTTGTGGCACCACCACCCCCCGATTACTTTGAGCTTTATCATTCCTGGATATCATACCTTAGACACCGGTGTGATACCCAGAAGCAGAGCATCAGGACAAAGCATGAAATATCAGAACTTGTCAAAAGACTCAAGGTCGTTGCATACGCAGGGCTGACTTCCGGCCTCTGTGACTCACAGATAGCTTGGATGAACTTGAAGCACCTTCAGAGGTGGATGGATGACTGTCACCTCGCGGGCCAAATAAAAGAGAAGGGGAAGAAAAGCGAAGAGGAAAGGGTTGGTCTGAGAAGCAGCAAGATGTTCAAGGACAATTTGTTCGGTCATACCACAAAAAGAGAAGACAGGAATAACATTCGAATGATAACAAATATATATATATATGTGGTACTGGGGTTTCTGGAAACACTTCTGCCTCGGGTTACACTCCCAGACCTATTTTTTATACTTATTTTTATTTGGAAACAGGGTCTCGTAAGCCAGCGCGGCTGGCTTCGAACCTGCGCGATCCTCCTGTCTCTGCCTCCCAAGCGCGGGGATTACAAGCGTGCACCACCACACCCGCATGATAACAAATATTTTGTTGAGTGATTTCTGAAAAATAATCAACATTCATTAATTCAATACATACTGTCTCTTTCTGTGCCGAGTAAGCTCTAGGGACCCCAAACTCGTAAGATGAGATCCCTGCCTCAAAGAGCTTACTGTCAACATCGTGGGAATGGCGAAGGTCGACACAAAGTGCACCACCCCTTCAATGTCCCCTGCTCGCACCCATGCCAACCAGCGACCATTCACTCCTCCCACTGGTCCAGCATGCAGCCTCAGCATACAACGCCCAAATCATCACTCTGCCACCGGGTAGTCAGAGCTGCTGGTCCCCAAATTACTCAAATGTTTCTTTATACCAGGTGGACATGAACCGGATGTGTCTCTCTGTAATAATGATCATGACAACTATTACATTGGCAGCTGATGTACTTTAGGACCCCATTATATGTCAGAAGCTATTGAAAGAGCTTTAAAGGTGTTACTATCTCTGTCAATCCTATCCCTCTAAAGTGGTTGGTTAACAGAAATCTTTTGTGGTCCATGAACACTCATTTAAAAGAAATGGGAATAAACTCCAGTCTGAGGAAATTAGGTGTCCTTCAGAGAAATTTTCCACGGGTGATGGATGTTTCACATTAGTGATAACGAGAGGGCTGGTGAGATCCTCTGCCCAGGATGTCTTCAGAATTAGGATAGATTCTCGCCCCACTGTAATGAGAAGTGCAAACCTATCTGAATGAAGGAGGACACGCCAGATGACCTTTCTGTGTCCTTTTTATTTCTGAGAGTCTATCATTTGTGATGCTCCAGAAGCAAATTTTTTTTTTTGCTAAAGTCTATAGTAAATTGTCTTCATTAAATTGTCTCCATCTCCACTTAGCACAGATAACAAATTAGCAAGTGAGGATAAGTAATTTGCAAAATCATATTTTTAAACTTCTAATAATTGCATATCTATATTCTATGCTGAAGCACAAACCTTATTACAGAATTGCTTTCAGAATTATCCCAAAGCAAGCACTAGACATGTTGCAAAGGTTGAATCCTAGACACTAAAACAAGCGAGTCACTGTAACTTGTATGAATAAATGAATTTGTGTGGAAACACCTTGTGTTAGGATGCATGTGATTTCATGAGCGCTTAATACTTGTGGACGCAAAGTGATTATGAAATGCCAATGATTTAAGGAAGTAATGAAAACAACAGTGACCTTTGAGTTTTTTATTTTGATAGTTCAAATTTTCCCTATCATTCAATAAAATATTATTTATGGTATACCTGATTTTAACAAGAAATTGCCTTACACTGCTTAATATAAAGTTATTTCTCAAAGAAGCTTCAGCTTTAAATAAAAGGCTATCCTATTTCTTAGGCTTTAAATAATGGCACCCCAACATTTATATGCCATTACATAGGGCCTTCTAGCCTTAAATCTGTTATCTAGCTAGGCGTAGGGGTACATATCTATAACCCTAGCTACTAGGGAGCCTGAGGCAAGATGAGAAATTTGAGACCAGTGCAGGCACTTTAATGAGACACTGTCTCAAAAAAAATTAAAAAGGGCTAGGAGCTGGGCGTGGTAGTGCATACCTGTAATCCCAGAACTTGAGAGGCTAACACAGGAGGATTGCAGGTTCAAGAAAAGCCTCAGCCACAAGGCGAGACTCTCAAGAACATAGTGAGACCCTATTTCAAAACAAAAAATGACAAAGGGATGGAAACTGGTAACTCAGAGGTAGAATGCCCCTGAATCTAATCCCCAGTACGAAAATATATATATATGGTACTGGGGTTCCTGGAAGCCCTTCTACCTCCAGGCTACACTCCCAGACCTATTTTATATTTTTATTTGAAAACAGGGTCTCTTAAACTAGCGAGACTGGCTTCAAACCTGTGCGATCCTCCTGTCTCCGCCTCCCAAGCCCGGGGACTACAAGCATGTGCCACCACGCCCGGCAAACAATATTTTTTTAAAGGCTGGGAATGTAGTTCAGTGGTAGAGCACCCCTGGGTTCAATCCCCAGTACTGCGAGAAAAAAAAAAAAGAAAATGAAAAAACTGTCATTTTATAGAGTGAAGTAAAGCCTATTGTGTTCTTGGTCCCTAATGCTGCCATTGCTCAGAGTAGGGATAACCAAGATCTTTCCAAATAAACCAGATTTCAAAGCACACACCAGCCACGGTGGAGGAAAGAAATGAGATATAGGAAAAAATCAAAACTAGGAAAGCAATTTACAAATTATCAAGATCATTATCAAAGCAGAACACATAGCAGCAGAAAAAAGTATGAAGAGTGGGTTTTTTTGTTTGTTTGTTTGTTTGTTTGTTTGTGTTTTTTGTTTTGTTTTATTACCAGGGATTGAACTCAGAAACATTATACCTCTGAGCTACATCCCCAGCTATGTTATTTTTTATTTTGAAACAGGGCCTGTCTGAGTTGGTGTACACTATCTTTGAACCTGCGATCCCCTTGTCCCAGCCACCCACATACTGGGATTAGGCATGAGCCGCCATTCCCTGCTCGACTTCTGTCTATTCAATAATAGAATTTTAAGTGCGATTTCTTCCTTTTCTTTTCCACAAAATTTTGGAAAAAAATGGGGGTTTTGGGGGGAAGCGAAAGTTTAGCTTATCACAAGTCCTAAGCACTACACCTCTTTAGAGACTTTACTCAGATCTCAGCAGTATGCCAACCATATCAAATGGATGCTCCCAGAGCCAGGCGTGGTGGCACATGCTTGTAATCCCAGCATTCGGGAGACTGAGACTGCAGTTCTCGGACAGCCTCAGCTACTTAGTAAGGCCCCCTGCAACTCAGTGAGACCCTGTTTCAAAATAAATAATATAAAATAGGGCAGGGGGATGTAGCTCGGAGGTTGAATGCCCCTGGGTTACATCCCCAGACCCGCCAAAAAAAAAAAAAAATGCTCCCACTTCAAAGAGAGCATTCCTGTGGCTGCATAGGTGGTGTCATATAACTAGTAGGCAAGAGAGGAGGACAGGCCCTGGGGTAAGCAGGAAGAGCAGGCACACCAGCAAGTTACCATGAGGGCAGGAGCCTCAGTCACCTCTCAAGTCCTGTCTGTCCCAACCACATGCTCTCTGTCATGTCGACCCACTTATTTCCCTCAGTTTATCAGACTCTGAATTTTCTTGTTCACATATTTGTTTACCTGGTTGCTACCCCCCACACACACAGTCCTCCTCCAGCCAGAATAAGCATTTCATGCAAGCAGAGACTATTCCACCCATTCCTCCCCTAGATAGCACTCACTGAATACACCTAGGTAGCACTCACTGAATACACCTAGGTAGCACTCACTGAATACACCTAGGTAGCACTCACTGAATACATAGGAAATGAAAAAGTGAGCAAACAAGGATGGATAACAAGTGTATTAGCTTTTGTTGCCGTGTGTCTCTGTCAACATTCTCACTGCTAGATCTGATCGGCCTGACCACGCACAACTTAGAGGAAGGAAGATTTATTTGCTTACAGTTTTTGGAGATTTAGAGCTTCAGTCCATGTTGGGCAGGTGTGTAGAGCTCAGGGCATGGCTGCAGAAAGCAAGAGAGGGAGAGAGCAGGGCCTTGTCCTCATATCACGGAAGCAGAGAGAGGGCAGGGGGAGGAGGAAAGTAACACAATCCCCAAGGCCAACCCAGGGACTCAAGCTTAGCAACCAAGCCCCACTTCCAACCTTGCTACCTTGTTTCTATGAGGGCTGGGGGTACGTTCTAAATCCAAACCATTGCATGATATGTGACTAAACACCTGAGAGGGTCAATTTAAAGGACAAAAGGTTGAGGGTTTGGGTTTTTGTTGTTGGTTTTTTTTTGTTGTTGTTTTTGCAGTGCTGGGAATTAAACCCAGGACCTGGTGCATGCTAGACAAGCCCTCTACCACTGAGCTACACCTCCACCTCAATAAAAGGCTTATTTTGGCTCCCGATTTCAGTGCATGAGCACATGGTTTCAAGACGGGCATCACATAGTGGCACAGGGCTGCAGCTGGGAAGCAGAGAGAGGGCAAGGGACAGGGATAATTCACCCTCCAAAGGTGTGTCTCCAAAGAACTAGGCTCACCTCCTACAATTCCTTTCACCTGCCAATAGCCCATAAAGTTACAAATCCATAGAAGGATTAATCCATTTGTGAGGTCTGGAGCTTCATGATCCAATCCCTAAGGCCCCCTCTGAACACTGCCACAATGGGGTCAAGCCTTTAGCACTCAGATCATAACAGAGGGAAGAGCTATTATCCCGGAAAATTGAGAGCAGGAATTGATCCAAGGAAGCCTGGGTATACAGTTCAGAACCAAAGATGACTTCAAGTGGGTGGGAAGCAGGAGGTACCTAAGGGGGCAATATCATGAGTCGCAGCAGCCTGGGCTCCTCACATTATACAATGTCTTTGAGAAACGCAAAGGAGAAATAGAAGCAACTTCTACCATCACAGAACCCACAGCCTAGTATGGAGACATTCTGTGAATCATCTGTTAAAAGAGGCAGAGCCAGGGATGGTGGCAAATGCCTGCAATCCCAGTTCTTATGAGCCTGAGACAGGAGGAGTGTAAATTTAAGGCCAGCCTCAGCAACTTAGAGAGACCCTGTTCCAAAAAATTAATTAAACCTGGGCATGATGGCGCACACCTGTAAATCCTCAGTAGTTGGGAGGCTGAGACAGGAGAATCACAGTTTCAAGACCAGCCTCAGCAATTTAGTGAGATCCTCAACAACCTAGAGAAACCCTGTTTCAAAAACACAACAAAAAAAATGGCCGAGCATTGTGGCACACGCTTGTAATCCTAGCATTTGAGAGGCTGAAACAGGAGGATCGCGGTTCAAGGATAGCCTCAGCTACTACTTAATGAGGCCCTTCACAACTCTGTGAGACTCTGTTTCAAAATAATGAATAAAGGAGCCGGGCGTGGTGGCACATGCTTGTAATCCCCGCACTTGGGAGGCTGAGACAGGAGGATCGCACAGGTTCGAAGCCAGCCTCAGCTACTTGGTGAGGCTCTCAGCAACTTAGTGAGACCCTGTTTCCAAATAAAATATAAAATGGGTCTGGGAGTATAGCCTGGAGGTAGAAAGCCTCTGGGTTCCACCCCAGTACCACCAAAAAAAAAAAAAATGCTTCTGGGTTCCATCCCATTACTGATAAAAAATAAAATAAAATAAAATAAAGTGCTAGGAGTGGAGCTCAGAGGATTATACCAGGATAGAAGTATAAGCATAGTGTGGACAATATAGAAGTTAGGTGTGGAGATCTCAGAGGGCTTCGCAAAGGATGCAACATACATACTGAACACTTTCTGAGAAGCCCAGAAAGAAAAGAAAGTACCCAACTCGAAGGGTACCATGGTTAAAGACACCAGAATGCCCAGCCGGCCCCAGAACAGCAACTACTTCACAGAATTCAGGAGCCGCAGAGCGCTGGCTAGAGGGCATGGGACCTTGAAAGCCATGCACGGGAATCTCACTCGTACTCAGTGGAGTGAGTTCCTTGAAGAAGCCGGGCAGGATCCGACGGGAAGCTGACAAGGCATTCCTGGGGAAAAGGAAAACACTGGAAAAGGAGAAACTGTTCCCGAGTACTTGCTCTGTGATAAATACACAAGGAGATGGATGCGCCTGATCTTCATCAGCTTCACAACACCCACAAGGACGGGACAGTACTCTTGCTACCCATTTTATGGTTTGGAAATGGAGGCTTCAAAGCTGAATGTTTATTTTAATAATTTAGGCAAGCAATAATGAGAGTCTGAACTAGGACCTAATAAACTCAGAAGGAATGAAAAGAAAGGATGGTGTTTTAGAAAACTGCATCTTGTGTGCACTGTGTGCCATTATTTCCATTAGGACACATCCTATGGCAAGTGAGCCCCAAAAGCTATGTTTTCTTAAATAAGGAAAGGAAATTATTGGCTCAGGAATTGAAAACTCCAGTAGTAATTTCAAGTGTGGCCTGTTCAGTGACTCAAGCTGCAACGCCAAGACCCCACACACACTCCATCACACACTCCAGGATCTATCGGGCAAGCCGTCTGCAGGCACCTGGCCGGGAACAGGTGACTAAAGCTAAAAGGTTCGAGCCCCTGCCTGCAGGGGACGGGGCCGGAAGCTAGGAGGCAGAGCCCGGTGATTTCGAGAGGGGACCAGGTCTCTCGATCAGAGAGAAGCGAGTTCAGAGAGACAGAGAGACGGGCTCTCCCCCAACAGCCCCCCGCTGGTGGCTGACTCCCCACGAATAAAGACATCCATACCATCTATAATGGATCTCCATGTATATCTGTGCACCAGGGGGATCCGCCACATCTTTCAACAGCCTATCACCATGGGCTGGGAATGTAGCTTGAAGGTCGACTATTCCTAGGTTCAATCCCTAGTTCCAAAAGAATTAAAAACAGCCAGTCCTGCACAGAGAGTGACCCCTACCTTAGAGCAGTACTCTGTGCCCTTAGTAAGTGGCCAGAGCTGCAGCTTCCTTCCCATGTCCCTGGAGGAGGATATCAGTCTTGCAATGGGGTCCGTGCACACGGGGAAACCCTGAGGTTTGTTTTGTGACCTTTCTGGTAAATAGCCTTTTGGGATGCAGAGCCTTTGCCACTACAGAGCTCATAGTAAATATTTTTGTAAATGGTATTAGGCCTCAGCTCAGCATATCTATTGATGTCAAACACACACACACACACACACACACACACACACACACACACACACACATTCACAGAAAAAATTAATGAAAGCCTAAACACAATTAAATGTTGAAAAATTATATGTAATGATGCATTTGGAGAGCTAAAAGAAAACTCACAGGTCATCAAACAACTCTCTCCTTGTAAAGGAATAAAAAAAAAAGAAAATCTTGACAAGAAATAGATACAGCAGCATCATATTTGATGTGGGAAGGGATAGTGTACAAAATAGCAATTTTACTTTGGTGGTTTTAGTATTCAACAGAAAATGTGATCTGGTCACAGTTATATTAACAGACATCAAGAGGAGAGAATAGGGAGTTTGATTTGTGATGTGATGGTAAAACAAAGTTTATTTTCACTCTTTTCTCCCTGAAAAAATTATTGTACTCACTGGATTAAGTGGAAGAGAAACAGATAGTCTTAAGGGTTTTTAAATGTCCCAGGCACTGAAGCAGAAAATAAGAGCAAGACTTAAGTGAGTTAGAGATAGTAATATGGGTAGTTATAAAACAGGGAATGTAGCAGATGGAAAAACCCACAGTAGGTATCGCCCCGGCTTGAACAACCATAGTCATGGAAATGATAAAACAATACAATTCCAACGAGTTCAAATCCTCAAATAAATAGCTTCTGCCCAGCATTCTAAGGGAAAAGAATCAAAGAAAAGGTATAAGATCAGAAGTAAGAATTTCTCACCTTTATTCTAGATTTGGACCCACTTCCCCATTTTACTCTGCCAAGACTAATCCCTGACACGTGTGTGTGTGTGTGTGTGTATGTGTGTGTGTGTGTGTGTGTGTGTGTGTGTGTGTGTTGGAGCAGGAGGGACTGGGGATGGAACCCAGAGGAATTCCACTTCTAGGCTACCCCCCCACAAGCCCTATTTTATGTATATTTGGAAACAGGGTCTCACTAAGTTGATGATAGCCTCACTACGTTTCTGAGACTGTCCTCAAAGCTGCGATTCATTACAGCCTCCCAAGTACTGGGATTAAAGAGGTTCACCACCACAGCCCGCCCAACCCTTGACTTTTGAAGGAGCAATTTTCGGGGAGAGGGGGGGATTATAACATGTTTAGCTGCATTACTGGCCTCAACCACTAAGTGCCAGTAGCACTCCCATTGGTAACAATCAAAACAGTTCACTAGACTAGTCATATGGTTGAGGACCACTGATCTAGATGATTGACTTGTAAGAAGTAATATTCAGAATGATGGCATTGAGTCTCTGTCCTGTTGTGAACCTATTTCTTTGGTAAAGATTAAATAATGTTCCTCATGCCAGATGTGGTAGCTCACACCTATAATCCCAATACTTGGGAAGCTGAGACAGGGGGACTGCAGGTTCAGGACCAGCCTCAGCAATGTAGTGAGACTCTCAGCAACTTAATGATACTCTATTTCAAGATAAAAATAAAAGATATGGTGGTGTACACCTGTAATCCTAGTACCTGGGAGTCTGACACAGGAGGATCATAGGTTTGAGGACAGTTTCAACAAGTAGTGAGACTCTCATTAACCTAGAAAGACCCTGTTTTAAAATAAAAATTAAAATAGGGCTAGGGGTATAGTTTGACAATAGAATTCCCTGGGTTCAATCCCTCTTACCACACAAAAACTAATTAAAATAAGTTAGTCAAATAAAAAGGCTGGGCCAGGCATGGTGGCACACACTTGTAATCCCAGGAGGCTGAGACAGGAGGATTACATAGGTTCAAAGCCAGGCTCAGCTAAGTGAGGCTCTCAGCAACTTAGTGAGACCCTGTTTCCAAATAAAATATAAAAATAGGTCTGGGAATATAGCCCAGAGGTAGAAAAGCCCCTGGGTTCCACCCCCAGTACCAAAAAAAAAATGCAAATAAAAAGGCTGGGGGTGTAGCTCAGAGGTAGAATGCGCTGGGTCTATCCCCAATACCAAAAAGTAAATAAATAAATAAATTTCCTTTTTAAAGTCAGGTGTGGTGGCACATACTTGTAATCACAGTACTTGGAAGATTGAGACAGGTTTGCAGGTTGGCAGTTCCATAACTTAGTGAGATTCTGTTTCAAAATAAAAAAAAAAAATAAGATAGGGTTATGGGTATAATTCAGAGGTAGAATGTCCCTGGTTTCCATCTTCAGTACCATAAAAAATAATTTTTTTTCCTCTTTAAGAAGGATCTTAAAAACAAGGGTGAGGGAGCCAGGCATGGTGGTACACACTTGTAATCCCAGTACTTGGGAGGCTGAGACAGGAGGATCACAGGTTCAAAGCTGGCCTCGGAAACTTAGCGAGGCTCTCAGCAACCTAGGGAGAACTTGTTTCCACATAAGGAATAAAATGGGATTGGGGGTGTAGCTCAAAGGTAGCATGCCTCTGGGTTCAATCCCTAGTACAAAAAAATGGAAAAAAAAAAGGCAGGGTTAATATTGTTCACAGAGACTTTTAACTGCCAGGAATTAACACTACATGCTTTTTTAACATTCATTCAAGTATTTGTTAAATTATCTACATTATGCAAAAAGATTGCCTCACATTTCTAGTTAATTGAAAATTAACTAAACTATTTTCTTGAGCAAGAATTCCCAGTTCTAAATATTCCTTCATTTTTCTTAAACAACCTCTACTTATAATCTTCCTCTTGCCTGGAACCAAATAGGATTTGAATAAATTGATAAACTAAATAAATTAGTGAGACGTGGTGATGCACACCTGTAATCTCACCTACTCAGGAAGCTAAGGAAAAAGGTCAGCAAGTTCAAGGCCAGCCTGGGCAATTTGTCAAGGCTTTGACTAGAGAAATAAAAAGAGCTAGGGATGTAGCTCAGTGGTAGAGTGCTTACCTACCATGCATGAGGCCCTGGCTTTGACCCTCAGCACTACAAAAGAAAAAAAATGTTAAGTAACTAATAAACATAAGAACCCCATGCAAGAAGAGTTTTCTTTTAATATGACAAGTATTGAAATTAACAAATTCTATTTCTGTGCATATCAAATGAACCATTTAAGTTAAATCATATCTACTGTCAAAATATCTAGTAAGCCATTGGTTTTTGATATAAAGGATTAAGGGGTCATCTCAACTCAAGAAGTACCTGTAAGTCTCTGTTTGAGCACAAAAGTTGAAGGCCAGCCTGCTGCAAAATAGAAGACCCTGGCCAAAAAGAAAATAATGAGAAGAAGAGGAAAAAGAAAAAGAAGAAGAAGGAGAAGGAGAAGGAGAAGGAGAAGGAGAAGGAGAAGGAGAGGGAGAAGGAGAGGGAGAGGGAGAGGGAGAGGGAGAGGGAGAGGGAAGAGAAGGGGAGGAGGAGGAGGAGGAGGAGGAGGAGGAGGAGGAGGAGGAGGAGGAGGAGGAGGAGGAGAAGGAGAAGGAGAGGGGAGGAGGAGAAGGGGAGGAGGAGGAGGAGGAGGAAAAAAAGAAGAAGGAGAGGGGAGGAGGAGGAGGAGAAGGAGGAGGAGAGGGAGGGAGGTGAAGGAGAAGGGGAGGAGGAGGAGGAGGAGAGGGAGAGGGAGAAGGAGAAGGAGAAGGGGAGGAGGAGGAGGAGGAGAAGGAGGGAAGGAAGGAAAGTAAGTTCATGGGTAAGGGCTAACTGGGTGATGGGTGCATGTATGTCTCTACCATCTTGTATCCTATTAAGATATATTACTACACTGCACCAATAAAAAATTTTAAAAAGCCCATGGGGGAGCATTTGGCTCATTTTCTTCTGCTTTTCTTTAATCCTGATCACAGCTCTCATTAGAGCTTCTGCATTGGAGAATAAGGCTCAGGGGAAGTTTATCTTCCAGGCTAAGGTGGAAAGATGGGCAGAAGAGGTGTTATGGTTAATTACAGAATGTCCCCTGAAGAGCTCATGTATTAATATTCAAAGTTGAGTTCAATGTTAAGTCACGAGGGTTGTCATCTCTCCAGTGGATAAATTGTAAAGGATTTGCTGGGTGATAACCTACACATGTGGAGTGTATCTGGGGAAGGTGCGTCCCTGGGGGTGTGGCCATAGGGACTGTACTTTTTATCTTTGAATCCCTTTGCTTGCTCTCTCTTACTTCCAAGGCACCAAAATGTGAGAGCAGAGCACTTATTCTCTCCCTCTCTCTGCTTCCCCTTCCATGCCTTGAAATCTGCAGACTCAGCCTCACATGGACTGAACTCAAAAATCTCCCAAAACTGAGCAAATAAATCTTCCTTCCTCTAAGCTGTGTGGTCAGTTGTTTGGGATTGTAGCAGTATGAATGTTTATGGAGCCAGAAACGTAAGGCTATGAACTCTGTGTCATGCTAGTGCTGGCCCTGAGCTGGCTGTGTAGAATCCAAGTGCCTGCTGGGAATGTTCTGCTTACTGTGACTGTCTTTGGGAGCTTCTTACTTTCTTTTAAACTTGCTTGAAATTGCCCTGGGAAGTTCCCAGACACTGAAGCACTGAGAGAAATTGCATAAACAGCCTAAAAATTCTACTTTGTGGAAATGGAAAACTTTGCTCTTACTGAACAAGTAATCAACCATTATTCTCCAAAGAGCCATTTCCTCTTTGTGAGCATGAAAACCCATTTCAGAGTCTTCATAAATGTAACTGTTTTATAAATAAGCCACCATCAGAAGGACCATGCCACCACTACAGAGGGAAACAGCAAACCAATAAATCAGAGCCCTGCCAGTAGTAGGGCCATTCCATTAGCCTTGAGAAATTATCTAAGAAGAAATTAGGCTGCAATTTTTTTAATTGGGGGGGGGGAGCTGGAGGATTGAACCCAGGGCCTTATGCATGCTAAACCTGCACTCAACCACTGAGCCTAAGCTGCAATCAGAGAGGCTGAATAATTCCAGACCCAATAAGTAATCATCAAGAACAAGAACAAAACCATCAAGAACAACAACAAAAAATCAAGCTGATTTAATTTTGTGAGGAAACATCTTGCTTTAACAAGATTAAAGTAGACTCTTTATCTAAATGATCCAGGATGCAAAGAGTTAAAATGAAGTTAGGTGCCATTTTTGCAAAAGATAATAGCAACACAATATAGAATCCTAGAGCTATAATTATAGAAGAGATCTGGAGCCTGTAGCTAGTCCCCATTAAAAGCAGGTGGTAATGCCTTTTCATCTTTTCTGAGCCAGAGATGTCTTTTAGAATCTGATGAAAATGTAGATGGTTAAAAATCTAATCTTGAGCCAGGCATTATGGTACAAGCCTGTAATCTCAATACTTGGGAAGCTGAGACAGAAGGATTACAGGTTGGAGGCCAGCCCCAACAACTTAGGGAGGCTCACAGCAATTTAATAACACTCTGCTTCCAAATAAAAAATAAAATAGGGCTGAGGGTGTAGCTGAGAAGTAGAATCCTCCTGAGTTCAATCCTGCAAAAAAAAAAAAAAATCCAGTTTTGAGATCTCTTATACAGCAAGGTGACTGCTAAGAGATCTTAAATGTTCTCACAACAAAAAAAGGTAAGTATGATTTAAGTAGTTTACAATATATGCATGTATCAAACATCAAGTTGTACACTATAAAAACACATAATTTTAATTTGTCAACTATACCTTAGTAAAAATGTGTAAATATTAAAAAAATCAAGTCCATGAGTTAGGTGGCCTGAGTTTGAGTTTTCAGCCACCTTTTCTAATTATATTAGTAACTATTTAGCCAGGTGGAGGCACAAGCCTGTAACCCCAGTACTTGGGAGGCTGAGACAGGAGAATTCCAAGTTTGAGACCAACCTCAGCATCATATATACTATTTCTTTCTTTCTTCTTCTTCTTTTTTTTTTTTTGTGGTACTGGGGATGGAACCCAGGGACATTCTAACTCCAAGCAACACCCCCAGCCCTATTTTTATTTTTTAATTTGAAGCAAGGTCTTGCTAAGTTCCTGACAGCTTCACTAAGTTGCTGAGGCTGGCTGCAAATCTGCAGTCCTTCTGTCTCTGCCTCACAAGTACTGGAATTACAGGAATATTCTCTTGCCCAGCTCAAAAGTTTTAATAATATTTACTCTTACTATATCAGCATCATAATTAGATATAAAATGTCCTCTAAAGAGTTCATTTATTAGCGCTGAGCGTGGTGGCACACGTTTGTAATCCCCGCGTTTGGGAGGTGGAGACAGGAGGATCACTCAGGTTCGAAGCCAGCCGCACTGGCTTAAGAGACCCTGTTTCCAAATAAAATATAAAATAGGTCTGAGAGTGTACCCCAGAGGTAGAAGGGTTCTATCTCCAGTACCACCTAAAAAAAGAGTTTATTTATTAATATCAGGGTTGATATAGTTCAGTCATGAGAGATGTAATCCCAGTAGTGGATAAATCCATGGTAATGGATTACAGTGGATTCATTTAGGTAGAGGCCCAGGCCAGAAGGGTGTGGCTGGAGAAGCTGGGTTCCTGGGAGTGCTGCCTATAGGATTACAAATGGTTTCTCTTTTCCTCGCTCCCTGTCTTGCTTCCTATCTCCATGATTTGAGGAGCACAGCCCATGTGCTCTCCCTTTCTCTGCTTCCTACCGTCATAACCTGAGATCTGTGGTCCCTGGCCTCACATAGATGGAAACGAAAACCATAAAAGAAAACTCTTTCCTCTAAGTTATGTGGACTATCTATTAGTGATATCTATAAGAATGCTGACCAGAATATTGAAATTGATTTTTCTATATTATTTCCTTCTTTTTAACCCAAGGGCATTCTGCCTTTAAGCTACTGTGGAAGCAGAAGAGACTCCATTTTGTCTCTCCTGACATTCATTATCGTGTAACTAAATCCCCTTAAGCCCTCCCTCCTGTTTTAAACTGATAATCTAAAGTTTAACCTAGTACCTCTAGGAATGATCTAGCTTAATTGCAGCTAGGGGACCACTCCACTGCCCAAAGCAAATGGTTTATCTCAGCTACCTAAAATTCCTGTTTTGTGGGATTCCTCCCACAACAAGTCCTCCACCCTCTGACCTTGGGTGGAGCTTAGGCCTCACTCAGCACTTGACCACAGAGATATGCTAACTTGCAAATTTCTGCTTCTGTACACCTGCTTGCTTAATAGACGGCTCACCCCCTCTGGTTTTCTCCCTTATAAGCCCCTAATGCTAGCGAATCAGCGCGCCCCTCTATTCTGATTTCTAGACTGAGGGCTCCGCCCCTGGCCAGCTAATAAAGGCTTCAGTTGGCAAATTCCCTTGGACTCTCAAGTCTCTCATTTCTCACTAACTCTGCATATAACACTACACCCAAGCCCTTTGCATTATTTTGAAATAGAGTCCTGTTAGCTAGGCATGGTGGCGCATGCTTCTAATCCCCACGCTTGGGAGGCTGAGACAGGAGGATCACGCAGGTTCAAAGCCAGCCTCAGCTACTTAGTGAGGCTCTCAGCGACATAGTGAGACCCTGTTTCCAAATAAAATATAAAATAGGTCTGGGAGTATAGCCCGGAGGTAGAAAGCCTCTGGGTTCCACACCCAGTACCACCAAAAAAGAAAAGAAAAGAAAAGAAAGAGAGTCCTGTTGGGGAGACTGGCCTTCAATCTGAAATCCTCCTGTCTCAGCCCCCCCCCCAAAGAACTCAGATTACTGGGTGTGCACCACCATATCTAGCTTTTATTTCATATTTTTAAAAATTTTACATACCCATTAAATTTATTTCAGGAACTCCTAAGGAGAAGAATGCTGAAGTTTAAAATAACCCTAGAAACAAGTTGGAGCCTTAAAGTACTTGATAAAAGGCTAAACACCAGGATAACTAAAAACAACATGAAAAAAAAAACTATTTTAGTTATTTGAAATTTGCTATTACTTAGGACCTTCTTTGTTTTCCTTCAACCAGAAAGAGCTACAGTCTCCTCTGAAGTCTCATATACTTGTTTCCTAAATCAGCCAAATTTATTCCCCAGCTCTTTCATAGACTCCTGGGAATAAAGAAACTGTATTTTATGTGATAATTAAGATGTGAGAAAAAGGGCTCTGAATTTGAAGTTAGAGAATCTAAGTTTAAAGTTAGTTCTTCCATTTGAAAGCTGAGTAATTTTGAGTAGGTCCCTCGATAGCACAGAGCCACAGTGCCTCCATCTACAAACTTTAGGATAATATCCATCACAAAAATCAACTAGAGCAGAGCATGGTGGTGCACTCTTGTAATCCCAGTACTTGAAAAGCTGACACACAAGGATCACAGGTTCAAGGCCAGCCTCAGCAACTTAGACCCTTGGCAACTTTAGGAGACCCTGTTTCAAAAAAAAAAAGTGCTGGGGGTATAGTTCAGAAGTAGAATGCCACCAAGTTTGATGGTGCACACTTGTAATCCCAGTACTTGGGAGGCTAAGACAAGAGGATCCAGGTTCGAAGGTAGCCTCAGCAACTTAGTGAGGCCCTGTTTCCAAATAAAATATATTAGGTTTAGGGATGTAGCCCAAAGGTAGAAGGCCTCTGGGTTCCATCCTCAGTACCAAAAAAAAAAAAAAAAAAAAAGTAGAATTCCCTGGGTTCAGTCACCAACTGGAATTTCCAGTTTCAGCTCCAACAAGCAAAGCAAAGAGCTTGGACATTGTCCCTCCTGTCTTCATAACAAGTAAAAAGTAGAAAAGACAGAAACTCAGTGAATTTTTTTAGCTCACCAGATAATCGAGGTCATGAGGCAAACTTCTACCTCAAATCTAGAGAGACAGATTCTCACTTTATGCACGTTTTGTGTCCAGGTATGAAATCTATCCTACAGTGGTTGCCATTTCTGTTTTCTATATGAGCTACACAAAAAATTGGAAAATTAAAATTAAAAACAAAGTATTACTGTTTACAAAAAAGAAATCTTCCATCTGGGCATGATGACACATGCTTATATATCCAGTACTGGGGAGGCTGAAACAGAAGGATTGTAGGTACTGTTACGGTTTGGAGAGAGTATGGTTGTGGGGAAACTGTTCCCAGGGAACCTCTACGAGGGTCCCGGACACACTTTCCCCCAACCCATAACAAAACCCAAAATGACCAAAAACAGAAAAACCACGGGTTCATGTCCTAAGCTAAGAATATATATGCATAGCTTGGACAGTTGCTGAAGATTTAAAGAAATGTATTAAAAAGATAGAAATACAGAAAATATAAATACAGAAAATAGTTACAGCCCCATCCCAAAATGGCATGAGGGGGGAAGATGGCCCAGGCCAACTCACCACTCCCCAGATACAGCACGTGGACCGGAATTTTTATACCCATGACCTCCATCTTGTTTATATAATTTTGACATGGTAAACGCCCCTGTAAGGTACCTCCCCTTATCCTGTAAGGTACCTCCCCCAGCAAGGTGTGGCAAAGTGTCTCCTTTCATGAAGGAAACCATCTTAGCTGGCTTATCATGTAGATCTGTCTTTAGATAGAGAAAGGCCTAGTTCTCCTCTCCTATTGACTTGTTAATTACTTTTAGCTATGTTAATTTACATTGGAATAGTTGCCTGCTTTTAGGCAGAAACCAAGTCCTTGCACAGATTTTCCCCTCACCCAATTTTTGAAATATTAATAATCATAGCTTTCTCAAATCTTCCTAGGCCATTCCCAATACTGGTACAGGTACCATGTCAGCAGCAGCAACTTAGTGAGGCTTTCAGCAACTCAGTGAGATCCTGTTTCCAAACAAAAAATGTTATGGTTTGGGGAAACTGTCCCCGGGGACCCCTGTTAGGGTTCCGGAACAATTTCCCTCAAACCACAAAAAAACACACAAAAAAGATAAAAAGATTAAAAGTGCAGGTTCTTGTCCTGAGCTAGGGATAAATACACATTAGCCCGGACTCTTGCTGAAGATTTAAAGAAGTTTATTAAAAAGATAGAAATACAGAAGATAATTACAGCCTCATGTTAGGGCTAACATAAGGGGATGGTTCGAGCGAATCACTGAGATACAAAACACAGAACAGACTTTTTATACAAGACACCCTCCATCTTGTTCACGTAATTCTGATATAGTAAAAACCCTGTAAGGCACCTCCCCTTACTTTCCCTCCAAGGTGTACTTTCCCACCTAGGTGTCTCTTTTCAGGAAGGTCATGGTCAAAGATCAATCCCCTCCTCCCATCCCAGCTACATTATCCAATTATTATGTAAACCTGTCTTTAGAATAAGGATGAGGAAGTCCTAGTTCCCCTCTCCTATGGACTTGCTAATTACCTTTAGCTAGGTTAATTTACATTGGAAGAGTTGACTGCTTTTTTGGGCAGAAACCACGTCCTTTCACCAATTTTTGAAATACGATAATCAGAGCTTTCTCAAATCTTCCTAGGCCATAACCAATACTGGTACAAAAAATAAAATAGAACCAGGTATGGTGGCACATGCTTGTAATCCCAGTACTCGGGAGGCTGACACAGGAGGATTGCATATTCACAGCCAGCCTCAGCTACTTAAGCCCTTCACTACTTAGTGAGACCCTGTTTCAAAATAAAAAATAAAAAATTAGGCTGGGGGTATAGCTTGGAGGTAGAATACCCCTGGGTTCATCTTCAGCACGACACAAAATAAATAAATAAGTAAATAAACAAACAAATAAATAAAATAGGGCAGAGGATATAATTTGAAGGTAGAACACTCTGGGTTCAAGCCACAGTCTCTCTCTCTCTCTCTCTCTCTCTCTCTCTCTCTCTCTCTCTCTCTCTCTCTCTTTCTCTCTCAGTCTTCCATTAAGAATTTCCTATCTCTTCCTATCTGCAATGCTCCTTTCTGTTCACCCCTCCATGCTCTGCAGGGCCCAGACTTTGAAACCCAAAAAACATTCACTTCCTGTGAAGTTATGTGGAAGCAGGAGATAAACAGGAAACGTAACAGACTATAAATAATGCAGAAAAAGATCTGGACAGCAGTGGTGGGGAAGGAGGAGTGGGAGTAGGATGAGATGTATGTATGTATGAGCTTATATATGTATGTTTTTATCACATTGAACCTCACTATGATGTATAATTGCAATACACTAATAAAACAACAACAATAATAATAATAATTTTTTTTTTTTGCGGGTCTGGGAATGGAACCCAGAGGCATTTGACCTCCGAGCTACACCCCCTGCCCAATTTTTATTCTTTATTTTGAAACAGGGACTGAGTTCCACAGGGCCTCACTAAGTAGCTGAGGCTGTCTGCAAACCGCGATCTTCCCGTCTCAGCCTCCCAAATGCTGGGATTACAAGCGTGCGCCACCAAACCCCGGCTTATTATTATTATTATTATTATTATTATTATTATTATTATTGAAATCATACCCAATAACAAAATAAATTAATACAGCTTTAGCTTTCATATGTCTTACTACAAGGAATTGGGAGAACAATAGCTCATGCCCCACAAAATCTGGACCTTCTCTGGGCCTTTTTTATATGACACAAACACTCCTCAGCCTGGGGACCACTGGCATCTTTAGAGCCATGCTCTACCGCAGCTCCCTGGCCTGTCCAAAGGGGAATATTAGCAAGGAACAGACTCAGTTCTTTTCTCTGGTTTCCCTGTGGGTTAGCTTACCATTACTTTAACAAATACCTGAAATAATTAGCTTATAAGAAAAAAAAAAGTTTCCTTTGACTCACAGTCTATGACCATTTGACTCTGCTGCTTTTGTGTCTGTGTGGAGCCAGCACAGCCCAGCCAGAGCAACTGCTCATCTGTGGCTGGAAAGCAAAAGAGAGGAAGGGGAAGGGCTGGTTCGACTACCCCGTAGCCCCCACCTACAAAGGATTCCACCTCTCAAGAGCAGTACTCTGGGGACCAAGTTTTTAACATATGAGTCTTTGGGGAACATTTAACACCTAAACTATGGCTCTCTAAAATGAGCCCAGTGATGTGTACTGATTCTTAACAAACTGTAATAATTCTTTTTTTTCCTTCCCACGGTACTGGGTGTTACGGTGAAATATGTTACAGTGTGGGAATGTTATGGGTGTGGGGAAACTGTTCCCGGGAACCCCTGTTAGGGTCCCGGACACAATTTCCCTCAAACCACAACAAAACCCAAAACAACCAAAAATAGAAAAACCGCGGGTTCTTGTCCTGAGCTAAGGGTAAAAACATGTTAGCTCAGACTCTTGCTGTAGATTTAAAGAAGTTTATTAAAAAGATAGAAATACAGATGACAGTTAAAGCCCCATGCCATTCAGAAATGGCATGGGGGGAGGGGGGGATTTGAGCGAATACACCCAAAGGAACACACGTGGGCCAGAATTTTTTTATACCCATGACCTCCATCTTGTTTACATAATTCTGACGTGGTAAAGGTCCCTGTAAGGTTCCTCCCCTTACCCTGTAAGGTACCTCCCCCAGCAAGGTGAGGCAAGGTACCTCCTTTCATGAAGGTCTATCCTAGCTGGATTATTACGTAGATCTGTCTTTAGAAAGAGGAAGCCCTAGCTCCCCTCTCCTATTGATTTGCTAATTACTTTTAGCTAAGTCAATCTAAGTTTCAATAGCTGTTTGCTTCCTGACCAAAGCCAAGCCTTTCTCTCTCTAGGTCTGCCATTTTGACACAACTATTTCTGAAATGTATCTATTAATAATCAGAGCTTTCTCAAATCTTCCTAAGCCATTCCCAATACTGGTACACTGGGGATTGAACCCCGGGAAATCTACCTCCAAGCTACACCCCAGCCCTACTTTTTACTCTTTATTTTGAAACAGGATCTCACTAAGTTATGGGGAAGGGGTCTCACTAAGTAGCTGAGGCTGTCTGCGAACCTGTGATCCTCCTATTTCAGCCTCTCAAATGCTGGGATTACAAACATGCACCACCATGCTCAGCTAAACTAATAATTTTTGAACATACAATTTTAAATGTTAAGCCTAATTAAAGCAAGAATGTCACTACTTTTCATTTTGTGTGTTAATGGGAATACATACGGGAACTGCAAGTAATGACTTTCATTAGAAGAACAAAATTAGCATTTATGGGTTCTAATTAAATTTTGGCTTTCTGGTATGATGGGTTTTTTTATTTCACTAAAAAGAGAGAACCTTTAATTTAGAGGAGGAAATAATAAAATGCCCAAATAATTATAAGGAAATTGGATGTTTTATGTTTCATAGTCTCTGATTTTTCCCCTGCTTACCCAGAGTTCCATGAGCTACAGGAAACCCAGAGTCACCAGTGAGACAAAATAAGGTAAAAGTAAATCACCAATGTGAGTATGCTACCCAAAGAATAAATACTTCTTTTATTTTTTTAATATTTATTTATTGCGGTATTGGGAATGGAACTAAGGAACATTCTACCCCTGAGCGACACTGCCAGCCCTATTTTTTTATTCTTTATTTTGGAACAGGGTCTCACTGAGTTGCAAAGGGCTTCACTAAGTAGCTGAGCCTGACTTCGAACCTGCATAATCCTCCTGTCTCAGCCTCCCGAAGGCTGGGATTACAATTTTACAAGAGTGTGCCATCACACCCGGAGTTAAATACTTCTTTTAAGTGTCGGTTGTTGCCAGGAGTGATGGCACATGCCTGTAATCCCAATACTTGGGAGGCTGAGACAGGTGGCACATGCCTATAATCCCAGTGTTTGATAGGTTGAGACAGGAGTCAGAGGTAGAATTTCCCTGTTTGAGGTTAACCTCAGCAACCTAGCAAGACCCTGTTTTCAAATTTAAAAAATAAAAATAAAAAGGGCTAGGGGTATGGATCAGAGGTAGAATGCCCCTGGGTTCTATCTCTAGTGCAAAAGTAAAAAAATAAATATCAGTTGTTATTATTGTTGCCGCTATTTTGGTAATATTACTAACTCTTGGGACTCGAGTCTGTATGAAGCCCAGAATATTAAATGCATAAAACTGAAAATTTTTTCCACCTCCAGTTCTTCCAGGGTTATGACTATCAGAAGTTATTCAAAGCCTTTCAAGATCAAAATAAAAAGTGTTTTCATGTGGGATGGATGGTTAAAATAATAAAAAGGAGGCTGGGGTATAGCTCAGTGATATAACACTTGCCTAGCAGGCACAGCCCTGAGTTTGATCCCCAGCAATGCAGAAATAAATATATAAACAAACAAATAATAAAAGGCACCAGGCACAGTAGAATTTCACCTGGACCTTGTATGGCATAATCACATAAAAAACGAGGCTTTATTTTCCTCCAAAACACTGGGGGGAAAAATGTCTACAACTGCTTGGTTACTGTGGAGGGAAGCTGTCTCCTTCTATTTTGGTGGACCTGCAGCTTTCTCTCCTTAATTAGAGTCTCCATATTGTCTGGCCATCTGCTTCTGGTCCTGCCCAAGTTGTGGTAATGGAAGGGGTATACTATGATCTCATCCATTCAGTGGGAGGATAAATTCCACTTTTCTCTGACCAGGATGAAATGCCTTTAAAGAAGACTCCTGGGTTCCATGGTGTTTCCTGTGTAAGAGCTGGATATACCCCATGACTGCAGAGGTCCCAGGCTTTCCTGCTTGACCGTTTCACAGTCAGTTAGTGTGAAGATGCCATTTGCAGAACATATTCTCCCTACCTTCTGAACCACTGTCCTTATGTTGTCTTCTACTTAATTTGTCAGTTGAGAGAAATCTCTGTCTTTTCTCCAGGTATATCTTCCTTCTTTTAAATGGAGTCATTTTGGCTATTAGTTACAATTCTTCTTGGGTGGTTACCAGCCTAGGCTAATTCTTTGACCCCAGCTTCTCAGTTTTATACATTTGGTCAAACACTGGTACATTGTCTGCAAAGATGGCTTCCAACAATTCCTCTTATTTATACACAAGTAGTCCACCTCCCATCCCATCATCAAGAGATGATGCCTAGCCAGGTGTGGTGGCACATGCCTATAGTCCCAGTACTTGAGAGTCTGAGAGAGGATTGCAGGTTCCAGGATAGCCTCAGCAACTTAGAAAGACCCTCAGAAACCTAGTGAGACCCTGCTTCTAAATAAAAAAGTAGCTCAGAGTAGAATGTCCCTGAATTGTTCAATCCCCAGTCACAAAGAAAGGGAGAGAGAGAGAGAGAGAGAATGCCTGCTTGTCCATCGCAGAATCTGGGATAGCATCATGGCTTGCCTTGACTACAGGCCTGGGAGGAAACAATACTGTGCTGCTCTGGGTCCAAGCCCTGTGAGGTCTGACGGTGTCTGCTTCTGCTATTGTGGAGTCTGGATTCCATGGAAAGAAGTCTACTGTATCCTACTCAAAAGAGAGGCTATAAATACAGGTTCTGGAGGAGGTAGCATGTGAAAGGAGAGGCCAAATGGAGAAAACCAAGGATTCCAACATATACATGAGTCTAGCCAACACCATGAGTAAAGAGATCCAACCAGTCCAGTCTCTTGAGCCATCCCTGCCCATGTACCAGACATGTGACTGAGGGCATCTTAGGTCCTCCAGCCCTAGAGGGCTATCCCCAGCCAGCACCTTGGGGAGCAGAGAGGTCTTTCCACCAAGATATTCCTGAGCTCCTGACCTTGAGATTTGTAAACAGAGATGGAAGCTCCCAAGTTTGGGGATAGTTTGTTACATACTATTATAAACCATTGTAATAATAACCTCCAAAATGATTCTATCCTGTGTCTAGGTCCCCATCACAATGTGATGCTGCCATATCTGCCATCAAGAGGTAGGGACTTCTGACTTCCTGTGACCATAAGAATGTAGCAGAAGAAACTGTGCAAGTCTACCTTGCTGGAAGAAACACAGCTGAAATTAGTGGTGGATAAGGGGCCACATGGAGAGTCAAAGAATGCCTGCTGACAGCTCCATTGGACAGTGTGACATGTGGTACATTCCATCTGACATGTAAGGTCATTTATTATTATTATTATTATTATTATTATTATTATTATTATTTCATTTTGGTGGTACAGTGGATGGAATCCAAGAGCATTCTACCTCTGAGCTATACCTCCAGCTCCATTTTATTTTTATTTGGAAACAGGATCTCACTAAATTGCAGGGGTCCTTACTAAGTTGTTGAGGCTGACCTTGAACCTGTAATTGTCCTGTCTCAGCCTCCCAAGTACTGAGACTACCAGCACATGGCACCATGCCTGGCTAAGTACGGCCATCTTGAAGGGTCTGACAGCAAATGACTGTGGATACATGAGTAAACCCGAGCAAGGCCACCCAGACTGCTGACTGTGAGAGATGACTGTTGTTGTTGGTGGTGGGGTGTGTGTGTGTGTGTGTGTGTGTGTGTGTGTGTGTGTGTGTGTTGGGGACTGACCTTGGGCAGTCTCCAAGCTACACACCCAGCCCTTTTTAGTTTTTTGTTTGGAAATAGGGTCTTGCTATGTTGCTGAAGCTGTCCTCGTACCTGCAATCCTCCGGTCTCAGCCTCCCAAGTACTGGAACCACAAGCATATACCACTACACTCGGCAACTGTTGTTCTTTTAAGTCACCAAGTGCTGGGGTGACATTCTACTCAGCAAAAGGCAACAGAAAAATGTGCTCACCTATCTGACTCCCAGCTAGTTGACCTGGTCTGGCTCCCTCAGTCTTCCCCACCCTGACTCTAAGCCTTAAGATGCAGACAACCTCCTGGCTCCATTTGAGAGTGGGAGTATAGGACAATGTCAGGTCCCGAGGCTCTAGAAGTGATTTGCCTGGAGCTACTCAGGGCTCTCCCAACGACAAGATGAGCAACATACACAAGTCTCCCCATTTGTAAAGTTGGGATAATAATAGCAAGTACCTCTCTGGGTTGTTGCAAGCATTCAATGAAATAATCTACATAATATAGACTCAGTAAATGTTAGACAGCCTTATTTTTCAAAGGCATGAGATGGGTTTTTATGGAAAGCCTTTGCAAGTTTTTAAATGAAGTCATATCCTTTGAAGATCTTTTTATAAAATGAAACTGAGAATGAAAAGCCCACATTCCATAGTCCTCCAAACCTGCTGCAGTGAGTTGTCATGGTAGTACTGGAAGGATTATAGAGGAAATGGTATAGGGCATTTTTTATGGAGTAGATCTGTAGGAGGGAATACTTCTAAATGATAATTTAAAATAGTTTTAAGCAAAGCTTTAATTTTTTTTTAATTCCAGTTACTTTTTAGACTAGGATTCTTAATACTTCATCTGGATGCACTGGCATGTACCTGGAATCTCAGCTACTCAAGAGGCTGAGGCAGGAGGATTGCAAGTTTGAGTCTCAAAATAAAAAGAAGTTAGATGTGGTGTACTATACCTGTAATCTTAGTACTTGGGAGGCTGAGACAGGAGAATTACAGGTTCCAGGCCAGCCTCAGCAAATACTGAGGCCCTCAGCAACTTAACGAGACCCTGTTTCAAGAAATAAAAAGGGGATTGGGGGGAGTTAGAGAGTGGAGCTTGGAGGTAAAATGCTCCTGAGTTCCATTCTTAATACCATCAAAAACAAATAAACAATAACAAAACCACTGGATCCAGGCACAGTGGCACTTGCCTGTAATCCCAGTACTGGGAAGACTGAAACAGGAGAATTACAGGTTCAAGGACAACCTCAGCAAGTAGTGAGACTCTCATCAAGCTAGAGAGACTCTGTTTCAAAATAAAAATAAAATAGGCCTGGGGTGTGGCTCAGAGGTATAATGCCTCTGGATTCGGTCCCCAGTAACACACCACACACACACACACACACACACACACACACACACCAGTGGAATTGAGTTTCCTGGAAAAGTAAGAGGATCCATCGAGGTGCTAAGGCAGTATGTAAGTAGAAGTACAGACAAAGAATTAGGCAGTTTCTTCAGTCATTGAAAGGAAAATAAGAAAATAATCACTGAACACTAAAAATTTAATGAAAAGAAATATCTGTGCAGTATGAATTTCAAAATTGTCAAGATGGTAAATTCCAGTGAAGTATTCTCTTTAATCAGAACAAATTAGATGAGAATTCTCTAGAGCCAGAGAACATACCACAATTTTGGAAATTAAATCAGCACAGAAAATACTTTTTAGTATTTTTACTCAGTTCAGGCTGCTATAGCAACAGACCATAGACTGGGAGGCTTAAACAACAGAAATTAATTGCTAACAGTTCTGGAGGTTGAGAAATCCAAGACCAAGGGCCAAAAGATCTAGTTCCTTGTGAAAGCCAACTTTTGGTTTGCAGATGGACCCTTTCTTGCTGTATTCTTAACATGGGGAAAAACAGAGATAAACAGAACAATGTAAGGTAATATCTCTCTCTCTCTCTCTCTCTCTCTCTCTCTCTCTCTCTCTCTCTCTCTCTCTCTCTCTCTCTCTCTCTCTCTCAGTACTGGGGATTGAATCCAGAAGAGGCTTTCTACCTCCAAGCTACACTCCAGCCCAATATTATATCTTATTTGGAAACAGGGTCTCACTAGATTGCTGAGAGCCTCGCTAAGTTGCCGAAGCTGGATTTGAATTTGTGATCCTCCTGTCTCAGCCTCTTAAGTACTGAGATTACAAGCGTTTGCCACCACACACCCCCAGCCCTGTTTTTTTTTTTTTTTCTTTTTTCTTTATTTTGAAACAGGCTCTTACTGAGTTGCAAAGGACCTCACTAGCTGAGGCTGGCCACAAACTGTGATCTTCCTGTTTCAGCCTCCCAAATGGGATTACAAGCATGTGCCATCACATGGTTGTGTGTGTGTGTGTGTGTGTGTGTGTGTGTGTGTGTGGCACTGGGGATTGAACTACTGGACTCAGGGGCATTCTACCTCTGAGCTACACTCCCAGCCCTATTTTATCTTTTATTTTGAAACAGGGTCTTACTAAGGTACTGGGCTGGCTGTGACTCTGAGATCCTCCTGTCTCAGCCTCCCAAGTACTGGGATTACAAGGATGCACCACCACACCTGGCTGAAGCAAAATCTCTTTTGTCTCTTCTCATAAGGTCAGCAAGCCCATCATGAGGACTCCATCCTTGAGAGCTAATTTCCTCCCAAAGTCCCCATTTTCAAATATCATTACATTGAGGATTAGTGTTTTGAAATATCAGTTTGAGAGAAAGCAAGCATTCAGACCATAGCATTAGTTAAAGGGCTACTGTAACATTTGGGGTTTTCCAAAAATGGCCAGAATAGTATTTCTTGCTCGCATGCTCTTCTCAGAACCTTGCCATTCCCCTGTAAATAAATAGAAGGTATGGTCTTCTCCTTGAATGTAGGAAGGTCTTTTTCTTTTTTTTTTTTTCTTTTTTTTTTTCCTTTGGGGTATTGAGGATTGAACCAGGGGTGTTTTAGCTTCAAGCTACCAGCCAACAACCAGTAGTAACTCAACCAGCCATGTGCGTGCATCACCTTGTAACCAGTTCCTCCAGCTCTCAGATAAGTCACTCAAACTTACCTTGTGTGGAGCCAGGATGAGCCATTCCCCGTGAGCCATTCCCCATAAACCCTGTTCAAATAACAAATTCATGGGAAAGTAAATTATTATTGCTTTTTCATTCCTTAAGTTTAGAAATGGTTTCTTACACACACACACACACACACACACACACACACACACACGTCATCATCTACCTCTATGTCTCATCCACCTGTCCATCTATCTCTGCTCCTAACACCCATCCATCATTCATCCATCCACTCTCATGAAGTATAGTGAACAGCACCTGTTGTGCTGTTGAGGAAACATTTGTATAGTTATGTTCAAATGTCTTGTTACCCAGAAAAGCCAGTAGGGTGGGTAATCTTTGGACAGCAATAGGCCCTTCCTGGAGACCCTTCAGTCACAGTACAGTCACCTACAGAGATACTTAGGAATTTGCATAAAGACCATCAATAATTTTTAAACCCATAATAATAACAGAGTAAAGTAAACTGGAATTCTATGATTGTATAGCAAGGACATAAAAGAGCATAATTATTGATCCTTTCCTAACACTTCTGAAGTAAATAGAAGGTTCAGATGCATTCAGCAAGGTAAAGATATTATGTTTAAAAAATCAATACATATTTTATACAGCTATAATGCTCTATAGGAAAAAACTTTCAGTAGAAAATTGTCCCAGGGACAAATTAGTGAAAGAAATTTAGATAGGGGCTTTTTATTTCTATTCAGAATTTTTATATTCCAACATTCCAAAAATTATACAAGCTGTGTGTGGTGGCACCCGCTTGTAATCCCAGCATTTGAGAGGCTGAGACAGGAGGATCCTGGTTCAAGGACAGCCTTGGCTACTTAGTGAAGCCCTTTGCACACACAGTGAGTGTAGCTCTGAGGTACAATGCCCCTGGGTTCCATCCCTAGTACCACAAAAAAAAATTATACAAAAACTTTAATCAGACATTGACATACTAAATAAAAATAATGACAATTGCAATTGGATTTTTTTTTTAACTGAGGGTTGAACCCAGGGTGCTCTACCAGTGAGCTGCATCCACAGCTCTTTTTCTGCTTTTTTTTTTTTTTTTTTTTTTGCGGTACTGGGAATGGAACCCAGGGACATTCTACCGCCAAGCTACACTCCCAGCCCTATTTTTTATTCTTTATTTTGAAACAGGATCTCACTGAGTTGCAAAGGGCCTCAATAAGTTGTAGCTGAGGCTGTCCACGAGCCACGATCCTCCTTTCTCATTTATGCTTTATTTTGAGACAGAGACTCACTAAGTTTTCCAGTCTGGCCTTGAGTTTGTGATCTAACAGCCTCGGATTTTAGAGGTGCTGGAATTACAGGTGTCAACCACCTCTGCAGCCTAAACACACATTTCTGAGTTCCTCTCCAGCCTGGCCACTCCATACCCTCGCCCTTCCCAGACACAATGGCTCCATGACTTTCTCCACTCATTACCACCCACAAAGTGTTTTTTTTTACATGTGGTACTGGGGATTGAACCCAGCAGCATTCTACCTCTGAGCTGTACCTCTAGCCCTATTTTATTTTTTATTTGGAAACAGGGCCTTGCCAGGTAGCTGATTCTGGCCTCAACCTGTGATCTGCCTGTCTCTGTGTCCCAAGTACTGGGATTACAGCTGCCTTGCCCGGCTCCCCACAAAGCCTTAAATTCTGTAGCGATCTCATGTAAAACCTGTAACATAGCTTCTTGCAATCATAGAATGTGTAATAATCTTGGAGAACTCTTTCAGAAATTGTAGCACAGATTAATTTTTGAATTGGCTTAGTTGGGATATGTAAGTCATTTTAGAATAGCGATCAGTCTGTGGTGAGGGATCACTTTCTTTTTTTCCAGTCTCTGCTACACACGACTAGTTTGCAAGGTGTTACCGTACGTCCATCTGAGACTCACATGACTGAGTTCAACAACACTTGAACTTGTCTAGACTTCGGTTCAACAGACAAGTATATTGATTACATGCTTGGATGTTTCAGAAATATTTAGTTATGATAAAACATCTAAATAATCTCAGCTTTGTACTTTGTGGCCCAGTAATCAATAGTTCACAGACTGGCACCAGATGCAGACCATATTGAATAGTCCTGAGCTAGAAATTCAGTTAGCCTGAATGCCTCTTGCCTGAGATTATCGCCTAGCCAAAGTGATACTGGAGATTGGACTCAGGGGCATTCTACCTCTGACTACATTTACAGCCCTATCTTTCTTATATTATATTCTGATATGGGGTCTTGCTAAATTACTGAGGGCCTCACTAATTTGCTGAGGCTGGCCTCAAACCTGTGATCTTGCCAGGCATGGTGGAACACACTTATAATCTCAGCATTTGGGAGGCTGAGACAGGAGGATTGTGGTTCAAGGACAGCCTCAGCTACTTACTCATGCTTACTCAGGCCCTTTGCAACTCAATGAGACCCTGTTTCAAAATAAAGAATAAAAAATAGGGCTGAGGGTGTAACTCAGAGGTAGAATGCCCCTGGATTCCAACCCCAGTACTGCAAAAAAAAAAAAAAAAATTTAATTTTAATTTAAAAAAAAACCGATCTTCTCTCCCAAGTACTAGAATTACAGGTATGTGCCACCACACTCGGCACATATTTTGCTGCTAGGTATCTTTGACTTGTCTATTTTTATTTAGTTACAAGAAATAAAACCGAGCCGGGCATGGTGGCACAAGCATATGCGTGTAATCCCAGTACTAAAGAGACTGAGACAGGAGAGAGGATCACCGGTTCAAGGCCAGCCTCAGCAATTTAGTAAGACCCTGTTCCCCCCCAAAAAAGGTGGAGGTGCTTGGAGGCAGAGGCTCCTGGGTTCAATTCCTAGTACCAAACAGAGAGAGAGAGGGAGAAAGAGAGAGAGAGAAAGAGAGAGAGAGTGTTGTGGAGAGAGAATAAGATGGAAAATATTGATAGTACAGGTTACTATGGATAGCTAAGTCAAGCTATTGAAAATGAAAATCACATACATTGAGTCAAAATGCCTCAGATTCAGCTAGACATAGTGCTGCACAACTGTAATCCCAGAATTTTCAAGGCTGAGACAGGAGGACTGCAGGTTCAAAACCAGCCTCAGCAGGGCTCACAACAACCTAGCAATACCCCATTTCAAAATAAAAAGTTAAAAGGGCTGGGAGTGTAGCTCGATGTAGAATAGCCCTAAGTACAGTCCCCATACTGCACACACACATGCACACCTGTTATCCCAATACTTGGGAGGTTGAGACAGACAGGAGGATCACAGATTTCAGGCCAGCGCATAGTAATTTAGCAAAATTCTGTTTCAAAATAAAATAGGGCTGGGGATGTAGTTCAGAGGTAGAAGTTCAGAGGTTCAATCCCTAATACAAAAAAAATTTAAAAAGGAGTTAATACAAACAAGAATATTCAAAAGAAGTAAATCAGGACTGAGGAGGTAAAATAGAAGAAATAAACTTTTAGGTAGAAAGGAGATAAAATTGGGAAGGAAGGGAGAATATAGTTTTAGGGTAGGTCTCAGGCAGATGACTCAGAGGACCCACACTTTTAATCACAATGGCCCCTTCCCCACCTGGAATTCCTTGTAAACAAATGGTCCTGGAAGAAGAGGAAAAAAGAGGAGACATCAGCTCTCCACCACCCTTCTCCGTTGCCATGGGAACCTGAAGATTGAGAGGAAGTCCAAGGCCAGGCCAGGAGTGGTAGCACACATTTATAATCCCAGCAATTGGGAGGCTGAGACAGGAGGATCTCGGTTCTTGGACAGCCTCAGCTATTTAGTGAGGCCCTTTGCAACTCAGTGAGACCTGTTTCAAAATAAAGAATAAAAAATAGGGCTGGGGGTGTAGCTCGGAGGTAGAATGCGGTGTAGTATTGGGGTCCCATCCCCAATACTAAAAAAAAAAAAAAAAGGAGGAAGTCTAGTCCTCCACTGCGGGACCCCACCCATCAGCTCCTGGAAGTTCTATGAAAGAACTGAAAAGTCCGCAAAGACCCCTTTTTGTCTTTCTGCTGTTTTTTTGCTTTTTGCTTTTGCTCTTGTTCGGACACTTTCCACCCCTTAAGGTAGCCTGCCTTCCCCCTCGAATCCCTCGTTTTTTCCTAAATAAAACCTCTACTGTTATCTCTGACTGGTTGTGTTGAAATTCTCCTCACACAATTCTTTCTCATGGAAGCCAAGAACCCATAGAAGTTATCGTGCTGCTTATGACAATGGGTTCATCCCTCACCTCAGGATCCGCAGGGTTCTTGGCTTCCATGGCAGAAAAGAATTTCAGTACTTGCCAGTCAGAGGCAAAGACAGAGGTTTATTTAGAAAAGTAGGAGATACTCGTTCAAGGGAGAACACGGGCCATGTCAAGAGGGAGAGAGCACCTTTGGGGTCTTGCAGTTCTTATTTTTATAGGGGTGCACAGCAGGTTGGAGGTCTGGACTCCCTCAGAATCTTCAGGTTCACTGCATGGATGGGTGGTGGCATCTGAACTTGGCCTTCCTTAGGGAACCTTTGTTTACTAAACCTGCCAGGAATCTGTTTCTAGATTTGAAAACTATAATCTCTCCTTCCTTTCCAATTGTCTCTTTATTTACCCTATTTTTTTTCCCCTGTCCTATCTCAATCCCAGTATTTGGGAGACTGAGACAGAAGTGTTACGGGTTTGAGGCCAACCTCAGCAACATAGTGAGTCCCTCAGCAACTTAGTGAAACCCTGTTTCAAAAAAAAAAAAAAAAATAGGGCTGGAAGGTGTAGCTCAGAAGTAGAATGCTCCTGGATTCAATTCCCAGTACCACAGTAACACAGAGACACAGAAGAAGAAGGAGGACCAGGCCTCCCAGCATTTGGGAGGCCGACACCATAGGATAGCGGTTCGCAGGCAGCCTCAGCTACATAGCAAGGCCTTTTGCAACTCAGTGAGACCCTGTTTCAAAAAATAAAAAGACTAAAAAATAGCGCTGGGAGTGTAGCTCAGAGGTACAATGCCCCTGGGTTCCATCCCTGGTATGTGAAGAAGGAGGAGGAGGAGGAGGAGAGAAAGACACATTCAAGGGAAAATACAGACCACCTCAAAAGTGAGAGAGGTGTTTGAGGGTCCATGGTTTTTCTTTTATATAAGGAAACTTTTGTGAGGGGTGGGTGGGGGAGGTATATGAGGATCACAAAATGATTTAGGATGTTTGGGTGATCTGGTACTGATGGGGCCTTTGAGTCTAGTAAATATCTTTTCTTTTCTTTTCCTTTCTTTTGTACTGGAGATTAAGCCCAGAGACATTCTACTTCTGAGCCACATTCCCAGCCCTATTACATTTTTATTTATTTATTTATTTATTTATTTATTTATTTATTTATTTATTTATTTTTGTGGTACTGGGAATGGAACCCAGGGGCATTCTACCTCCAAGCTATATTCCCAGCCCTATTTTTTATCCTTTATTTTGAAGCAGGATCTCACTAAGTTGTAGAGGACCTCACTAAATAGCTGAGGTTGGCCATGAACCTTGTAGAGGACCTCACTAAATAGCTGAGGTTGGCCATGAACCTTGTAGAGGACCTCACTAAATAGCTGAGGTTGGCCATGAACCTGTGATCCTCCTGTCTCAGCCTCCCAAGTACTGGGATTACAGGCATGTACCACCATTGTGGTAGCACATGCTTGTAATCCCAGCATTCAGGAGGCTGAGACAGGAAGATCACGGTTCGAGGCCAGCCTCAGCTACTTAGTGAGGCCCTTTGCAATTGAGTAAGACCCTGTTTTAAAATAAGAAATAAAAAATAGGGTTGGGGATATAGCTCAGAGGTAGAATGCCCCTGGGTTCCATCCCCAGTAACTAAAAAAAAAAAAAAAAAAAAAGAATGTGTTTTCTGCTTTAATGGTCCTATCATCTTTCCTAATCTTTTCCTGATCAAGTAATGGATTGCAGACCTGTACCACCATACCTGGCTTTTATTTTTTATTTTGAAACAGGGTCTCACTAAGCTACTGAGAGCCTGGCTTAATTGCTGGAGCTGTCCTCAAATCTGTGATCCATCTGTCTCAGCCTATCAAATACTGGGATTACAGATGTGTGACATTATACCGGGCTCTGAGGTAGTTTTTAAGATAACTTCGGGGTTTACTAACCCCAACCCCACCTTGTATTTAGCTTGATTACATACTGAGTTTATAAATGCGCTTGCAAGAAAGAATTTCACAGGTTGAAGAAAAAAATGAAAAAGTCTTTGCACAAGGAGAATTATATATCATGTAGTCTGTTATTTAACCAAATATTTCATTGCATGGTGACCTCTACTGGCCAAGTAAATGTACCACCAGGGCTGACAAAGACAATTTAGCCTGATTTGTCAAGGATTTGGTTAACATAGAAAGATAATGCCAAGCTATGCATGGTGGTGTGCTTGTAATCTAGCATTTGGGAGGCTGAGACAGGAGGATCACAGGTTTGAAGACAGCCTCAGCTACATAGTGAGACCCTCTGCAACTCAGTGAGACTCTGTTTCAAAATAAAGAATAAAAAAATAGGGCTAGGAATATAGTTTGGAGATGCCCCTGGGTTCTAGACTCAGTACAGCAAAAAAAAAAAAAAAAAGACAATGCCAGCTAAATATGTTATTTGTATGATTGTCTAATTATCCTCTAAGTATTTTAAAATATTTTGTAAAAGTGTAGAGAATAATATAATAAACACACACCTGCCACCTAACCTTAGCACATTTTAGCATTTTGCCATATTTAACTCAGATTTCATTTTTTTTGTTGGGGGAATGTTAGAACAGATTTTAGGGAAGCTGAAAAAAAAAAAAAACTCATGGAGCCAAAACTAACTCAGCAAGGCAATTTTCTTCTGCTCAGAAGGGTACAAACACATGGGGCGAACCATCCACGCTATTGCATAGCCCACTGTGTCACTCCCTGGCTGGAGTAAGACCTCACAATCTAATCTGGTTGGCTAGTTTCTTCCTGGGCAAGTTTTTTCTTTATAACAATGGAAGCCGGGCATGGTGGTGCACGCTTGTAATGCCCACACTTGGGAGGCTGAGACAGGAGGATAGCGCAGGTTTGAAGCCAGCCTTAGCTACTTAGCGAGGCGCTAAACAACTTAGTGAGAACCTGTTTCCAAATAAAATATAAAATAGAGCCGGGCGTGGTAGCGCACACTTGTAATCCCAGCATTCGGGAGGCTGAAACTGGAGGATCACGGTTCGCAGACAGCCTCAGCTACTTAGTGAGGCCCTCTGCAACTTAGTGAGACCCTGTTTCAAAATAAAGAATAAAAAATAGGGCAGAGGATATAGCTCGGAGGTCAAATACCTCTGGGTTCCATCCTCAGACCCGCAAAAAAAAAAAAAAAAAAATATATATATATATATACATATACATATATTATATATAATAGGTCTGGGAATATATATATACACATATAATAAATAAATAAATAGGAAACCTATATCTGAGAACAAAGCATATAGACAGATGTACCAAAAAGTTCAAAAGCTACTGTTACAAAATGGATATGGGCCAGTATTTATATGACCTTATATCTTCGATAGAAAAGATTGTTTCTCTTTCTTCAACCCAGGGCCTCACACATGCTAGGTAACTGCTCTACCTCTGAGCTGTATCCCCAGCCCTTTCTATCTTTAATTTATTTTTTACTTTTTCATTTTTTTATTTTTGACAGTACTAGGAATTGAACCCAGGGGAACTACCACTGAGCTACATTCCCAGCCCTTTTTATTTTTTGTTTTGGGGCAAGGTCTCACTAAACTGATCAGGCTGGCCTTGAACTTGTGATCCTCCTGCCTCAGCCTCCTGAGTGCCTAGAATTATAGGTGTTTGCCTCTACACCTGACTTTTAGTTCCTTCTCTTCTCTCTCTCTCTCCTCTCCTCTCTCTCTCTAAAGTAACAGTTATATACATGTAAAGTTCCTTATGTCTGCTTCCTGAAAATAGCTCCCTCTCAAGAGGACTCTGATGTTATTCTTTCTCATAAATGTTTTCATATGTATGGATTCATATAGGTAGCATGTGTGTTATAAGCTTAAATTGATACTTTTCTCCTTGTCAACTTGGCCCACTATTGAAATAACCTTTCCCCTTCCCTGAGAAAAAAAGCAAAAAATTGAGATCCTGAGATTTACTTTTTTTTTTTTCTTTTTTCTTTTTTTTTAGCAGCAACTAGAGATTCAACTTGGGACCTTGATTGAGCTCCACCACTAAGCTTCCAGAAATATCCTGGGGCTTAAACTGTTGAGAGAAACATGACCCTTGATAAGAAAGGTAAGTAAGATAAAGTAAGATAAAGTTACCAAAAAGATTCTGTACAAAATGTTGGAAAACCAGAATTTAGGGGAAAAGCAATTGTAGCTGATATTATTTGAGCACTTATAATACGTCAGATCCTACTATTTTTAAGTCACTTAATCCTCGCAGTAACCCTACAACTTTTATTTTATTTTATTTTTATTTAGTTAGTTCCGAACACAAGAACAGTCTACCTTAGGGATATATCCCCAACTCTTTTTATTTTATTATTTTGAAATAGGGTCTCACAAAATTGATGAGACTGGAGCCAGGTGTGGTGGCACATGCTTGTAATCCCAGTACTCGGGAGGCTGAGATAGGATCGCAGGTTCAAAGCCAGCCTCAGCAACCTAGAGAGGCTCTCAGCAACGTGGTGAGACCCTGTTTCCAAATATGAAATAAAATCAGGGTGGGGGTGTAGCTTGGAAGTAGAATGTCTCTGGATTCATTCCCCAGTACTAAATAAATAAATATATAAATACATAAGTTGCTGAGGCTGGTCTCCTGTCTCATCCTCCCAAGTACTAGAATTATAGGTGTGTCCCACCATGCCTAGCTAATCCTATAACTTCTATGGTGACCCCCAGTTTACAAAGAAGGAAACCAAGGCACAGTGTAGCTATGCAGTTTGCCTTAGATAAGACAGCTAAAGAGTGAGAGAACATGTAATCCCAGCATTTGGGAGGCTGAGACTGGAGGATCGCGGTTCGCGGACAGCCTCAGCTACTTAGTGAGGCCCCTTGCAATTCAGTGAGACCCGGTTTCAAAATAACAAATAAAAAATAGGGCAGGGGGTGTAGCTCAGAAGTAGAATGCCACTGGGTTCCATTCCCAGACCTGCAATAAAATAAAATAAAGAGTAAGAGAACAGCTAGATCCTCTTGTTTTCTAGTCTGTGATATGCAGGTATGGCCCAGTCGAGAGAGAGTTCCAAGCAATGCGGCATGATGGAACACACCTGTAATCTCTGTTATTCCAGAGATTGAAGCAAGAAGAGCGCAAGTTCAAAGCCAGCCAGGGAAACTTCATAAGACCCTGTCTTGAAGTAAAATAAAAGGCCAGGTATGGTGGCCAATGCTTGTAATCCCAGTACTTGGGAGGGTGAGACAGGAGGATCGCAGATTCATGGCCAGCCTTAGCTACTTAGTGAGGTTCTCTACAACTTAATGAGACCTTGTTTCAAAATAAAGAATAAAAAGTAGGGCTGGGTGTTTTGCTCGAAGGTAAAATGTCCTTGGTTTCAATCCCCAGTACCACAAAAAAAAAAAAAAAAAAAAAAAAAAAAAAGAGCTGGGATGGAGCTCAGTGAAGTACCTGTGTGTGATTAATTCCCAGAACAGAAAGAAGAGAAAAAGCAGAAGAAAAAGGAGGAGGAGAAGGAGGAGGGCACCAGAATGGTTCTACATATGTAGAAGGATCATTAGGCAGAGTTGTTAGATGATTACAAACCAAGCAGGAGCAAGATCGTATAAGAGCTCAAGGAGTTTTCCAAGAGTGATCACAAATTATAATTATTGTAGGTTTTGAGAGGTAAATGACAAGTTACTTTTATTCTTTTTCTTTCTTTCTTTTTCTTTTTTTATTTCCTATGCTGGGGATTGAACCTAAAGTCTTGTACATGCGAGGCTCTCTCACTGAGCTTTTTTTTTTTTTTTTTTTTTTTGTAGTCCTGGAGATTGAATTCAGCAGCATTAAACCTCTGAGCTACAACCCTACCCTTTCTTCTTTTTCTTTTTTTTTAAACAGGGTCTTGCTAAATTGCCGAAGCAGGCTTCAAATTTATGAATTTCCTGATTCAGCCTTGTTAGAAATATATTTTCTGTGGTGTCATAAGACATATATTTGAAAACGGCTTAGCATGGCGAAGTTTACTTTTTGCAAAAAGGGATCCTGCCACCAGTAAGTCAGGCCTGCAGGAACAGTATGGCTGAAAACTGCTGTGCATTTTATTTTGTTTTATTTATTTATTTATTTATTTTTGGTGAAGGGCGCTTCTGTGCTGTGCTCCTATTGGTCAGAAGAGAGCCTCACAATCTTTACGCCATTGGCTGAAAGGGATGCCAGGGAGGGGTTGGCACTCACAATTTTCAGAAAATGCTATCTTTAAAAAAATGCAAGCACACAGGAGGTTATGTAATGGCAGTTTTACAAAGAGGAGCTAAGTCAAGCAATTCCTTTGATAAAAAAATATCTAATTATATTCTCACAGCTTCCAGAATACTGGGATTATAGGGGCGTGCCACCATACCTGGCCATAGTTTTATTTCTTTAGTGTTGTCATAGTCAGTACAGTTCCCTTTACTTTTCTGCTCAAGGGTTAAAAAACATCACCAGGTGCTGGGCACAGTGGAGCACACCTGTAATCCCAGTACTTGGGAGACTGAGACAGAACAATCACAGTTTTAAGGCCAGATTCAGAAACTTAGTGACACCCTCAGCCTCTGAGCAAGACCCTGTTTTTGGTTTTTGTTTTTGGGGGTTTTTTTTTTGGTGGTACTGGGGTTCCTGGAAGCCCTTCTACCTCCGGGCTACACTCCCAGACCTATTTTATATTTTTATTTGGAAACAGGGTCCGCGCATGGTTGGCTTCGAACCTGCGTGATCCTCCTGTCTCCGCCTCCCAAGCGCGGGGATTACAAGCGTGTGCCACCACGCCCAACACAATCTACTTCTTTTTTCTTTCTTTCTTTCCTTCTTTCTTTCTTTTTCTCTTTCTTTTCTTTTCCTTTCTTTTCTTCTTCTTCTTCTTTTTTTTTTTTTTTTTTTGGTGGTACTGGGGTTCCTGGAAGCCCTTCTACACTCCGGGCTACACTCCCAGACCTATTTTTTTATACTTTTTTATTTGGAAACAGGGTCTTCTCTTAAGCCAGCACACACGGCTGGCTTCGAACCTGCGTGATCCTTCTGTCTCCGCCTCCCAAGTATGGGGATTATAAGCGTGCACCACCACGCCCGGCAAGACCTTGTTTCAAAATAAAAAATAAAACAAGGCTAGGGGTGTAGCTCCAAGGTAGAATGCCCCTGGTTGAGTCCCCAATATCACAGGGAAAAAAAAGAAACCAAAAATGATCACCAGCATACATTGTTTTTAACCAGTGCTGTTTTATTTTCAGGAAGAAAAGGTAGAAACAGGAGGCTCCCCTAGGTCCCAGCTGTTTGCAATCATATCCTTTTACTCCCACGCAATGTTACCGCTTTTACTTTTGGCAGATGCATTTTATTAAAAATATTGCTTAATCAGTGACTTGTTAAAAGCATACACCAGAAGGCATTTTTTTTAAAAATAAAGCAATAAAATAAAATGGTCCTGGAGAGTGAGTGATGGATTCTGACTCTCGTGACAGTCACGTGCCACCTGACCATGGTTCAGTCACAGATGGCCACGCTGGGATGGGAGTCCAGTTAAGATAAGAGCTGAACAATTCCTAATGCCTAGTGAGCGTAGCCATGGTGATGGCAGAGCGTGAGGTGCGACTCGTGGGTTTGAAGTAGACAAACCTCCTGCAGGGCATGTGAAAGTATAGACATATAATTATGTATAGCACCTAATACATGATGGTAATAAATGACTTTGTTACTGGTTTATGTACTTACTATGCTATGCTTTTTTTTTTTTTTTTTTTTTTTGGTGGTACTGGGGTTCCTGGAAACCCTTCTACTTCCAGGCTACACTCCCAGACCTATTTTTTTTTTTAATTTGGAAACAGGGTCTCTTAAGCCAGCGCAGCTGGCTTCGAACCTGCGTGATCCTTCTGTCTCCACCTCCCAAGCGTGGGGATTACAAGCGTGCGCCACCACACTCGGCTATGCTGTACTTTTTATCACCACTTTAAAGTGTACTCACTCTACTTAGAAAAGAATTTAATGTAAAACGGTGTGATCCAGGTGTGGTGGCACATGCCTGTAATCCCAGTTATTGGGAGGCTGAGACAGAAGGATTGCAGGTTTGAGGCCAGCCTTAGCAACTTAGCATAGACCTTCAGACCTTCAACAAATTAGCAAAACTGTGTGTGTGTGTGTGTGTGTGTGTGTGTGTGTGTGTGTGTGTGTGTGTTACTGAGGGTTGAATACAGGGGTGTTTTCTGAGGAGGTAGAAAGAAATAGGCAGATAGGTCTGGAAGGCTACATTGGAAAAACTTCATTTTCTGAGAGGTAATAGATGCTAACTAAAATGACTGAAAAGACCAGGCTTCCCAAATCTCAAGTGGTAACTGAGATCAGAAGCCTCCTGAGAGTGACCAGCGCTTTACAAAACTCTAGTTGTTCCTGCTGAAAAGCAATCCCAGGACAGTCCAGGAATCAGTGTCTGGGACCCCAACCGAGAAAAGGAAACTCAAACAATGACACTATCTAAATCCCAGAAAACTGCCTCTGAAAACCCAACTGGAAAAGGAGACTCAAAGAAGTAAATAACCCCCTAGACCAGCCACTCTGAACGGCCACCCATTCTGGGACGCCCGGCCTTTTGGGAGCTCTCCACTCTCGCTCAGATTGTGTTGGCTTTAAGAGAAAGCAGCGTGTAATTAATAGAACTTAGCCCGGGAGAAGATACCTGGACACCAAGGCCAACCGAGGCCCCTCGGGGTGGCCTGCACCTCTCTTAGGTACATCATGTGGACTTTGGAAGAAAATGTTTGCATTTGATGACACTTGGCTTGGGCTATTCCCAAGTAGTGTCCAGAAGGCAGCTGCCAGACTCCAGGGTCGCCACCACAGGCAAGGGTGTTCTGCCTCTTTTTCCCTTCCCCTTTCTCTTTACAATAAACTCCCTGCTTGCCTTTCTGACGTCTGCGAGTGTCATTCTTTGTACTTTGTAGACAAGAACTTGGGTAAAGAAAATATCCATTTACAACCTACACTTCCAGCCTTTTTTTTTTTTTTTTTTTTTTTGGTGGTGGTACTAGGGATGGAACCCAGGGGCTTCTACTTCCGGGCTACACTCCCAGACCTATTTTATATTTTTTTACTTGGAAACAGGGTCTCTTAAGCCAGAAGAGGCTGGCTTCAAACCTGCGCGATCCTCCTGTCTCAGCCTCCCAAGCGCGGGGATTACAAGCACCACCACTCCTGGCTCTTCCAGCCCTTTTTATGTGTGTGTGTGTGTGTGTGTGTGTGTGTGTGTGTTTGTGTTACTGGGGATCGAACTCAAGGGCATGCTACCTCTGATCTATAACCCCAGTCCTATTTTTTTTTCTTCATTTTGAAACATGGTCTCATTAACTTGCAGAGGGACTCACTAGTATCTGATACTGGCTGTGAACCTGCCATTCTCCTGTCTTAGCCTCCCAAGTATTGGGATTACAAGCGTGCACCACCACGTCCAGCTTTATTTTGTTTTATAACAAAGTCTTTTTTTTTTTTTTTTTTTTTGGCGGTACTGGGATTGAAACCCAGGGGTATTCTACCTCTCAGCTAAACCTTCAGCCCTATTTTTCATTCTTTATTTTGAAACAGGGTCTCACTGAGTTGTGAAGGGCCTCACCAAGTAGCTGAGGCTAGCAGAGAACTACCATCCTCCTGTCTCAGCCTCCCAAATGCTGGGATTACAAATGTGTGCCACCACACTTCGCTTAGGGACATTTTTTTTTTTCTTTTTAGAACCTTTAAGCTTTCTTAAAAAAAAAAAAAAAAAAAAAGTTAGTTCACATACAAAGAAGGCCTTTCTCTTCCATCTCTGCTCAAACCTTCTAACTGAAATTTCACTGGCTTAGACTTTCTGTGGGGATCATAAGAACATGGTATCAGTTAGCCTCCCTTGCCTCCCTTTCTGCTAAAGGCCACTATGATATAAAAAGTAAAAGAGCCGGGCGTGGTGGCGCACGCTTGTAATCCCTGCGTTTGGGAGGCTGAGACAGGAGGATCGCGCAGGTTTGAAGCCAGCCACAGCTACTTAGATGACGCTCTCAGCAACTTAGTGAGATCCTGTTTCCAAATAAAATAAAATAAAATAAAATAAAATAGGGCTGGGAGTACAGCCTGGAAGTAGAAAGCCTCTGGGTTCCACTCCCAGTACTACAACAACAACAAAAAAGTAACTAACAATGTCCTTGGAGATTTCATGTTGCCCCATCTCTGGGCCCCAGGCAATGCCATCTTTGTTAATTCCACAGGGCAGTGAAATAGACCTTTCTCCTTACAGGCATTCTTGTCTATGCAGCCTGAAGAATGACACTCGCAGACAACAGAAAGGCAAGCAGGGAGTTTATCATAAACAGGGAAGGGAAAAGGAGACCGAGCATCCTTTAGGGCAATGGGGACCCTGGTGTCCGGGAGCCTACTTTTGGACACTACTTGGGAGTAACCAAGCCATGCACCATCAGTTTCAAACTGTTTTCTCCCAAAGTCCACATGATTTACTGAAGAGAGTTGCAGACCACCCCCAAGGGCCTCCGTTGGCCTTGATGTCCAGCAGATGCCTTCTGGTCACTACCCAGGAGTTGCCGGGGCCAAGAGCTGTCAGTTACACGCCACTTTCTCTCCAAGCCAACTGTGATGAGCACATACACATGAGAGAGAGGGCAGCTCCCAGAAGGAGGGCTTCCGGAGTGCGTAACCATTTAAAGTGGCTTGTCTAGGGGTTTATACCCTTCTTGGAGTTTCCTTGCCCAGCTGGAGTCCCAGAGGCGATTTCCTGGGACTTAGCTTCCCTCTTTGTGTCTCCTCTCAGTTGAGGTTCCAGCTGTTTCCTGGGATCCTTATCAGCAGGAAAAATTGAAGTTTTATAAATATCTGGTCACTCTCCGCAGGCTTTTAGTCTTCTTAATACTTGACATTCAGGAGGTCTGGTTCTTTCAGGAGTGTTGGAAGAAGTTAGTTAGCATCGGTTGCCTCTCAGGAAATCAGGTCTTCCCGCCATGACCCTCCAGCCCTATCTGCTTATTTCTTTCTACCTTCTCAGTCCTGGCACCATCGGACTTGTGTTCACTCTGCGCCTGGCGCGTTGCCACCTCTGTTCTGCTTTGGTATATAAACTGGACGGAGCCGGGCATGGTGGCGCACATTTGTATTCCCAGTACGTGGGAGGCTGAGACAGGAGGATTGCAGGTTTTTAACCAGCCTCAGCTACTTACTGAGGCCCCCTCTGCTACTTATTGAGACCCTGTTTGAAAATAAAGAATAAAAGCCCGGTGTGGTGGCACACGCTTGTAATCTCTGCACTTGGGAGGCTGAGACAGGAGGATCGCACAGGTTCGAAGCCAGCCTCAGCTACTTAGTGAGGCTCTCAGCAACTTAGTGAGACCCTGTTTCCAAATGAAATATAAAATAGGTCTGGGAGTATAGCTCGGAGGTAGAAAGCCCCTGGGTTCCACCCCCAGTAATAAATATATATATATATATATATATATATATATATATATATATATATGGAATTTTAAAAATCGGGTTGGGGGTATAGCTCAGAGGTTGAATACCCCTGGGTTCAATCTCTAGTACTACAAAAATAAATAACAAATAAATAAACTGGACAGAGACTATCTACTGGGTAGATGCCCCTTGAGAAAGTCTCTTGCCAAGCACTGTTGTACTCAGTCGGCCACCACTGGGTACTGAAGACCTACACCTCCTATTTCAGCCTGCTGCGGCTGGAATAAAGCCTTGTCTTGCCCCCTCTTAATTCTTTGCTTCTTTTACAGATGAACCATATTGAACCTGCAACTTCCCACCTTGATCTGGCTGCACAGAGCTCTCTCCCTCCACCAGACTCCTATCAGGGTTATGGTTAACACTGCCTCAGGAGAAGAAATGATTCCAGAAGGGTCCAAAGAGTTTCCAGTAGGGGAGATATATGGGTTTAATTCAGGACCCAGAGGGTTCCTGGCTTAAAGAATTTCAGCATAAGCCAGTCAGAGACATAGACAGATAAACACATTCAAGAAAGAATGCAGGCCAGCTCCAGAGGGAGAGACAACTTTGGGGGATCGACGGCTCTGGCTTTCGCTTTTATTTGGCGAAGGCTGGGTGTGGGAAGATTCGAGGGGCTGACAGTACTCACATGAGTTAGGGCGATTTGGTCATCTTTCCAGTTCTGAGTTGATTGGTCACCAGTGATCAATAGATATCTCCTCTGCTTAAACTATTCACTGTGGAGATAGTTAGCAGCGCCTGTTTAATGATCACAAGTGAGCTACCCTTTTGGTGGTTCAGGTTACCATTCCAGATCTTTTGTGTGGTCTCTGTTGTATGATCAATAGATATGTCCTTTGCCTAAACTATTCATTGGAAAGGCAGTTAACAGTTTTCAGAGTATTTATCATAACTAAAAAAATAAAGATGGGTAAATTTCTCAGAAATTTGGGAGTAACAGGCCCGAATTGGAGAGCTGAGCAAAGCTGTGAGTAACTTTAACATAAGGCTTTCATATCAATGTTACATTTTCCTCATCCTTCATTTATGTCTCCTTGACATTTATTTATTCTATCCTACCACAGCATCTCCCATTAATCCAGTGTCGTGTACTCTGTATGTGTTTCTTTGTTTTTCTCTTTCTTTTCTTGTTGTTTTTGGTACTAGAGATTGAACCCAGGGATATTCTGCCTCCCACCTACACCCCCAGCCGTTTTTATTTTTTATTTTGAAGCTGGATTTCACTAGGCTGCTGAGGCTGTCCTGGCACCTGTGAGCCTCCTGTGTCAGCCTCCCAAGTAGTATGGTTTCAGACACGCACAACAACTCCCGCTTTTGTGCGTTTCCTGTCTCCCCAACAGCACAGTTCTTCACGGAGGGGAATAGAATTGCTGTGTTTACCGTGAACCATCCTAGCACAGTACATGTCACATAAAAATATTCAGTAAGAAAGGATGTTTCAGCTGCCTGCAGTGGGCGTGCCTGTAATTCCATAATTTAAAAAAACATCACTTTTGGTGGCACTGGGGATTGAACCCAGGGGCATTCTACCTCTGAACTACACCCCCAGCCCTATTTTATTTTTATTTTGAAACAATCGCCTCTGTTGGTGAGAGTCTCACTACTTGCTGAGGCTGTCTTCAAACCTGTGATCCTCCTGTCTCAGCCTCCCAGGTACTGAGATGACAGGTGTACACCAACTTGCCCGGCTATAAAAACATCATTTTATTTATTTATGTATGTATTTATTTATTATAGTACTGGAGATGGAACCCAGGGGCATTCTGCCTACGAGTGACACCCCCAGCCCTATATTTTATTCTTTATTTTGAAACAGAGTCTCACTGAGTTGCAGAGGGCCTCACTAAGTAGTTGAGGCTGTCCATGAACCTTGATCCTCCCATCTCAGCTTCCCAAATACTAGAATTACAAGCGCGTGCCACCATGCCCGACTTAAAAAAATCATTTTAAAAACAAACTTTTACTTTCCCAAATCTTCAAGTAAATTTCTACCACAGAAAAATGTTTATTCTGTAGCTTTGAATTGGTTGATATAGCTAAGAATAACTACTGAAACCCTGCTGGGAAGAAGAGGGGGCTGGAAGGAAGGAAAAGCCTCCTTGCAGAGCCCTGCAATGGCAAAACAGTTTCAGTTTGGAAACTTGGGGCTTGCCAGGAGACTAGTCATTTCAGTTTCTATAACAAATATATCATACAGGATGGCTTAGACAGCACTTCTTTATTTCTCACAATTCTGGAAGCTGAGAACTCCAAGATCAAGGTGCCAGCAGGTGTGGTGTCTAGTTAACAGATGGCTATCTTCTTGCTGTATCCTCCTGGTAAAGGGAAAGAGGGAGGGAAGGGGAGGAAGAGAGAGAATGAATTAGCTCCCTTCTTTTCCTCTTTTTATTTTGGTACTGGGGATTGAACTACCCAGGGGCATTCTACTTCCGAGCTAACACCACCACCACCACCACCCGGCCATTTTTATTTTTTATTATATATTTTTAGGTACCAGGGATGGAACCCAGGAGCATTCTACCTCAGAGCTACACCTCTAGCCCTATTTTTTATTCTTTATTTTGAAACAGGGTCTCACTGAGTTGCAAAGGGCCTCACTAAGTAGCTGAGGCTGTCTGCGAACTGTGATCCTCCAGTCTCAGCCTCCCAAATGCTGGGATTACAAGTGTGCACCACCACACCTGGCTTTTATTTTTTATTTTATTTTTTATATGTTTTTCAGTACTCGGGATGAAACCCAGGGACATTCTGCCTCCGAGCTAGACACCCTAGTCCTGTTTTTTATTTGTTATTTTGAAATAGGATCTAATGAGTTGCAAAGGGCCCCACTAAAGTAGCTAAGGCTGGCCAAGAACCACAATCCTTCTGTCTCAGACTCCCAAATGCTGGGATTACAAGTGCGCCACCATGTTGGCTTAGTTTTTATTTTGAAACAGGGTCTCACTGTGTTGCTGAGGGTCTCACTAAATTGCTGAGGCTACCCTTGAACTTTCAATCCTCCTGTCTCAGCCTCCCAAGTATTGGGATTACAGGAATACACCACCATGCCAAACTTCTCTTCCTAGTCTTATTATTGGGACATTAATCTTATCACTTGTATTATATCCATCTCCAAGACATAATACAACCTAATTACCTGGTAACACTATTCCATTGGGAGTTAAGGTTTCAGTATACGAATATGGGGGAGTGGGAGAAACAAATGTCAGCCCATAAAACTGTTTAGTAATATGCTTTACTACTTATTTCTTTATTCTCTAATCCTATTCATTTATGATTTGCAAAAGAGAACTTACTTCCCATGGGATCTTCAGAGCCTGAAGAAAGGATCCCTTCTGATGCAACATCCTCTTTCCTGAGAGCACATATATCCTGTTCTTGCTAATCCCACCTGAGCATGTGTAATGTAACTGGGTGTGTGTGTGTGTGTGTGTGTGTGTGTGGTACTGGGGGTGAAACCCAGGGGCTTTTCTACCTCCGAGCTATACCTTCAGACCTAGTTTTATACTTTATTTGGAAACAGGATCTCACTAAGTAGCTGAGGCTGGCTTTGAACCTGTGCGATCCTCCTGTCTCAGCCTCCCAAGCACTGGGATTACAAGCATGCGCCACCACACCCGGCTTGTAACTGGATGTTTTTAACTCTATATTCATCTAGCCTTTTGATCTTCCCAATAAATGTCATCATTATCCCAACATACAAAAGATAAAACTAGGATATAATTTAACCAGTGTCACAAAACTGTAGATAACTGGCAGGGGATAGTCCAATTTTGGCATCCCTATGGGCTGTAGTTGAGTGCTTTAATGATTCAACATTTAAATAGGGCTGCTTTTTTTTTTTTTTTGATGGTACTGGGGTTCCTGGAAGCCCTTCTACCTCCGGGCTACACTCCCAGACCTATTTTATATTTTTGAAACAGGGTCTCTTACGCCAGCGCGGCTGGCTTCAAACCTGCGCGATCCTCCTGTCTCCGCCTTCCTAGCGCGGGGATTACAAGCGTGCGCCACCACGCCGGGCAATAGGGCTGCTTTTAAAGACAATAAGAAATAGGTAAAATTAATATACCCAAAAGGCTTTGATAATATTGGACTTTTAAAGTAAACTTTTTGTTCAATTATGACACATGCTGAAAAGTCAATGAATGTTCATAAAGTGAACACATTATCTGGGCGCAGTGGTGCACCCCTGTAATCCAAGTACTTGGGAGGCTGATCCCTGGTTTAAGGCCAGCCTCAGCAACTTAGCAAGAACTCATCTCAAAAAAAAAAAAAAAAAAAAAAAAAGCCAGGCGTGGTGGCACACACTTGTAGTCTCAGTATTTGGGAGGCTGAGACAGGAGAATCACAGGTTTGCGGCTAGCCTCAGCTACCTAGTGAGGCCCTCTGGTAACTTAGTAAGACCCTGTTTCAAAAATAATAAAAAGTAGGACTGGTGGTATAACTAGGAGGTAGAAGCTCCTGGGTTCAATTTCCCCCCAATACACACACACACACACACACACACACACACACATACACACACACAAAATCAAACAAACAAAAAAACCAGGGTGGGGTATAGCTCAGGGGGTAAGTGCTCCTGGGTTCAATACCTAGTACTGAAAGAAAAAAAAGTAAACACACTGATATATCTATCACCTATGTGTAAAAAAAAAAAAAAAAATGGGGGAGGGGTGGGGCTTGGAGGTCAACTGCCTCTGGGCTCCATTCCCAGACACACACACACACACACACACACACACACACACACACACAAACAGACCACTACCCTTACTTACCTGTGATGTACTCTTTGTGTGTGTGTCTAAAAGTGTTACCATGGAATAGTGGTGACAAGATCTAACTTCCTTTTGAAGTACACTGTAAGTAAATGTGTTCTTTCCAGTCAAAGTTGCTTTTTTGAGCCCGGTGTGGTGGCACATGCCTGTATTCCCAGTACTTGGGAGGCTGAGACATGCTGGAGGATTGCAGGTTCAAGGCCAGCCTAAGCCATTAGCAAGACCCTGTTTCCAAATAAGAAATAAAATAGGGCTGGACGTAGTGGCGCATGCTTGTAATTCCAGCATTTGGGAGGCTGAGACAGGATTTAAGGACAGCCTCGGCTACTACTTAGTGAGGCTCTTTGCGACTCGGTGAGACCCTGTTTCAAAATAAAGAATTAAAAATAGGGCTGGGGGTGTAGCTCAGAGGTAGAATGCCCCTGGGTTCCATCCCCAGTACCGCAAAATAGATAAATAAATTAATTAAATTAAATTAAATTAAATTTTTTAAAAGGAAGAAGGAAAGGAGAAAGAAAATAGAGGTGTATAGAGGTGTAGCCTGGAGATAGAAGGTCCCTGGGTTCTATTCTCAGGCTCGTGTGCTCTCTTTCTCGCTCGCTCTCTCTCTCTCTCTCTCTCTCTCTCTCTCTCACACACACACACACACACACACACACACACACACACACACACACGAAAAAGAAAAAAAAAATGATACTGGGGATTGAACCGAGGGGCCTTTTACCTCCAGGGTCCACCCGGTAAATTGTTGAGGCTGGCCACAAAACCTACAATCTCCTTGTCTCAGCTTCCCAAGTAGTGCAGCGTCCGGCTAAGGTTGTATTTTGTTTATTTATTTATTTATTTATTTATTTATTTATTTATTTATTTATTTATTTATTTATGGTGGTACTGGGGGGGTGGAACCCAGAAGATTTCTACCTCCGAGCTATACTCTCAGACCTATTCTACCTCTGAGCTATCTCTCAGACCTATTTTTTATATTTTATTTGGAAACAGTCTCACTAAGTTGCCGAAAGCCTAAGTAGCTGAGGCTGGCTTCGAACCTGTGCACTCCTGTCTCAGGATTACAAGCGTGTGCCACCACGCCCTGCTAAGGTTGTATTTTTAAAGCAGCCCTCCACTTCCTCACCGGCCTCTCAGCCCTATTTTTTATTTTGAAACAGGGTCTCACTAAGTGGTAGAGGGCCTAAGTAGCTGAGGCTTGCCGGGACCTGTGGTTCCCCTGTCTCAGCCTCCCAAATACTGGGATTACAGGCGTGCGCCACCACGCCCGGCTAACGCAGCCCCAGCTAGTCTCTTGAGTTTCCCGGGACCCCCAAACCCAAGACTCAAACTGGCAGGAATTCAGAGTGCAGAGCGGGACGGAACCGGCCAATCAAAAGCCAGGTTGGAACCGCTGGCCCCTTCCCGTGTTGTGATTGGCTGTCTGGCTGCCCGCCGGCGGAAGCGCTCTGGGTAGCCCCGTTCCGCGCGAGCCAATCGGCGCTCGGCGCTCGGAGAGCCGCAACCGCGCGAGCGATTGAACATGGCGGAGGCCGCCTCGGTCGGGGCGCCGAGCCCGCGGGGCTGTGCGGACGGGAAGGCCGCGGACTCGCTGCTGCACGAGGGGCGCGAGAGGGCGGCAGACGACGAGGAGCAGTTTGGGTGCCAGGAGCTGCTCGAGTGCCCGCCGCAGCTCGCGGAGGACGCGGGCCTGGTGGCCGAGGCCGAGGCCGTGGCCGCCGGCTGGATGCTCGACTTCCTCTGCCTCTCGCTCTGCCGGGCCTTCCGGGATGGCCGCTCCGAGGACTTCCACCGCACCCGCGACAGCGCGGAAGGTGAGGGCGCGCCGCCGCCGCCGCGGGCCTCCGCTTCTCACTTTTTGTTTTGCTCTTCCGAAAAGTGAAAGCAACACCGCCGGCTAGGGTTGACACGGAGAGTCATGAGTGGAAGTGTGTAAAGTTGCGCCCCACCCGCTGCCCCGTTCGTTTCGTCTCTTTTGTCGCTTTTATTTGTTGTTTTTCTACGCAGGGGTTTCTGTCGTGGTATTTATTCAGCAGCCACTGTAGTCTCCAGCAGCCTCGAGTAATCACGCTCTTTTACGTTAATTTGTGACCTGTTTAAGCCTCCTTTGGGCTACTTTCGGAGCGTCGTTCTCAGAGTAAAAATAAGTGACCAAGGAATCTGCCTGGACAGCCTGTGAGTGATGGACAGAGACTCTTAAGCGAGGCATAAGGCTAGCTTATGTTATTTTGAAAGGTAACAGATAGCCTGGTACTTAGGAGTTGCCAGTAAATTAATACAAAATTCTCAGCAGGCCATATTGACCTATATGCATTCACAGTAATCTCCTGAATTAGGAAAATAATCTTGGTTTATAGAAAATACTAAGGGTAGGTTAAAAGGAGTGTTCATTCCCATGCCCAAAAATCCATTTCAAATGCCTTTCCTCTGTATATTACACAGAACACTGAACCCATGAATAATTAACATTAATTAGAAAATTACAATTAACCATGATTAACCTTATTAAAAAGTGGTTTTTTTTTTTTTTAGTCAGAGCATGATGGCACACACTTGTAACCTCTGTTACTCTGAGAGGTTGAGGCAGGAGGATTGCAAGTTTAAGGTCAACCTGGGCAATTTAGTAAGACAGATATAGGCTCAGTGGTAGAGCTATATCCTCACACACAAAGTTGTCCTTTCATAGTAGGCTAGAATGATCTATGCGGTAATGTATTAGAATTTGAAGCCGGGCATGGTGGCGCACGCTTGTAATCCCCGCGCTTGGGAGGCAGAGACAGGAGGATCGAGCAGGTTCCAAGGCAGCCACGTGCGCTGGCTTAGGAGACCCTGTTTCCAAATAAAAATGTAAAAATAGGTCTGGGAGTGTAGCCCCGAGGTAGAAGGGCTTCCAGGAATCCCAGTACCACCCAAAGGGGGAAAAAAAGAATTTGAAATATCACTGTAAACTTCTTGTACAGATTGTGTTAGCTTTTGCCTTTATAATACCTGAGATAACCAACTTATAAAGAAAAGGTTTGTTTTGATGAAGTTTTGAAAGCTTCAGTCCCTGGTTGATAGGCCCCTGGGGATAAACCCAGGGACATTCTACCTACAAATTACACCCCTAGCCTCATTTTTTATGCTGAAACTTACTAGGTTGTAGACGGCCTATGTTGTTGAACCTGTGATTCTCCAGTCTCAGCTACCCACATACTGCAAATTACAGGCAAGCACCACCATTCCCTGCTTATTTTTTGTTTTTTGAAACAGGATCTCTAGGTTGCTGAGAGTTTTGCTAATTCGTTTAGGCTGAACTCACCTGTGATCCTCCTGGCTCAACCTCCCAAATTCTGAGATTACAGGTGTGCACCATTCTGCCCTGCTAACAGGCCCCTTATTTGGGGGTCTTTGATTAGGCATCATGGTATGGAGCATGCGGCACAGCATAACCACTCACTCACCTTAAGGTAATATACCAGTACTCTTCAGAAGTGCTCTTTATAACCACATAAACTATCAGTCTTCCAGCACGGTGACTGCCTAGCCAGGCAGCACGTTCCTGTAAATCCCAGTACTTGGGAGGCTGGGACAGGATTGCTGGTCAAGGCCAGCCTCAGTAATTTAAGAGACCTTAATTAAAAAAAAAAAAATTCAAAAGGGTTGGGGATGTGACCCAGGTTGTAAAATGTCCTTGGATTCAATCCTGAGTACCTAAAAAGAGAGAGGTAACATGGTGACTAAATGTAATATATCATATGGATGGGATCCTGCAACAAAAAAGGACTATTTTTTTCATAATTTCATAATTTAAAAACTTAAAACATAGTTTATTTAAATTGTGTGAGAGTAGCACTTGGTGGTGCATACTTGTAATCCTAGTATTTGGGAGGCTGAGACAGGGGGATCTGGGTTTGTGGCCAGCCTCAGCTACTTAGTGATTCCCTCTGCAACTTAGACCCTGCTTCAAAATAAAGGCTAGAAATAGGGTTGGAGGTATAGCTTGTAGATAGAGTGCCCCTGGGTTTGATCCTCAGCATACATACCTAAAGTGTGTGTGTGTGTGTGTGTGTGTGTGTGTGTGTGTGTGTGTGTGTGTGTGTGTGTATTTTCTAGGCTGAGGCAGGAGGATTGCTTGCCAAGTTCACCTTAGTCAACTTAGACTATCTCAAAATTAAGTTGCTTAGGAAAACTCAGCAACTTGGCGAGACCCTATTAAAAAAAAATAAAAAATATGTGTATATCTGTGAGCTGAGCAGACTCATTTAACTGAAGCCATGACAGAAGTAATGTATTTCTCATAATATGAAGAGTTTCATGGTATAAAATAAGTTTCCAACTAGCGATTTGACACATTTTAACAATATAGTTACAAACTTTTTTGTTATAGTGTTACTTGTGAAATAATATAAAATAGTTATATTTTGTAAGAAACCATTCATTCAAACGCTATTCTTTTTTATTCTAATTTTTTAAAAGTTGACTAAGTAGCCAGGCATGGTGGCGCCTGCTTAGGAGGCAGAGACAGGAGGATCGCGCAGGTTCGAAGCCAGCCGTGCTGGCTTAAGAGACCCTGTTTCCAAATAAAAAAAATATAAAATAGGTCTGGGAGTGTAGCCCAGAGGTAGAAGGGTTTCCAGGAACCCCAGTACCACCAAAAAAAAAAAAGTTAAAAGTTGACTAAGTAGAACTTACAGATCTAAATTTCTGGTAATTTTTTTGAGATGCTTGTAACCTATTAACAAACTACATAGCGACACTACCAGATTGTTTGTTTTTATTTTAATACACTTTTTTCTTTTCCAGCTATTATTCATGGACTATCTAGTCTTACTGCTGATCAATTGAAAACTATATACATATGCCAGTTTTTGACAAGAGTTGCAGAAGGAAAATCCCTTGGTAAGTATGTTTTTATCTTATATTAGAGGTATTTTAATCTTTGCCTAAATATGAAGGGATGAGAAGAAACAACTGGAAGCTTTATTCCTTGCCCTTTTTTTGAGAGTTTGCCTACATGTATCTGGTACATTTTTTGTGTATATACATGCATATCTAACTCAAGAAAAAGATAGTCTCTTGTCTTAGAGCAGTGGTTCTCAAACTTTAGCCTGCTTCATAATTAATTACAGGACTTTTTTTTTTTTTGTACTAGGGGTTGAACCCAGAGACAAACTACCTTCCAGCTATACCCTCAGTCCTTTTTATTTCTTACTTTGAAACAGGATCTCACAAGTTGCTGAGTGTCTCACTAAACTGCCCAGGATGGCCTTGACTTTGTGATCCTCCAGTCTCGGCCTCCTAAGTACTGGGGTTATAGGCATGAGCCACCATGCTAGGCTTCTTAAAGGACTTCTTAAATACAGAGTGCTGAGTCTTTCTGTCTCATGAGTTTAATGTTCTGTATGATAGGTATGGAGCCCTGGAATTTACATTCCTAATTAAGTTCCCAGATGATTCTGATGCTGCATTGGGAGAGTTAAACTGCATGAACTCTTGGAGATTTTACTTTGTTTCCTTGTGGTGCTGAGGAATGAACCCAGGAGTCTTATACCAACCTACACCCCCAGTCATTTTTACTTTTTATTTTTTGAAACAGGGTTTCACTAGGTTGCTGAGAATCTCACTAAGCTGCTGAGGCTGATCTGGAACCTCCAGCCCTCTTATCTCAGCCTTTCTGGGTTTACAGGTATACACTACCTTGCCTAGCTGAGATTTTACTTTAAATTTTTTTATATAATAATATTGTAATGATACTAGCCACTGTTTTTACTGGCAACTTTGATATTTGAAATCTTTTATTTGAATTTGATGTTGGTACTTATTTATACAAGGAAATGTGGCTTATTTGTATAATCTCTCCTCCATTTCCATAGTTCATTTTAGGTTGTAATAGGGAGATATAGTTGCGTTTATTAATAATGGCTATTGAAACAGGGTCATTTAAAGGGCCATTTCATGCAAGTTAACTTTTGTTGGTATTTACAACTTAATAAATGCTTTCCCAGCAATCTTGGATGGTGGTCAGTACTTACATGTCACTGTTTATTAATAAACATGTATAACATAAAATTTCAAAATAGCTGGACGTGGTGACACACACTTGTAATTGCAGTACTTGGGAGGCTGAGACCAGGAGGCTTGCAGGTTTTAGGGCAGACTCAGCAACCTAGTGAGACCCTGCTTCCAAACAAAAAATAAGAAGAGGTTGGGTATATAGCTCATAAGTAGAATGTCCCTGGGTTCAGTCCTCAGTATCACATTCACATACACAAAAACAAAAGATAGGTATAGGTATTGAATTTTTTGAAAGAAAGCAAATGAAGAATAAGGAAAGATTAAAGACTAGGCTTTTTCTTTTTTTGGTGATACTGAAGATTGAATCCAGGGGCATTCTACCTTTGAGCTACTCCAGCCCATTTTACTTTTTATTTTTGAAGTGAGATCTTCCCAAGTTGCTGAAACTGTCCTTGAATCTATGATCTTTCTCTTTTAGCCTCCCAGGTTACTGAAGATTACAGGTATATGCTACCACGGCCAGCTATAAAAGGATGAGTATCTATTTAGGAACTAAGGATTGAACCCAGGTGCATCCTACCTCTGAGCTATACCCTCAGCCCTATTTTTATTTTTGATGAGAGTTTTACTACTTGCTAAGGCTGTCTTTGATCCTGCAATCCTCCTGTCTCAGCCTTCCAAGTACTAGGATTACAGAATTGCACCCCACACCTGGCAGGATGTGTATTTAAATTGTCTTTAGTATCCTCATTTGTTGTATAGTTGTTGTGGAATCCTAACTGTGCTAGTAACTATAGGGGGTTGGAGGAGTATTTCTAGTAAGTGGCTAGGGTTTGAGGAAAATATAAAATACTAAGGAGGCATAAAATGATAAGAGATATCTAGTCTTTTAGCTGGAGTAAGGAAAGCATTCTGTAAAGTCAGTTTATGTTTTGCCTAGAAGAGTTGCTATAGTTTGTAAGAAAGAAGATATTAAATGGTAGTCTAAATTCTAGCAACTCCAACTCCAGAGACTGAGACAAGAGAATGGCAAGTTTGAGGCTAGCCTCAGAAATCTGGCAAGACTCTATCTCAACATAAAAAAAAAAAAAAAAAAAAAAAATAGAGCCGGGCATGGTGGCGCACACTTGCAATCCCAGCATTTGGGAGGCTGAGACAGGAGAATCATGGTTTGTGGCCAGCCACAGCTACTTGGTGAGGCCTTTTGCAATTCAGTGAGACCCTGTTTCAAAATAATAAACAATAGGGCTGGGGTGTAGCTTGGAGATAGAATGCCCCTGGGTTCCATCCCCAGTGCTGCAAACAAAAAACAAAAAGAAACCAGGGGTGTAACTTAATGGTAGAGTATCCCTGGGTTTAATCACCAGTGTTGCAAAACAAAACAAAAGAACCCAAGATAGGTTAGACAAAAGAAATATAGTAACATTGTTTAGAAAAATAAACTTGTTCAACCTGGATAGCTCTCTGTTTCTTCATGCTTATCTTCCTGAACTTGGTCCCCATCCCAGCTTCTTAAGATTCTCCTGTCTCAGTTTCCTAAGTACTAGGATTATAGGTGTGCACCACCATACCTGGCTGTGTGTCTATGTCTGTCTGTCTGTCTCTTTCTGTCTGTGTGGTACTGGAAAATGAATTCAGAGGCATTCTACCTCTGAACTACACCCCCAGCCCTATTTTTTTATTCTTTATTTTTGAAACAAGGTCTCACGGAATTGTAGAGGGCCACACTAAGGAGCTGAGGCTAACTGAAAACCCGCCATCCTCCTGTCTCAGCTTTCCAAATATTGGTATTTTAAGTATGCACTACCATGCCTGGCATTTTGTTTGGAAACAGGGTCTCCAATAGGTTGCTGAGGCTAGTCTCCAACTTGTGATCCTCCTGTCTCAGCCTCCCAAGCACTGATATTACAGGCATGTGCCACCATGTCCAGATGACCTTCCTGCTCAGTGAAAGCCAAAACTACTCTTCCTTAGGACCTTGTACCTTTTTTTTTTTTTTTGCAGTACTGCATATAGAATCCAGCAGGGACATCCTACCTCTGAGCTACAGCACTATTTTTTATTCTTTTTATTTTGAAATGGGATCTCACTAATTTGCAGAGGGCCTCATTAAGTAGCTGAAGCTGGCTACGAACCTGGATCCTTCTGTCTCAGCCTCCCAAGTACTGGTGATACAAGCATGAGCCACCATGCCTGGCTTCCTCTGGAATACTTTTTCTTTGGCAGTACTGGGGATGGAACCCAGGGGCATTCTACCTCTGAGCTCTACCCCCAGCCCTATTTTTTATTCTTTTTTATTCTTTTTTTTTGGGGGGGGGTGGCACTGGGGTTCCTGGAAGCCCTTCTACCTCTGGGCTACACTCCCAGACCTATTTTATACTTTTTTATTTTTGGAAACAGGGTCTCTTAAGCCAGCGAGGCTGGCTTCGAACCTGCGCGATCCTCCTATCTCCGCCTCCCAAGTGCGGGGATTACAAGCCTGCGCCACCACGCCCAGCGCTTATTCTTTATTTTAAAACAGGGTTGCACTGAGTTGCAAAGGGCCTCACTAAGTGTAACGTTGAAGTTGAGTTGGGGTCACAAAGGAAGCAAAAACCAGCCAAGTTATTGTGTGAGACCAGGCCTCTTTAATTGGTACTTTGGGTGAGGTCTGCTGACCGTGGAGGAAGAGACCAATGACCGGTCAGCAGAGTCACCATGAGCAGAGAGGAAATGAGGGTGTTTATATAGCCGGGGTCTTGGGGTGGAGGCTAGCAGCATGGGAATGATAGTCCTCTCACAGTATCTGGAGTCTGCATCATAATGTCTGGAGTCTTGGGACATCTCTGCTTCTGGCTTCCCGGGGTTTGGCCTCCTTTTCTGTGAGTGGGGGACAACTTAGGGGTTCCCTAAGTAGCTGAGGCTGTCCGGGAACTGTGATCCTCCTGTCTCAGCCTCCCAAATGCTGGGATTACAAGCATGTACCACTATGCCCAGCTTCTCTGGAATACTTTTTTCATTCAGATCTTATGTGATTGATCCTTTTGCTTTTTTTTTTTTTTTTTTTTTGTACTGGGGATTGAACTCAGGAGCATTTTACCTCTAAGCTACACCTCCAGCTCCATTTTATTATTAACTTGAAATAGAGTCTCACTGCTTGCTGAAGCTATTCTCAAACCTCAGATCTTCCTGTCTTAGCCTCTGAATAACGGATTGCAAGGGTGCATCACTATGCTCAGCTTGCAGTTTTGCTAGTCTTGGCTCCAGTATCAGTTTCTCAGAGAGACCTCCTGAAACTGCCCTATCTAAAAGAGCTTTCTCTTCCTCTACTAGTCTTGATTACCAGAGCTCTATTTCTTCTACCCTTACTATTCTGAAATTGTATTATTAGCTAATGTATTGCTTATCTCTCCTTTAACTTGTAAGCATCATAAGAATAGATACTTTGTCTTACTCCTTGAGATCTGTTTTTAGATGAGTCTGTATGTATGTATAGTGATTAGTAAATTTTTATCAAATGAATAGTAGATTATAAGCATAAGACATTAGGAAGACATACGTAGTAAAGGTTCTTGAGTGGGTTGTTTGTGTGTGTGCGCGTGCGCGCACGTGGGGTACTGGGGATGGAACTCAGGGGCCTTCTACCTCTAGGCTACACTCTCAGACCTATTTTATACTTTATTTGGAAACAGGGTCTCACTAAGTTGCTAAGTGCCTCACTAAGTAGCTGAGGCTGGCTTCAAACAGCCTCCCAAGCGCTGGGATTACAAGTGTGCTCCACCACGCCTGGCTTATGAGTTTGTAATTTGCCAAGTAGTCACAAGCGATTGTGAGTCTTTGTTCAGTATAACCTGGTCAAAATGCAGTCTTAGGGTGCTGGGCGTGGTGGCGCACGTTTGTAATCCCTGCGGTTGGGAGGCGGAGACAGGAGGATCGCGCAGGTTCGAAGCCAGCCACGCTGGCGTAAGAGACACTGTTTCCATATAAAAATATAAAATAGGTCTGGGAGTGTAGCCTGGAGGTAGAAGGGTTTCCAGGAAACCCAGGACCACCAAAAAAAAAAAAAAATAATTCAGTTTTAGGAAAGTTTAATAGCAGTTAAGCTAATATTAAATAATCCCCAGGATCCTATGAGATAGTATTTATTGTCACCATTTTTTAGGTAAGAAAACAGACTATCTTGAGGTTTGTTATAGTATAGGTTTATATGAACCATTTAAAAATTCTGTTGCTTTGATACCTTATGTAAAATACAGTTTTATTTTAGGCTGGGGGTGTAGCTTAAGGTAAAACTCTTGCTTAGTATGCACAAGGTTCTGGATTCAATCCTTAGTACCATAAAAAAAAATTTGTGTTAGAGAAAATTTCAAATGTTTTATAATAATCAGGGGTCATCTCTCCCAGTTTTAATGTTGATCTTAGTGAGCAAATTAACTAGAAAATCACTTCCCTAGCCAGGCATGGTGGCACATGATTGTAATCTCAATACTTGGGAGGCTGAGAGGGAGAATTGTAGGTTCAAGGACAGCTTTAGCAAGTAGTAAGACTTTCATCAACCTATTTTCATAATGAAATTCAAGTAGGGCTGGGGGTGTTGCTTAGAGGTAGACTGTCCCTGGGCTCCGTCTCCAGGAGAAGGGAGAGAGGGAGGGAGGGAAAGAAGGAAAGACTGATTGGTATATATGAGAATTGTGTAGTGCCTGGCACATATTATATACTCAATATTTAAAGGAATGAATTAATAGAAAACTGACTAAGGTTCAACTTAGCTTCCTAAGTTGTTTTTGTTCTTTTTTGAAAAGATGCACAGTTTGAAACTGATGAACGAATTACACCCTTGGAATCAGCCCTGATGATTTGGGCTTCAATAGAAAAAGAGCATGACAAACTTCATGAAGAAATACAGAATTTAATTAAAATTCAGGTATGAGTTTTACTGTATGTTTAGCTATCCTTTTGGTAGAAAATTAAAATATATAACATCTAAAATAAAAGAAGAGGAACCTAATAGAAGTTAGGCGGTAACCCAGAGTAAAATTTAGTAAAATCTTATTTATCCTAATGATCAAAGACATTATCTACCTCCTCTCTCACTTCCCTTTCACTCAAAATTAATATTAGGTGGGTTCTAAGTATACCTTGTTTAGCTTCTTATTTATTAATGTCTACTTTTTTTGGTACTGCAGATTGAACTCAGAGGCATTCTAACTCCAAGCTACACCCCCAGCCCGATTTTATTTCTTACTTGGAAATAGGGTCTCCCAAAGTTGCTTAACCTTTCCAAGTTGCTGAGGCTGGCTGTGAACCTGCAATTCTTGTCTCAGCCTCCCAAGAATTACACGTGCATGTCACTGTCCTTGGCTTAATGCCTACTTTTAATTTGGTCTCATATAGAGATAGAATGCTGAGTACTTATTGTAAATACACATAGGACCAGTGAAGATTTTTCACGTCATTCTTTTTCTTTTCAAGTTATACTTTTTCTTTTTTTGGTACTGGGGATTGAACTCAAAGGCATTATACTTTCAGACTATACTCCCAGCTTGACTTTTTTATTTATTTGGAAAAAAGTGCTCACTAGGTTACTGAGAGCCTCACTAGGTTGGCTTTGAACCTGTGATCCTCCTTTCTACGTCTCCCAAGCACTGGAATTACAATTTTGCACCACATACCCACTTTCAGTCATATGTATTTTTGATAAATTATTATATAACTTATTAAATTTTTAGCTGGGTGTGTTACACATAATTTGTTAATTCCAGCATTTGGGAGGCTGAGATAGGTGATCGTGGTTTGTAGACAACCTCAGCTACTACTTAGGCCCTTTGCAACTCAGTAAAATCCTGTTTCAAAATAAGGAATAAAAAATAGAGCAGGGAGTGTAGCTCAGAGGTTGAATGCCCCTGGGTTCCATCCCTTGACCCACATACAAAAAATTTTATTTTAGTACTAGTATCACATCAGGGGTATTCCATCTCTGAGCTACACCCCCAGCTCTTTTATGGCTTTTATTTGGAATCAGGGTTTTGCTAAGTTGCTGAAAATGGCCTATTTATTTATTTATTTATTTATTGGTGGTACTGGTGTTCTTGGTCCTTCTACCTCCGGGCTACACTCCTAGACCTTTTTTATTTGGAAACAGGGTTTCTTAAGCCAGTGCGGCTGGCTTCAAACCTGCGCAATCCTTCTGTTTCTGCCTCCCAAGCATGGGGATTACAAGCGTGTGCCACCACGCCCAGCTAAAAATGGCCTTTATGATCCTCCTGTCTCAGCCTCTCAGGTACTAGAATTGCAGGCCTGTGCTATTGTACCTGCCTTTTATAAAATTTTTAAGTATTTCAGACTTACCTGAATTACTTTAATAATTAAACAATTACTAGATATTTTAAAAAGCAGTCTAAGATATGTTTTTATTTTTTTTAAGGCTATAGCTGTTTGTATGGAAAATGGCAGTTTTAAGGAAGCTGAAGAAGTCTTTGAAAGAATATTTGGTGACTCAGATTCTCACACGGTAATTGTTTAGATTAAAACCATAGAATTTTAAGAGTTGTTCATACAGAATGAGGAAAACTAAAAAACAAATTGAGCAAAGAAATGCTTCATCTAACCAAGCATATAAAAAAATCTCCACTATCATTTAAAAAAATTAATTGATAAAAGAATTATTGAGTTTTAATTCTCATTAAATCTTTGAAATCTGGATTTTATATGCATAGTATGCTTAAATTCAAACTAGCCACATTTGAAGGGCTCAGCAGCCAAGTGTGGCCAGTGGCTGCCATATTGGGCAGCACAGATGTTGAAAAGACATAACTTCTTATTTTCTGGTTTCCTGTGTGATCATTAGTAGTTTATGTGTAACGTCAAGATCAGTAGATCCTGGCTTTTTAATATTAAAAACAATGTTATTGGAGTAAATTAACATTCAAAGAAAGAAAAGATTATAGTATACATTTTTTGGTGAACTTTCTTCTTTGTTCTTTTTTGTGATAGTAGAGGTTGAACTTAAGGCCATTCTACCTCTTAGCTACACCTTCTAACCTTTTTATATTTTGAGACAGGGTCTCACTAAGTTATTCCTGGTTCGTGCTGGTCTCAAACCTGTGATCCTCCTGTGTCAGCTTCCCAAGTACTGTGACTACAGGTTTGCACCATTACACCTAGCTTTTATCGAACTTTTCATTAAATGTGGCATGCCTCTATAATAGTAAGTATGTCAGTAAATATATCATTAGATGTGATTTCACAAAAGAAACACATTTGGGTTGGAAGAATCTCATGGTTACCTTCAATACCTAGTACCACCAAAAAAATTAAAAAAATAACTACTACAAATATCATATTAACATAGGTGATTGTCATAAACATAGAAATTACAGCAAGTTTCAGAAGAATATACATGATATGACACCATTTGTATAAAGTTAAATGCTGCTAAATGAAACTTATTTATGGATATACACATATGTACTTCAAGTTAAAAGGAATTTATGAGAATGGTAAATTCAAAATTCAAGATAATAGTTATAGGTAAGAAGAGGGAATGGGATGCAGTTTGATGCAGTAAACAAGCTTAAACCATATTTTATTTTTAAGTTGGATAATGAACAACCAAGTTCATAATATATATATATCCCCGCGCTTGACACTGGGGATTGAACCCAGGGCCTTAGACATCAGGCAATTAGTCTACCACTGTGCTGCATCCCCAGCCTTGTAATATTCTTTTTTTCTGCTTATTTGTGTCTGAAATATTACTCAAAAACAGAACTGGAGGGAAGTACTAAAGAGAGAAAAAAATCAGTGCAACATTTAAAACAGAATTTAACTCATGTCTTGGAGTTTATAATGTTATTCTTTTCAATTAAATAATATATAATAAAATTACTTGTGTTGGAAAATTTGTGGCTTACATTAATATCTTTTTTCTATTTTTCTTAGCCTTTAGAAAGGAAATTGCTTATGATAATCACTCAGAAAGATGTATTCCACTCTTTTTTTCAACACTTTAGCTACAACCACATGATGGATAAAATTAAGAGTTATGTGAATTGTGTCCTAAATGAAAAGGCATCAACTTTTCTAATGAAGGTATGCTATTATTTTAGAGAGCCTAACAGTAAACATATGAGAAGTTCTTATGATAAAGGAAAATATTTGAAATAGCCTTAAAAACCAGTGAATTTTGAATGGTGATTTGGTAAAGAATGGTAAATTTAGTGACCCTAGTTAAAACGTTTTAATGGATGATCTTTATGACATTCCTGCAAGTTCAGAATAAGAACTGGGAAATGTTTGTACAGAAGTGTTGAAGGAACTCACAGAATAAGAAACAAAAACAGACTTTTACTTTAAGTGAATTTGTTTTTTATTTGTGATGCTGGAGACTGAACTCAGGCATTCTACTAAGTAAATTTTAAACAAGATTTTAAACTTTGGGGGGGGGTGGGATAAATCTGGATTCATTAGGGCCTTTTGCTGTGTGTGTTTTGCAGTGCTGGAAATTAAGTCCAGGGCCTTACATACTTATAAGTAAGTGCACTACCACTGAGCCATACCGCCTTCCATTTTAGACTTTTTTTGGGGGGTGGTACTGGGGTTCCTGGAAGCCTTTCTACCTCCGGGCCACACTCCCAGACCTATTTTATACTTTTTTATTTTTGGAAACAAGGTCTCTTAAGCCAGCGCAGCTGGCTTAGAACCTGCACGATCCCCGGCTTTTGCAGTACTGGAGATGGAACCTAGGGGCATTCTACCTCTGAGCTATACCCCCAGCCCTATTTTATTCTTTATTTTGAAACAGGGTTTCAACTAAGTCATGGTGGGACTCACTAAGTAGCTGAGGCTGTCCAGGGATCTGCAATCCTCATGTCTCAGCCTCCCAGGTACTGGGGTTACAAGTGTGTACCACCATGCCCAACTAGATATTTTTCTTTTCTTTCTTTTCTTTTTTCTTTTTTTTTTTTTTTTTTTTTTTTTCAGTACTGGAGATTGAGCCTAGGGCATTCTACCTCAGAGCTACAACCAAGCCCTGTTTATTTTTATTCTTTATTTTGGAACAGGGTCTCACTAAGTTGCAGAGGGAAGGCTTCACTAAGTAGCTGAGGTTGGCCATGAACCCGGATCTTCCTATCTTAGTCCCACAAGTACTGGGATTATAAGCATGTGCCACTGTGCTTGGCTCCAGCTAGACATTTTTAAAAATAACATTTTCAAGAAGTTTTAATATGTTATACTGGAACATCTTGATAATTTGTAGGAATTGTGTTTCAAAATAATCTGGAATTAAATTTCTTTAAGGTAACCATTTGTCTTAAAATTAAAGAGCATTGTGCTTAGTAAATATATTTTCAAGAAAAACTCCTACATAGTGCTTATAAACTAAGCAGATGGCTACATTATCTGCCAGCATTATGTTTATTGATGAAAATAACCACATGGTATCCATTATTAGCCTGTGAATAGATACTTTGCCTATGATTATCAAAATCAAAAGGGTTAATTTAATGTCACTTGTTTGAAATTGCTTAATGCATTCTTTTCTCTCCCTTCCCTCTACACATAACCTTTATTTAAGGCAGCAGCAAAAGTAGTGGAAAGTGAAAAGGGAAGGACAATAACTTCTCAAGATAAGCCTAATAGTAATGATATTGAAGTAGAAACTGAAGCCCATTTGGATAGCAGAAAAGGGTTTGTAAATTTTTTTTTTTTTGTCTTGTGAACTGTCTTTACATAGTCATAATTATTACTAAAAAATAATTACTGAGTACTAGGTGTATTATACTATTAAAATTTGGAATTTTTTTGGGTGTGGGTGTGGGTGTGGTACTGGGGATGGAACCCAGGGGCATTGTACCTCTGAGTTACACCCCCAGCCCTATTTTTTAGTCCTTTTATTTTTGAAACAGGGTCTTCTCACTGAGTTGCAAAGTACCTCGCTAAGTAGCTGAGGCTGTCCACGAACCGCGATCCTTGAGTCGAATGCTGGGATTAAAAGCATGAGCTACTATGCCCAGCAAAATTTGGATATTTGAAGTACTATATAGTTATTTCATAAATTTTGCAAAATTATATATTCTAAGTAAAAATAGGGAGTGAGAAAATACTATAATTTAAATAACATGGGTAATTTTATTTACTATTCTCAGAGAAGCATGGATAGGAGACAAGGATGAAGCTGGAAAAGGCAATCATTTATGCCCCTTAGTATTGCCCAGATCCCACATGTCTTTATTTTGTGATTCATTATGTAATAAGTTCTAGTATTTTAAAATAATGTTTGTAGCCAGGCATGATGGCATATGCCTAGAATTCCTGAGGCCAGTGTATAGTAACTTTTCAAGAGTGTGTGTGTGTGTGTGTGTGTTTTACTGGGGATGAAACCCAGGGATATTCTACCTCTGAGCTACACCCCCAGCCTGTTTTTTTTATTCTTTATTTTGAAACAGGGTCTCACTAAGTTGGGGAAGGCCTCACTATGTAGCTGAGGCTGGCCGAGAACCCGGATTCTCCTGTCTCCGCTTCCGAAATACTAGGATTACAAGCATATGCCACCATGCGCAGCTTCAAGAGCCTGTTAAATAGTTCAGAGGTAGAATACTCCCCAGGTTCTATCTCTAGTAAACCTCCCTCCTACACACACACAAACTGAAATACAGCTTGACAATAGAAAGCTATTATCTTTATGAAAAGTTTCTTTAACAATCTTACAAATTTTTTCTTTTTTTAAAAGTGGTGATGACAGTCTGCAGTAACTAAACTTCGGGATATATAGTATCTTGAGGTGAAGTAAATTGGAGTTTTTCTTTGTCTTTAAAATCTTTGATTGAAGCAATCAATTCATGCAGACTTTTATTTTAGGGTTCTACTTATTTGCACTCAAGACCCTGACTTGTCTTGCAATTTTGTTTTATGTTTATTATTTTTTTGTGTGTATGTACTAGGAATTGAACCCAGGGGCATTCTACCTCTCAGCTCTACTCCCAGCCCTATTTTTTATTCTTTATTTTGAAGCAGGACCTTTATTTTGCAAAGGACCTCATTAAATAGCTGAAGCTGTCCAGGAACCATGATCCTCCTGTCTGAGCCTCCCAAATGCTGAGATAACAAGTATGAGCCACTATGCCCGACTTATTCTTTAATTTTTGAAACAGGGTCTCACTAAGTAGCTGAGTCTGGCTGAGATTAAAAGCAAGTACTGAGATTAAAAGCACCGCCATGCCTGGCTTGTCTTGGGATTTTATACTGTAGAGTCCAGCTTCTGAGATTCTGGGTTGTTTCATGTTATTTCTACAAGCCATTATTGGAATGACATCTAGGGAGTACTTAAGCTTAAAGCACATATTTAATTAACTCTTACTCTAAAGCTGGGCATAATGGCGCACGCTTATAATCCCAGTGCTTGAGAGGTTAAGACAGGAGAATCTGTGTTTGAGAACAGCCTCAACTACTTATGCCTTCCAAAAGTCAGTGAGACCCTGTTTCAAAATAAAGACTAAAAATAGGTCTGGGGGTTTAGCTTGGATGTAGAATGCACCTGGGTTCAATCCCAAGTATCCCCCAAAATAATAAATAAATAAACTCTTTTTCTGTCATAGAAGCAAAAGTATGATGCTGGGTCAGGAAGGGAATAGGGATTGCATTTGTGATGAATGCCCCAGATTCCAGTTTTTGAAATTATTTCAAAAACTGTTTTTGATCTACTAGAAATGCTGTAACTAGCAATATAACATGTCTAGAGAGCTGATTGTCTGCATGAATGATTTCAGAAACAAGTAAGTGGAATGTTGAGTTGTTACCATGGAGGGATGGGTGGCTAATTTGGTGTGGAAGAGATTGGTAGAGCAATCTCTTCAATTGGTAGGAATTGAGAAGCCAGGATATTATATGGCTTGCCGTGCAAACACAAATGATTCATAATTGCCACACCTAGGTGAAAGAAGGATCTGTGAGTGATGAGAAGTGATTCGAAGCATAGTTAGTGGCTGTGAAGAATGAGAGAAGGTAATACATCTCAGTA